>NW_028270188.1:38567775-39217245 GCF_037043375.1 Chiloscyllium plagiosum
AGGGAACAGGAGAATCGACGTTTCGGGCATAACCCCTTCTTCAGCAATACATTTTCAGCTCTGATCTCCAGCATCTGCAGTCCACACTTTCTCCTCTTGACTAACAATGCACACCGCACCTTTTATGACCTTTCCTGCACTTCATTTAACATCTACACCCCAGACCCTGCAACAACTATTCCTATACTTGGTCTATCCATGTTCCAAAATGGCACAATTTCGAAGTCCCATTTTCCAACCGATGCTGCAGGTTCAAACAGGGTTTCTTTTCCAGATGCTCCTGGCGTTGAAGTAGACATTCTTCAAACCATCTTCCCGATTGCTGATACACCCCTGCCACCTTGAAAACTTATTTATGATCTTACTACTTTCAACCTCTCGTTCAATGTATCTGCAGTTCAGTTTACCGTCCCCGTGCTGAATTCATGTAAACTCTTCTGAAGCGTATAAACAAATTTTCCACAAGAGATTTTTGGTGTACCTCTGGTTCAGGTGCATTCCATCGCGTTTGTAGAGGTACAACCTAGCACAGATTGAACCCCAATTATCCAGGTATACAAAACCTTTTTTTTCTGCAGCGTCCCTGCCACCACGTACTCAAGGAATCTGTCTATTCCTCGCCTCGATGGCACCTGGCATGTGTAGCAAAGCAGAGATAACAGCTCTGCTTGTTCTAGCTCCAAGCTTCCACCCGAGCCACCTTGGTTTTTTGCCTTACATCCACAGCCCATTTCCTACCTATGTCTTGAGTGCTTGTGTGGATCAAGGCTTTCGTCTGCTTTCCCTTCCCCCTTAAGCATCCTGAAAAGACTTTCCGAGCCATGACATACCCTGGAACCTGGGATGCATTACACAAAATGTGACTCTCTCTCGTTCTCACGTTATCGCCTATCTGTCCCCCTAATTATGTAGTCCACAATGACAACGATCTCCTCTTCTCACCCTTCTCTTCTCAGCAACAGAGACAGACTCTCTGCTGGAGACATGTATCGCATGCTGCCACTGGTATATCGTCCCCTCAAATGTGTCCAAAGCGGCATACTTGTTACTGAGGGGAACGGCCACAGGAGATTCATGCTTTGTTTGCCTGTTCCCTTTCTGTCCCCTGACTATAAAACATGTACCAATTTTTCTGTACCGGCGGTGCGCCTACCTCCCTTATCTCCTCTCAATTACCCTTTCAGCCTCCCAAATGATCCAAAGTTCATCTCGCTCCAGCTCCAATCACCTCATCTGGTAACCAAGAAGCTTGTGTTGGGTGCACTTCCAGCCGTTAAAGTCAGTGGGGATGCGACCCGTGATCCTTACCTCCAACAATCTATAGAAGGAGCAATCAAATGCCCTAACAGCCATTACCACTGTCCTGAATTCCGAGAGAGACAATTGAAAATGATAAACTCATAACCTTTTCCAATCTGGCGCACAGAAGAATTATTATTAATCACAGGAGGAGTATGGGTGGGAGCGAGGACATGAATAGTGCTTCGGGTAAAGCAACCTCTCCAATATATTACCTTACTTACTCAGGCTTCCGGTGTCCGCTGCAGTTCAGCGTGCACTCATCCTATACACGAGGTTGTCATGATTTGGAGGTGCGGTTTTGGACTGCGGTGTACAAAGTTAAAAATCACACAACACCAGGCTGCTGTACTAATGATGCAGCAAAGTGGACAGGTCTTCGACATTAGACAACGCTGCAGACCTGAAAAGGACAAAGATATATGTGACAGGATGGGGAACGTGTTGGAATAGAAATTCAAGAATGGGATTGGTCACCTGATGTTCACAATGACTCACAGAAGAGTGGAGCCTGTGCAGGACCAGATATGCATGAATTTAGACGACACAGAGAGAACTCCGGGAGAGGGGAGGGAAACGTGTTACTGCTGGAGGCAGAGGATATTGAACTGATAAAGGGACTGTGAAATTCTGTATAATCCCCTAAAAGTAAAGTTTAGAATATAGGAAGAGCACAGTCAAATATTAACAAACTCTGTTGAAAAGCTCGCTTATCAAACAATGGCCAGAAGGTATTCAAGTCGCAATTTCACGGGGTACACAGTCTGATAATTGTCTGTGGATGCAATCTCTCATTCTTCTGGGCTGGGGCAGGATTTTTTCCCTCGCCCGAATAACTCCTTAATAAGGTGGTTGTGAGCTGTCTACTTGAACGTTTGCTTTTTACGTGCTTTTGGAGCAGCCACAGTTCCACTCTGGAGGGGATTCTGGGAGAGAAATTCAATCACAATGTGGGAACGGTGATTTACTTTTTTTTGGTGGGTTGGTCCACCCCCTGCGAAAACACACCAAGGCTACCCAAAGCGCCACTGCCGCCCAAAGTATTCCCATGGCCACTGAAGTCAACCACTACAGCCGCCACCAAAGACACCACTAACGTCATACGTAAGGTCAGTTAAATCGCCGGGGATGCCAATGAATACACCAGGTCTGCCCCCGATCACTACAGATAACAGCACATCCTTTGATGGCGGCTCAAATAATACCATGACCACATTCACTCCCAAAGCAGTCTCTGTCCCACTCACAACTGCACCACTCCATTAGGTTCTTAACTGCAGGCTTGCCGAGGTTTTCTTTACCATCTCCAGATCTCGACCTTACCGAGAATGAACGTTCAGTCCTCAGTGAATGTCCGACCTACTTGCACTTTGGTCCTGAGTTAACGAATTCGTCACGCGTTCCAACATCATTTTCTTTCTTCTGCTGCCTCTGTCTCCATGCTTACTGTTGCCATCAGGACTCTCTCACTCCCTCTGATGATTCTGTCTCCTGCCTTTAATATAATCAATCCATTGGTCAACCTGTGTTGGTCTGTTACCCGTCATCGCCCGCTTCACATTCAACTGTTGCCATTACATCGACCACCTCAATCTGTCCACTCCTTTCACACACTACAATCTCTCATGCTCACAATGCGCCCTCCTCAAGACATTCTGCTCCAAACCCAAAGTCAACATCAAACCAGCAGACAAGGTGGAGCGCAGTATTTGTGTCGCGGTCAGAACTCTACACTGCTGATGTCAGGTGCATTCTCAGGGATCCTCCTCACCTTTCATCACCAAACCCAGACCATCCACAACCTTATCATCTCAGGCATCTCCCATCCACAGCCTCCCACCTCATCTTTCTTTGCCAAATATTTGCCAACGATGCTTGGAGGAAGAACTCCTCATCATCCACCTCGCAACCTCGAATGACACCGCATCAACGCCGAAATCGCCATTTCATCATCGCCCACCCCAGCTCATCCCAGATCCAACCCTTCAACATGGCACAGGCCTCTTGAACTGTTGTACCTGCCCCTGTTCCTTCTCGTCTATGTGTTCCAACGTCTGCTCCGATCTTTCACTATCACCCCCGGCTACACCTACCTATTACCTATTAAGGTTACCTTCACCTTAACACCACTTCCGCCAATTGATCTGTCATCACCCTTACGTGCCACAATCTTGATGAAGACATTACGCCTGAAAAGTCGATTTCCCTGCTCCTCTGATGCTGACTGACCTGCTGCGCCTTTCTAACGTGAATCTTTTCGAATCACAAAGATATACGGACTATTTCTACACCAACCACCAACGATGTAAGACTGACTTGCTTGTAATTCCCAGCGGTATTCTTATTCCCATTCTGGAACAAGTCATTTGCCACAGTCAATCATCTGGTGCTACCCCAGTGGATAGTAAAGATCATGGCCGAAACAGCAATATCTTCCCTCAATTCCCCTCGAATCTTTGGGTATATCCACGTTGGTCCAGGGGATTTATGCATTCTCAGGCTTTTCAAAATGTCCAGCACATTAAAATGATCGAGAATATCAGCCTCTTTCATACACCACCATACGAATCCCACTTTTTCGAGCCTCAAATGTGTAATTGTTGTTGGGTTAGAGGAAACGACGAAATAAATAGTTTTGTTGAAAGTGTACATAGCATGCGGACTTGTTGTCCACACAGCTGAATATTTAAATCATTGTTTAATTATTCATATTATTCGTATCAGTAAAAAACATCGATAACACAATGGAGAGGTAAATGTATCACACATACAGTCGTAGGACCAGTCTGAAGGTTTAAACTGACAACTTGTCAGTGCAAGGTATTTACGAACTCATCCTTGTCACTCAATTAGAAAATGCAGTAATTAATGACTGGGGTGATATGTCTACTCTCTTATTCTGCCCTGGAGGCTTATTCTGCCTTGGACATTGCTTCAGTGTTCCCGTCTGCATATTTGCACCAAGAACAAGTCTACTGTCACTATAAAGAGGCTCACGCTATTACTAATTTCACAATGCACTCAAGTCGGTATTTTAAACTGTTATTGAGCTTATTGCTGAATTGTTGCTGTGTTGCAGTGTAAATGAAAGTTTTGGCATACTGAGGAGCTATATCATGGCAGAAGAACGTTTTCTTACGAGGTGGAGATCTGAGCCAGAGGTATGAAATTCAATATTTGCAGTTCACAAATACATATTATAAACAAGCAGAGTTGCCAATATAATCACGAAAGTGTCAAAAGTGTAGAATAATCAATCTCCTTCGCTTCTACGCCTCTTGGTCATTCTGATTCTCTGCAAAACTTCAGCGCTGGAGCCCATGTCGTACTCTGCAATGCGTCTGACTGTCAGAATATTGAACAGCAAAACAAGAGAGAACGGGAGAAAGGAAGTTAATATGTAAATCAGACGTGACAATTATGGTCAATGATGCGTAATCAACAAAGATGAGTTTCAATCTAATTACCAGGGAACACTGCCAATCATAAATCGATCTTCTTGTGTAAAGCGCCAGGGAAAAAAGTTTCCAAGCTGTTCAGTACGTTCACATTTGTTAGAACAATGTCGCCATTGTCTACAGGAAAAGTGACGGAAGACTGGAGGACAGAAAATGTTGTCCCCTTGTTCAAGAACTGGAGCAGACACCACTCTGGAAATTCTAGAAATGTGACCCATTCTTCGGTTGTTGGTATAATGTTGGAAAATAATTTAAGAGATAGGATTTCCAATTATCAATAAAGAAATACGTTGATTAGAGATTGTCAGCACGATTTTGAGTAGAGGAGGTCGTTCCTCACAAGCTTTGTTAAGTTCTTTGTGAAGGAGAGCAAACACGCAGATGCGGGTAAAACGGTTGATGTGGTGTTTTGGATTTCAGTGAGCCGTTTGTTAAGTTTCCCCACGGTAGGCTATTCCAGAAAATACAGAGGAAAGGGATTGGGGTGCTTTAGATGTTTGGATCAGAAATTAGCTAGCTGAAAAAAGACAAGGAGTGGTGGTTCATTGGAAATCTTCATGCTGGAGTCGGTTAATAGTCGTGTACCTCTATAATCTTTGAGGTGAAAGTGAGGTGTGCAGATGCTGGAGATCAGAGCTGAAAATGTGTTGCTGGAAAAGCGCAACAGGTCAGGCAGCATCCAGGGAACAGGATAATCGACGTTTCGGGCATAAGCCCTTCTTCAGGAAAGAGGAAAGTTTGTCCAGCAGGCTAAGATAAAAGGTAGGGAGGAGGGACTTGGGGGAGGGGCGTCGGAAATGTGATAGGTGGAGAGAGGTCAAGCTGAGGGTGATAGGTCAGACTGGATTGGGGGCGGAGAGGTCAGGAAGAAGATTTCTGGTTAGGAAGGCGGTGCTGAATTTGATGGATTTGACTGAGACAAGGGGGGGTAGGGGAAATGAGGAAACTGCTGAAATCCGAGTTCATCCCTTGTAGTTGGAGGCTTCCTAGGCGGAAGATGAGGCGCTCTTTCTCCAACCGTCGTGTAGTTGTTGTCTGGCGATGGGGGAGTCCAAAGACCTGCATATCTTTGGTGGAGGGGGAGGGGAAGTCAAAGTGTAGGCGGCCTGTCTCCCCAATATAGAGGAGGCCACTGTCCTGTCCCCCTTAGTCCCAGAACTCCCCACCTACGTTCGGGACACAACGCATGCCCTCCACCTCCTCCATGATTTTTGCTTCCCCGGTCCCCAACGCCTTATCTTCACCATGGACATCCAGTCCCTGTACACCTCCATCCCCCATCACGAAGGACTCAAATCCCTCCGCTTCTTCCTTTCCCGCCGTACCGAACTGTACCCTTCCACTGACAACCTCCTTCGACTGACTGAACTGGTCCTCACCCTGAACAACTTCTCTTTCCAATCCTGCCACTTCCTCCAAACGAAAGGAGTAGCCATGGGCATCCGCATGGGCCCCAGCTATGCCTGCATCTTCGTACGATATGTGGAACAGTCCATCTTCCGCAACTACATCGATGACTGGATCGGCGCCGCCTCGTGCTCCCTTCTTTCTGTCCCCCACTCTCTGCCATCCTCTCTCTGACCACCTCTATCTCCCCCACTCTCTGTCCCCCCTCTCTCTCGCCCTCTCTCTGACCCACACTCTCTCCCACCCACCTCTCTCTGTACCCCCTCACTGTCCCCCTCTCTGTCTGACACCACTCTCTCTGTCGCCCTCTCTCTCTGTCGCCCTCTCTCTCTCTGTCCCCCGCTCTCTGAGCCCCTCTCTCTCTACTTCTCTCTGCCCCCCCCTCTCTCTGCGCCCTCTCTGTCCTCCTCTCTCTGTCCTCCTTTCTCTTTCACGCTACCTGGACTACACCTCCTCCCACCCTGCCCCCTGAAAAAACGCCATTCCATTCTTCCAATTCCTTCGTCTCCGCCGCATCTGATCCCAGGGGGACCAGTTCCAAAAACGTCCAACAAAGATGGCGTCCTTCTTCAAGGACCGCAATCCCCCCCCCCCCCCCCCCCCGCCGACGTGGTCGACGATGCCCTCCACCGCATCTCTTCCACTTCCCGCTCCTCAGCCCTTGAGCCCCACCCCTCCAACCGCCACCAGGCTAGAAACCCACTGGTCCTCACCTACCACCCCACCATCTCCATGTACAGCGCATCATCTGCCGTCATTTCCGCCACCTCCAAACGGACACCACCACCAAGGATATATTTCCCTCCCCTCCTCTATCAGCATTCCGTAAAGACCACTCCCTCCGTGACTCCCTCGTCAGATCCACACCCCCCACCAACCCAACCTCCACTCCCGGCACCTTCCCCTGCAACCGCAGGAGGTGCAAGACTTGCGTCCACACCTCCCCCCTCACCTCCCTCGAAGGCCCCAAAGGAAACTTCCATATCCGCCACAGATTCACCTGCACCTCCACACACATCATCTATTGCATCCTCTGCACCCGATGTGGCCTGCTCTATATTGGGGAGACAGGCCACCTACTTGTGGAGCGTTTCAGAGAACACCTCTGGGACACCCGGACCAACCAACCCAACCACCCTGTGGCTCAACACTTTAACTCCCCCTCCCACTCCACCAAGCATATGCAGGTCTTTGGATTCCTCCATCGCGAGACCACAACAACACGACGGTTGGAGCAAGGGCGCCTCATCTTCCGCCTAGGAACCCTCCAACCACAAGGGATGAACTCGGATTTCACCAGTTTCCTCATTTCCCCTCCCCCCACCTTGTCTCGGTCAAATCCATCGAATTCAGCACCGCCTTCCTAACCTGCAATCTTATATCTGACCTCTCCGCCCTCACCCCAGTCTGAACTATCACCCTCACCTTGACCTCTTTCCACCTATCACATTTCCGACGCCCCTCCTCCAAGTCCCTCCTCCCTACCTTTTATCTTAGCCTGCGGGACAAACTTTCCTCATTCCTGAAGAAGGGCCTATGCCCGAAACGTCGATTCTCCTGTTCCCTGGACGCTGCCTGACCTGCTGCGCTTTTCCAGCAACATATTTTCAGCTACGTCTATAATCTGTTTTGCTGCCACTGCTGTTTGTCATTCTTACAATTTACCTGAATGAGTTAGTAGAAGGATGCGTTCGTAAATGTGTGGATGACACTAAGGTTGGCAGCGTTGTGGGTAGTGCCGAGTAATGTTGTAGGATGCAGAGGGGCACACATAAGCTGAAGAGCTGGGCTGAAAGTTGGCAAATGGAGGTTCATTCGGAAAAGTATGACCTGCTTCACTTCGGAAGGAGTAAATAGTATGCAGGGTACTTGGTTAATGGCCTTGACAGTGTAGATTGACAGAGAGATCTCAGCGTATCTGGGTACACATAGATCGCTCACACTTACCGCCACAGTTGATGGTCTTGTTGAGAAAGCATACGGTGAATTAGCTTTTTTGTAGAGGAATTGAACTTCAGAGCCATGTGGTCATGCTGCAGCTGTGCAAAACTCTGGTGCGGTCGCACTTTGTGTATGGCATACACATCTGGTTGCTGTATTAAAGGAAAGGTGCGGAATCTTTGGAAAGGGTTCAGAGGAGATTTAATCGGATGTTGCCTGGTATGGAGGAAGATATGGTCAGGAAAGTATGAACGACTTGAGGCTGTTTTCTTTAGAGAGAAGAAGGTTGAGAGGTGACTTAACTAAGATATGTAAAATGTCAGTGGGTGAGAAGGGGGAGGCAGTCAGACCTTTTTTTTCTTCGAATGGTGATGGCCAGCACGTGAAGACATAGCTTTAAATTGACAGGAAATTGACATAGGGCAGATGCCAGAGGTAGTTACTTCCCACAGAGAGCAGTTGTAGCGCTCGCGGCCAACCTGCAGCAGTAGTAGACTCGTCAATTTTCCGGGTATTTAAATGTTCACTTGTTGACATATGGATGCAAATGGAACAGTGTACGTTCGATGGGTTTCAGATTGGTTTCACAGGTCGCTCAACATCGCGGGCTGAAGTACCTATACTGCGCTTTCATCTTTTATGTTCTATGTTCTAACTTCAGTCGCCTTTATTCAGTGCAGTAGATTGTTTTAAAGCTTCTCACACCAAATGGCCACAAATCGATCAAAGGTGGCAGTCACAGTGAGCCAGAGAGAAACAACGTGGTTGCAAAGCTCAAACTGGTCATGAGAGAATAAGCAGGTGTTATGAATAGGAATGAATCTCGGAAATAAATTGCGGCTATCCACCTCAGTATAAGGTGCACGAAAACGAACAGGATATAGTGAAAGATGCATTTAAACAAAGAACAGTTACCGCGAGTTACAGGATGAAAATTCTACTGATTTTAGTTGAAAGTCACAGGAAAATAATGCCAGAACTTTCTGATTAGAAACCATCACAAAGACAGAATGAACATGCCCAGTTTGAAATCTTGCTCATTTTCTGCACCTGAGGAAAATTTGCTTCGTATTTGCGGTCAATTTCCTTTGGTAAAAAAGAAAGATAACTTTTCATTTATTTACTCAATCCGGAATTGAGAAAGAAATGCACGAGCTCTGTTTCGACGGCTGAAATAGTATGCAGAAAAGTCAGGAAAGGAGGAAATGTTTTATCCATCAGGGTATCCGACAGCATCAAAGAACACTTTCAGCGTGCAGGATAATGCTTAAAATGAGGGATATTGAAACAGGTAGAAACATAATTGGAACTTTCTGATCACATGCAGAGGCAAAGATGCAATAACATTGTCTGGGTTGAAATTTCCGCCCCGTCTATGATGAAGAATGATATTTTGGTCACTATTTCTGTCAATGTTTCTTTGATAAAAAAATATTGTGTAACATGTATTTACTCAGTACCATCATTGTTTAAAATGCATGAGATCTATTTGAATGGCTGAAGTAAAATGCAGTGAAGTATGTGACTGACAGAATGTTTTCTCAGTCAGGGTATCCAGTCGTACAAGTTCAGATCTGGCGCCAGTTTAAAAGCTGGGACAGACTGATGGCAATTGATTCCTTTTGACATGTTAAGTAGAACGAGAGACTGTGGTCTACAAAGGCAGGAAGCATGAGGAGTGAAAAAAAATGAATTAAGACATTCTAAGAGGTTTGAACGGAACATTGGGTTTCTAAAGAAAGGATGGGTTATGAAACTGCAGTGAAAACAGTTTGATAGAAGCCAGTCGTTCAGAATCATTGAAGCAGGAATGCAAGTATTTTATTACTAGTTCATGCATGGAATATCATGCTGCATCAGATTTTATTAGTTCCCCACAATTGCTTCCAGACAGTTTACAATGAGGTCCATTGCTGTAATCACATTTGGTCCATCTCGGACACAACCCCGCCGTGTCTTGACATCTCTATTTTGATCTCGGGTACAGTCCCAAACGGATGATTACTGTAAACCCACAGACTCTCATCTCTACGTGGACAACACCTCTTCCCTGTTAATAACCTGCAAGAGGTCCACACAATTATCTCAATTCCTCAGACCACACGGCATCTGCTTGTATGAAGAGACATTCTACTTGCAAGTATTACAGAAGTCCACTTATTTTGATCAACTTGTTATTCACCCCTTTGATCTTTCAGACAGCCCCAGAGCACACCTCGTCCATTCTCCAATTCACTGCTCTAAATTCCCCATTAAACGCCATGAAAAAAATTCACTCTTGTCCTCATGTCCCACGCGACCAGGCTCCACATCCAACCTATCATTCTCAAGCACTTCTGCCAATTCTAATTAGACCCCACCACGAAGAATATTTTGCTCTCCCCACCCTTACCTGCAAACCGAAGTCCCATTCCGTTCCACATTCTTTTACACCACTTGCCCCGCAAACACCCCCGAAGCCCAAGTCACCCTCCCCTACAACCGTAAGACTATCAAAATCTTTTGGCACCACCACTCCCTCACTTCCATCCCAGCCCCTAAAATGTCCTTCCCTTAAGACAGCTGTTCACCTTCCCCGTCTCGAAAGTAGTTTTTCATATCAAATGATCCCGCTCCATCGCTGAGACCAAACGATAAGTGAGGCCACATTTCGCTGAGCCTGGTGTGCAGGGTCCAACCTGATCTCCCAGTCACTCTCCGTTGTAATTCCCCTTTCCACTCCTTTACGAATATGACCATCCTTCGCCTCATCCTTTGCCACAGCGAATCAGAGCACATATTGTGGGAAAGGTCACCTTATTTTCTGCCTGTGTGATGACAGCCAGGAGACTCAACAGTTAGCTTTCTACTTTCAATCTGCTTCAATTCCCATCCGCCAACACCACTCCGAGGCCTCTCCCCCTCCCTTCCATTCCTCTAATCAACAATTTCTTGCAGAGACTAAACAATTGCATAGTTAGCCAACGAACAACCACGTTGTGCCCTCCACTTGTTTTCACCTGTCTTGAACACGTCACACCGCCCCTGCCTCCGACTACTCTCCTTGATCTGCATCCGGTGTACATACATCGAGACCCAGGCCTGAAGGAGTGTTACACCTGAAAGTTTGAGTTCTCCATCTGCTGAGGCTGCCTGGCTCGCTTTGTTCTTCCAGCCTGCTGCTTGTCTATCTTGGATTTCAGCATCAGCAGTTCGTGTTCTTTTTGTCTCTTCTGAAGTCTCATGTCGGCCAACCGATGTCCTCCACTAAAGAAAACAAGGAGAAAATCTGCCATTACACGACTTTGTCTTTCAATAAATTCAAATTGAGCGTGATATGAATGGATTTGAATTGATATCGGTATCTATGGCGCTACCACACTTCCACCACGTGCGCTTACAATTTAATGCAAAGAAAGCTCAGTGGCGCGGTGGCTCAGTGCTTAGCACTGCTGCTTCACAGCTTTAGGGAACCAGGTTCAGTTGTAGCCTAGGGCGACACTCTGTATGGAGTTCCCACGTTCTCGCCATGTTTGAGTGCCTAACCTTCCAAATTCCAAAGACATGCACGTCAGATGAATTGTCCAAGCTAAGTTGTCCATCGTGTTCAGGAGTGTGTAACTTACTTCATGCCTTCTGCGAATCTGTTTTAGGCTCAGTTATGCACAATATTATACAACACCAGACTGATAGTAAAATCTTAGAAAAATGACGGCATAGAGTAGGGTGAGACGATTTCCAGCTTCGTCTGTGTAATATTGGGACTAGAGAAGACATTTTTCTTACTGAGAATATTTGCACCATATTTTCTAGCGGCACAGTGATTCAGTGGTTAACACAGCGGCTTCACGGGCCAGATATGTCGGTTCAATTTCATTCTCATGCTCCATATGGAGCTTGCATATTCTTCCCTGCCTACATGGGTTTCTTATGGATGGTCTGATTTCCACTGAAAGTACGAAGATATGCATAGAAGGTGTGTTAGACATGCTTAATTCCCCGTAATATCCAAGATGTGCAGTGTAGATGTGTTAGCCATAGGAAATGCAGGACAACATGGTTTTTGTAGCTAGATTGGATACACTTTGCAGGAATGGTGTGGACTCGCTGGACTGAATCGCTTTCTTCCACATGAGGGTATTCAATTATTCTAATTCTGATCGTGAGACTCACAAATTAAAGGTAGTAACAATTGGACATTCTCTGATCCCCGGGTCTTGGCCAGAAGCTTTTTCTTAACACCAACACACAAGGAAAACAACACTTCATTAACACGTGAAACATACCAATAAAAAAAATGAGTTGCACACTTAGTCCATGCAGCCTGATTTGCTATGCGATAATTTCATTACTGATACACTGTTATGGTTATCTTTAAATTCCTTAGTATTTCTGAATATCCCTGCTAATCATTCACCTCATTGGTTAGCAACAAACTAACTTTACCCGCAGGATTCCTTTTTATAAAATAAACACATAATTCTGATGTATCAGACATCCCCCGAGAGAATGAAAAATTGTCACATTTCTGAAATAATAATATTCCCCTTTTCATTAAACTATTACTCGGAATGTTGGAACTTAACAAATCAAATACGTTGCAGATAAAATACAATCTTGTTTGAAGAAAAAAAACGGTGAACAGAGTAACGGCCTTTGGTCAATTCTTAGGCACAACAAGCAGTTGTAAGATAAACTCAGTGAGAACTGCTATTAAGAACAGCAACAGAGCTCACACCGACGTTCAGCATCAGCAACTTAGAAGGGGACTTACTGGTATCACAACAGCTGCTGGAATCGGGTAGTAAATGCGTTCTACCTTAAAAGTTAATGCATATTCCATTTCTTGTTTATGCATCTGCTTTATTTGGTCTGGAAGCGATAGTTTAGCAAGGCCCTCGGAACAGATCCATTTAAATTGGCCTTGAAATAGACATGGAATAAATTCTCACTGACATTGATGCACATCTCATCATTACTAGTAGTTCCACTTCCTCGAGCAAACACGTTTTGTCAGCGGCTTTGATACAGTTTTCAAAAATATATTTTAAATTAGTCAAGAAATGAAAAAAGAGCAAAAAAAAGTCAAAACTGTCCCAATCAAAACGTACATAGCAGAGTTCATTCAGGAGTGATCCATCAACAATGAAAGGGAAGCTTCATGGTCTCCATTTATTTCACTGAGAGTTCTGATGAAGAGTCCCTGGACTCGAAACTGACCTCTGCTTTCTACACAGATGCTGCCAGACTTGACGGGTTTCTCGAGCAGTTTATGGGGTTTTTTTTGTATATTTCACAGAGCGTACACAATTTTTAAAAAAATTCATTTAAAAATGTTACTGTTTTATTTGGCATATGTAGAGAACTCACTCACGGAGCCAGACCGATTCCATTCTCTTCCTGCAGTTTCTCATTCAGATTTTGAACCTTGTGTCTCATGCATGTTTACTCAAATTGCAACATCAGGATTGTCGTCCAGTTAAAGCTGCGGCAAATGTTCAGAACTGGACCAAATCTCTTCAAAACAGATCGAGAACAGAGCCCAGATCCTAACTTTTATTGAGTGAAAGACACACGAAAAGTGCAATTTCTCTCTGGAAAACAGTTAAGAGACAGAACACAAT
This sequence comes from Chiloscyllium plagiosum, assembly GCF_037043375.1. NCBI lineage: Eukaryota > Metazoa > Chordata > Chondrichthyes > Orectolobiformes > Hemiscylliidae > Chiloscyllium > Chiloscyllium plagiosum. The sequence goes on from NW_028270188.1 coordinate 38,581,484, forward strand.
ACAGAATTGGCATCACTTTCATTTCATTTAAAGGCTAAACAAACGAATGCAATGATTAATCATCAACTGTTCACTGTAGCAAATTCACAAAAATACATTAACTTTGCTTTCACTCTGGAGATGCTGCCAACTCTGCTGTGTTTTTCCGACATTGTCTGTTTTGGGTTCTCACAAACACTGATCTTTTTATAAACATCTGCTACCTCCAGGTATGGAGAAAAGAAAACCGAAAAAAAAGTAACGCTCTCGCAGCAGATAGATTAGGCAAGTTTTTTTTACGAGAGGGGACAGATCTGTGCCTATCAGCTTCAATCTCTCTCCAAATACCACCAAAACTTAAACTGAAGGTAAAACTAAAGCCCTGGATCTTGGTGAGCCTGACTCCACCCACTTTTGGTGTTTTAGTTTAATGCAACAAAAACAAAAAAAAGATGAAGATGCTCAATGCTGTTTAACCACTTTTTCGGAAGCAGAAATTTAAGCATCATTCTGGCAAAATCATTTTGGCAAAGGATGTCTAAAAGGCTACGTTACTGTTTCTGAAAAAGGGTTGGTGATTCCAAAGTCATTCTGAGGTTGGACGAGGCTGTGTCCTTTTAAAGTTTGCTCTTTATTTCTGCACTTGAACAGACAATGTCAATACAGTAACATTTGTTAGGATGAGCACAAGTTTGCCCGTTCCACATCAGGAACAAAATGGCAGATTCCCAAACAGGTAGGTTTGGGAGGCGGGGAGGGGGGGGGGGTGTAGTGTTCTGATGGAATTTGATCTAATCGATGCCAATGTGAATTCACGCAGGGATATTTCGCTTAAAAATTAGTTCCCTTGTCCTCTGGAGTTCATTGGTGTTCAGAGATGTAATTCACACGCTGAGTACATTTTTCTCAACATAACACTTCACAAATGAATATGGGCCTTCGAAACATCAGTCAACGATTCTGTTTGACACCATCTTCAAGTTGTTGTTCCTCATATGAACGACTCACCGTTGAGTGAGAGAGGTTCATTCCTGCAATGGCTTACGAGGCTACTCACGCTGAGTGCCGTTACAGTGTGAATGTCTCAAGAACAAATTCGGAGGCAATTTTTCCCATCTTTTGAACTCCAACTAGACAGAGACTGAATGTCACGGCCTCATTTCCTCCAGGTCAAGAGCCAAACTCTGACTAAACAGCAGAGAGCTGCTGCACTCACATTTTCAATCGGCATTGCTGATCACAGTCCACATTGAAACAAAACAATTACAAGTCGGAACTACTCAGAGCTGCTCCCAGCATTTTATACAGTGAAATGACATGCTTTCTCCGAGTTCCTGTCCTTGCTCTTTTCTCAGGGCCAACGTAAAAAGGTTCCAAAAACAACCCCACCCTGCCATTTTAACTGAACAGTCATTGTATATGCCTGAGTGAATAAGCCACCGCCCCCCACGCCAAGGTTCTCAGGCCTTTCCCAGCTGTGCCGACTCCAGTCTGGACTGGTCCCACCTCCGCCACAACTGGTGCTTGAAATCTGAAACGCACCCACTCCGCACTTTCTCACTTTCACGCCTCCTCTTTGGCCTCGTATCTCTGCTTTGCACCCATATTGCTCGTAACAATTTGCTGCACGACCATTGAATATTGGCTCTCCACCCATCCTTCATTCCATCGGAATATCATGTTGCCGCTTTGAGACGTCCTTTATCAAAACATCAGTTTTGCCTCATATTCTCCTGCTTTTTGGTACAGAAGCTTGGAAATTCCTTCTCCTATTCGGTGCAATTGGATCACGACAGCATTTCTCACTCATTTTGCCATTGCCCTCGGCGCCTGCAACATTCATGACTCTCCCTGTTCAATCCACATGTTTGAAATGGCCACAATATCGAAAACCCATGCTGCTTGTTCTCCGCCTTATTGTCGATGCTCCTGGTGTTGAAATTTACACATTTCATACCACCTTCCTCCAGCCCGTGAAATGCATGTGACTTTGTAACCATATTTATGAAATCATTTTCCACTGGAGCTACAATTCAGCTTCCCATCGCTGAATGAGTTTCAATCCTTCCAAAGAGCATTCGCAAATACCACCGCTTCCCCCAGCATATTGGTTACCCCTGCTTCAGGCGCAAACAATGCGTTTTCACTAGATCTACCTAACCTAGAATGAGACGCAAATATTCAAGTATCCGAATCCTTCCTTGATCCACAATCCCTATAGACACGCGTTTAACTCGTCTCTCTCCCTTGTCTGTCTGCCTCGCCTTGCTAGCACATGACACGGGTTTCAAACCAGAGAAAGCAACTCTCTTTGTTCTAGTTTTAAATTTCACATTAGCTCCCTGAATCTCTGCCTAAAATCACCATCCCTTTTCCAACCTAAGTCGGCGGTGACTATGTGGAACAAGATTTGAATTACGCCCATCTCCGTTAAGGTTTCCGAAAACATGATCTGAGACATCCCGAACTGTGGCACCTGGCAGGAAACACATCCACTTTTAGACTCTCTCTTTTCTAAGAATCTTCTATCTGTCCCCCAGCTATGGAGTCCCCAGTGACCAATGCTCTGCTCAACTCCCCCACACCCCTTACTTTCTGACCAATATGGACAGACTCTGTGCCAGAGAACCGTACCCCAATCTCTGAGTACGTCTGATAAGTCGTCCCCGCAACAGTATCCAAAACAATTCTAAAGAAGTGCATATTGCCAGTTTCTCTTCAACATAACTCTAGCGACAGTCAAATGAAACAAAGCGACACCCCAGCGTGAAAACGTCAATTCAGACCAAGGCTCTCCTTTTTTCTTTTCTTTCAATGTCCTCTCAAAAACTATTTTTGGCGTAGAATCATATAGCACAGAAACAGACACTTGAGTACAACCATTCCATTACAACCATAATCTCACACTAATTTATTCCCACCCGCCTCCTCCTGTACAGAATCTGCCGAAACTCTGTTCATGCTCCAATGCAAATGTCTTCTAAACTTTGTAGCTGGACCCATATCCATGAATTCGTTTAGAAGTTCACTTCAAACATAAACCTCTTACTGTTTAAGAAGAATACACTTCAGGTTTTTTCATGATGATTAGCTCTAATCAAATTTAAAAAACGCTTTTATTTCTAATCACCCACTGTGAGGAAACGTTGCATTCCATTTATCTTATTAGTGCCTCTCAAGGTTATTAAAACTACAAAAGGTCACCCTCTGCTTCCCAGACTCAAGTGAAAAAGATTCTGGGCTCTCTTTATTAGTCAAACACTTCATTTCCAGCAACCTCTTCGTAAATTTCTTCGGAACCCTCTCGACCTCAATCATACCTCGCCAAGGGAGACTGACCGGTAATTCACACATTTCTCCTGGAAGAATTATGCACCCGTACACCTTATATCTCTGTTCTATAACATTGCCCAATGCCCTAATTTTAATTGTATAAGTCCTGTCCTCAGTTGTTTTACCAAAATACTACACATTTCATTTATGCAAATTAAGCTCCTTCTATCATTTAGCCTCTTGAACCTGTTCCGCCATTCGTGAAGTTCATGCTGATAACCCCATCCATTTTAACCACCCTCTCTATTTATCTTCTATGTCTATGTATTGTATCTACACAACAATGTGGAAAGTTTCAAATTTAATCACTTTCTTTGACAGTGAGACCCACAGGCTGACAATTCCCCTGGGTTAACAGAAAGTGAAAGAAACACAATAAGGTTCCTACTGGGCATGTTGTTGGTAATGCTTGTTCTGCTCTTCTCTTTGTTCAAGAATAATTGGAGCTCGTTGGAGCTTTCCTGAGTTTCCCGTCATCATTTGTCTGAACACAAAATTTGAAGCCAGCTTGTCCTTTTGTGTTGGATATCTGCGACTTACAGAGCTGCGATTTCAAAAGGCAAAGTGCATTCCTTACTGCTAATTCGGTTGTCATGTTTTGAGATTTTCAGACCAAACATTAACTTCATTGCAGTTCTGTATTCTGTTCCGGAAATGGACTCAGTCTGTGGTACGGGTAACCGAGCAACAATGGAAAAACCATACTTAGCAAACGAGGCATCAACCTTGCCGGGGATTGGGAGGGAGGATGTTTGAAAGAAGAAGAGATTTTTCTTCAGAACATTTCGATTTTTCTTCAGAACATCTTCGCTGTTTGCAAATAGAAAACATTTCACTTGCATTGGTGTTAGTGTGTTGTGAGTAAGTAAAACTGTCCGGTGAACTTAGCAAATCTAATTCACTCATCAAATAGAGTACCCAGCACGAATTAGGGCTATCACTGATCAGGCATTTCTTACTTCTGATTTTAGAGTCGGGAAATGGCTGGGGAAAGTTTGGAAACTTTGAGAGAGAAGTACCAAATTGTGCCGGATGTTTCTCCTTCAGAGCAGAATTATTTTTACTCTCCATCTGATCGAATCCTTCCCCATGTTTGGGTACATGGTGTTTCCTTCAATGTGCCAGCTTTCCAAACAAAAGTCAGTGCCAGTCACCCATGACAGGAACAGACAGTTCTAGGAGTCAGTCACCTCTCTGTCTTCAAATCCGCGAGTGAACTTCTGTATAGCACTGTTGACTGATTTTTTTTGGCACTGAGTGCTCCCCTGCATGAAATTCACACAATATCTAAACGGTAATTCTGATTCTATCTACCTCTCTTCGAGTATGTACATCGGCACATCTGTGTATAGTCTTGCCTGGAAGATGATTCCCCTGTTAGTGTAGCGCAAGCGTAGCACTGCAATCCGATAGTTGTTTTTCTGGGTACACCAGCATGCTCTCTGTATCACCTCTTTCTGTTTATTTGTTCTCATTTCAAATATGCGGTTTGTACGTTAAGGTTTTGTGAATCAGAGGGTCGTTGCGCTGCCCCCTTGAATGTTACTGCCCAATGGGAAATAAATACATACATTTTCTATCAGAGTGTGGACCTATTTACCTCCATGCTTCTTCCTCGGCCCCAACAAGGATTCCTTTCTTCAAGGTGTGAGAGAACTCAGCTTCTGTAGCAAAGCATGCATTCGGGATGGAATCATTGAGTGGGCTTCACCCCCCACCTCCCACCCAAAAGACTGGCCCGAATCGTTTAGCAGGACCTTTCCAGGAAAGCAAACACCAGGAACAATCAGACAAACTGAGAAATCGTCACCATTTAGAAGGGTGCAATTCACTAACTCTATTGTGGCGCTGTCATCGCGTTGATGTTTAATTTCCAAGCAGTAAGGGAAACGTGGCAATATGTTCTCACACCGGACAAACACAGATCAATCTGTCGGAGAAAGGGATGGATGTCTTGGTCACAAGAAGGGGCTCCTATTGGCTACCTTACATGTTTTGCTGTGCTCACTATTCTGTCATTCCACCATAAAACCTGAGCTTAAGGTAATTTCCTGATGTATAACAACAGGACTGCATGTGAATTCGAAAGTCGGAAAACAGCGATGACTGTCTTGCTATTCCTCGTTCTCTTCTGCTTCTCTCCTGGTAAGATGCTAACCACTTTGTAAAACTCTCCTCTTTTGTACGTTGGCAGGGTAGAAAGGGCGTCTGAAGGAGTCCAGGAAACACCGTGACAATCAACATTTGTCACTTACCTTTGTTTTGATGCTGATGCGAATTCACTGTTCTTTTGCTGCTCAGAATCTAACCTGAAATGTTCCCTGCTCAGTGACGCCGATGGGAATGTCGCATTATTTTAACGGTATTACATGATGCTAAGCTGTCTGCATTTGTATAATACGAGATTCTGGTTCATCCCGGAAATCAGTGAAAAGCATTCGGTTACATGGGGAAACAGAAAGCAATCAAAACGAGCTTTCATTAGAACTCATCGATTTAACCAGGGCTATCGACAGGCTCGCCCTTTCCTCGAGAGAGTGAATGATCAGAGGCCTGATTAGAATTGGAGAGGACGTGAGGTCCACTCCAAAACCGAGTCCTGTGTGACACAAGAGGGGATATATTACAGATGCTGAAGGTCGTCAACGCAGGGGGGGGGGGGGCAGAGTGGATAGCACTGCTACCTCACAACGCCAGGGACCTGTCTCAATTCCACCATCGGCGATGGATTGCGTGAGTTTTCTGCATTCTCCCCCGTGTCTACGTGGGTTTCCTCAGGTGTTCTGGTTTCCTCCGACAGTCGAAAAATTCACAGGTTATGTGGGTTGACCGGAAATACAAGGTTACAGGGAAATGGTGGGATGCCCTTCGGAGTGGCAGTGCAGATGTGACGGACCAAATTGGCTCTATTTACTCTGTTGGAAATCAATAACAACCAGACTGCGTCATAAAGCCAGCCAGGCTCTTATCATCTGCAGGGACAGAAAGCAGAGTAAACTGTTCAGAACTGACACAGACGTCACTGATCTGAAAACGTGCCCATTCGGTCGACAATGCAATCAGAAGTGACAAAGACGCTTGTATTTCTGTCGACATAAGTGTGTATGTGAACTGTCCCATCTGTTTATCCCGATTCCAGTTCTGGAAGAGCCCATATAGCCGCTTATGGCGCGTTTTTGTTTCAAAAAATGTCTAAGCAAAGCGAAGTAACATCATGGCCTAAACACTCTCTCTGGACGTATTTTTCAGTAACGAAACTGTTCAGCTCCGGGCAGTCACAACGCCCTCCTTGTGGACGAATGCGTTCCTGTGCAAGTTAGGCAAGAAACACATTAGTTTAAATGGCCCCAAATATTCTTGCCCATTCTTGTCTGAACGTCCCACATTGAAAAGCACCATAATTGCGATTAGCGAGATGTTGATGGAGTGGAATGATATTACATCTCTGCCTAATCCTGGACTGAGCATTCCGTCTTGATCTTCCAACTCAATTGCCTGCAGTTAATAATAAACAAACTGCGATTCCTCTACTTCTGAAACGTCCTTTACATTTAGCGAGAGAGAAAGAGAAAAAGAGAGACTGAAAAGTTATAAGTTATTCTGAAATACTTATGAAAGTCCTCTGTGCTCCGAATCGCCCTTCCCAATCCCAATTCTCTGGCGATCATCCCTATCAGGTGAAACTGATTAACCAATCACGGCCAACGCCATTTGACACAAGTCCACATGGAAGATTGTTCAGATATATGAGTAAAATTATTTGATTTTTCTCTCCAGGAGGGAACATGCTCTGAAAAAGGTACAGCGGAGTCGAAAACTTTACCTTGCCTTCTCTGACTCCACAGATGCTTTCAGATCTGCTGAGATCCTCGGACAATACCATGTTCTCGTCTCCACGTGTTTTGAAATTGCACGCACTCCTCCAAACAGAGAGTGTCAGAAGCACTTTTGGTGCTAGCTAATCTGTCCTCACTACCCGTCCCTACTACCCAGCCCTCAACTAAAACATGAGAATTTGTGTGTTGATTACTTGTCGGAAGCATTCCCTATTCAATCATAACCTTTCCAATTTCTCTGCAATCCAGTTTTGTCTACAATGTCCTGTTTCCAGTGTGTGGAAATCTCCACTAAGCTCCAGTCGCAATGGAGGGATCGTATGGACATGGGAACACTCCAGCAGGAAGTCTGCAACTCGCTCGCTCCTGAATCCCATTTGATGGTGAGTTCCAATGAGATTGAAAAGGAACGTAATGGGAAAACCACGACGGGAGCATCGTGAGCAGGTTAGGTCTCCCTTATTTTTAGGAAATACATCATTTCGTTGGAGAACTTTCACAGAAGGTACAACAGGATGATCCCCAAATAGGGAGGGATTGCTTTATGAGCAATAGTTAAATAGAATGGGACTTGAGAAGCTGGGAGCACAAACCAGTGCGGACTTACACAGTCTATGGTAGAGCCTGTGGAGTGCTGGTGAACAGAGGGACCAAAGGGGTGTAGGTACGTAGTGACATCACTGGTAGACAGGGAATAGAACATTGTTTCTGATGCACGTTCCTTCATTGGTCAGAGCATTGCGTGCAGGAGACGAGATATTATGTTAGATCTGCATAAGAATTATGTGAGGTCACTTTCCGAAAGCTGTGAACAGTTCTGGTCACTCTGCTGCAGGAAGATAACATTAAATGTGGAAGAGTGGAAGAAAAGATTTACAAGCATGTTACCAAGACTGCAGTGTTTATGTTTTTACGAGAGCCTGGACAGGCTAGGATTAATTTCCCTGAGGTGCAAGCGGATGAGTGGGTATCATATAGAGATGTAGTAAATCAGAAGGCGCACAGATGAGGTGAATCACTGAGGTGTTCTCCGTTGGTTGGGTGGACCAAAACAAGAGAGCGTAAAGTTAAGATTAGACGCAAGCGAATTAAATGAGAAGAGTGGGGTAATGTTTTCATGCATAGGGTGGTGCGTACATGTCATCAGCTGGCAAAGGAAGTGGAGGAGGCAGGTACAATTCTAACATTCAAAAGACATCTGCATGTTATCAGCTGAGCATTTTTCCCTCTTTCCAACATCTTCTGACAGTTCGTGGATTTTATCAGAGAAAACATGGAGGTGGTCACAAAAGCCGTCAAGTTTCCGGGCATTTATGATGTGTGTGGGGTGAGTATCACGGACTCGGCATTCACCAAAATCTTCAACTCTGAGGGCCAGCACCTGCAATCCTCACTTCCTCCGAAATCACCTCTTTTTGGACGTCAGCGAGAGAGAGGGAAAGTGATCTTGCAATTCGGTGAAGAAAAGCACAGAGTCAGTGGGTCAAATCGGGCCTCCTGCTTTCCGCTACTTCACGTTCAAATAACTGAAAATTTCAAGGAATTTTATCCCCTTAACATCGTGAACAGTCACAAAGAGTGCCCGAGAATTACAGTCGTTCCATTCCAGTTTCCCACTGGTGCATAACCTGCGAATTTGGCCCTATTCAATTCTGGGAGCGATTTACTCCAACCACCCCCCGCCACACATACACACATGCACACACATATTCTGTCTCATAGACGCATTCACTCAGACTCTCGCTCTTAATTTCACACTCGCACACATACACTCAAAGATATACACATACACACACTCAACACATTCTTAAACACTCACACACTCTTACTCTTGAACACAGTGTGACTCACGCACACGCACAGGTACACACACACACACACACTGACACTCACACACAATCACACAAACAAGGACACACGCGCATGGTATACACACACACATAGTCTCACCCGCATATATGCACACATTCATACTAACACCGACACACATGAACATAAATACACACAAACAAATATGCATACGAACAGAGAAAAGGGTTATCGACATTTGGAAAAGACTTGCACAAACCCCAGTAGATTCTCCCTAAATTGGCAGATTGAAATATGAGAGTATTTTATCTCGTTGAGGGAGAGATGAAGCCTGAGTGCAGACATGTGCAGCTCAGCAGCAAATCATCCTGTTGACTGGAGGGAGGAGTTCGATCAGTAGGAAGGGTTCTCTTGTTCCTGCGTTTTGCTCGTGTAGATAAAGAAGTAGAGTTATTCCAGGTGGGAAATGAGTCTTTCCTGAATCAGTAGTGTTGCGTATCAAATTGATGTGAAATTGAGTGAGGTGTCTTGTTTGATAAGATCACCCGATCAAAGGACAAATGTTTAATTACATAAGAACATTACTTAAGGAAGACGTTGTAGAGCGAGGGAGCCGTGGTTCACGAAAGAGGAATGAGAAGGCTAACGTTAGAATAAGACGTGAAGGGTCAGTTAGGCACTTGAGAGGTAATGTCAGCAATGGAATCCCGAAAGAGAGAGCAAAGAAGAGCGAAAAGGGGACATGAGAAGTTGTTGGAGGTTTGGATCAAAGAAAACCCTTAGACTTTCGCTTGGTACATCAGGGATGAAAGAATGACAATAGTAAGATTAGGGCCAATCGACGAAAGGACTAGGAAGTTAAGCGTGGAGTCAGAGGAGATAGGTGAATTCCTAAATGAATATTCTTTGTCAGTATTCACACTGGAAAAATGTTGTCGATAAAATACTGAGATACAGGCTCATTGACTAGATTGGATTGAGATTCTAAATGAAGAGCAATTCTGGATTGTGTGAAACTAAATTCTCTGGAAAACCAAGGAGGTGGTTGTAGAGCTTTGGCTTTGATCTTTCTCTCGTTCTGTAAACAGGAATGGTGCTAGAAGATTGGAGGATACCAAATATTGTTCCCTTCTTCAAGAAGGGGGTAGAGACAACCATGGTCATTCCAGATCAGTGAGGCTTATTTCGGCTGTGGATAAAGTGTTGGAAAGGTTTATTAGATAGGATTTATACTCATCCAGAAAGAAAACAAGGTGATTAACGATAGTCAACACGGTTTTGTAAAGAGTAGGTCGTGCCAAACAAACCTTATTGCGTTCTTTGGGAAAGTGGCCAAAGTGGTGTATGAGGATAAATCAATTGATGTGTTATATATGGATTTCAGTAAGGCGTTTGATAAGGTTTCCCACAGAAGGTTATTGAATAAAATGCGAAATTTCGAGATTAAGTTATTTGGCAGTTTTGATCAGAAATTGGATAACTGAACGAAGACAGCCAATTGTGGTTGATGGGAAATGTTCATCCTCGAGTTCAGTTCCTCGTGGTGCACGGCAACAATCTGTTATGGGACCACTGCAGTTTGTCATTTTTATATATGACCTGAATGAGGGCGTATAATGATCGATTAGTAAATTTGTGGATGACACGAGGTTGGTAGAGTTGTGGCCAATACCAAAGGATGTTTGTAGGTTGCAGGGCGACACAGATACGCTGGAGAGCTGAGCTGAGAGTTGGCAAATGCAGTTTAATGCAGAAAAGTGTGAGCTGACTCACTTTGGAAGAAGAAACAAGAGTGCAGAGTGCAGGATTAACGGTAAGATGCTTGGTAGTGTCGATGAACTGAGAGATTTTGAAGTCCATGAACATATATCCCTGCAAGTCGTCACCCAGTTTGAGAGGGTTATTAAGAAGGCATGCAATATGTCAGCGTTAATTATTAGTGATACTGAGTTTCGGAGCCATGAGGTCATGCTGCAAGTGTACGGAACTCTGCTGCAGCTGCACTTGCAGTATTGCGCACAGTTCTGGTCACCACCTTATAGGATGGATGTGGAAACCTTGTTAGGTATCAGAGGAGATTTACCAGATGTTGCCTGATGTGCAGGAAAGGTGTTAGATGAAACGCTGAGGGACTTGAGGCTGTTTACGTTTGGTTAAAGAAGGTTGAGAGATCACTTAATTGGAACGTATAAGATAATCAGACGTGTCAATTGGTTGGAAAATGAGAGCCTTTTTCCTCGATTCGCGATGGTTATAACGAGTGGGTATAGCTTTAAGTTGAGGATTGATAGATATCGGACAGATGTCAGAGGTGGTTTCTTTACTCAGAGTGTACTCGGTGCGTGGAATGGTGTGCCTGCAACAGGAGGAGATTGGCCCAGTTTAAGATTATTTAAATGGTTACTGGATAGACATGGATAAAAATGGAATATTGTATTTTAAATGGACTTCAGATTAGTTTCTCAGGACCCCGCAGCATCGAGGGTCGAAGGGCCTGTACTGCGCTGTAATGGTCTAAGTTCTATGTTCAATATTCAAACATAAGAAATATAAGGAGCAGAAGTAGGCGGCCTGACTCCTCGAGCCTGCTTCATCATTCAATAACATTGTGGGTGATCGTTTTGCTGCTCAACTCAACTTTCCAGCCCATTCGCAAAAAACATGAATTTCTGCACTGTTCGAATATCAAACTAGCTTTGCCTTTAAAACATGCAGTATGGTAGACTTAATTGCTTCAGGTGACAGGGAAATTTGCAGATTCACAACCATTTGGGTAATGAAACAATTCTTTAACTGAGTCGTAAATGTGCTTCCCTAAACGTAGAATATATGTCACTCCGTTTCAATTTGACCTACATGTGGAAATAACCTCCCTGCTTCGATCTTAACTATTCCCTTCATAATTTTACTTGTGCCAAGAAGACCGCTCCCATTTTTTTCTAAATTCCAATATGTATCGGCTCAGCTACTCAGTCTGGTCCTCAAAAGGCAAAGTTGGTTACTCTAGAATCAATTTATGGAATCTCTCTGCGTCCCGTACAGTGCCATTACATTATTTCCCAAGTAAGAAGACGAATATTAGACATAAGTTTCCAGGTGTAGCCTCACCTGCACGCGATGCAACTGCAGCATAACCTACGAGTCTTGAAAATCCATCCGTCTTGCAATTAAGGTCAATATACCATTTCCGTTCTTAGTTACCTGTTGCAATTGCAAATCAACATACTGAGATTCATGCACAAGTACACCCAGGTTACTTTGAATCGCAGCATGCTGCAACTTTTCTCCATTTAAACAAAAAACTGTGTTACTATTATCCCTGTCAAAATGAGTGACCTTACATTTACCAGAATTGTACTGCACCTACCACACCCTTGCCCACTCACTTAATCTGTCTCTATTATTCTGCTGTTTTTGCTATACCACTCATCGTAGTGTCATGTGCGAACATTGACACGTTACACATGACCTAAAATTCCAAATCATCGATGTCAGTTGGAAACAATTACGATTCCAACACTGATCTTTGAGGCAAACCAGTAGACATTGATTGCCAAAATTAAAAAAAAAACAACGATTTATCCACAATTATTATTTTCTATTCACTAGCTAATCATTTACACATGCTACCTCCTTACCAATAATGCCGTGCACCTTTACCTGTTGCACCAGCCTATGTGCATTTCCTTGATCAATGACACCTGGAGATTCAGATGCACCACATGCAACGGTTCTCCATTGCCCAGCGCGCCCGTCATGGCATCTAAGAATTCCAGCTCTCACAATATGTCGTGTGAATACGTGCAAAAAGTACTTCAATCAGGAACGAGAGCAAAAGAATAATGTGGCAGTTATCACAACTGAGACCACTGTACTCAAAACAGATCGTTCTGAACGTGACAGTACTAAAATTGAATTAGACAACGAGGACGTTCTTGAAAATTGGCCTAAATTATTGATTTATCTTCCAGAAGAAATCGACATGAGGTAAAAGAGTTGTATCTATTCCCTGGAGAAAAATATGGGATTATGCAGGGAACTGATCGCACTTCATGTTGAAATAGCAAATGCTGTTTTCTTGAAGCAACATTCTTTTCGGCCTAATCCACTAAATTAGATACAGCTGCAAAAAAAGTTTGCAAACATGTTCACTGAAAGTTGAAAAGTTGCGAACAGCAACTCCGGTCCACTGCCCCCCCCCCCCCTATCCTGGGAAACTAGCGTAATTTTTCCTCTGTGTGCTTGACCAGAGAATTGTGCTTACATCAATTTCACCTTTGTGGATTTGTTCACAGATACTGCAATTCTGTGTTTGGGTTAAATACGCAGGCACAGTTGGAAATATCAATGAAATCTTTGACTTTCCTCCTGAGTTTCGATCGTAGAAGACGCACCCAGTGTAAAATACGCCTGCACGAATTCACTGTCTCTCCTTGTGTAGAATATGGAATATTTACGGACCGCAGCTTGACACGAAACTTTCATCCTTTCCTAATCAATGCAACATCTGGCTATGAAATAAAGTTATATGGGCTCTGTACACGCAAATTGAATTGCTTCCATTTGTTAAATCATGCGAGCATGGACGAAGAGTCTGTTCTTTTGCTGTATACTTCCAGGATCTTGTGAATAAGGCTTCATTCATTGAATTGTCCTTTCAGCAATGGGAGCCATGAAGAGAGACCTCGATCACCCTCTGACTCTTACTGTCCTGTCCTACCAGGTTTCTCACCATCCCGAACCCCAGAAAGGCAAAGTTCGCTTTCCTGCTCTTCAAACAGAAACCCGTTAAAGCCTGGATCAGAATGAAAAAATCCCTGGTCCTAACTCTCCTGCCTCCTCCAACTCCCTTCTGGTGCCATTGCATTGGCCTCCACAGTCAGCCTCGGGGAAACTGCACATCATCTCTACAGGGTGATGGTGATTCTGGGGTGTCCACCTTACATGTAAGACGTTGCTCAAAACTTCAGCCAAATGGATAACCAACGGTGGAAACAGTGCCGGATGACGTTGGTAACACAGATGTATGTGAGTGGGTGACTCATTTAAAGCACACTGTTGTCGTGACCATTCCATCTCGTTGCATCATTTAAAGTGTGTATTGTTCAGAGATGATGACCCCTCTCAGCCGAGACGTGCAAACATTACAGTTTCTTCAATATCACAGCGTTTTGCGAAGATTTATGGTTCTCAAATCAGGTCTGCATTTTTCACAACTGCCTGCAGTTTGACCTTTCCCTCGTCTTTCGTAAAGCTTGTCTTTGCGAGGGGCGTGGCTGGATGTCATAGCATCCTGCAAACGTGAAAATATATTTCTGCTGTAATATATCACAATGGCAGTGAACCAAAATAATGCGAGATTGTGTTTGCTTCAAACTCTCATTGAGGGTCACCACCAGGAAAAAGATGTGGCAAAAGAAGCTAAGCCAGTGGCATTAATGAAGGTAGTAAAGAAAACCGCAATAAAAGCCGAGGAGATGCAGGACAGTACACAGCCTGGGCAGAGGGCGGGTATGAAGTTCTTAACTGATCGCTGTAAATAACTCAATTCTGTGGGTAAAGTTTACTCAGAACGAATTGGGGAGAAGAACAAGATGTTATACTTTTGAGAAATACAGGACCAACCAGTGGCTGATAGGAAGGGATGAGCTAATTCACACTCTTTCTGATTTGTTACCCGAGAATATGGCAATTTGTGGGAAACATGGACAGAAATTTTGCATTCCCAATGTAAGATCAGGTTTGACTGCCAACTGAAGACTGGGGAATTTACAGTGGGAGTAATTGACAGAGTGTCAGTTCCAGAAGTTCAGTTTGTTCTTGGTAATGAGTTACAGAGATTCAAGGTGGGAGTGACTCCCCTTGTTGTGGAGAAGCCCAACGATGACAAAGAAACTGAGAAGTTACAACGTAAATATACTGGCATTTTCCCAGACTGTGTATTAACCAGATCTCACTATCAGAAGTCACAGCACGAACAAAAACGAAAGAGAGAGAAGAAGGAATTGAGTTGCAGATCGCGGACACGCTGTTTGACAGTATGTTGAGGGACGAACCGGTAATGGCAGATGTTCAGATAGAAGCGTTTCGGTCCTGAAAGGTTGAGAGACTGCAACAACAAAACAAGACAATAAAGATATATATTACATGCATATTCCGAAAAGGAGGCAGAGGATATTAATGAGTATAATTATCTAGAAGATAAAATCCAAACATTGAAATGGAGACCACGGCAGCTTAGCGTGGAAGAGAAGTAGGCCAAAGTGCACCAGATTGTGCTGCCAGTAGCATTCGGACAGGAGGTGTCGCGAGTAGCACATGATCCACCTGTAAGAGGTCACCTAGTGCTACACAGGACTCACCTGATGAAGGAGCATCGCTCCGAAAGCTAGTGTGCTTCCAATTAAACCTGTTGGAATATAACCTGGTGTTGTGTGAATTGTAACATAGAAAACGTTGGTATACATCACTTTAAATCAAGTATGTATCACCCTGAATCACAGGGAGCGTTAGAAAGGTGACCGTGAAGACCATGTTGCGAGCATACTGTCAGGGTTACCCTAAAAATTGGGATAAATGTATTCCATTCGTATTGTTTAACATTCGGGTTTCCCCAAACGAGTCTACTCAGTTTACAACATTCGAGTTGATATTCGTTGATGGAAAGAGAAGGCATTTGAAATTAATTAAAGAGAAATTCACAGGGCCAAAGTCAGAGATCTCACACTCATATTATGTATCGCGGTGAGGGAGAGATTAATTCGAGTCGGTGACTTATTTGAACAGCACCGAAAGAGAACAAATCTAACAATGAAGCAGGTGGCAGATGAAAGCTCTGAGACTCGGACGTTTTCCCGCAGGGCCTCGGGGATGATTTATGAGTGTTGTAAACAGTGATAGGAAATCCCTTCGAAGCAATGTTTAGTAGCCCCTATCAAATTCAGAACAGGATGACTCGTGTGAACGATTTAGTAAACATGCCAGATTGAAAGAAAGACCTGTATTGTGTATGTCACGAGAACACGTTGAATCGGGATTATACAACAGAGAAAAAACTGGAGAAGCAGGCGTTGTTTGCTGCCCTATAGAATGAGGAATCAAACCCTGATATTAAAATTTTGATGTGCGTCAAAATAAGTTAAAAATGAGTAAGTCCTTGATGAACAACGAACACAATTGAAAGGCTTGTTACTGCAGTATGAGGACATTTGTAGCAATCAAATGGGGAGGACTAATGCTATTGCACAGAGAATGTAGTTCCAATACAGGAACACGTTTATCGGGTTAATCCCTTGAAAGTCAGACAGGTCTTGAATGCGGTAGATGCCATGCCTAACGAGGATATTATTGTACCAAGCCAGAGTGAGTGGGGTTCACCGAAATCTTAGTTCCCAAACCGGACGAGTCTCAACGATTTTGCGTGGATTATCGGACAGTCAATGCTTTAAGAGAATTGGACGCATATCCAATAACAAGATTGGAGATCTGTACAGAGAAAGTTGTACAAGCTCGTAACATCACCAAATTAGACTTCCTGCTTGGTTATTGGCAGGTACTTTTCTCCGTGACGGCGAAATAAATTTCTGTGTTTGTAAAACCCAAATGAGCTATATCAAATCAAAATGATTCCTTTTGGAATGAAGAACGCACCTGCCACGTTGTAAAGACTCATGAACAGCGCTGTGGCTGGGTTAACACAGTGTGCAATGTATTTGGCCGATGTAATGATCTTAAAGTCCATGAAAATTCATGGTACAATTTGCATAACTCTTTGAATAATTAAGAGTAGCAAAGCTGAGAATAAACTTAAGGGGAGGTGACGTTCTTGCGACATAACATTGGTCATGGAAGGTTGACCCCATGGCCAATGCTATCAAGGAATTCCTTTGACCAATCTCGAGGAATGAGTTGCTTTGATTTTTGCGACTAAGCAGACTCCATCAGTTGTTTGTCCAAACGTCAGCAGTGTATATGTAGCATTAACAGATTTCATGAAGATGACCAGAAACTTTCGGTGGACATAAGAATGCCAGGTGGCATTTGTATATTTAAAAGCAATACTAACTATCGCACCAGTTATAGCTACACCAAACTTTTCAAACCCCTCAACGTTGCGATCAATGCTCTTGACATAGGAGTTGGATCTGTATTACTACAGGAAGATGGTCACGAAATTGAACTGCCAGTTGTTTACTTTTCAAAGAAACGCAACATCCACCAGAGAAAATACTCTACGATGTAAAAGGAACTATTGAGATTGGTACTGACCTTACAACATCTTAATGTGCATGTTACGAACAATATGTCAGATACGTTTCTGTTCATGGATAACAATACACTAATATTCTTGGTACACTTTAAAGAACACTTTCAATGTTTTGTTGGTGTCTTATGTTACAGACATTTAATTTACAAATTCTAAGTGTTGCAATGCATAAGAATGTAATTGCAGACGTCCTTTCCCAGATTAACTGACAGACGTTGGATGAGATTGGTTTCTATCCAATGTCTTTTTATAGATTTATGTATATGTGCATGTGTATGTGTATATAAATCAAGATGAACTTAGATTAATGTTATAAGTATGTCGTGAGCATAAGGTTAAGAAATACAAAAGTGAAAGGGCCCATCCGTTCATCATGATCGTTCAGTTTAATCTTAAGTAGGGAGTTGTTATTAACTTCTAGACATGTGCTCTACTTTTAATGGAGCTGAAACACCTGGCTGGCAAAGAGTGTGCTAGTGGATTTTAAAAAGTAACATTTGGTTGTGAAACAAGTACAGAGAACAGCATTGTCATAGTATAAAACAAATTCAAATGTGGACAAACTGTTTAAATTACGCCACAGATACCAAACTCCAATAGAACTTGAATTTTAATGTCTTGGATGACATCAAACCAGCGAGCCGGTCCGATGTTTTGGGGTTTATTGCCAGGAATTGAACAGATTGGTCTCGGATTAATGTTTTTGGTCGGCTGAGAACGATACAGTCTGGACAGATTTGGACAGATTTGAGTATATTTAGTGTACGAGAAAAGCCAGATAGTTTTAAAGCCTTGCAGGTTAGTGCCCGAGATACGTAAATGAAAACAAGTTGAGACTATTTGTTTACTTTCAGCGAATTGTGGTTTGTTAAATTAAAAGTGAGAGAAATAGCTCTTAAAATTTCGAAAGAGTTTTTGTGGTTTGAAGATGATTCTCAAATTTGCCACGTAAAGTTTTGAAGGAGATTAATAGGTCGTACTTTTAGAAGAACAAACAGCAGCCAATCAGCAATAGACTGCAGCAGAATGCTACCTTGGAACGGTGCATGGGCATCAGAAAGTTTTGCAGCAGAAGAACAAAGACACCTACAAGAACCGACAGAGGAACTTCGAACACGCGAAGCAGACAACTGTTTTTGAAAATTGATTTGCCATAAATTTAAGAGCGAATTTATCATACCAGTGCTGTAGAATGTGAGGTAACATAGTTTTAATAGAATTGAGTTGTAACAATTCGTTGCCTAATGTTCTCGTTTTTAGAATAAAATGTAGTTATTGTTTTCGTCTTTAAATTGTGATATGTGGGATAGCACTTTGCCACTAGAAATTTAACACATTATGGCATGCGGCGAACGTTCATGTGTGTCTGTTTTAAATTAGCAGAAGGGTTTACCCCGTGTCGTAACACTTGAAATGCTAAGTATGGCAAAATAAAATACTGGAGAAACTTAGCAAAAGTTAGGCAGAGAAAAACGAAGTAAATTTTGGAGATGAATACTGTTCACCTTAATTACTGAAAGAAACTGAAACAGTATAGTTTTTAAAGATGTGTATGAATGTGTATGCGTGGCGAAGAAGTTCAAAGCGAGACAATTATAAAGGAGAACGTATGGCAGTTGAGCCCAAAGCACAAGACAAAGTGGATAAAAAAGGTCAGGAAGGAGATTTAGAAATTTATAATAGGTCTAAATGTGAGATGTGAAAATGAGAAATTCTGTCAGCTCTAATTGTCGCAAGACAAAGCAGACACAACTCGTTATGGCTGTGTGGGATTGTCATCAACAGAAGTTATGCTGTGAAGTTACTCAGCTGAAAGCCGAGTCCAAGATGCCATCAGATGCCTCAAAAGAAAACGAAGTATTTGACCCTCTGCATGCGTGGAGCTTTTTCAACATGATAGTGTCAGAGTTAAAGAAGAAAGAACTGTACAGCAAAGGAACAAGAATTCCCATAACTGAATCGCCACATAATACCATTCTCGACTAAGCGACTTTGCATCGATATGCTCCGTATCCCTCCATTCACTGCCTGTTTACAAATCTGGCAAGATACCTCTTAAACCTAGCCATTGTTTCCGCCTTCAACACTGCTCTGCATGGACATTCCAGACCATAAGCACTCTCTCTCATCGCCATTCTTCTGAAATGCTCTCACCTTTAACCTTGTGTTCCAAGTAATTGCTATTTCAAACTTGGGATTAAAAAATACCTGTAACTATCCATTAATCCAATCCTCGAATAATTTTCTGTGCTTATGCTTTTATCGAATTGCCAATCATCCTGCAAATTTAACTGATTGCAATTACGGTTTATTTTTCAAATTTATACTCAGAGCTAATACATCGCCAACCGGGCAACATCCTGAAGAGCAAGCTATGCAGCCCCTCAAAATCTTTCACATCCCTCGGGTCGTGTGACGACGAGAACTGTATACGACATACTAAATGTGGCCGAACTAAATTTCTATAAATCTGTAACTTGCCAATTTTTTATCGCCTATGCCCCACGAATGAAGATAGGCATGACACCTACATTCGACCTTACTTATTTCTGGTGCCACTTCCAAGAAAGTGCAGACCTCAAAGCTACATCCTTTTGCTGGTTGTTGCAACGTTTGATGCAGTTTGCGGGTTTTTATCTCCTGCGTTCGAGATCTCACTTAGGTCACCTCCAACTCTCGTTTTTCCACGCTGGTCTCAAATCCATTGACGCCCTGCCGTGTCCTTGGCAATGTTCGTGACAGTCCTTAGCACCCATAATCTTGATAAATTCTGTGTCTAATGACCGTCTCCGAAAATGACCTGAAGAAGGAGCTGTGTTCTCAAAGATCGTGCTTCCCACATTAGCTGTGTATATAAATTCGAAAAGTAATCCTTGATTGCGTTCAGTGAATAGCAAACTTACATTGTTGTCCACGTAATTTACAGGTATTCCAGCAATGATCTATAAGGAACATACTTGCTAAGAGTTTCAGCCTGAAAATTATCTTTCCGTTTTACTTTCAGTCTTCAATGTCTAAGTCTTCTCTGAATCCACGTTAGTATCTCACAGTAGATCTCAAGTGACTTCACATTTTGTAGCAGGCTGACTTGAGGGGCTTTGTAAACAGTCTTCCAAAAGTCCATAGATGTTACATATCTTGTTCAGTGCTCATTAATCATTTTTGACATTTTTTCAAGATAAAATAATTTCTTTTTGTGAGATACGACCTTCTCCACACAAAGACTATCTTTCTATGCCAAATAATGATGTGGACGTTCCAGTGCTGAACTGGAGTGGGAAAAGTAAAATGTCATACAATCATAATGCCATATAATACAACAGGTGTATTTGGAAGCACTAGTTCTCAGAGCCCTGATTCTAAATGTGGTCGTTTTCGGAGAGAATTATTAGACGCACAATTTATCGCAATAGATTACAGCATCATGGTACAGAGGTCATTTATTGAACAAACCTAGATTGGTGTTAAGTCTTTTATGTAAAATAGTGAAAGCTCTCCGAAAGCCACTGCTTTCAAATAAACGTGTTGAAGTATAACCTGGTGTTGTGTGACTATTGCGATTGAGCTCATTTTCCGATTCTAAATGCGAGTTGCCCTTGTTACGAAGAAACGTCTGCCACAACTTCCTTACTATTGTCAGAGAATTGCTGGCCTGTAATTTCACGAATTATTCCTGCTTAAACTGTTACTAAAGTAAAGAAATATTGTTAATCTCCAGGTCTCTGGCACGTCTTCTGTGAGAAAACATGATCCACATACTTTGGGCAAGACGCCAACAATTTCCTCCCTTGCATACTTTTCAAGTCTGTGATGTTTGTAATCAGGTCATGGGGACTTGTCTACCGTAAACACAATACAATGGGGTGAAGCCGGTGCACCCTGCATCCAGCAAGCTTGTCTCTTCAGGTCGCTAAACTGTCTAATAAGTATCATACAAGCGAGGAATTACTGTAACTGGAACTCAGAGTGGTCCATTCAGTCTCCCATGTGTGCACAAACTCTCCAACTGATCAATACCTACTACTACTCTCTTGGTTTCCTCCCATATAACTGCACATTTCTTTTTTCTAAATGTTAATCGAACTTTGTCTTGACTGTATCGATATCAGCTCCTTCCATGATATTATTAGATCACGGATGAAAGGCATTGAGTACTCGCTGTGGAAAATATTTCATATGATAAAGATGTGTCAAACATGAAATTTCTTAACAACTGAATAGCAAAACTTATGTCAATGGATTTCTTCCTGGGAGAAAGTAGATTCGTGCAAATTGACCTGAAGAACAGAAGCTGGAAACGATAGCATACGATGATCTCAATGAGAGACTGGAGCAAAAAATCTAGTGAAAAATCTAAAATGATTGTGCCTGCAAAATAACTATTTTCAAAGAAACAACGTATTTCCCGACATATTGGACTTCACATGTTTCCAAAATATTCGACAGATATAAAAGTTAGTAGACGTGATTATGATGTTTACTATTTCTCGTTTTCTACATATTTCCAACTCTCCAGAGCCCGTGTAGATCTTCACACTTATGTAGGATGGACTGATTATCGATAGTGCCTCTGCACCTTCTATAATGACTTCCATGATCAAGCTGAATAAGTCCTAACCCCACTCATTAAAACAATTCACGGGACTGGGTTATAGAGCCGTCCAGACACACATTAAACGTGCCAAGAATGTATCCCAGACCCTAACCTTTCTAATTGTTTTAAACATATGTACAGTGGATATTCCAGGCGTGATGCAGCTGGTGCAACCACTGAGTTTTAAGAAAAACAATATGTATTTCGAGACTACTATTTGAAAAACAAGCGAAAAAAGTACTGTATTTAGAATAACTGAGCCTATTTGGAAGCCAAATCGAATCAATTAGAACTTAATGATAATGTTCAAAGCAGTTGCAAAATTCCCATAAATATACCATTGGTCAAGAAAAAGGTAAAACCAAATATAGATTCTTACAGGAGAGACGTCACAGGGAGAGAGAGAATGGACAGATTAGTACTGCTTCTTTCTGTAGCCAGCAGTTTCTCTGGGTTTGCCACTGAAACTTGGTCAAACAGAACAGCTGGATAAACCCAAAACAAACTGAACTTTGAACTGCGGAAACAGGCCACTCCCCTTCTATTGAACAAGTGCTTTAGAAAAACAACTCAACAAATGTTCCAGTCATATCTGAACCTCTACCTTTATGATCCCTGTGAATATAACCAAGGGCAGCACAGCCGTGCAAAGACACAGCATTGTCACTAGAGAAAGGTTTTGGATTGAAAAGGGTTCACTGAAATTGTTCGTACACTGACAGAGTTAATGTCAAATTCCAAGGATCCTAATTCTCTCATTTGAGGGATTTCATCTTCTCTTAATAAGAGACATCTTTCGCTATCTTAAAGTAACAGCGGGGGCATCACGTGTGACATGATAAGGAATCATCAGCTGCTCAGAAAGGGAGAGAAAGACCAGTATCGGACAGCAACAGATTGGAAATTTAAAGCAATGGATCAAGGTTTGTCTTTGGGTCTTTACCAGCTTTCGCAAGGTTGTCCATCATTAACAATGCGGATATAGTTTGTACTTCGGGTGATTCAAGCTGGTTACTACCATATCCTCGCTATTGTTGGTCTTCCTGGTAAGTTACTCCATCTTATTGTTAAGTCAATAAGACGTTTAACTATATTAATGTCCTCGTTATTAAAACTCGGAAAACATCGAAACAGTTGCCATCATTTCATCCTGCAAACCCCATTCTTTATTAAGCACGTGCAACTCCTTTATCTGAATAGGAATCGAACCACAAAAAGCGATAGGTGATATTGCTCTCAACTGAACGCATTTACGTCGCCAAATCGTTCCCTGCCACGATCCCGTTCACTGCATGCTCTACATTATCCCAAGTTTGAAATTCGACTTCACTCCAGGTGCTGAATAAATCTTCTTTTCTCTCTTTGATGAGTCCAGACAGAACAGACAAAAATTTTGGCCTAGTTGTGTTGTCCACCAGCTATTAGAAAAGCCAACGAAAACCATACAGGAGTCCATGTCTACTGGCGTTACCATCATATCAGAAAAAAAATCCACATCCATGTACATCCAATTCTCTGCCGGAAGTGTCTCCTTTTTTACGAGGTGTGCGACGTCTGCCGCGGAACCTTTTGCTTAGCTTTGCAAGCAACCATTTTCAGACATTAGAAATTCTGGTCTAAAGAAGTTGGTGCGAGCTACACTGCCAACCACTTATTTGGAGAAATAAACTGTCCATTTTGCAGGGTGAGAGGAGAAATTGACGATGTTTATTCAGGACAGAAGATGCACAGAAGAGAGCCAAGATAGAGCAAGGGATGTTTCTAAGAATTATCCAGATTGCATCCCATGCATTGCCGCAGTTGATATCCTTCTCTCATTGGAAATTTCGGGGGCATGCTGTGAATCGTCCCCTGCATTGCAATAGATCTATTATGTAGATTCAATGCGGATTTGGAAACTAACTAACAAATTGAGCAAACAATAAAACTGGTACAAACTTTCTGGTACAACGGAGGAGGAGGAGGAAATTTGATTGCTGCCGTACTCCATTTTTTCCAAGAAAAAAAGTTTCGAATATATCCGTAATCCAAGAGTTCTGTGAAATCCATATACACCACATCGACCGATTTACTGTCATCTACCTGTATGGTCACTTTGTCAAAAACCTCATGAAGATTCGTTAGGCACGATCTACCCTTCACAAAACCGTGCTGACTGTCCCTGATCAGATTATTCTTTTCTAGATGGTTATAAATCCTTATTCTTATAACCTTTTCCAACACTTTACCAACAACTGAAGTGAGACTCACTGGTCTGTAATTACCAGGGTTGTCTCTACTACCCTTTTTGAACAACGGAATCACATTTTCTATCCTCCAGTCCTCAGGCAATATTCCTGTCGAAAATGATGATTAGAAGATCAATGCCAAAGGCTTGGCAATCGCTTCCCTTGCTTCCCAGAGAATCCTAAGATAGATACCATGCGGTCCGGGCGACTTGTCTATTTTCACACTCTGCAGTATTTCTAATACCTCTTCCTTGTGAACGTCAATCTCTTCTCATCTAGATGCAAATATTTCTGTATCTTCCTCGCCAACATTTTCATTTTCTATAGTGAACACTGTCGAAAAATATGTATTTAGTGCTTTCCCTATCTCCTCTGATTCCACACACAACTTCCCACTATTATCCTTGATTGGCCCTAATTTAACTCTCGTCATCCCTGACATACCTATGGAAAGTCTTAGGGTGAACCCTGATCATATCCGCCAACAACTTCTCATGTCTCTTCCTAGCTCTTCTGAGCTCTCTTTTTAGGTAATTCTTGACTTCCTTGTAACCCTCAAGCGCCCTAACTGACTTTTCACAATTTGACCTAACATAAGCCTTCTTCTTCTTGACCAAGGATTCCACTTCCTTAGTAAACCACGGCTCACGCGTCCTATATCTTCCTCCCTGCCTGAGAGATGCATACTTATCTAGGATACACAAGAGCTTTTCCTTGAATAAGCTCCACATTTTTAATTTACTCATCCCGTGCAGTTTCATTCCCCATTCTACGCTTCCTAAATCTTTCCTAATTGGATCAAAATTTCCCTTCCCCCAGCCATAACTCTTGCTCGGTGGATAACACCTATTCCTTTCCATCACTAAAGTAAACCTAACAAAATTGTGATCGATGTCTCCAAAGTGCTCACCTACTTCCAAATCTAACACCTGGCCAGGCTCATTACCCAGTACTAAATCTAAAGCGTTTTCTCCCCTTCTACGCCTGTCTGCACACTGTGTCAGGAAGCCCTCCTGCACACACTGGACAAAAACTAACCCATTTATAGTACTCGTACTGTAGTGATCCCAGTCAATATTTGTGAAGTTGAAGTCCCCCATGATAATTACCCTGCCTCTCTCACTCCTATCGAGAATCATCTTTGCTATCCTTTCCTATCTCTGAGACTATTCAGAGGCCAATAGTAAGCTCCCAGCATGGTGACATCTCCTTTCCTGTTTCTAACCTCATCCCATACTAAATCATTTAACGAGTCTCCAAACATCCTTTGTTCAACTGTAATATTGTACCTGATTAATAATGCCACACCTCCCCCTCTATTACCATCTTCTTTGTTCTTACTGAAACATCAGAATCCCGGAACCTGCAACAGCCATTCCTGTCCCTGCTCTATCCATGTCTCCGTATTGGCCACACTATCGAAGTCCCAGGTAACAATCCACTACTTGATTTGGGAACTCCCTACTCTCATCCTTTTCTGTACCTGTCCTACAATTTTGGTGCTGAGGAGGGGGAATGAGGAAACTCGTATTTCACCAGTTTCCTCATTCCCCCTCACCCTACCTTGTCTCAGTCAAATCCATCGAATTCAGCACCGCCTTCCTAACCTGCAATCTTCTTCCTGACCTCTCCGCCCCCACCCCAGTCTGACCTATCACCCTCACCTTGACCTCTTTCCACCTATCACATTTCCGGCGCCCCTCCCCCAAGTCCCTCCTCCCCACCTTTTATCTTAGCCTGCTGGACAAACTTTCCTCATTCCTGAAGAAGGGCTTATGCCCGAAACGTCGATTCTCCTGTTCCCTGGATGCTGCCTGACCTGCTGCGCTTTTCCAGCAACACATTTTCAGCTACAATTTTGGTTCCCATTCCCCTGCTGTATTAGTGTAAATCCACCTGAATAGATTTTGAGTCATAGAGTCATAGAGATGTACAGCATGGAAACAGACCCTTCGGTCTAACCCGTCCGTGCCTACCAGAAACCAAACCAGTCCCATCTGCCAGCACCCGGGTCATATCCCTCCAAACCCTTCTTATTCAATTGTCTCTTAAATGTTGCAATTTTACCAGCCTCCACCACATCCTCTGGCTGCTCATTCCATACACGTACCACCCTCTGCGTGAAAACTTTGCCTCTTAGGTCTCTTTTATATCTTTCCCCTCTGATCCTAAACCTATGCCCTCTAGTTCTGGACTTCCCGACTCCAGGGAAAACACTTTGTCTATTTATCCTACCCATGCCCCACATAATTTTGTAAACCTCTATAAGGTCACCCCTCAGCCTGCGACGCTTCAGGGAAAACAGCCTCAGACTGTTCAGCCTCTCTCTGTAGCTCAGATCCTCCAACCCTGCCAACATCCTTGTAAATCTTTTCTGAACCCTTTCAAGTTTCACAACATCTTTCCGATAGGAAGGAGACCAGAATTGCACGCAACATGCCAACAGTGGTCTAACCAATGTCCTGTACATCCGCAACATGACCTCCCAACTCCTGTACTCAATACTCTGACTAATAAAGGAAAGCATACCAAACGCCGTATTCACTATCTGATCTCGCTGCGACTCCGCTTTCAATGAGCTATGAACCTGCACTCCAAGGTCTTTTTGTTCAGAAACACTCCCTAGGACCTGACCATTAAATGTATAAGTCATGCTAAGGTTTGCTTTCCCAAATTGCAGCACCTCACATTTATTTGAATTAATCTCCATCGGCCACTTCTCAGCCCATTGGCCCATCTGGTGCTGATCCTGTTGTAATCTGAGGTAACCCTCTTCGCTAGGAGAAAGTGAGGACTGCAGATCCTGGAGATCAGAGCTGAAAAATGTGTTGCTGGAAAAGCGAAGCAGGTCAGGCAGCATCCAAATATCGGGAGAATCGACGTTTCGGGAATAACCCTCTTCGCTGTCCACTACACTTCCCATTTGATGTCATCTGCAAACTTACTAATTGTACCTCTTAAGCTCGCATCCAAATCATTTATGTAAATTACATAAAGTAGAGGGCCGAGCTCCGATCCTTGTGGCACTCCATTGGTCACAGGCCTCCAGTCTGAAAAACAACCACCCACCACCACCTGTCTTCTTTGAGCCAGTTCTGTATCAAAATGGCTAGTTATCCCTGTACTCCATGAGATCTAACCTTGCTAACGATGTCTCCAGTGAGGAACCCTGTCGAACGCTTTACTGAACACCATATAGATCACATCTACTGCTCTGCCCTCATCAATAATCCTTGTTACTTCTTCAAAAAACTCAATCAAGTTTGTGAGACATGGTTTTTCACGCACAAAGCCATGTTGACTATGTCGAACCATTCCTTACCTTTGCAAATACATGTACATCCTGTCCCTCAGGATTCCCTCCAACAACTTGCCCACCACTGAGGTAAGGCTCGCCGGTCTATAGTTCCCTAGATTGTCTTTACCGCCTTTCTTAAAGATTGTCACCACGTTTGCCAACCACCTGTCTTCTGGTACCTCACTTGTGACTATCGATGATACAAGTACCTCAGCAAGAGGCCCCGCAATCACCTCTCTAGCTTCCCACAGAGTTCTCGGGTACACCTGATCAGGTCCTGGGGATTTATCCACATTTAACCGTTTCAAGACATCCAGCACTTCCTCCTCTGTAATCTGGACATTTTGCAAGATGTCACCATCTATTTCCCTATTTCCCATCCAGGATATCGGTACCCCTCTGGTTAAGATGAAGACCTTCCAGCTTGTAGTGGTCCCACCTTTCCCAGAAAGAGCTCCAATTATCCAAAACCCCGAAACCCTCTCTCCTGCTCCATCCCTGTCACCACGTGTTCAACTCCTTTCTCTCCCTATTCCTGACCTCATTAGCACGGGGCACGGGCAGCAAACCAGAGAAAACAATTCCGTTTTTCCTAGCTCTAAGCTTCCATCGTAGCTCACTGAATTTCTGCCTCAAGTCCCCGTCTCTCTTCAGACCTATGTCGTTGGTGCCAATGTGGACCACGACTTGGGGCTGCCCCTCCTCCCCCCAGAGACATCATGGACCCTGGCACCCGGGAGGCAACACACCAACCGTGAGTCTCTCTCGTCCCCACAGAACTTCCTATCTGTTCCCCTAACTGTCGAGTCCCCAATGACTTATGCTCTGTTCCTCTTCCCCCTTCTCTTCCGAGCAGCAGGTGCCCCACTGCTTTCCCCTGGTAAGTCATTCCCCCAACTGTATCCAAAGCGGTATACTTATTGTTGAGGAGAATGGCCACAGGGGATCCATGCACTGCCTGCCTGTTCCCTTTCTGTCCGCTAACTGTAACCCATCTCTCTTTTTCTTTATTGTGGTGAGTGACTACCTCTCTGTAAGTCCTGTCAATAAACCCCTCTGCCTCCCGAATGATCCGAAGTTCATCCAACTCCAGCTCTAGTTCCCTAACGAGGTTTTCAAGGAGCTTGTGTTGGGTGCACTTCCTACAGATGTAGTCAGCAGGGACACTAGTGGTGACCCTTACTTCTCACATTCTGCAGGAGGAGCATTCCACTGCCCTAAACTCCATTCCCACTATTCTAACTCCCGAAGTGATTACTGAAAAAAAGGATAAAGGAAATAAACTAGTTACCTTACCTTGTCAATCTGGCGCCCACAACAATTTTTAAGTTAGAGGAAGAGGATGGGTGGGAGACACTACCCGAGTAATGTCTCAGGTAACACAACCACGCAAATACAAATTGTTCTACTTACCCTTCCCAGAAGTCTTTGCTCGCTCCTCCCTTGCTGGCCTGAAGATAAGAAGTTTAAATATAATTACCAGCCTTCCCGACAATCACCTCGCACCAACGTCACCTCCTCCCGGCTCCCGCCTCTCGCAGCTCCGAAGCGGACCATTGGCCTTAAGGTAACCTCCAGATACATCGCATCATCCAGCACTGACAAACGGACCCCACCACCAGCAGTATAGTTCCCTTCCCACCGCTGTCCACTTTCTGTAAAGACCATTCCCTCTGCGACAACCTGTTCAGGTCCAAAGAATGGACATGACTGAGGATTTGAGGCTTGCAGTAGATCATGATGAATTGTGCAGCATGGGATGAATGGAATACTTCTGCTTCTTTTCCGTAATTTCTTGTTCAGCTATCACTCATTCAGCAGTTGATTTCCAGGAGGTTACATTGTAAAATGTTGCATACAGGGTGATCAGTGTGTTTGTTAAACTAAGCCTGGCCAATGATAGATGTTCCGTACACAATGAATCTTTGTTTACGGTAGAACTGACAAATGAAGCAGAACTTGCAGAGGGAATAAGCTGTATAAAGTGGGGCCTGTCAGATGTTCGCCAGCCAACCCGTGTTTCCATCGCGCAGTTTCTCAGTCTACAGGCCACGGTACATGACAGTCTTTCGAGACTCTGAAAACTTATCTCCTGTTTCGATCCACAGGTTTGAAATCTGAAATATTCTCCCATTGCACCTGGGAAGCAGATTCCGAGTGCTGAATAAAAAAGAGGAACGTATGGTTGAGGAACAGGAGTAGGTAACTTGACGATTCGATGAAGTTCTTCCAATGATTTAGACCATGGCTGATCTATTTGTGATCTCAGCCGTACATTTCTGTCTATCCATGTCATCCATCATTCGCTCATCTGTCAAAAATCTAACCGAGCCTCAAAATAAATTAGAGGCACAGAATGCGTGAAGTTGTTTGACACACAATTCTGCATTCTGGTCATCATTACTAAGTCTTCAAAACTGCCTGGCTGATTTTTGGAATGATTACTCTTTCCTCCTCGATGCCCATCCACAGATCACAGAAAATATTTAATGTAACCAGTTCTATGACATGGCCACAAATTAGAACGGAAGCTGTTACAAAAAGAGAGCCCTCGCCTGATCTGTGGAGAGAAAGCAGATTGAAACTATGAGGTTCAGAGACTCGTGTTCAGAAGAGCATCGTGTTATGGTCAATTATTTAACTGTATCAGGTTCAGCGTAAAGAACAAACCAACCAGGGTTCTTTAGTCAGCAGTAAATAAAGTTTCTTTTTTCAAAGATCACTTTCTGCAACAACGGTGCAAAGACATCTGACGAACATTATAGAATATGCAATGCTGCTGAATTATGTACAATTCGATAAAATGGTGACACATGTGTACACAGTGACACGACACAGAGAAACAAGCTGACACAGACACACTGACTCACACGCATATATTTGAATGCATACTAAACATAGACACACACGCAAAAAGACACACTGCCATAGAGACACATCCGTGCATACAGACACGCATAAACCCATTAACACATTTAGACGGACAGATTAAGAAATCCGGACGCAGTGACACACACACAGGCACCCTGTAACGGACACACACAGGTACACAACACAAACAAACACACACACAAACAAACACACACACATTCTCTCAAGCATATATATACACACACACACGTGTCAATACAAGTACAAAAATAAAAATTCCACACAGTGATTACTTGGAAACACTTTGTCGAAGGAACAGACAAAGTACTAACAAAACGAAAACTGACTGATCGTGACGAATGCCATTACAAAGTTATTCATACCATGCAATCGTCTGTCTTTGGAGGTTCATTCTCGTACATCTATATTTGGTTCACTTCCCCTTTGTGATATACAGTGGAAAGATGCCAATGTAACATCTATAGGACTCATGAAGGACGAAAAGATTTTCACCAAGCAGAGAGAAAAATAAATCAATTTCAATAATGTTATATTCTGAACAAAGAAGCTACGTATTATATTCCTTAAAATCATGCGCCATCTATGAATCTACAATCGGATATTCCCCATTCATTGATCCATGAACTTTGTAAAACGTTGGCAAATCATCATTACAGAAAATGCTTTCTGTTGCACGGAATTGAAAGCTGAGCAATTCCTCTGTCAAACCATTTGGAGTGCTCTCAAACCCTTTTATGTGGGCCATTGAATTTAAAATAAACTTTGTGGAGTACTTCAGCCACTTGTTTTTGATCGCAGCTTAGGATGCGTATTTGTATTGTCAAATTATTTTATTTCACTTGCAGTATTAAGTGCATTTTAATTTCGTCTGATGTTTCAGGTATGGTATCCTTGGAGCAGGTGTTGTCTCCATATATCTTGATACTGTGCACAAATTCAATCTCCAGTTACATAAGTTAGCCCAGCGCTTGCATCATTTTCCAGTCTCAACATCTCTGGATGTTTTTGAGACAGTTAGAAAATCCTACACCGTTCCACGACAGAAATTAATCTCTGAGACAAAACTTGTGACACTTCAGAACAGCTCATCAATTAATCTCGCACAATTTGGCATTAGCTATCCAGATTGCCACCGTCAGTGACTTTATCATCGTTGCGTTCCAGTTGCAACATTACAATGTGCTGAAACTGCAAGGAAATTAAAACTTTGAAAATGCTTTCAAATAAAATTCAGATACTGATAAATGCATGAGCATCATCCAACTTTCCTAAAACGTCCCACTAATTAATAAATAGTGGCTCTGAACTCTCAAATAATTGAATGCTTCTCCAGGAAGATTAGGACGCAAATCAACTCTTGCCAACCAGTCTGCCTCAGTCCTCTGAAGTTCACATTTTCCCAGCACTGAACTTCAGACAGAGCACGCGCCTAATCATCGTCTATGACTCTGCCTTCGGGATGCAATGATAAATTCTCCCTGACTGTTGGCAAAACAAAACAACTGACCGCTGATATCAGGAAGAAAGGAAAAAACTTGCCCCCATCTGCATCAATGGAACTGACATTGTTAGGGTGGAGCGCATTAACTTCCTCAGCGTGATGAAAAACAACAACCTGTTTTGGGCTTCCCGTACATATGCGATGGTCAAGAAGGCACAACAAAGCATCTTCTTCCTCAGATGGTTTCGGAAATTTGGCATTTCTATAAAGACCTTCATCAATATTACAGATTCTTAATGGAAAACATACTGTTCGGGTGCAGATCGTCCGGGTGTGACAATTGCTCTGCCCAGCATCATAAGAACATACAGAAGGTTGTGTGTACAGCCCAGACCTTTACGGAAGCCACCCTCGCATGAATGGACAATATTTACACTTCTTGTTGCGACGGAGAGGCTGACAACATCAACACTGATCCCCCAACACAGGTAATGCTCTCCTAATAACCAGTTCCGTTCGGCAGAACATACATAAGATTGAAACAAATGCACGCACAAGTTCAAGAGAAGCTTCTTCCCTGCCACCACGAGACTGATGAAAGGATCCTTTAACGTCACATTATATTGATTGTTTTCATACTGATCTTGCTTCGTGCACTGCCTGTGCAGTATCACCTCTGTGTTTCACTCCGCCTATGCACCCTATGGTATATCTGTCCTTATTTGCTGTGATCTGCCTGTACTGCTCACAAACAAGACTTTTCACAGTGATGAAGTACACATGAATACAAGATCTTAAATCAAATAAATCAAATTAACCATCACATAGTCACACCTGAGGAACAAAGGGATGTTCTCACTGGTGTTTTCACCTTCAAATATCGCTAAATGAACATTATATGAACAGGAAAGCAATTTGTATTTTTGTTACCTCATTTGTTTTGTTTGTGAGACCCTATTGTTTATATTGAATCAATAGTTTCTCTATCACGAACATGACTGCACATCAAAAAAACATGTCAGTGCACATAAATTCCACGTGAATTTTATTTCATGTCAATGTTTTTATCGAATATGACGTTTCGAATAAAGCTGCAACAAAGTTCCCTGAAAGCTCGCACTGTGCACACATTTTTCAATTTCAATCTCTGACAGGCTAAGGACTCAGCACTTGTAAAATCCTGTGCTAAGTATAACAAAAAATCTTCCCTTCACTCCATGTTTGCTAAGTCTGCAATCTCAGTCTCTGAGTCAGAGTTCAAGAATTTGCTTCCATTGGAAATAAAACGGCCCAGAAACAGTATCGTAAATATTTCTAGCAATGTCACCCGCTTGAAATACAATGTGCATTCTTTTTTGTTCTATATTCGCAGTCGTCTTCTTATTCATTCCATATCAGTAAACGCTCTCGTTTTGACTTCTAACAGTTGTCAGCCAATACTATGCCTTCTAGAGATATGTTCTATTCTGTTTGTGTTGAAGAAGGCTACACACCCAGTGGTGCAGTTTTTATCCCCTTCAGACAGGTACTATTTCAACAGTTTTGAGTTCTCAATGGGTGATTTTAAAGTAAGACAGAAGAATCATGATGTGAAGTCAGGTTCACATAGATCCAAAGAGACTTTGCATTTGCTTTCAGTGAGTTGGTGATTTTACCAGCTTTTGGAGTTGAATCTTCAAGTTCGCCAGGGAGACTTCCTCTTAAACTTCAAAAGCGGCAGATTATTTCTTGTTATTTGCCACTACCAAGGATATGTTTATTGAATGCTGCGTATATTGCAAGACCTGATGATTTGTGAGAAAATGGTAAATTTTCTTGTCACGAAATTTAATATAATGCAGAAAGAGGCACTTGCACACTTCAAGTTTGCACCGACATAGTTTGCCCTTCCGTACTAGAGCTGCGTTGACTTTCCTCTTTCCCTTCTTCTTCATGAATTCGTCCACGTCATGTTTAATGAAAGCTGCTATTATGTTCCTCTACTGCTATACCGCTTTCTCTTTGGCATCCCGTTCCAAATATCCGCCACTTGTCGTGTTTTGAGTACCTTAAAACTCACTGCATTATGGTCACTACTCCAGAAATTCTGCCCTAAATGAAATTTTACTCACCTGGAGGTGCTCTTTTGCCATATTCATGTCCAGCATAACAGCGTCCATGGTTGGAAAGTATACATCCTCTGTCAAGAAACCCTCCTGAACTGACGTTACACATTCTGCACTACAAGGCCCATGAACGAAGTGAGAACCAACCAGTGCAGGGGAAGTTAAAATCATTCCGCAGAACAACCCCCATCATCCTTAATGGTATAAAATGGAACATAAATTCGTGCACCACTTTTATTTTAAAGAAACGATATTTAGTATCTCGAATATCTCCAAAACATAGGTTTGTAATTTGAGTTTAATCCAAAGCAATATAAACGGGATTTTAAGTTTTACTTGTAACTAAGTCCTTCTGACATATCACTTGACCTGTGCAGACTGACGGGAAGCGTTTAATTTCAAATTCTTTGTGTAATTTTTTAAGTTTGTTAACAACCATAAGGCGAACTATTGCTGGAATAGCTCACTCTACGACGACCAGGTGAAATCTCTAAACTTACTTCAGCAATTGCCTAAAAGCTTCACAATAGACATTAATCTCTCTGTTTGCTGCTTCTAAAAAAAACCCTCAGTTACTGTATTTATGTTGAAATATGAAACATTTTACATGGCAATTGACACTCCTTTTTGTCCTCATGACATTTATCTAGTTTGCTTCATATGTCAACGTGTATATGTAGAAATATATGCAACACATTGTAATTCCCTGAGAGAATGATAAACCTTGTGAGTCCAGTGGCGGTGACAGGAGATTTTGGGATGGAGATCTGCTTGACATTAACGATATTTTTGATACAAACGTAAAATTTATATTTGGATGAAAAATAATTTAATTTGAGATGCAAGATAAAATTAGAGCGTGGTTTCTCATTTGGATTTTACTTCAAATCGCAATTATCTTTAACTTTGGGAGAGATAGACATTTTAGAGAGAAGTTAACCTATTCATAAAGATAATTCCAGTGTTCGGCTTATAGTTTGAATTGCGCTTTATCTGATTAGTGTATATCTCATGTGAGAAGTTGAGGTTGTTTGCAAGGAAGGGTTTTGTTATTTTATTTTGTGTAGTATTCACTTAAAGGCAAACGTTTAGCAAAGAGGAAGATGATAACTAGCCATGGTAACATTAGAGTTCTACGTGTCAAGAATGTTTGAAATTTGTTGGATAATGTGTTTGGTTCAATTTTGACAAGAGACCGAATCGGAATGAATTACATTAAAACAGTATTTAGAGAATAGGAGTTGTAGGAGCACTGGGCACAATCACTCCATTTTCTGAGACGAGATGGGATGGGATGGTGTCAGAAGACTATAATATTGCAACGAGGAGAAACTAAGGACTGCACAAGCTGGAAATTAGGGTCGAAAAGTGTGATGCTGGAAAGGTACAGCCCGTTAGGCAGCATCAGATCAGCATGAGAGTAGAAAGTGAGGATTGCAGATGCTGGAAATCGGAGTCAAAATGTGTGGTGTTGGAAAAGCTTCATTCTTGATGAAAGGCTTATGCTCGAAACGTCGATTCTCCTGTCCTCGGATACAGCCTAACCAGCTGTGCTTTTCCAGCACCAGACTTTTACACTAAATATTGCATTTGCGTTATTTAGAAGCACAAGCTTTCGGAGCGCTGCTCCTTCATCATGTGATTGTGGATATGGATCAGCGCTCAGAAAACTGGTGCTTCTAACTAAACGTGCTGGACTATAACCTGGTGTTGAGTGATTTTTAACTATGTACACTCCAGTGCAATCCTGGCGTCTCCAAATAAAGGTAATGAAAGCCATGAATTGAGTCAAAAGCCAGATACTTCCACCGCACTCCCCTCCCCCGCAGGATTGACTGGCACGAGGATATCAGGAGGAAGGTATCGAAGAAATGTCAGAGGTAGGTGCTTTACGCAGAGTTGTTAATGCATGGAATGCGTTGCCAGCGCTTTTGATGGGAGCAGAGTCATTAGGGGAATTTAAGCGACTGCATTTCATGCTCATTTACGGCAGTGAATTGAGGGGTACGCAGGTTCGGTTACTTTATTTTAGATTTGGGAATAATCCTCAACATAACATCGTGGGTCGAAGGGCCTGTTGTGTGCCATACATTGCTATGTTTAATTGTTAGTCGCATGGAATATGACAGCTTGAATTGAAAAAAATGGATTTACAAAATGTAATTTTGTTTAATGGACTTATTGAAGATTTTGCAATTGGTAAACGAAGGACTAAATGAGTGCAACAGTGTTCATTTGTTGTTCCAAAAGTTTTAATGGCTTTGTGTAACTCTTTTTCACACATTTGCTAACGAATGTTCTGTGTATTTGACGCTACTGGAATAAAAAAAATTCTGGAAGAAGTCTTTTGCATGCTCTCAGTAGCACTCTTTCGTTTTCAGTCGAAGCATTGATTTGATGGGATTCTACATTGCACCCTTGAGTGGCTTTCTAAACTTGGACTGAATTGATCCATATATTAAGTTGTTTATGCAGCAACTTAAATTGCACAGCATGAATCCAACTGTTTGCAATATGAATTCGAAAGTTTTGTAATCTCTTCTATTTGCTCCTCTAATGTTATAGAATAAATAATAAATATATCACACACCTTCGACAAAAGAAGGAAGCTGCCAGCTCAGCTGAAGAGTAAAATCTCAGATGTCCTCCTGCTCTCCATTTCTGCGTAATTATAATTATCTTTAGTGCTCTGACATCTCAGTCTCTTCCAAATGTGACTCCTCACAAACATGTGTCGGAAGGTCAGACGTTTCAGTAAAACAAAATTAAAACGAATGGGAGGAAATAATAAGATCACACCAAGCCAGGAGTATTATAACAGAACCATGACACATATTATATGACCTCACCAGCTTCCAGTATAAAGCAATGAGGCATGTTTTTTCAAACAGAGGTGAACACCAGTCGTTGCTTAAACCACGGCTGCTGTTCTCTCAGAGAAGTATGTTCCACTCAGACACTGACAACTAATGGCTCCAAACCAATCAATTGTTTAATTAACGGTGTACCAGACTGAACATCCTGTTGTTGCACAATGCAGGGCATGGGTAACTCTACACTCAGCTGTAATGAGAAAGAAACATGATGGGATATAATAAGTGATCCGCCACAGTATGTCTTCTGTGATAACAAGCAGTAGAAGTGCAATTGCCATAGCCAGTAACTAACGAGTGATACAAATCAAAAAACCACATTTTCCATGTGACAGCATCAATATAGCAACTACATCTACGGTCATTGAAACAGAACAACAAAAGAAGGATATGTTAAATCATTCCACCCGACAATAGTTCAACATTCTTATTTGTTTATGCTGGAACAGTATGTACACATTGAAAAATCTCCTAAGACAATTTTAGGAATTACAAATTAATGAAATAAAATAAAAGATATTTCAAATGGTGATTTTGTTGTATGAAAGCCCAAAATGTGTAAAGTTGACTGATCTGTCAAAGATGTCCGAGTCTCCCAGCAATGATTAAAAGTTGTTAACCTGAGGATAGAATGGTCAAACTAGACAGAGACGGTGCACTGACATGAATGGGAATGTGAATGGGCAATTACATAACAACTCCGAGTTCATGAAGGATTAAGTCACTCATATTCTGGAACATTCTAGATGGAACAAGGTATTAATCGAGTTTTAGGAGAATGTAGAATGGAAATATCTAATTTCGCTATGTGATTGTTCATTATAACGAGACGACACAAGTTATGCAATACTTGTAGTTTATTCTGAATTACTTTACCCTGATGGGTTTTATCGAAACAATGCGAAAGAGGAGATCAGTTGTTGAATGGACTGAGAGTTGAGAAAAAGCATACAATAGTGAAATGTGTATGAAGTGCATGCGAATGTTGGGGAATTCTGTTCTGCAAGGAATGGTGATGAGTACCTTGTCATTTGCAATTTTCATAAACAGTGAATTTGAAAAGCAGAAGCACGTTTCACAATATAGACATATAACCTGAAGGAGAAAGTGAGGACTGCAGATGCTGGAGATCAGAGCTGAAAATGTGTTGCTGGAAAAACGCAGCAGGTCAGGCAGCATCCAAGGAGCAGGAGAATCAACGTTTCGGACATGAGCCCTTCTTCAGGAAAAAAGACTCATTGCATTATGGGAAGACAAATCTGGTCACAACTGAAAGTGAATGATAGTGCAATGATTCATGTTACCGAACATAGTCGCCTGGTGATTCAGATAAAAAGATTATTAGAGTGGCAATGATAGGGCAATGGGTGGCTTTGTCGAACACGGGGACCCGATGGGTGAGATACATAGATTCTTGAAAGAAGAAGGTGTTTGCAAAATTTGTTTTAATTGCACAGAACATTGAGTATATGGGTTGAGACTTTGTGTTGCAGCAGTAGCTGACATTGGAATGAACTGCCAGAGGAAGTGGTAAATGCAGTTACAGTTACAATATTTCTAAGACATTTGGACAGGCACAGGAACTGAATAGATCTCGATAGATATGGGCCAAACGCAGGCTAATGGAATTCGTTTAATTTGGGAACCCTGGTTGGTATGGATAAGCAGTGCTGAAGGATCTGTTTGTGTTGTACGACTATCTGACGCTCTGACTTTATGGTGCAGTAGGCTCAAAGTAGGAAGCTGGTGAGCTAGTGGGGGATAGATTGTTAATGTGATAGAGTTTGAGCTGGTAGGCGGTGAAATGTTGGATGGCTGCTGGCTAAGCATGCATGCACAAAAGTCTGGCAGTGTGGCTCAAGGGAAATTATAATGGTCACAAGGAAATAATTTGATCGCGTTGTGCTTGGTAGGAGAGAGGTACTATGAGCAGAAATGCAGGAAGTCTATCTGGTACCAAGATGGTTAGTTGAGTGGTCAGCAGGCTGCAGGGCTGGATGGTTGAGAGGTGGGTAGTGTGCCAGGCTGGTAAGTTGAAAGGTGAGGGTAGTGCGGAATTGGTTGGGTTGAGGTGGGCTGGCTGCTAGGCTGGTTTGTTGAGTTGTCAACAGGGTACCAGGCTGGTAAGTTGAGAGAAGGGCAGGGTGTCAGGCTGGTTAGTTGAGAGTTCAATATGTTATCATTCTGGTTAGTTCAGTGCTGCTCAGGGTGTCGGAGCAGTTAGTAGAGAATTTGGCAGAGTACCTGGGTGTTTAGTTGAGAAGTGGGCAGTGTGCCGGGTCTTGAGTTGAGATGTTGGCAGGATGTCAGACTGGTTATATGAGAGGTCGGAAGAATGTCGAACTGGTTAATTGAGAGGTGGGCTAGTGTTTAGATGGGGGGTTGAGTGGGAAGCAGGGTGCTGGGCTGGTAAGTTGAGCGGTTTGCAGGGTGTCGGACTGATTAGTTGAGAGGTGAGCAGGGTGCCAGACTGGTTATTTGAGAGGTGGGCAGGCTATTGGGTTGGTTAGTTGAGAGGTGGACAGTGTGTCAGACTGATTAGTTGAGAGGTGGGTGGCCAGTCGGGTTGGTGAGTTGAGTGGCTCAGAAGGGTATTGGGCTGTGGATATGATGACAAAACGTAAAGCTCGGAGTCTGACGAAGTCACAGGCGGTAAAGGGAAGTTGTGAACAGAGCTATGATGCAATATGCACAGGTTGACATGGGTAAGTTGAGAGTTCAGTGGTGAAGGTCTAAGGTCATGTCTGAGGGAGTGGCGTCCTGTCAGGGATTGTCAAAATTCTGGTGCCAGGACCAGGTTCACCACGGACCAGGTGCAGGGTGGCAGGAGTGGAATTGAGTGAAAGGAATCGAGATTACATTCTCGTCCATAATATGGATTGTCTTGAATGTGTGTTATGTCTTGTGATGGGAATCCTGTCTTCCAAGGGTGAAGGAGTGTGTCACAGAGTAAGGGTTGTCAAAGTGAATGGAAATTGACGTCGAGACAGAAAGTCAGAGCAGTGATTAATCTGACAGATTAGAGTTTTGCAATAAACTGCGTGTCAGTTTGATAGTTATTGAAGTTAAAGTGTATTTGTTCATTTCTCGAATCATTTATACATAAATGCTCACTTCAGCTAGCTGTCACACTCCAAAGTCTCTGAAACTTTAATGGTCCTATTTGTTTCAGAGGCCTCCAGAATTCAGATAATTGTAGACCCGGGTTCAATTCCCGACTCAGGCGACTGACTGTGTGGAGTTTGCACATTCTCCCCGTGTCTGCGTGGGTTTCCTCCGGGTGCTCCGGTTTCCTCCCACAGTCCAAAGATGTGCGGGTCAGGTGAATTGGCCATGCTAAATTGCCCGTAGTGTTAGGTTAAAGGGGTAAAGGTAGGGGTATGGGTGGGTTGCGCTTCGGCGGGTCGGTGTGGACTTGTTGGGCCGAAGGGCCTGTTTCCACACTGTAA
This sequence comes from Chiloscyllium plagiosum, assembly GCF_037043375.1. Taxonomy (NCBI): domain Eukaryota; kingdom Metazoa; phylum Chordata; class Chondrichthyes; order Orectolobiformes; family Hemiscylliidae; genus Chiloscyllium; species Chiloscyllium plagiosum. The sequence continues at coordinate 38,621,587 of NW_028270188.1, forward strand.
GTAATCTAATCTAATCTAATCTAATCTAATCTAATCTAATCTAATCTAATCTAATCTAATCTAATCTTGTCAAGTCGATCAATGAGCTTCCAGGCAATTAGCATGATATCAGCTGTGACAGATATTCTCTCAGTCCCAGTGCTCTGCAACTGCCTTATTTCCAGAGAGCGGATTCTGGCTGACATTGATAAGCTGGGAAGGTACAATGGACTCGAAACGTTCACTCTGGTTTCTCTCCACAGATGCTGCCAGTTGTTGGGTTTCTCCAGCAACTTCGGTTTTCGTTTCCAATTCCAACTTCCACGTTTTCTTGGTTTGTATTTTGTGAAAACTCTATGCTCGTCACTTGCAATCCAATGAAAGTGTCAGTTGGTGAGAGTTTCAGCAGTTACTCTAAGTCAGATCAGGGTGTTCCTATTTCTAAATTATATAGTAATGGTCAAGGTAGAGGGCATGTTTCTTAAGAGGGAACCAATAGATCATGATCAACGACTGATTGGAAACAAAAATAAATTCAGGGTATACTAAAGATTTTAACAGGAACACACTGGTATACGTTTACAGCTGAGGAAACATTTGGGTAACCAATAAAGTCGAATTAACAGAAACTAACTTGCTCGACTAGTCATTCTATCCTTGAGACTGCATCTGCCCCCAAACTTTATGGAGTTGTCTTCTCCTGTCAGCAACACAACACTGACGGTTCTGTGATCTTTGGTTGTTTGGCCATGGACTATAACACTGACGTTACCAAGGTGACCTGGAAGAAAGGTGGGGTGCCAATCACGACTGCAGTGAAGACTTATCCATCCTTGAGGAACAACAAGGGAACTTACACCCTGAGAAGCCAGTTGACCCTGCCTGAGTCAGAGGCAGATTGCAGTAAATTCTCCTGTGAGGTTCAACATAGCGGGTCAAAGCAGAGCACTGGAATGCTATGTAAATCTTGTGGGAACTGAGGTGAACAGCACACCTGTGGTTAACATGAATAGGGCATTAGTTATAATACATTTGACATCGTCATAGAGATATAGAGTACAGGGAAAGTTCCTGTGGTCCATCCAGTCCACACCTATCAATAACAGCCCCCTAACTATTCCAGTCCAGTATATCCGCAATTGATGCATTGCTTTGTTTGACTTGACATTTCTTATGTGCATCTGCATATGTCTCACACGTTATGCGGTGCCTAGCCTCTTCAAGACTTACTCACACTGAGCTGCAGATTCACACACTCTGTGTGATTTTGGTTTCCCCAATATCCTCCTGTCCTTACTGTAAACCTAGGCCCTTGAGACATTGCTCCATCCATTAAGGGGAACGGATTTGTCCTGTTTACTCTGTATATGTCTACCGTAATTCGAGACATCACAATCATCTTCTCTCTCATTCTTCTCTGCTCCAAGTAAAACCCCAGTTGGGTTCATGACATTCCATAAATTAAAAACTTCTAGCCCAGGAAAAGTCCTGGAAAATCTTAATAATGCTGCCTTGTGTGTAATCACATTCCTTCCATAACATGCAGTCCTATACATCGCACAATGCTTCATGTCTGGCCTAACCAGTGTTTTATTAATTTCCAGTATCATCTCCCAACACCTAATGTAAATGTCTTGGCTCATTAAAGCAAATACCCGACACACATTCTTAGTCTTTTTATCCACCTGCCACATTACTACAAGGGATCGATGGGCATGCACACCAAAGATCCTCAGTCCTTTTCACGGTTCCACCATTCAAAACATGATACCTCTTAGTTTCTTCTGACCAAGTGCATCACCTTACACTTATCCAGAATGATTTCCATTTTCTAATTCTCACCACAATTAGCCAACCCTTCTGTACCTTGCTGCAATCTAAAGCTATCATGCTCACTACTTACCAACACGGCAATTTTCGTTTCATCTGTGAACTTACTGGCCAAATCTCCTGCATGAGATTCAAAATCGATTTTACAGAATAGAAACATCAATAAATCAACACTGATCCCTGCAGAACACCACTAGACATTTACTTCCATCCACACAAACATTCTATGACCATTACCCTCTGCACCCCGCCATTCAGCTAACTCAGGGTTCAATTCGTCAAATTAACTTGATCTCATCTGGCTCTGATCTTTACTGTCATCTGGAAATCAACTTACTTCTTCGAAAACTAACATCAAATTGCTCAATGTAATCGTGCTGAGAATTGTTGATTAACCTTCCAGATGAAAGTTAATTCCCCTCTCCATAGTTACAATGTCTTCCCTACTACAGAGCCGAGCTTGAGCCGAGCCTGTGGTTTCATTGTTTTTCTCTTCGTCTGTCTTGCATAACAATACCACATTGGAAGTTTTACCATATCCCCGGGTGGCCAGGAATTATAAATTATTGCCAGCCACCCACTATTTCATCATTTTCTTGGCATACATGTTATCTGCCATGTAAATATTACTATTGTTTCATCCAGCAACACAGCATCTATCCGAATTTCTGAAAAAAATCACAACACTTCACAATGTTTTTTTGTCCACATATTCCCTCACACTGGTGAACATCAACAATCTTCACCGCTCCCACTCCATCTTCATTTTTCCCTGTCTCACTTGAAGGCAATATATTTGGAACATTGAACTGCCACTGCTGCCCCTCTCTCAGCATATCTCCATGATATCAATTGCACACTTCCTCCTTTATGCCGTTAACTCATCAGCATTGTTTATCATACTCCTTTCATTAAAATGAATACCATCCAAACTTGCTATCTCTCCCTCTGATTTAACTGGCCTATCATTTTTATACCTTCTTGACCTCCTTGCTCTGACCTCTAATTTTAGCATTACATTGTCATTATCACATCGCCCGTCTAATTATACTGTGTTGATCTCAGCTTCTATAGCACTCTGGACAATTATGATGTTTGTAATATCAAGGTTCGTATCTATTAACCACAATAAACTTTGTTACATAAGAACTGAATGTATTTGTTATCAAATTTGTCAGATAATTTATACGATGTTTTTCATAAAGGTCCACTTCTCCAACAACTCGTCTTCTGATCGTGAGTCCCAATGAAGAAATCGCAACATAGAACATAGAACATAGAACAATACAGCAAAGAACAGGCCTTTCGGCCCATGATGTTGTGCCGAACATTTGTCCCAGCTTAAGCACCTATCCATGTTCCTATCCAATTGCCGCTTAAAGGTCACCAATGATTCTGACTCTGCCACTCCCCCAGGCAACGCATTCCATGCCCCCTCCACTCGCTGGGTAAAGTACCTACCCCTGACATCCCCCCTATACCTTCCACCCTTCACCTTTATTTTTTTCCCCTTGTAACATTCTGTTGTAACTCAGGGAAAAAGTCTCTGACTGTCTACTCTATCTATTCCCCGAATCATCTTATAAACCTCTATCAAGTCACCCCTCATCCTTCGCCATTCCAATGAGAAAAGGCCTAGCACTCTCAACCTATCCTCGTACGACCTATTCTCTATTCCAGGCAACATCCTGGTAAATCTCCTCTGTACCCTCTCCAAAGCTTCCACATCTTTCCTAAAATGAGGCGACCAGAACTGCACACAGTACTCCGAATGTGGCCTTACCAAGGTTCTGTACAGCTGCAACTTCACCTCACGACTCTTGAATTCAATCCCTCTGCTAATGTACATTAATACGCCATAGGCTTCTTACAAGCTGTATCCACCTGAGTGGCAACTTTCAAAGAGCTATGAACATAGACCCCAAGATCCCTGTGCTCCTCCACCTTACTAAGAATCCTACCGTTAACCCTGTATTCCGCATTCTTATTTGTCCTTCCAAAATTGACAACCTCACACTTGACAGGGTTGAACTCCTCAGTCCAGCTCTGCATCATATCTAAGTCCCTTTGCAGCCGACAACAGCCCTCCTCACTACCCACAACTCCACCAATCTTCGTATCGTCTGCAAATTTACGGACCCACCCTTCGACTCCCTCTTCCAAGTCATTAATAAACATTACAAACAGCAGAGGACCCAGAACTGATCCCTGGGCTCCAGGCTGAATATTTACCATCTACCACCACTCTCTGACTTCGACCGATTAGCCAGTTCTCTATCCAACTGGCCAAATTTTCCCACTATCCCATGCCTCCTGTCTTTCCGCATAAGCCTACCATGGGGAACCTTATCAAATGCCTTATTAAAATCCATGTACACAACATCCACTGTTCTACCCTCATCCACATGCTTGGTCACCTCCTCAAAGAATTCAAGAAGACTTGTACGGCAAGACCTACCCCTCACAAATCCGCGCTGGCTGTTCCTAATAAAGCAGTGTCTTTCCAGATACTCATAAATCCTACCCCCAGTACCCTTTCCATTACTTTGCCATCACCGAAGTAAGACTAACTGGCCTGTAATTCCCAGGGTTATCCCTATTCCCTTTTTTGAACAGGGGCACAACATTCGTCACTCTCCAGTCCCCTGGTACCACCCCCGTTGACAGTGAAGACGAAAAGATCATTGCCAACGGCTCTGCAATTTCTCTCTTGCTTCTCATATAATCTTAGGTTATATCCCGCCAGGCCCGGGGGACTTGTCTATCCTCAGGTTTTTCAAAATGCCCAACACATCTTCCTTCCTAACATGAATCTCCTCTAGCTTACCAGTCTGTTTCATAATCTCCTCTTCAACAATACGGTCACTCTCATTTATAAATACAAAAGAAAAGTATTCATTCAAGACCTCTCCGATCTCTTCCGACTCAATACACAGGGCCCCACTACTGTCCTTGATCGAACCTCCCCTCGTTCTCGTCATTCTCATGTTTCTCACATACGCATAAATGGCCTTGGGGTTATCCTTGATCCTACTCGCCAAAGATTTTTCATGCCCTCTTAGCTCTCCTAATCCCTTTCTTCAGCTCCCTCCTGGCTATTCTGTATCCCTCCAACGCTCTGTCTGAACCTTGTTTCCTCAACCTTATGTAAGCCTCCTTCTTCCTCTTTACAGGACATTCAACCTCCCTCGTCAACCAAGGTTCCCTCACACGACCATCTCTTTCCTGCCTGACAGGTACATACATATCAAGGACACGTCGTATCTGTTCCTTGAAAATTTTCCACATTTCAATGACATCCTTCCCTGACAGCCAATGTTCCCAACTTGTGCTCCTCAGATCTTGTCTTGCTGCATCGTATTTGCCCTTCCCCCAATTGTAAAACCTACCCTGTTGCACGCACCTATCTCTCTCCATAACCAAGGTGAAAGTCACAGAATTATGGTCACCATGACCAAAATGCTCATCCACTAACAAGCCCATCACTTGTCCCGGTTCGTTACCAAGTACCAAATCCAATATGGCCTCCCCTATGTTCGGACAATCTACATACTGAGTTTGAAAAGCTTTCTGGACACACTGCACAAACACCGCCCCGTCCAATCTACTTGATTTAAAGAGCTTCCAAGCAATATATGGGAAGTTAAAATCGTCCATGACTACTACCCTGTGGCTTCTGCACTTTTCCAAAATCTGTTTCCCAATCTGTTTCTCCACATCTCTGCTGCTATTTGGGGGCCTATATAAAACACCCAAAAGGTGACTGTTCCTTTTCTATTTCTGACTTCAGCCCATACTACCTCCAAAGGCAGAGCCTTCTCGAACTGCCTTTCTCCAGCCGTTTTCCCATTTCTAATTAGCAACGCCACACACCCGTTCTTTTTTACCACCCTCCCTAATCTTAAAAAAACATCTGTAATCAGGGACCTCCACAATCATTTCTGTCCCTCTCCTTTAAACGTTTCATTGATGGCCACAACATCGTAGTCCCAAGTACCGATCCACGACTTAAGTTCACCCACCTTATTTGTGATACTTCTTGCGTTGAAGTATACACACTTGAACTCATCTCTGTCTCTGCAAGTATTCCCTTTCAGTGCTACTTTCTCCGCAGCCTCTCAACATTCTTGGACATCCTGAAAAACAGCTAACCTACTTGCTGGATTACAAGTCTGGATCCCATCCCCCTGCTAAATTAGTTTAAACTCCCGCCCCCGAAGAGTGCTAACAAGTAGCAGGTTTGCAACCATCGTCTGTTCAATCATTGATTTCCATCTGAAGCAAATCTCCATGAGTTGGTTTAAAAAATGGCCAATCCGTGGATTCTGGTATCTTCACATCTCCCGTGTGTGAGGTGAATGGGAATTTCTCGGTAATGAATCGGCTGACCGGCTGTTATGGTGAATGGTTCAACAGCGCAGTGTTTAACTGCCAGATCACTCATGGAGAGAACACTCAAAGTCAAAACATCACCACACCCCAGGGTAAGACATGCAAACGAGAGCACTGGAAAATATTCTGAACTCCGATGTGAACTAGATACACACATTTATCAAACTTAGTCAACAGCACTAAAGTGTGCAGCATCCCATTCACAAACGTGTCATGCATTTTAGTTTGAGTGTGACATTAGCATTGCTCATAATTCAACATTATGTCTAATCAGAAGAGCATGTTTTCCTCTCTATTGAAGACAGTCTTTTTTTAAAAGTAGTTTGTTGGCTGACCACACTTGGAGAGGCAGTTAGAGTTCCGAATCCACGCCTGGTGACTTCATTAAGGATAAAGGGTTTAGCGGGTGGGGGAGGGGTGCGTGTCTTGTGAGGCCCGGGGGATTAGTGTCACAGAGGTATTTTTTTGAAACTTAAAACATACAGAGAGGCCGAGTTTGGGTGAACGTGGAGTAAATGTTTCGACAAGTAGGCGAGAGTAGGACACGAGGGCATAGCCTCGGAGTCAAAGGGGACACCATTTGTAACTGAGGTGGGGAAGAATTTCTTCAGCCAGAGGGTGGTGGAATTCATTACCACAGACGGTTATGGAGGCCAAGTCAGTGACTGTATTTATGATGGCGATTGATCGGTTAGTACATGGAGAAGGCTGGTGAATGTGGCAACATATCACACATGATCGAATTGCAGGGCAGACTCGATTGGTCGAATTGCCTCATTCTGTTCCTATATCTTACTTTCTTGTGGTCTCAAAATTACAAGGTAAAATATGCAGTTACCCTTTTTGCAAAATAAATCAAAATGTGTTCAATGCTTCATTTCCTGTTCAGGAATGACCTGTTGGACTTGGGCATTGTACATCATAGATTTTAACTGGTACTGAGCTCTTTAACTTCATTCATGGGAGCAGGCCGAAGAGCAAGTTGGTATCACATTTAATCAATCCGGATAAACAGGATTTAATTGAAACTCTTTAAGGTACTCTCTGCAATTCGTGGATGTGGCAGGAGAAAACATTTTAGTGGGAAGGCGACAGAATCGATGAACGAACGAGGAATTAGAGTCAGGCGTATTCAACCTGGTGTCCGGATGGAGATGTTCACACAGTGATCAGTGGAAGTCTGAATAATGCTCACGCAAATTTCCATTAATTTGTAGAATAATGTTAGATACTCGTATTTGTTTTGTTTTTATTCTACTAAGAAATTCACTGTTTTGTTTTTCGACCTACTACAAATTTGACAGGCGGAATAATATCTCATGGTATGCTTTTGAGAATGATCTCACACCAATAATACAAATTATTTACAATAACGTTAAACACATCGAACAGAATTTCTGTGACTGATAACTGCCCTGTAACACCTTTAAACGCCTGCAAACGCATGAGAACAAAGAAAATAATTATGATTGATTACACTTTGTTAAAAATTGGGGATGTAATTTGGCATTCAGAATGCCCAGCAGCATTTGCAAGTAAGTTTCATGAACATAGAAATGAAGTCGTTATATTCAGATTAAGCTTGTCAAAAGTATCAAAGGATGGTCCTAAGTGAGAGAAGAGCTCTGAAAGGAAGGTAATTCCATGTGTTACGTCATGGTATCTTTGATTTTACTTTTTCACAGGTTTCACTAGTTACAAAGCCAGTGTTCTTTATGAATGATTACATGGGTCATGTTATAGATAATAACAAATGTTTTCACAAATCAAAATATATCAGGAAGAGGAACCATCATTTCAGCAACATTTGGAAGATGCCATGTCAAAGGTGGTTTCTTCACTTCATGAGTGAATAGCCTGAAGACTCGGTGTTTTGATCCTAAAGAGGCATTTTTCATTGATTTGATTTCTGTTTCATAGGAGTTACTGATTGCCACGATTACAGAGTTGAACTCCTACCACCGCCATTAGAACACATCTCACTGGAGGCGACGGTGACATTAACCTGTGTTGTGTCCAATCTTTCTTCTGGTGCCAATGTCACCTGGTACAGGAAAAGAAGACTCTGAAATCAGAGATCTCTAACCAGCCTGAGAAAATCCAGACAGCGTGATCAGCAAATTAAGCACTTCTACTGAAGCCTGGAAGAGTCACGTTAGTTTTGAAGGTTTGGTGAACCATCTGTATCTACCGGCTCCACTGAGAGACTCCATGCACAAGGAAAGTGGTGAGCGGTGAGATGAAAAAACAAACATCCCATGAGTAATCCAGTAACTAACATGGCATGCTTGGATTGGTTCCAAATAACGTTGGGAGCATTAAACATGTGTCTGATGTCAGGATAGCTAAATATCTGATTGAGAACAAGATGGACCAAAGCTTGTTCTTTTTTTATTATAAGTCAAATAAAGTGGGAAGAAGCCTGGTTTGTGTTTTTAACATCAGCAATGACAAATGTACAGGATGCCTTAGTTGTGGGTTGGAAACATGGAGGCGACTTTCGAATTAAACTCTTTATTGTTAATGATTAGGATGGATATCATTCTGCTCGTTCAGAAAATGAGAGTGTATAAATCCCAAATTTAAAAACAAAACTGGCACATTTTAATACGTCTGAAATTGCAATATTGATTTTGGATTTTTATAGTGGATTTATATTTGTTTCATATATTCTGCAGGAGAAAAGCTACTGGAGCCATCAGTGTCGATCCTCCTGCCACCAACAGAAGACGTTTCCGCTAAGAGTTTTCTCTCCCTCACCTGTTTAGTGAGAGGCTTCTCTTCCCAAGAGATCTTAGTCAAGTGGACAAACAATGACAAGCCAGTTAATCCCAGTAACTACAAGAACACCGAGGTGATGGCGGAGAGCGAGAGCACCTCCTTCTTCATGTACACCCTGTTGTCCTTTGCAGCAGAGGAGTGGGCCAGTGGTGCTTCTTATTCCAGTGTGGTGGGACATGAAGCGATTCCACTGAAGATCATCAACAGAACAGTCGATAACTCCAGCGGTAAACCAACTTTTGTGAACATTTCAGTTGCACTGATGGGCACTATTAATTCATGTCAGAAAAATTTCGAAGATGTTTTAATCATTCAACAAAAGTAATAAAACTTTTTCTTCCAATTGTGATTTAAATATACAACCGTTTAATTAATTGTGCTTCTCACTTTTAATTATATTCCAGTTGTAAAGTTAAGTTGGATTAGTAACAGGTGTCGGACTCATGTCTTGTGCAGTTAATGTTCCCTGCTCGGACAAAGTTAGGATCAGAGATAGAGTAAAGCTCACGCATTGCCAGATTCTGCAAAGTACCTTTTCCATTTTAAATTCTAATTAAACGAAATCTGAAAATCCCCAATTTCTGTCAAGTGAAAAACACGAATTTTGAACTTGGTTTTCCCGATTCCCCGATTGCACATTCTTACGAAATTCATGTCGGCTTTCAACTTCCACAATGGAACAATTGGGAACGCAATCTTAAGAGACATTTGAAATTAGTTTTGATTGGAAAATACCAATCGCAAATCGTGCAGATGAAGTTGAATATAACACTAGTGTCTGTTTAACCAGGGATCTTGTACCAATGCAGTAGTTGACAGAATGCATGTTAATTTCCCCAACAAAGAGACGCGAAAGGAAGGTTATTGTTGTTCAGCCGAAGGAGGAGGAGAGGGGAATTATTAACGGTCTGTACTCTTACTCACTCTGCAGAGTTTTCAAGATAGAAGTCCACAGTAATGTACCACAGTCGCTGACAGGAACAGTCAGCTTCTTCTTTACTGTCCGAAGATTCCATCTTCCATGCAAAATAATACCTTTGAGTATGCTGGACACGATTGACCCTGTTAATCGTTTGTTAACATTGACTGCCCTTAATCCTAAACTGGTATTTGCATCATCCCAGATTGAAGTCCATAATTTTGTCTCAGTTTTCTGGAGCACATGGGAGAAATTCTGGTATTCGAACTTCTGACATAATTTTGCTTCACGTACAGAACATTTATAGATATTTTGTAATCAGCATGTTCGGAAATGTAATTCTGCATGTCTGGAATAGTGGAAATTTGAACTCAGATCTCTTGTCTCAGAGACAGAAATTCAATCGCTGCAACAAAAGAGTAGCTCACATCGAGGGCGAAAGGGCCTTGTATGCGCAGTTTCGTTCTATGTTCTGAAACATTTATCTCTCCACGACGATTAGAAATGTTCCTGACAAAATCAGGGTCAGACATAATTGTTGACAATCCATTAAAACACAAAAATAATGCAAACTGTAGTCTAGTATAAGAGCTGAAACAGTTACAGAGAGATGCTCACAAATACATGCGCAAAAACACATAAACAGGCTCTCACCTAAAGACACACGTTTATGCACATACATAAACGTGCACACAGATGAGCATTAACACACGTTTGCATACAGACAGCTACACATGCAAATGGTACTTGAACACTCATCTAGCCCCCCGTAAAACGCATATTCACAGAAAAAATAGCACATGCACAAATGAACAAGGATATCCACACATAACTATGAAAAGCATAGACGCACATTAATACACAAATGGACATGACTGCATTTCTATTCATGCAGCATAATGCTGATCGACATACATTCATACGCACACAGATACAACATCTGAAAGTTGTCTTCCCACGTGTAGGCACACATAGGCACTTATGAGCACAGGATAAAATAAATATTAGTTCTTAATTTTCATAAGCACAAACGTATGATTGCAGTGGCAGCTTATTTTATTTTGAAACCACTTTGATCAGCACTTATACATGGTCACATACACACACATAAATTCCGAGTCGTACATGCAGACGTGCAAATAATGGAGCATTTATTAAACAAGGAGAATAGCACAAGCATCAGCAAACATTCACACACAATAACACAAAGAAACACATCAGGCAATGGTTTAGGATAGATTGCCACACAAACAGAGATCATGACGCAAAGATAAACATCCACCAAACATGACGTTGCATGCACACAATTATTGAGGACAAACATGAAAATAACCGAATGTAGGTAGGACCTGAAATAGACAGATCCTGCTGTATATTGGTAGGATGGCATAACGAAAAGTAAACACTCACAAGGACGTTAAAAGATAAACGTAGGCGTCAACGAAGTGCCAGTTTAGCATGGTGATGCTTCCACGTCGTGAAGGGAACAAGATTTGAATACAAAAAGCATGTGAGCGCATCAGTAGTAAAGAGCATGAGTATGTTTATTCATACACACACTTCAAAATGGGCAAGTGCAATGCAAGAGACATGCATTACCACATCCACAAACACAAGGAAAAACATACACATCAAGCCATAGAAAAAATAAATTAAGAGCGCCATGCACAAAAACTGATTCCTAAATATACAGATCCTACAAACAAAAATATGAAGCATTTTTCATACTGTGGATGTAATTTACATTCATGAGATGCCAAGCAGTTGGTCACCAATATATCATGAAGATGAGAATCACATATGAACTTTTATCCAGCGATGGACAAAATCTTGAACTAAACTGCGGTCACAGCACATATTTAAAATATAATGATAAAATTAAAATAATTGTTCTCAATATGTATCCCTCAAATGATAATATTCTTCAATAATAGATTAAAAGACAAAGTAATTCAAAGTGTTCTGACAAGGACAGTAAGGAGAAAATGTGCAGTTAATATTAGATACTTCTTGCTGAGAATCAATAAAGCATTAATACATGCAGATAGAGAGTCAAAATTGAGAAATACCTGACTGCCTGAAGAAGATGTAATGGCTTCTAATTACAATACTAAGATGCAGATAGATCTGTCAGGATCATTAAACAATCTGAACGTGTTCTCTCAGCTTTATATTCATAGATTCAATAGATCATACTTGGATTGAAGACTATGGGGATGATAATGGCAACATCTGGAAAACTGCTTCCACGTTCATCACCCTGTTCTTCCTGAGTATTTTCTATAGTGCTGCCGTCACTCTGGTGAAGGTGATGATAATCAAATAATTCACACAGCAAGCAGCCTAAGATGTTTTGTGAAATATAGAAGTGTGCCACTGAATACAACTCAGAACCTGAATGCATCTGATAATAAACATCTGCATCATGACATTATCTCTCTTTTCCAGGTTAAGTGAATGAGGTGTGGACACTGTAGATTTTCCTCATCTGTTTATTAAGGCTTCTGAATTCCGAATCTACTATCTGTCCTGTTGATGACTCGAATCGTGAGATCACTTCAGTTTATCAGTGTGTAACTGAGATAAATATTGATGTCCTTTCGTTTTCACTTTGATATCTTTGAGATGATTATAGTTGGAATAATTTGTAGCTTCCCAGTTGTTTGAATTCAATTCGTTTTTTTTTAATTTGTTCCTTATTCAGAATGGATGCCACCCTTATATGCTGAGCCTTTTCATTCTCTTTCTGGCGATTGCTACAGATGTACATAAAATTCACGGCTCATTGTGCATGCGATCTCGTCTCAGTGTAGCATCCAGTCATTATATTCACTTCTATTAACTTTAACATAAGCTTTTCGATAAAAATGCTTCTGAAATGGTTAATAAATCTTGAAGGAATATGCACTAACTTTGAGTATGCTTAGTTCTTTCTTCGAGGCCAATACGTAAAAAAAAACATTTTCCCAAGTTTACACATTCCACTACCTTCCCAGCAAACACCTTTCACTTGACTTGTCTAGTTGTGTTTCATACAGTTATTTAGGTTAATTCTGCGCCACCATGTGGACCACTCATATAATTGCATTTTTCACACTGTTTGTCTGACGGAATTCTCCAGAGGCAGAATGATTAGAGACCATGTCCTCTTAAGCACAAATCGTCACGCCCACGGGTCACATAATAATCAAAATCAGGAATGTTGCTCACAGAAATCTATGAGAGGCAGGCAAATGAATGAGGAAGTTGAGTCTGTTTAAACTAAAAGTACTCCCAATGTCGGGACAGGCTGGTTTAGTAATGCATAAATCGGTACCCAGATGTCCAATTAAACGTTTATCAGTCAAAAATGTCAACGTTCAGTCAGACATGCAGGCACAACACATGGAAAAACGTTGGGCGGATTCTCTCAACTGGAGTTTCTCGCACACATATGACTCGTGGAGCATAAATTCTAGGATCTATTTGACACACCACACCTCTCAAATCCCATTAAGTGAGACTCAGATATGTCTTATACAGGAATATTACTGAACAGAAACCCACAAAAATCATAAATCACACCTCGATTTGGGTCAGGCGAGGTAGAAATCAGACGTACAGGCAGAATTCAGCACCAATCATTTCAACTGAGTCTGAATCCAATCTTGTCTCGAGACTCTGAAGACGTCTCTACTAGTCATAGTTTATTATTTCCGGGGGCAATATATGTAGTATTAATCCCTTATGAAAGCAATTGAAATACATATATTTCAAATAATCCATCAATTTAGATTTGACTCCGCAACATCTGATACCTTGGTCTCTCTAGAACACTCAAAAATCTGTAATTAATCGAGGCTGATAAGAAATTCAAAAAACGAATTTTTCCCATGTATTTTAATTTATCATTTCATTGGTAAACATGAAATTTATACCTCTGCAAGAGAGAATGATCAACATTAATATATACATTTACACACGTATGCATTCTCAAATTTTAAATGAATTGTTCACTGTGTGAAACTATTCACACACAGAGAGTCTCGCTAAACCATTAGAACATACTTACATTGCAACTTGAATTGTTACTGGAGCAAAATTTATAAAATAAACATAGAGGATCGTCGAAGGAGTGGAAGTCAAAATGGGAAATGATAGGGTGCAAAGCATAGAAATTGTGAAGCGGTAGTAAGTTTGTAAGACGCCAGGACAGATTTTTATGTTTACTGTGTAATTAGAATCGCATCATTGCTGATCAATCACAATTGCTGTTTAAAAGCATCAGGCCAGGCGAAATGCGATTTCACCTTGAATGTCATAATTAATCCTGAGACGGCTGCACACTTTACAGGAGCAGAAAATATCCAAAGCATTCGCTGCATTCAAGTAAGTTTCACCTTATTTTCTTTTATGATGTTTTGATTGCCAATTATACTTATAAAGTGCCTGAATGCTCTTAATTCTTATTCAGCGAGAATCTACCAAAATGTATCAGGGATTTAAGGGTTCAATCAAAATGAAAATTCTTGCTCATCAGAGAACAATCCTAATTTCTCGAAGTCGGTGAGATGGATCATCCAAGGAACACTTTTGCGAGTCAGTCATGCACCTTCTCTCATGACTTTACTTTTTTTTCACAAATGTAGCACTTGAAACTGGATGCAATATTCCAGGTGAGACAACCAACTGTTTTATTTCATGATTTGGAGATGCCGGTGTTGGACTGGGGTGTACAAAGTTAAAAATCACACAACACCAGGTTATAGTCCAACAGGTTTAATGGGAAGCACACGAGCTTTCGGAACGACGCTCCTTCATCAGGTGATGGTGGAGGGCTCAATCCTAACACAGAATTTAGAGCAAAAATTTTGAGTGTGATGTAACTGTAATTATTCATTGAAAAATCGATTGTCTGATAAGCCTTTCATCTGTTAGAATACAGTGATACTTTCACTTCTTTCATATGAAAATTACAAAACCTTTTCTTTTAAAATTGCATTCTCGGGTTAGCTGTTAACAATGGTGATAGGTAGACAACAAGCACAAATGAATTATGTTAAATTGAAATAAAACAAAGTTAAACCTGTTGAAGGTGGTAGCCCCCTGTGTTCTCTGTCTGTGCCATGATGTATAGATTGATTCTAATCTAAAAAAAGTGAGATAACTGAGTTTTACATAAATTCATGCAGTTTTTGAGCTCCGAGTTCTACATGAATACATGCAGTTTTTGAGCAAAGTATAATGTAACCCTGCAAGTACAAACTCACCCCACAAAATATATGTGTGCATGTAGGTCTTTGTCTGTGTGTGTGTCTGTCTGTTTGGGTTGTGGTGTTGTGAATGTGAGAAAGTCTTTGTGTGTGTGTAGTGAGTGCAGAGTGTCTTAAGTCTGTGAGGGGGTGCATGTGTGAGTGTAGGAGTATGTGTCTGTAAGGGTGTGTGGGGGTGTCTTTGTGCGCGTCTGTGTGTATGTGTGTCCGTGTGTATGTGCGTATAGGAGTGCTTGTATGTGACAGTGTGTGTGTATGTAGGAGTATGTGTGTGTGTGTGTGTGTGTGTGCGTGTGTGTGTGTGTGTGTGTGTGTGTGTATAGTGCAATGGTGGTCACCTGTAATGTGACATGAACCTAACAACCCAGTTGAGGCCCTCCCCATGGGTACCGAACTTAGCTGTCAGCCTCTGCTCGGCCACTTTTCTCTGCTGCCTGTCCCGAAGTCCACCTTGAAGATTGGTCACCCGAAGGCCGGAGGCTGAATGTCCTGGACCACTGAAGTGCTCCCCAACTGGGAGGGAACCCTCCTTCTGTTTATTGTTGTGCGGTGCCCATTCATCCGTTTTCGTAGCCTTTGCTCCGTTTCCCCAATGTACCATGCCTCCGGGCATCCTTGCCTGCAACGTATCAGATAGACAACGTTGGCTGAGTCACATGTGTACCTGCCATGTACAAGGGGGGAGGTGTCCCCACGCGTAATAATGGTATATATGTCCACACTCTGACACGCCTTGCAACATCTACCGTGTCAGGATTGTATGGAGTTGTCCTGAGAGCCGGGCAGCTTGCTCCGAACAACTATCTGTTTGAAGTTTGGCGGTTGTTTAAAGGCAAGTAGTGGAGGTGTGGGGAAGGTCTTGGTGAGGTGCTAATACTCATTGATAATGTGTTGCAGGTCACGAAGAACATGGCGTAATTTTTCAGCTCCTTTAAAATACTGAACAACGAAGGGTACCCTGTCGGTTGCAGCATCTATCTGTCTCCTTAGGAGGTCATTACGGTTCCTTGCTGTGGCAAGTCGGAACTGGCGGTCGATGAGTTGGGCATCGTACTCCGTTCTTGTGAGGGCATCCTAGAGTACTTCCAGGTGTCCATCACGTTCCTCCTCATCTGAGCAGATCCAGTGTATGCGTAGGGCTTGTCCATAAGTGATGGCTGTTTTAATATGGTTTGCTTGGAAGCTGGAGAAGTGTAGCATTGTGAGGTTGTCTGTGGGTTTGCGGTAGAGTGTAGTGCTGTGGTGTCCATCCTTGATGGAGACGCATGTATCCAAGAATGAGACAGATAGTCGAGAGTCGTCCATGGTGTGTTTGATGGTGGGATAAAACTTGTTGATGTCATTGTGTAGTTTTATCAATGACTCCTCGCCATGGGTCCAGAGGAAGAAAATGTCATCAATGTCCCTGGTGTACAATGTTCGTTGGAGATCCTGCATAGAGAAGAAGTCTTGTTCGAACCAGCCATCCCCTATGGACAAGCCCTAGTCTGAGCTCAAAAACTGTATGAATTTATGTAAAACTCTGTTATCTCACTTTTTAGATTAGAATCAATCTAAACATCATGGCATAGACAGATAACACAGGGGGCGAATACCTTCAACATATTATCTCGCTATCACCATTATTAACAGCTAACCCGAGAATGCAACTTTAAACAAAAAGGTTTTGTGATTTATACATGAAAGAAGTGAAAGTATCACTGTATTCTCATTGATGAAAGGCTTAACAGACAATCAATTTTTCAATGTATAATTACATTTACATCACACTGTAAATTTTTACTATAATTTCTGTGTTAGGATTGAGCCTTCCACTATCACCTGATGAAGGAGCGTCGCACCGAAAGCTAGTGTGCTTCCAATTAAACCTGTTGGACTATAACCTGGTGTTATGTGATTTTAAACTTTGTTTTATTTCAATTTAACATAATTCATTTGTGCTTGTTGTCTGCAGCACACTTTATGAAGTTGGGGTTTATTTGTTCTTCTGTCGACATGTCATGGTACATTCCCTGATTTGAGCACACATACACGGATGATTATCTACTCCTACTCACCTTTGGATTTACAATTTTACTGTTATATGTTCTTCTGAGTTCATCACAAAACAGAGAAGCACGTCACAGCTCCACGAGGCTGAGATATATTTGACACAAGGAGGTCGTTACTGGAACTCCTGCTACTTTCCATTCGATGTCCTTCCCTGCAGCATCTGTAAAAAATTGAAGTTCAACCTTGTTCTTCCAACATCATAATATTTGACCTTAAATTGTTATTCATTTTTCTTCTTTAATTGTGCCTCATGGACCGAGGCAGAGGTTGTAACAACAAGTACTCCAAACATTGAACTCCGAGATTGTACACGAAAAGGCAACGTATATCCTGAAAAGGCAAACTTCTCGTAACAAATGGTTGACTACAACAAAACAGCGAATGAGATGAATGTGATTTCATCGAAAAAGCAAATAGAAAATACTCTGAAGGTACAGCAGCCCAGGCAAGACCTGAGCAGAGAGAACGGAGTTTTTCTTCTATTATGTGTTATATCCAGAATTTGCCTTACGCACAATGTAACTTTATATTTCCCATCACCAAGTCACCTATTGTTTTTCTTTTCAGTTATTAAGAATAAATAGAGTAATGTATGCATAGAGTCTCGTAAGGGCAATTCACACCATCAAAGGAAGTCGGAAGAGCGAGAAGATGCTTCCCGTCAGTTTATTCCCTGTCATGAGATAGTACTGCTGTCCTCAGAGAGGATATTTCTGAGGGATTGTAAAGTAAAGCTAAGCAAATGGAACTCAGAAATAAGAAGGAGATGCGATTGCAATAGTCCCCCCCCCCAGTAGTCAGAGTGAAATTGAAGATCAAATATGTGGAGAGATCTCATTGAGATGTAAGAATAATACAGTTGTAATAATAGCGAATTTTAACCTTCTAAACATAAATTGGGACACCATAATGTTAAGGGCTTGAATGGTGAGGAATTTGTTCCATGTGCTCAAGAAAGATTTCTTAATTAATAGGTAGATGGAACCACCACAGATAAGAAAAAAAGAAAACTTGTCCTTTTCTTGTGAGAAAAGGCAGGGCAAGTGATTGAAGTCTTCATAGCAGAGCACTTTGGGGCCAGTGGCTATAATTCAAATAGTTCTAAAATACTTATAGAAAGGATAGGTCTTGTATGACTCTTTGACTCTAATATATAACATATGTTTATTCTTAACCAGAACATCAGCATCTTTATTTCTCCATTGTTTCCTCCTGTTACCAGCCTTACCTTCACTCTAACAGGAGCGTAATGCCGCTGAACTTTCATTATCTCACTTCTGAAAGCCTCGCTCTTGTTGGCTCTCCTTTCACGTGCAAACAGTTTACTCTAATCCATTCTTGGATGTTTTTTGTTTCTTTCTATCAAAATTTGCCCAGATCCAATGAGAGATTTTAACTTTTATACAAAACCTATCCTTTCCATAACTATTTTAGAACTATTTGAATTATAGTTACGGCATATAGACAAATGAGATCAAGTGAATTTCTTGAAGAATAAAGGAGTTTGTAGGGACATTGTTTAAAAAGAGAAATCAGGAGGGAGAAAGGGGATATGATATGATATGTGATATATGTAGATTGTACCAACCTTCACCACTTCCTGCAGCAGGTCATCCCATACATGCAACATTCTCTGCTATAAAAAGTTGCCCATTAGGACCCTTTCATTTATTTCCTCTCGCATCCTAATCCTACCCCTCTTTTCTGGACTCCCTTATCCCAGGAAAAAATCCTGTCTATCCACTATATCTACGTCGCTCAATATTTTATACCGCTCACCCTCTAATGGTGCAGTGAAAACAAACAGCCTATTCCGTTTCTTATTATATTACTTTGTGGCCGTGAAGATGTAAAAACCGAGAGGGAGTCGTCATAAATCATGCTGCATTTTACATAAATGATGTCATTTCTTTAATATCAGTTGGAGTCAAATCGAGTATGGGTGCCTTTTCAATTTGATACCAGTTGCACAGAAACTGGGGAAATATACTGCAACAAAAAAGAAATGCAATTGCGGTGCGATTAATCCCACTATATGATTCATGTAAAAAATAATTTCCTGTTTTGAACTTGCAGTTACGAGAACTTACAAATTATTTCTGTATTTGTAATAACTTTAATCCATCCGTTATTTTACATTTAGTTGTTACAGATATCATGTGAATTACTGCACTTTTCTCAGTACTTAACCATAAAACACAAAGCAAAATGAAGTAAAACTGCAAATTAAATACTGTCTCTAATTAATACGAAATAAAAATATTTAGCAATTCAATCAAATTGTTAGGGAATGTGGTAAGCTAGTCAGATCTGAGGACTGCAAGAATTTACAGGAGGTCATTAATAAATTTACAATATGGTGAAATAATTGGCAAATGAAGTTCGACATAGATGAATGTAACGTGCTGTATCTTGGTAGGAATAATGTGCAGGTCACTTATTCGATGGTGCATGTCTAAGTGGGAGAGACAGACAAAGGGATCTCACACGATTACATCAATCACTAAAAACAATTGCCAAGGCGAAACGAAGACCGTCAAAACGCAAACAAAGCTCTAAGCTTTATCTCTAAAAGGATAGATTTGAAAGTAGGCATGTCTGCTAGATCCCTGTTAAAATGGTTTAGACTATAATTAAAAGTATTGCCTGCAGTTCTTGCTGCCAGGTTATAGAATGGCCACACAAGCACTGGAGAGGATGAAGAGAGATTTAAGAGTGAAACACAAATTTATGGGTGTGTATATCAGGGAGGAGTGGTCGTGATGTTCACTTCTTTCTTGAAAAGAAAAGCAGGCTGAGGGGTCAAAATTATGAAAGGTTTTGATAAGAGCAGGTGCAGAGAAAACAGTTCCTCCATGGGGTAGAGCAGAAGTAGAGGCTGTCAATAAAAAGAAGGAACCATAATTCAGGTATAGACAGGATAGATTGAGTGAATACTTAGAAGAGTATAAAGGCAGTTGGAGTGTACTTAAGTGAGAAATCAGGAAGGTACAAAAGGGACATGGGCACATGGCAAACTGAGTTAAGGAGAATCCGAAGGCTTTGACAAATACATTAAGGGTACCTATGGAGAGAATAGGGCCCCTCAAAGATCAGCAAGGCGGCCTTTGTGAAGAGCCACAGAAGATGCGGCAGATACTGAACAAGTGTTTTGCACCAGTACTTACTGTGGAAAGCACAAGGAAGATATGCAATGTGGGGAAATAGATGGTGACACCTTGAAAAATGTCCATATTACAGAGGAGGAAGTGCTGGATGTCTTGAAATGCGTAAAAGTTATAAATACCCAGGACCTGGTCAGGTGTACCCTAGAACTCTTTGGGAAGCGAGGGAAGTGATTGCTGGGCCACTTGCTGAGATATCTGTATCATCGATAGTCGCAGGTGAGGTGCCCAAAGACTGAAGGTTGACTAACGTGGTGCCACTGATTAAGAAAGGTGGTCAGGACAAACCAGGGAGTTATAGACCAGAGAGCCTGATGTCAATGGTAGGCACGTTGTTGGAGGGAATCCTGAGGGACCAGATGTACATGTAATTGGAAAGGTAAGGACGTATTAGGGATCGTCAACATGGTTATATGCGTGGGAAATCATGTCTCAAAAAAGTTGTTTGAGTTTTTTTGAAGAACTAACAAAGGGAATTGATGAGGGCAGATTGGCAGATATTATCTACATGGACTTCAGTAAGGCTTTCAGCAAGGTTCCCCATTGGAGACTGGTGAGGAAGGTTAGATCTCACGGAATACCTGGTGCACTCACCATTTGGATGTGGAATTGTCTCAAAGATCGAAGACAGAGGGTATTGGTGGTGGGTTATTTTTCACTCCACTGGTCACAGACCTCCAGTCTGATAAACAACCCTCAACCACCACCCTCTGTCTTCGACCTTTGAGCCAGTTCTGTATCCAAGTAGCTAGTTAACCCTGTATTTAAGATCTAACCTTGCTGGCCCGTCTCCTCTGAGAAACCTTGTCAAATATCTTACTGAAGTCCATATAGATCACATGTACCACTCTGCCCTCAACAATCCTCTTTCTTACTTCTTCAAAAAATACAATCAAGTTTGTAAGACATGATTTCCCACACATCAAGTCACGTTGATTATCCCTCAAAAGTCCTTGCCTTTTGAAATACATGCACATCCTGTCTCTCAGGATTCTCCACAACTTTATGCATTTCAAGACATCCAGCACTTGCTCCTCTGTAATATGGACATTTTGCAAAGTGTCACCATCTATTTTCCTACATTCCATATCTTCCATATCCTTTTCCACAGTAAATACTGTTGCAAAATACTCGTGTGGCATCTCCACCATTTTCTGCGGCACCACACAAAAGCCACCTTGTTAATGTTTGAGGGACCCTATTCTCTCCCGCGTTACCCTTGTCTCCTTAATGAATTTGTAAAAACCCTTTGAGTCTCCTTGATTCTATCTGCCAAAGCTATCTCATGTCCCCCTTTTTGCCCTCCTGATTTCCTTCTTAAGTATATTCCTACTGCCTTTATACTCTTTTAAGGATTCACTCGATTTATCCTGTCTATACATTACATATGCTTCCTTCTTTTTCTTAACTAAACCTCAATTTTTTACCTGGATGGGTGCAGCTCCGACAACCCTGAAGAAGCTTGACACAAAGCTGCCCACCTGTTTGGCACCATATCCACAAACATTCAGTCCCTCCACCACCAGCACTCAGTAGCAATGGTTATTACTGTCTGCAAGGTGCTCTTCAGAAATTAACCAAAGGTTCCAAGACAGCACCTTCCATACACGCAACCACGTCCATCTAGAAAAACAAGGGGAGCAGGTACTTGGGAACACAACCACCTGTAAGTCCCCTCCAAGCCACTCACCATCCCGATTGGAGATATATCGCCATTCCATCACATCGTTGGATCAAAACATTGAAACTCCCTCCCTCCTGGCATTATGGGTCAACCCACAGCAAGTGGACTGCAGAAAGTCAAGAAGGCAGCTCACCACAAACTTCTCAAGGGCAAATAGTGATAGACTATCAATTCTGGCCAGCCAGCGACGGCCAAGTCCCACAAATGAATAAACAATAAATCACCATTGTATGAAATGAATTGAGTATTGACAACATAGAGAGGAATTATAATTTTTTTCACACAAATACACACAAAAACGTCTCAAGTGCACAGCACTGAACGTGAATATTTTTTCTCGCATGGCCACTCTTCAATTTTAGGTTGAGAGAACTGAAAAAGCTTTGTTCACAACACTCCCACTCGGGGAAGGTCCATGCACCAACTGGGGGCATGTTAAATGAATCATTACTGGCCTCAGTAGAATCTGCCGAGCGGACCCTGGCGACATTTTGTACACTCCGACTCCCAACGGCCTTTCTACTCATTTGTTTGTATTTCCAGTTCCAAGAATGATCGCGACCGTAGACAGGAGGCTGTTCCAGTATGCAGTTGGGATACGCTGCTGTTAGCTGTTTGATCTTTTTAAGGTGGGACATCCTGAATCTGCAGGCGTGCCTCGAGCATTCGGGATGTTGTATCCCACACAATGCAGAATCCACCTACTACTGATAAAATTCTAGCATTGGTGGGAACAGACTCCACATTGGCCAACTGAGTGGCCATTCTTTCTTTGTTTTGAAATCAATAAAATACCATTGAGATGGAAATATAAGAGGCACTGCAACTCCTTCCTTCACTTAGGTGAAAGTGTGGACTGCAGATGCCGGAGATTAGTCAAGATTAGAGTGATTCCGGAAAAACAGTGCAGATCAGGCGGCATCTGATGAGCAGCCGTGACCATTCCGGATGAAGGGCTCTTGCCAAAGCTTCGATTTTCCCGCTCCTCCGATGTTACCTTACCTGGTATACTTTTCCAGCACCACTCTAATCTTGACTCTTGCCTTCCCTTGAAATTTTACAACCTATTATCCACCTAATGATCTTGCAGCATGTCCCTACAGGTCTGATAGAACCCAGTCTGATTGGTTTAAACCTGCTTCCAATATACAACAACATGGAAGTGTGGCAAACTGGTCAGAATTGATAAAGTTCAATAAAAACAGTCTTGACTTACTCTGAAATTCTGAACTGTGACTTAGGCTGAGATCAATAAAAATGGAAGAAGTACAGAAACAACCACTGCTATCCATCAGAAACAATTTTCTCTGAATGTCAATGTGCCGTCCACAATTTCGAATGGATCAGTGCATTTGAAAAGCAAATGAGAAGCAGCAATATTTTAGGTTAAAATGTGTGCACAGGTTGAAGCTGTTTCTTGCTTCAGTTTCACTAGAGGCTTCGCAGATACATTCCAATTGGCATGAATTAAATCTGCCAAAGTGGGCATTAAATTTTCATATTTATGAGGCGCTTTAACGGGAAGTGATGTACTGATTGCCAAACAGGAGAAAGTACCAGAAGAGTTAGAATGGATGACCAGACACGTCAAACAGGGTTGTTAAGCAGGCTTTCAAAAAGAGTGAATGAGTTCCAGAGGTCATCTGATGAAGTGATCAATAGAATAAAGCCAATTAAGGGGGCTCGGTCATCAACATGGACAAAAGGAAGAAATACAACATTTAGAGAACCAAAGAACAGAGTTTTTATATAAAAGATAGAAGACAGTGCGTTGATCATGGCTATGGAGAATTTGAAATATACATAATTTTAAATTTAAAACATTAGATGGCAGTGAGCCACTTAAGATCTCAGTCCTTTCTCGATAAATGCAAATTTAAGTTTACCCAGCCTTGTCCAAGCAACTTTAAATGACAATTGCTTTTGCATTGTGCATATCTCATGATTTCACAAAATATCGTCGTTTTATGAATGGAATAAAGTGCAATTTCCAAAGTTTCAGCAATGTATTAAACAGCAGTTAACAGAAATGATCAAGTTGCGAAAATTATCTTCCAACTTCCAGACTGATGCAATGGTCAAAGCGGATGTCTAAGAAAAGGATAGGTTTTTCAGGGGGTTAAACCATTTCGAGTCCTAAACATAGATTCCGTTTTACTCATATCAGCTGTATGTTGGATATTCCATTTGCAAAGTGTTCCGATATTCAAATACATACATTATTGCTTTAAAATAGCACAAGTATTTTTCCAGTTTTTTTTAAATCTTACTTTCATAAGGAAAGCTGCAGGAATATCGACATAAAGTGGAACAATATTTTACACTGTACAAGAAAAGAGTTCTGATGGGTCGGAAAGTGCATCATGATTGATGGACAATTGACAGCTTAACGTTGTTAAATTTTAAAAGGGCAGGTTGACTGATTAGTCAAGGCATTATCCAGCTAAATAAAACTGAGAATGGAAACTGTTGATTGGTTGAATCAAAACAAACCACAAGGCTTGGCAGTTCTCGTCCATTCTCTGTGCTTTTTCCAATCAGCACTCATTGCCTATGCGGTTTGAACGTTTTCTACCTTTGTGTTGCTACCGTTGAAAATATCCTGATCAGTAAAGGTTTCAATTTTTTTTCCATCAATACTCAAAGTTCTAAGCAGCACCCCAGATTGCAGGGGTGAAACATAACAAAAACGTATAGGGCTTACAATTAACTTGGGGAGTTTTGCACTGATCTCAGAGGAAAACCAGCAACAGTGTCCATGTGGAGAGGGAAGAATGGCAGCATTACATTGACTTGGGGGCGATACAGAAAGAATTGCAAGCCACTGAGGAACAGAAATAAATAGAAACAAACCACATGCACAGAGACACAACACACAATTACTTAAAGTAAAAAAGCTAGTAAAAGTATTATCACTTCGAGAAATTGTGGACTAGCGGAAATATTAAGTGTTATTCTGAATATTGAACGTGGCACCCATGGTTTGCAGCAGTTGAAGAGTTTGTCATACTATTTTGTAACCTGCTCAGATCCTTTACCATTAAGTGACCACATATTCAGATATTTTGAGAAGCAGGTATCAGCATGAAGTTGCAAATGAGCAGAAGCAGGGCTATCATCTGGACAGCACTAAGGAGATCCCACACGAATTGACTTTTTATTAAAACAGTGGGGTGATATTTAACTGGTGAAAGCCAATACAAGAGGAAATAAATGGGAAGAGAGGAACCACTTCCACGATTTCATCCAATCTAATATTAATACTTCCTTTTTCCAAGTATGGGACCGGCAAATACGAGGGGACACAACTTTAAAGTGAGGGGAGATAGGTAAAGACAGACGTCAGAGGTAGCTTCTTTACTCAGAGACTAGTAAGGGTATGGAATGCTTTGCCTGCAACGGTAGTAGATTCAGCAAGATTAAGTGCATTTAAGTCGTCATTGGACGGGCATATGGACGTACATGGAATAGTGTAAGTGGGATGGCCTTCAGATTAGTATGACAGGGCGGCGAAACATCGAGGGTCAAAGGGCATGTACTGCGCTGTAATGTTCTATGTTCTATAAGCGATACCTTTTCACCAAAATCAGCTGCCACGTTTTGAAAAGATGCAAGAAGCCCAATGAAGAGATAGTCGAACTTTAACTTGAATCTATAACGCATTATTTCAACGGATTTTTGTCGTTGCCTTCCAGAAGACATTTTTCCCCAAGCAACATAGGTTTGACAGAGAAACATTGGTTCGGATCACAGATCTGAGCCGAATAGTAAAAAAACCACGTCAAAATTAATTTCGAGACACTGTATCAATGAGCGTTTGGGGTTGCAGTGCCTCTGTATTCTGAGCTTCGACTGCAATCTCTACCGGTTCCATAGTTTTTCTGTGTCAGTTGCGTTTCCAGTCTGTTTGTAATTCATCATTCCTCACACAATATGTCGACAGGCCAATAAGGGTCGAGGACACATTGAATTTGGAACTGCAGAATGAGCCCGGCCAGTTGTTAGATTTGAAGGTGGGTGAGCACTTTGTTGATAATCCCCACAATTCGGTTATGTTTACTTTAGCGCTGGAAACGGATGTTTATATACCGCAGGGCATAAGATATAGCTGGGGTAAATGCAATTATGATGTGATTAGACAAGATTTAGGATCCATAGGATGTGGAAGGAAACTGTAGGGCATGGCACAATTGAAATGCGAAGCTAGTTCGAGGAACAGCTACTGCGCGTCCTTGATAGGTATGTACCTTTCAGGCAGGGAGGAAGTTGTCGAGTGAAGGAAGCATGTTTTACTAAAGAAGTTGAATCTCTTGTCAAGAGGAAGAAGAAGGCTTATGTTAGGATGAGATGTGATGCCTCAGTTAGGGTACGTGAGAAATGAAGGTTAACTAGGAAAGACCGAAAGCGAGAGGTCAGGAGAGCCAGGAGGGGACATAGAAATTCATTGGTGGATAGCATCAAGGAAAACCCATAAAGTATATCAGGAAGAAAAGAATGTCTCGAGTAAGATTAGGTCCAATCAAGGATAATAGTAGAAGTGTGTGTGGAGTAAGAGGAGATAGTTGAAGCACTATGTGAATATTTTTCGTCAGCATTTGTAATGGAAAATGACAATGTTATCGAGGAGAATATAGAGATACGGTCTACCAGTCTAGATTGGATTAAGGTTCACAACGAGGTGTTGTTAGCAATTTTGGAACGTGTGAAAGTAGATAAGACCCCTGGGGCAGATGGGTTTTATCCGAGAATTCTATGGGAATCCAGGAAGGAGATTGCAGAGCTCTTGGCTTTAATCATTACTTTGTCATTGTCTACAGGAATAGTGGCAGAAAACTGGAGGTGGCAAATGTTGCTCCATTGTTCAAAAAGGGGAGTTGAGACAACTCTAGCAATTATAGGCCAGTGAGCATTACTTCGGTTGGGCGTAAAGTTTTGGAAAGAGTTGTAAGATATGATTTATAACGATTGAGAAAAGAATATGTGAGTTAGGGGTGGTCAACACGGTTTTGTAAAGTGTACATCATGCCTCACGAAACTTATTAAGTTTTTTGAGAAGGCGATGAAACAAGTGGATGAGCGTAAAGCGGTTGATGTGATGAATTTGGATTTTAGTAAGGCGTTTGATAAAGTTCCCCAGTGGGCTGTTGCAAAAAATATGAAGGCATGGGATTAAGGATGATTTAGCGGTTTGGGTCAGAAATTAGCTAGCTGAAAGAAGACTAAGGGTTGTGGTTGAGTGGAAATGTTCATCCTGGAGTACAGTAACTCGTGTTGCATCACAAGGATCTCATTTGGGGCCACTGGTGTTTGTGATTTTAACGAATGACTGGGATGAGTGTCTAGAAGGATGGTTTAGTTAATCATTCCAAGTAAAAGTAATGGAATACACCAGTTATTGTTAGTTTTAAATTCTGAGTATTCGTACATTGGGGTTTATGACTTGGGGATCGTTTAGGAGTGAGGGCCACACAGCTCAAATAGAAAACCATTTTATTGGCGTGAATTGCGCAAGGACGCAATTGCATTCTGCCAGACGTGTAATACATGTCCGCTAATAGTAAAACCACAGGCGGTAATAATAGCTCCACCTTTAACCTCTTTCCTGCATTTGAGGAAACCTCTACAAGCGTCTTAACTGATTTCACAGATCCCCAACCTCAAACATGTGGAAATCATGTATTTCTTTACAAGAATTGATGTATCGACTAGTTACATTACACAAAATCACAGCTAAAAGAATGGTCGAGGGATTACTCAATTTTTTCAGTGGATACGGACTACTGACAGTGATGCAATCCGATCAATCATCAAACGTCACATCAACATTAATCATGAAGTTATGGGCATCTTAGAAATAAAACAATTTGATTCTACTGCGGCCTATTCAGAATCGCGGGAAAGGTGGGATCAGACATAAAAGATCATGTTTAGGGCTGAAAGCCAAGAAAATACAGATGACTGGGGTAAGAAAATTCGGTTTGTGCTTTTTGCTATCAGATATGCATCAAATGAATCGACCAAATTCATTCCATGAAGTAGTTTTCTGGCATGAATTAAGAGGACTGCGAAAATGGACGAAGGAGAAATTGGTAAGTAAGAATTCAAAGACCACATCATTGAACTATGTGTCAAATATTAGGGTTCAATTAAATACAGCTGGGGAGTTGGCTGGACAGCATTTAACAGTATTACAATATACAATGAAACAGGAAGCATACAAGAAATAAAACATCGCAGTTTTGTTCTCAGGGATAAGGAACTGTTACTTTCAGTGATGACAGAACCCTTAAAAGCAAGATTTCGTACACAGTATCCAATTGAAAGAAAAATGAGTGAAGTGAAATGACTGACAGGGACTCCAGACAGAAATGAATCTCACAGAGTGTCATGTGAATATGCTCCAAAGGTGTTTTGACAGGGAAAGAAAGCAAGAAGAGAATCTATTATTTATTGCAACAGAGGGAAGTTCAGAGGATTCTAAATTGGACATTCCTCAAATTAAGTTGGACAATGAGGAATTTGCAAAACTTTGCGATGCAGTTTGAGTTATCTTCCAGAGGAAAATCGAAATGACCTGAAAAAGCTCTTACTATTTCGTGTAGAGATGAGTGTTTAGGCTGTGAAGTACTAATATAATTGTGCAGGATGTAGACACAGGAGATCCTGTTCCGATTAATCAACATCCTTATGGGCATAAACCTCTAAAGTTGGCACAGTTTATAAACGAGATTGAACGCATTTTCCAAGACAACATATTCGATATGAGTTACAGTGATTGGAGATCACCCATGTTTATGATGCAAAAAGCAGATAGTAACCAACGGTTATGCGTGAACTACCGCGAAGTCATCGTAGTTACAAACACTGATGCATATCCGAATCCGCGTTTGGAAGACCGTGTGGAGAAGGTCAGATAAAAAAAAAACTTATACTTCTAAGTTTGGTTTGGTCAGGAGATACTGGCAACTAACTTTGTCAGAAAGAGCAAAAGCAGTTTAGGGTTTTTTGAAGCTGAATGAACTATATCAGTTTAATATGATGCCATTTGGCATCAAACATATGCCAACCATAGTTCACAGACGAACCAATAAGGTAACGGAAGGATTACCCCACTGTGTTGCTTATATAGATCACCTAATATTTTCAGTCTCACATGGAAGGAGCTTTCACAACATTTATCAGACTTGTTCGACCGACTTCGAAAGACAGATGTGGCGATAATCCTGGCCAATCGTGAATTTGCCGAAATCCAAGTCACGTTCCTGGGCCATGTAACTTGACATAGACAAACGTCGCCATGGGGTCTAAAGACTAAAGCAATTGGGTAGTTTCGCATAACATTATCAAGTGGAGCTTTACTACGGTTCGTGTGATTGAGTGGATTTTATCGAAAATGGTCCCAAAACTTAGTAGTGAGCATAGTCCAGGCACTGAAGTGCACAAGAACGGAAAGACGTTTCAGAGCACAGCAGACTGCCAGATGGCATTTGACAACCTGAAAATTCTATTCTTGTCCAAGTTTCAGCCGCACCGAAATACATAAAGCTGTTCAAGGTGGCTGTCAATGCAAATGATGTCGATGTCAATGCTGTGCTGTCGCAAGTAGACGACGAGAAGATAGAAAGACCTATCGGGTATTTCACTGAAAGTTGAATATTCAGCAGCAGACATAGTCCACCTTTAAGAAGGTGACTTTGAGCTCGGTGTTGACACTATAATATTTCAGTGTTAATGTTACTGGTAATGCATATGAGACAGACGTATGCACTGATCATAACCCACTGACGTTTGTGGAGAAACGTAAGGACAGAAGTGTCAGACTGTTTAGATGGAACATGTTTGTTTCCACGTGTTCAATTTTCAAAAAATGGTGCATTTAGAAGGACAGGAAAACTTAACCCATCTTCCTGACTAGCACCTTCCTAACGAGTCAACATACTAGTGAATATCCTCTTCACGCCCTCCAAAGCATCCACATTCTTTTCATAAAGTGGCAACCAGAACAGTTCGCTGAACCAAAGTCTTACGCAATTGTAACATGGCCTGCCAAATCCAGTAATCAGTACAACATGCGATAAAGAAAAGCATGCCATATGCCTTCTTGACCACTGTATTGACCTCTGTTGCCAACTTCCGCATGCAATGGATATTAACAATTTCTCTGTACATCAATTTCCCCATGGATTTCCCATTTACCACAGATTTCGCTCTTGAATTCATTGTTCCAAAACGCCTCACCTCACATTTGCTCAGATTGACTTCCATTGGCCGTTTCCCCGTCTAACTCTCCAATTGATCTATATTCTTCTGTATTCTCTGACAGCTCCCTTCACTGTCTACTCCTCCACCAATCTTACTGTAATCTGTAAACCTGCTAATTAGACCACGCGCACCTTCTTCCAGATCAGTGATATGTCGATCACTAAGAGGAGTGTTCCAAAGCGCAACCCTCTGGAAAGAAATTGGACACAGTTTTCCATTTTGTGAAACTCATTTCTTCTACTACTACTCTCCGTCACCTGTTGCCCAACCAGTTCTCAATCCAACTTGTTAATGCTACCTGTGCTCATGTGACTTCACTTTCTCCATCGGCCTAACATGGGGAAACTTATTAAGTGCATTACTGAAGTCCATGCATTTGACAGCGACAGCCCTGCCCTCATCAATCAACTTTTTCACTTCACAAAGAATTCTACTAGTTTCATAAGATATGGCCTTCCCTGTACAAAACCATGTTGCCTATCACTGATAAGCTCCTTTTCTTCCAACTGGGAATAGTTCGTAACCCTCAGAGTCTTCGCCAGCTGCATGCCCAACACTGATGTCAGTCTCGGCGTCTATATTTATCTGGTTTATTCTTTCCACCCTTTCGAAATAAGGAGATAACATTATCAACTCTCCAGTCCTCAGGGCATTACCTTTGTTCAAGTATGCTGCAAAGATATCTGGTCAGGCAGCAGCTATTTCCTCTCTTGCTTGCCTCAGAAATCAGGGATAGATCCTATCCGGACATGGGGACTTGGACATCTTAATTTCTTTTAGATTACTCAACACGGCCTCCTTCCTTTCCTAACTGTTATGCTTAATTTCTCTGATACATTTGAGTTATTCACAGAGACAGGTTAACTATGCATGCAGGTGCAGCAGGCAGTGAGGAAAACCAAAGGTAAAGCGAGATAATTTGAGATAGGGATTCTAAAATAGGGAAAACCCCGGGAATTACAGGCCTGTTAGTCTTACTTCTGTGGTAGGAAAAGTAATGGAAAGGGTACTGAGGGATAGGATTTATGAGTATCTGGAAAGACACTGCTTGATTAGGGACAGCCAGCACGGATTTGTGAAGGGTAGGTCTTGCCTTACAAGTCTTATTGAATTCTTCGAGGAGGTGACCAAAAATGTGGATGAGGGTAGAGCAGTGGATGTAGTGTACATGGATTTTAGTAAGGCATTTGATAAGGTTCCCCATGGTAGGCTTATGCGGAAAGTCAGGAGGCATGGGATAGAGGGAAATTTGACCAATTGGATAGAAAACTGGCTAACCGGTCGAAGTCAGAGAATGGTGGTAGATGGTAAATATTCAGCCTGGAGCCCAGTTATAAGTGGAGTTCCGCAGGGATCAGTTCTGGGTCCTCTGCTGTTTGTAATTTTTATTAATGACTTAGATGAGGGAGTCGAAGGGTGGGTCAGTAAATTTGCAGATGATACGAAGATAGGTGGAGTTGTGGACAGTGAGGAGGGCTGTTGTCGGCTGCAGAGGGACTTAGATATGATGCAGAGCTGGGCTGAGGAGTGGCAGATGGAGTTCAACCCTGCCAAGTGTGAGGTTGTCCATTTTGGAAGAACAAATAAGAATGCGGAATACAGGGTTAATGGTAGCGTTCTTAGTCAGGTGGAGGAACAGAGGGATCTTGGGGTCTATGTACATAGATCTTTGAAGGTTGCCACTCAGGTGGATAGAGTTTGTAAGAAGGCCTATGGAGTATTATCGTTCATTAGCAGAGGGATTGAATTCAAGAGTCGTGAAGTGATGTTGCAGCTGTACAGGACTTTGGTTAGGCCACAGTTGGAGTACTGTGTGCAGTTCTGGTCGCCTCACTTTAGGAAAGATGTGGAAGCTTTGGAGAGGGTGCAGAGAAGATTTACCAGGATGTTGCCTGGAATGGAGAGGAAGTCGTACGAGGATAGGTTGAGAGTTCTCGGCCTTTTCTCGATGGAACGGCGAAGGATGAGGGGTGACTTGATAGAGGTTTATAAGATGATCAGAGGAATAGATAGAGTAGACAGTCAGAAACTTTTTCCCCGGGTACAACAGAGCGTTACAAGGGGACATAAATTTAAGGTGAAGGGTGGAAGGTATAGGGGAGATGTCAGGGGTGGGTTCTTTACCCAGAGAGTGGTGGGGGCATGGAATGCGCTGCCCGTGGGAGTGGTAGAGTCGGAATCATTGGCGACCTTTAAGCGGCATTTGGATAGGTACATGGATGGGTACTTAATCTAGGTTAGAAGTTCAGCACAGCATCGTGGGCCGAAGGGCCTGTTCTGTGCTGTATTGTTCTATGTTCTATGTTCTATGAGAGTCATGGTAAAGACGTCTTATTGTAGTTAAAGAGGGCCTTGGTGTGGACACACTTTGTGTATTTGATTTTCTTATCTGAGGAAGATAATTCTTGCTATTGAGGGAGACAAGCGAAAGTTCAACAGACTGATTCCCGAGTTGGCAGGACTGACAAACGACAAAAAATTAGATCAACTGGACTTGTACTCACTGGAATCTAATAGATCGAGGAGGGATCTCATCAAAACATATAGAATCCCGATGGGACTGGGCAGACTAGATGCAGGAAGAATGTTCCCAATGTCGGGGAGTTGTTGGACGTTGTGTCACAGATTACGAATAAGGGATTAGCCATTGCAGAGAGATATGATGAAGAATTTCTTCACTTAGAGAGTAAGAGTCCCCTTTTTGCCCTCCGGGTCTTTGAATATGTTCAAGATGGAGCTGGATGCAGCCCATGCGAGTAAAGGCACAAAGGGGTAAGGAGTGCGAACTTAAATAAGATGCTGAGTTTGCATGATCGAACATGATCAAATTATAGGGAAGTGCAGGCTTAAAGGATCGAATAGCCTACGACTGCAATTATTTTATACTTTTGTATGCTTCTATGTATGCTTGTGAATGAGATCACTGTTAGTGTTATGCAAACGATAAGATTTGATCTGGCGTTCATATTAGTTTTAGGATTAATTTCAGATCCATTTTTCATGTCAATATTAGAGGAATATTGGGGTTTGATGTATTGAAGGCTCGGACTGAGTTGAATTTCCAGCGAGCATCAGGATTATGGCAAGGGTTAGGGTTACTCGCAGAGTTAGGAAAATCCTAGGGATTGTTTTTCTGAAGTTTTGGAAGGTTGGTCACGTTTGGAAGTAGTGTGTTGCTGTTGGTTTAGCATTTATAGTCATGTGAAGTCGTTATCGTTAAAATTACAGCATTAGATTTCCCATTAGATGCCCTGGACTTTGAGTCAGTGGATGTGAAAGATCACCAAAGCTTTTGCTAGTCATATTGATCTGAGGTTTGGAGGAGAACTTGCAGATGGTGCCACCTTTGCTACAAATGGTTTGCGTTTGCAATGTGTTGCCTAAGGAGCTCTTCTGAATTTCTGCAGTGCATCTTACTGATGGTGCGTACAGCTGTTACCGTGTATCAGAAGTTGTAAGAGTGAATATTGATGTAATGATGTCCATCAAATGGGCGGCTCTCCATGGATGGACTAGATCTCTTGAGTGTTGTTAGTGTTTTATTCATCCAGTTGAGTGGGTTGTATTACATTAGAAACATTTCTTGTAGCTTCTGGATAGAGAACAGCTTTTGGGTAATTAGGAAGTGAGTTGCAGTTGGTCATTTTGGAAATGCGTGGATTATTGGTTAGGCCGCAGCTGGAGTTCTTTTCCAACTCTTGTCACCGTATTATAGGAAGAATGTGATTGAACTGGATGAATGCACACCCTTTTGAAGAATGTTGCTTGGGCTGGAACAGTTCCGCTGTGAAACGACGCTGGAAGAACTCGGATTGTTTACTCAGTCAAAGTAAAAGTTGAGGAGGGATTGGTGGATATGAATAAGGTCGTGAACATAGGGTGAATAGAAAGCAACAATTCGCTTTCGTCGAGGGTTTAGTCGAGATGAGACATCATTTTAAAAGGAAAGGTAGACGGCTTAGTGGGAATTGAAGAATACTGTTTGCACCCCGAGGCTGGTGAGAATCTGGAATACATTTTCTGGGAGGCGAGTTGACGCATCAAAGCCCAAGACAATTACACGGTTCTTGGATGTGCCTTGAAGTGTTACATCACTTGAGTCTTTGGGCCGAAAGAGGGAAATTAGGACTATCATTCGTAGTAATATATTTTTAGCCTGTCGATGGCTGAATTGGCCTCTTTTGTACTCCATGGGTCAATGACTACCACAACTTGGAGTGTATTACTCACTTTGAATTACCTTACCACTTAATTCTTCACATTGAGACTACGAAAGGAGACATGAGCTTTTTGATACAAACATTAAAAGTAGAAATCGTTCTGTACGTGTTACGAAATTGTCTGTGTGTGAGAGATTACAGAGATAGAACGGTGTGTCAGAGCTGGGGGAGATTACAGCGATTATGAAGGGGAATTGGGCTTGAGCTGGTGATGGAGATATGGGGAGGTGTAGTGGATGGATGATAGATATTCCAGGCATAAAGAGTAATGCAGATGTTAGAGTTAGTTCCATATAGAGAGATGGATATAGCTGCTGGAGTGGGTTACAGAGATAAGATGCATTTCATGTTGGCAATGATTTCCAGAGGGAGGGATGTAGAGACTGGAGAAGATAAGAGTTAAGGAGGTCTGTTGGGAGGAAATGTTAGAGATAAGCAGAGATTTCAAATCTGGAGGGGGAAAGAGATATGGAGGTGCAAGAGGACGTTGTAGAGAGAGAGATATGTGCGGGATCTGTAGGAGTTTGCCCCGATACGGTGCAATGTTGGAGGTGGACCAGGTTACAGAGAAAGGGAGGGATGCAGGTACTGAAGGAGGTGACAGAAACAAGTGAAAAAAAAAACAACGTTTATGTGTAAGCTCAAAACTGTGAAAATATATGATGCTGGATGGGACATTTTAGGTCTCTGTTTCAGGAGGAAGCAGACAACGGTTACAGAAGCCTGATAAGAGATGGATGCGCAGAAGGATTGCACATCCATGGTGAAGACGAGGCAGATTGAGCCAAATGGAAAACAGCCGAGAAATCGTGAAAACAAGATAAAGCCTCAGAAAAATTGTAAATGCAAGTGTTGCTTTCAGGTGGTTAGCATGTAAATAAATAGCGTTCTCCCATTCAAATATTCCCATTTATAGCTCAAATCTTTAATTTCTGGCATGATATTGAGCATATTACTTTATTTGAAGAAAATCAGCATAGTACTGGTGCAGCTTCATTTTTTTGAATGGTACATTTTATGTCATTTAAGAAATGTCAATAGAATCATAAAACAACTGCCAGATTAATTTGAACGGATCAATGTGTCCTGCTGTATCTATATGAATAACAATTTACGACAATTTCCATCTAAACCTTAACTGGGCTATATTTCCTGATTTCTGTTTCCATTTTTGAATTCAGGGCATCCAGCGGTTATTCTCAAATGCACTGGCAAGGACCCATAACGAAAACAGATGGAGAATGATGGGCTTCTGCTGAAGGGCTTATGCCAGAAACGTTGATTCTCCTGGACCTCGGATGCTACCTGACCTGCTGTACTTTTCCAGCACCACACTCTGAAGTCTCTTCCATTTCCAACAATGCTGTTTTGTATGAATAATGTGTCAGCCACATTTCAAAAACTAACCAATAAGGCAAATTCGCATGACAAAATTGTGTATTTTAAGTTCATGACCCGGTGATTTTTAGGCACACATGGATGAACATATGCAAAATTTATCGAGATTGTTCGATTAACTTCGGGGGGCAGTCTTGGTGAAAAACCTGGCGAAGAATGTATTTGTCAAAGCGCGACTCAACCTCCTCGGACATTTTATCAGACATGGACAAATGGCCCCATTGAATAAAAAAAAACAGAATAAACTCTGGAGTCTCCCAGATCATCAACAAAAAAAGAACAGTACGACAGCTCCAGGGATTGAATGGGTTCTATTGGAAATTCGTCCCAAATTAAACAGTTTGGCTGCTCCACTCTCTGGTTTACTAAAGCAAGACAATAAGTTTCAGTGAATAGCCGACTGTCAGAAGGCATCTATTCGCTGGAACGCTGTGTTAACGACAACCTGAGTTTTAGGTACACCTGCATATGCAAAGCCATTTAAGGTGGCCATCGATGCAAGTGATGTCGGTGTCGTTGCTGTGCTTTTGCAGCAAGATGACTGGAAGGTAGAAAGACATAGCGGATATATTTTTCCAGGAAGTTGAACATTCATTTGCCGAGATATTCCACAGTGGAGAAGGAGACTTTGAGTTTGTTGTTTGTGTTACAATATTTCAATGTTTATGTTACTAGCAACGTATCTGGGACAATCATATATATTGACCCTAACCCATCGAAGTTTGTGAACAATGATAAAGACAAAAATGCCAGAATATTATGCACGTGCCAGGACGAGAAAACATGAAAAAATGCAATTTCAAGACTTGGATGAGAAACCGATGCATTTGATAAGAGGAGCAAATTTATTGAAAACAGAATGTATTGATGCAGTCAAAGTAATGTATGTTGTGTTACAGTCTGCAAGCACTGTAAGCTTAATGGGTTTTAAAATTGAGCCATCTTTGGAAATTGATGATTCATTTCTTAAAAGGGGAGAGTGTGATAATGCTGCTGTATTAACAAGGTCAGTTTGTTGTTATGAAAATGTGGGTGCACTATACCTTTAAGACAGTAAAAGCTGGAAGTGATATCACTATGTAACATGTGATCTAGCTACTGTAGTAGCTAGTTACCTGGAAACGACAAAACAGATTCGAAATCGGTTAGTCAGTTGAAATTATATTCCGAAGAATTACAAAATTCTAGTCAAGTTTAAATTGAGGATATTGGCAATCTTTAAAGCCAATGACACAATCGGATGCTTTGGGTATAAGACAGGGGACAATTGAACAGTTGGGAGGAGAACTGCCAACAGACGAGCAGATTATAGACTGCTCGCCAGAGCTCTCTGAGAGGTACTTGTCCAGAGAAGGAGATTGCACAGAGAAAAACCTCAACACTGACATGGAGAGCAAATCTACCGGAAAAGATAAAGAGAAGATTCGAACGTTGCTTAGCTTTAAAAGTTGTATTTTCTTGTAAATCTAATTTGGGATATATATTAGACGAGTGTTATCGTCGAGAAAGTAAACATAGGTTGGAGAAAGGAGGTGCAAATAGTTGTCAGTTAATTATTCTCTGTTATACTTTCAGAAATAAAGTTGATAATTTTTACTGTGACAAAGTCTTGGCCTCTAAAGTTTTCACGGATTACTGCATGAGATAAACATTCCTGTGTTGCTGGTTTAAATTAAGCAGGAGTTTACCCCGTATCTTAAGACTGTCCTTGTTTTTATGTCAGAGCCTTCGTAAATACAGACGCTCTGACATGTCGGAAATATCTACTTGAGAAACATTTTTTTACATAGATATTTTTATTAGAAATTTGACATTTTTACAAGTTTACAAAAATAAACAAAACTCTCAGATATAAACATTGATATACAATTAGCTCAAATATACAATAGCCAAAATTTAGCAAAACAAAACAAAACAAAACAAACCGAAAAAAAGAAAAAAAACTCAACTATCTACTAATCTAACCTACAACTAACCAGAGTGTATATTTAAGTCTCTTACATGCTCGGAATGTGTTCGCATCAGATGTAATAAAACCCGCATTCATGCGGGATTCCTCCCCAGAGGGGCCCCGGACCAGCCAGGTTTGTTAGGATAGCCGAAATATCTGTATTTATGTAATTCAAGAAGGGCTGCCATATTTTATAAAATAATCCGGTCTTTCGGTGCACCATATTTGTAAGGAAGTCAAGAGGAATACATTCCATAATTAGTCTGTGCCAATTTGAAAGTCCAAGGGGGCCCTCAGCCGCCCAGTTCACCAAAATATTTTTCCTTGCACAGAAAGAAAGAATCGAAAATAGTCTCTTCCCGTACGTGTCCAGGGAGGGAAATTTCGAAAAGCCCAAGAGGAGAGATACATGGTCTACTTTAATTTCCGTTCCTAAAATTTCTGTCAGGGTACTTGCTACTTTAGTCCAATATCTACGGATCTTATGACAGGTCCATAAGCAATGTATAAGAGTGCCCACCTCTATTTTGCATTTAGGACACATTGGAAATGCTCCTGCCTTAACTTTTGCCAATCGAATTGGTGCTATATGGGCCCTATGAAGTATCTTCAGCTGGATAGCCTGGGTTCTGTTACAAATAGTCATTCTTCTAGCATTTTTCCAAATATCATTCCACGTTTCTGTAGAGATTTCTAGTCCCAAATCCTGATCCCATGTTTTAAGCAGATTATCCCTATCTCCCGATACTTTATCATGTAGTAAATGATAAATAGTACTGACGGAAGATACCCCCACTGGTCGTAGGACACTACATTCTCTATCGGATTTTTCAAGACTATCTAATAACGTAGTCCTCTTCTGTATATAATCTCGAATTTGGAAGCATCGAAAGAGGTCTCCATTGGGTAATCCGAATTTCTGACGCAGCTGTTCAAAAGACATCAGGACCCCGTCCTTAAATAGATCCCCTAGACATGAGATACCCCTGGATCTCCAGAATTTAAAAGTGGCATCTGTTAACCCCGGTTGGAATCCCCATGCGCCCATTATCGGTGCATCGGGGGATGTTTTATGTGAATTGCCCTCATTTTGCCGCATTATATTCCAAGCCTTGATTGTATTTAGTATTATAGGGTTTTTACAGTGATCTGTAATGATTTTCCTCTTGTCTGAGAATAAAAGATTAATAAGTGGGTATTTTAATTGAGAGGCCTCGATGTCCAACCAGATTGATTGTGGATCAGACAAGACCCAATCAGCTATGTAACCTAAAGGGAACTTAACCGATATTTCCTAAAGTCTGGGGATTCCAATCCACCCCTTGCCTGTGGAAGCTGTAGCTTCTTCAGCTTAATGAGGGACCGCCTATGATTCCAGATAAAGGAACCCAGCTAGCCATATAATTTACATAAAGCCGTCCTCGGCAGCATCACCGGAAGCATTCTCTTAGGATATAGGAGACGGGGCAGGACATTCATTTTGATTAGTTCTATTGTACCCAACCAGGAAATTTATAGGTCTCCCCATCGCTGGAGGTCCTGCCTTATCCTTTCCAATAAATACACAAAATTAGCCTTATACAACTGACCAAATACTGGAGTAATAAAAATGCCTATATATAAGAAGCCCTCCAGGGACCAGCGAAAGGGAAAAAGGGATCCGTCCACTAAGCGGGGTATCATAGCAAGGCCACGCATTGGCATAGCCTCCGATTTTGAAAAATTTATTTTATAACCTGAGAATGCACTAAATGTATTGATAACTTGAATTAGGCGAGGTGTGGACATCAGAGGGTTACTGAGGAATAGAAGAACATCATCTGCATAAAGGGTAATTTTATGTTTACCTGTACCAATCCTTGGGGCCACTATATTAGGATCAGCTCTTATAGCTTCTGCGACTGCTTCAATTATTAGCGTAAATAACAATGGCAAGAGGGGACATCCCTGACGGCAGCCCCTACCCACACTGAAGCTCTCCGAACGTAATCCATTGGTAACCACAACTGCTTTGGGATCACTATACAATGTTGAGACCCATTTGGTCAACACCTGTCCAACGCCAAACCTCTCCAATGCGTAAAACAAATATGATCATTCGACCCTATCAAATGCCTTTTCCGCGTCCAATGAAACCACTCCTCCTGGTATCTTTCCCTGATGACAGGCTTGAATTATATTCAGAGCCCTTCTAACATTATTGGATGATCTATGGCCCTTAATAAACCCCGTCTGATCCTCCTTTATAATATATGGCAGTATCCTTTCTAGTCTCAGTGCTAACGTTTTAGAGAGGATTTTAAAATCTACATTTAGCAAGGATATTGGTCTGTATGATGTACAATCTTCTGGGTCCTTTCCTTTTTTAAGGAGAAGAGAGATATTTTCCTCTTTCAGCGAAGGCGGGAGACAGCCCTGACAATATGCATAGTTATACATGTCCATAAGTGGACCAGCCAGTATTTCTGTAAATTCTTTATAGAATTCAGCTTGAAAACCATCTGGGCCCGGCGCCTTACCATTCTGAAGTTGCCTAATCGCATCAAGTATTTCTTCGAGTGTAAGAGGAGCATTTAGGACCGATACTTGTTCCGGAGTTAGGCCTGGAAAAGTCAAATTTTTAAAAAATGACTCCAGCCTCCTCGTCCTATCTTCACAATCCTGTGATTTATATAACTCAGAATAAAATTACCTAACGATCGCATTAATCTTTTTGTGATCATGAGACAAAATACCCGTACTTTCCTTGATAGATGTAATAGTCTGACGGGCCTTTTTTTCTTTGCAAGAAATGCTAAGTATCTACCCGGTTGCCGCCATATTCATATAACCTTTGTTTTGCAAATAATAT
Organism: Chiloscyllium plagiosum; assembly: GCF_037043375.1. Classification (NCBI taxonomy): domain Eukaryota; kingdom Metazoa; phylum Chordata; class Chondrichthyes; order Orectolobiformes; family Hemiscylliidae; genus Chiloscyllium; species Chiloscyllium plagiosum. The sequence continues at coordinate 38,662,322 of NW_028270188.1, forward strand.
TTCCCTCTTAGCCGTTTGAGTAAGCGTAGTGTTTAGAGCTGTCCTAAGAGCTGTAATCCTTTGCAATTTAATAATAGGTCTATCATTGTAGGCTGTTTCAGCCGCTTTCAAGCGGGCTTCAAGCAGACGCTGTTGTTCTCCCTTTAATTTCTTCTGGGTCGCTGAGTAGGAAATGATCAAGCCTCGCGTGTAAGCTTTGATGTTCTCCCACATCATTGACGGGTTGCTATCTGTACCTGAATTAATTTCTAAAAAAGTTTTAAATTCTTGAGAGAAGTACTTTACAAATTTACTATCTTTCATTAGGAAGGGGTCCATACGCCAATGCCGAGGGGATGTCCCATTGTTCCTCGCCTTCGTTTCCATATATAACAGCAGCGTGGTCAGAAATTGCTATACTACCTATTTTACAGGATAATATAGAATTTTAAAAAGTCGAGGGGGCAAAAAACATATCAAGTCTGGTATGACATTTATATGGATTAGAGTAGAAAGAAAAATCTCTGCCCTGTGGATGAAGACATCTCCATACATCTACTAATCCTAATTCTTTGTTCAGATCCATCAATTGTCTAGATTTGGGAGATACTCCTGCAGTACTCTTGGGAATCCTATCTATTTCCGGATCCATAATACAATTAAAGTTCCCCCCCCCCCTATAATTATATGATGGGCATCAAATCCATCAATTATGAAAACGCTTCCGTTACCAATTTAAAGGGGTGTGCTGGGGGGCAGTACAAATTTAAAATCCCATATTCCTCTCCATTTATGAGGGCTTTCATCAAGCTATATCGTCCAGATTCGTCTTTTATCTGCTTTAGGATTTTGAAAGGGAAATTTTTCCGAACAAGAATAACAACTCCCCTGCTTTTTGAGCCAAAAGAAGAAAAAAAGGCCTGATCAACTCCGCCCTGTCGTAATTTCAAGTGTTCTTTATCTGACAGGTGTGTCTCCTGTAGGAGAGCTATATCAACTCTTTCCTTCTTAAGATTTGATAATATTTTCTTCCTTTTGACTGGCGAATTACTCCCCTTGACATTCCAGGTGCACGACTTAACCGACTGATCAATCATAATCCTCTGGGCCAATCTGAGACCCCTCGGGAGGGGGAACCCTATCCAGAACATCCCGAGCGTAGAACATATAAAATTTGCAAAAATAAAACCTCTTTAATACACCCACAACAATACAATAAAAAACTATTTCTAAATAAAAAAATATAAAACGTATCTAAGTGGAGACTTTCCCCCTTGTTCCCAGGGAGTGTCACTTCCTCTCCAAAAGTCCATCATATCCTCTCCCAACCAATGCCCCACCCTTGACCCAGGCACTCCTCAATAAAATGAGGAGTATTCAAAGAGAATACAAAGCTAGAGTTAACAGTGAGCACCCTACCCCCACCCATACCAACACCTGGGTATATTTGGTAATGTTAATGCCATATATAAAAATATAACTATAAAATTACCACCTCAACAAATAATAATTAAATATAATAATACAAAATAACAAGGGGAAAACAACCCCGCTCCTAGAGACAGAGGTAAAATTGAATAAGGTAATCACCTCCCCCCACCAACATTAACCAAAACCCCCAGCTTTAATATATATATATATATATACGCACACACACATATACATACATCCCTCATATATACATAAAATAATAACAGAAAACAACCCCAAGGGTGGGGGGGAGAAAATCAAATTCCTCTCCCTACCCCCATGATAATATTAAACAGTAAGGTAAGAGAAATAAAAGGGGGATATAAACCAAAGCGGGGGGAAAGGCAGACCAACATCCATTATGTCTTACAGTTTATCTAAGAAAGTCCAAGAATTCCTTAGCCTTATCTGGTGATCCAAAGTTATATACGGATCCTTCATGGTTAAAGTGTAACGTCGCTGGGTAGCGTAAGGAGTACTGAATATTTAAGTCCCTTAAACGCTTCTTTGCCTCGTCGAATGCCTTTCTCTTTCGAACCAGAGCCTGTGAAAAGTCCTGAAATAGCATGATGTTTGATTCTTTATAGATCATAGCTTAGGGGTCTTTTCCGAGATTTCTAGAGGCTTCTCGGAGTATCTGATTCTCCTTGTAGCTCTGCAGCCGGAACGGGACCGGGCGCGGGCGCTGGTTCGAGCCGGTCCCGCGTATTGTGACCCGGTAGGCTCATTTCACCCTTACCTGGCCTGATCCAGCTTGCAGATTTAAAAGCTGTGGCAGCCACTGCTCCAGGAATGCTATAAGCTGGCCTTCCTCTTCCCGTTCGGGAAGGCCCAGCAAACGAATATTTTTTCGACGACCTCGATTATCGAGGTCGTTAATATGATTTTCCAAGTTCCGGACTCGCTGCTCGAGAGTCCGGACCTGATGCACGGCCGATTGAGCGGTATTTTCGGAGATCGCGGCCTTTCACTCCGCCCCTCGGACTCGGCGTTCAATTTCTTGGATTTCTCGGTCGTGCTTCAGCAGCGGTGGGGGAGGGGTTCTTGCTTGCTGAGAGCTGCGAGCTCCCTTCCCTTTAGTCATTTTTACTTAGGATTAAATTGTTTAAATGTAATATTACACAACTAATTAAATTACACAACTATTATAAATGATTTGGTGAGCGTGGTAGGGGGTGGGTGACCAACTGTACCCAAGTCTTGGGAGGAGCACTATAGACTCAGTCTTGCTGGGTCGCCGCCATCTTGGATCCCCCGAGAAACATTTTAATTATTTTTTAAACACTTGTACAATGAAACCTCTTCTCCCAGTTCAGGGTTCAATTTAGTTTGGTTTCAGCAAGCTGGTTTTGTTTGCAGCTGCTGGTCACGTTTTACCTGGATCCCAGAGACCCTGCCAGGAAACCAAAGCAGCAGTTACATGGTGATCATCTCTTCTTCTGACATCTCTCCTTCAAGGACATGTGTTTGAATTGTACTTTTATTAACAGGGGGATGTTTATGGGAATGTTGCAAGTATTTGCAACAGCTTTTTGACAAATTGTGATTTCGTGTGTGTTGGGTTTTCAAATAATTATGTTATTCTTAATTGGGTTTCGTGATCGTGGATAAGTAAATTGGGCTTAGTATAAAACTGACTTGTTGGGGGAGCTGCATCACTCCTGGAAGATCGAGTTTACACCTACTTAAAACAAGTAAAGTATTTCGGGTCTAGGCTGCATTCTTCTAATATTTTGAGGGGTTGGATCATGTGTAGCAGCAGTCTGGACAGAGCTGGCAGTTCTGCCTCTCTTTATGATATATGACATGTATTGTGCGTAGTCTTCTAATGCTGCAGCTCCTTGGATTTTTTCAACTGTTTTGAGAAAAATTGTAGGTTCAGACATGTCTGCCTTGACCTACTTGAAGAAGCTTTGAAGTTAAAATCAAGCCCTTGTGCAATAAAAGCGAGTGGATCGGTCTCCAAATTCAGCATGTTTCTGGTTAGGATGAGTTTGGGTTGGGTTTTAGCAGGCTAGGTGTTCAGAGGAACCTGTCAGTCAGTTTTGAGGCTGCTGTCAAATAAACCGTTACATCAGAGAAGGTGTTCCATTGTGAATCTCTCTGCCATTTCTGTCTTTACTGTAAGAACCTTGTGCTTGTTTTTTCCTCTTTTGCCAGGGGGTGCTTCTGGAGATTATTGCAGTTTTCTTGAATAGCATCATCAAGTTGGCATAACCTTTACGATTTTTGGATAGGGTATGTTGTTGTACAATCCACACTCGTTTGATTGGATTTCATTCGACAATCTGGGAAATATATTCTGTTTTTGATGTAGGTTTGCTCACTGAGTGGGCAGGTTCGTTTTCAGACTTTTCGTCAGCGTACTAGGAAACATCATCACTGAGCCTACAGAAGAAGCACTGATGGGAAGGCCCACATTCTATTTACCTGTTTAGGTTTCCTTCGGTTGTTGACTTCATTTTCTGTGGTGATGCCATTTCCCGTTATTTTTGTATGATAAATGGGATCCAAGTCAATGTGTTTGTTGATAGAGTTCCTGTTTGTATGCCATGCTTCGAGGAATTCTCGTCCGTGCCTGTTTGGCTTGTCGTAGGATGCATGAGTTGCCCCAGTCGAAATGGTCTCCTTCCTCATCTGCATGTAAGTATAAGTCTCCGAAAGGAGTGCCAGACTATTCAGAACGCTTGGGCATCATTGTATCCCACAAAGTTAGATAGCAGAAAGTGAGGACTGCAGATGCTGGAGACCATAGTTGAAAAATGTGATGCTCGAAAAACACAGCAGGCCAGGCAGCATCCGAGGGGCAGGAGAATCGACGTTTAGGGCATAAACCCTGCTCCTGTTCCTCGGATGCTGCCAGGCCTGCTGTGTTTTTCCAACATCACATTTTTCAACCCACATCTCACAAAATCACCAAGGCACTGATCAGCAGCTAACGAACTTCAAAAAACCTACAGACGCAACACACACACCTAAAGTCATTTACAAAATACCTCACGAGGACTGTAAGAAACTCTACCTTGGACAAACAGGCAGCAAATTAGCCACCAGGATGCATGACCATCAACTATCCACATAAAAGGCATGACCTACTATTACTGACATCTTTACACACAGACGAGGAATGTCACCACTTTGCCGGGGACAATCACCCACCGAAGGACAAGCCAAACAGAGACACGCACGAGAATTCCTCGAAGCATCACATTCCAACAGGAACTCCATCAAAAAACACATCGAGTTTGACCCCCATCTACCACCCCCTGAGAAAAAGAACAGAAATGACTTCAGCGCAGAAAATGAGTTCACCAACGCAAGGAAACATTGCACATAAATGGAATGCGGTCCATACCACCAAGCGTTCATCCGAAGGCTAACTGATGTTCCCTAGCATTGTAAAGAAACGTCTGAAACTGCTCAAGGGTTTATGCACGAATGATCAATTCTCCTGCTCGTCGAATGCGATCTGATCTGCTGTGCTTTCGCAGGACTACACTCTCGACTCTGAGCTCCAGCATCTACCAGCCTTACCTTCTCCTGGTGGCTTCATAGTGACCATCTAACTAAATATCAATTGTTGAAAAAACACATCTGATCCACTATTACTCTTTAAGAATGAGGCAATAGACTGTCCCCACCTTGCCTGACCTATATGTGCCTCTAGACAGTAAAGCAATTGCTTCTTAACTGCTTCCTGAAATTGTCTAACAAGTTTTTCAGTTAAACGACAAATAGGAATGTGCAATACATGATGGCTGAGCTGGATGTGTAACAACACATACATTAACTCTTTAAAACTACCATGTATTATGTCAGGCAGCGAGCAGCTACCTTGAGCTTTTCAAAATGTGAATTCCTTGCCATGTATCAAACCCAAGGAGCAGTAACTACAAGTTGAGAAATACATAGCCACATCCAGGCGATTTCAACAGTCGGACCTGCTTTTGTAATGATTATACATCATTATTCATTCATCACTGTTAACTTTTATTAAAGATTTGTGTTAAATTTGTAAACACTTTTTAAAGCAACAGGAGAAGGGCCAAACATCTCAAACATTTATGTAAAGTCATACACCGTCATGGGTCAGAATGAATAGTGATAATAATAGAGGTCAAAGACGTCTCCATTTTTGGAAGCCTATCTTGTTCACTGACGGCATTTCTATCAGAAAAGGCAGTATGTTCTTCTCACTTGGTCCTTCATGTGACTCCAGATCCTGTGCAATTGTGGAAGGGGAATAAATAACGGCCTTGGCAGAATGAACACGTTCAATGTATGGGAAGATTTAAATTTCAATCAGTGAGTGAAATGTTCTTGTTTAAACAGGGCATACACCACACTAGCGGAAAGAATGACAGTTCTGAGGTTTTTTTTTGACACTTGGAATAAACTGTCTCGATGCAACGTCGAGTGAAATAATATATGATCTCAGGTTGGGGTTCATGGGGTTTGAGTGAACAGCGTTGTTTCTTTAAGATTCCAGATTCTGCTTTTGTTAGTTCGTTATGATGTATGGGCAGAAATGCTCCTTCAGAGTTGAGATTAATCTTGTTCTTATAATTGATTTGTTCATGGCAGAAATTTGACAACAAAAAGCAAAAAAGCTGAGCTGCAAACTCGATCTCCCCAAAGATCTTCCACATGGTATAAGACAATGTGTCTGTGAATGTAACAGCTCAGATTTTAAATCAAGGAGCTTTGGGCTGCATGCAGGGACAAGGCACCTCTCACCGAAAAATACATGTGAAAAAGATGTCCGACACAATAATTCGTTTTATTTGCGATTCTGATATGGCATTATGACAATTGAATCTGTTTTAATCTGAAAGTACTATGCTCTCTCGTTTTCGCATTTGAACAGAAATGTCTCCAGCTCACTGACTGGTCAGCCTCATCCAGTGATAGAAAATCACTGAGCAGCATTCTCCGTGCAATTATCCACTGACAGAAACTCCCAAATTCACTGCTGGTGCAGTACTTTCTGATCTCAGAGTTCCATCATCTGTTCCGGTTTCATAAAGTTTGAATGTAAAAGGAGAGATCAGGTGTGTTACTTCAGAAGAAAGGTCACTGATCGAGAAATATTAACTCTGTTTTCTCTCCCACGGATGCTATCAGACCTGCTTAGGCACTTCTCCATCGGTTATAATGAGGCCTGTTTTCACTAGAATTTCCAAAGTTAAAAAATAATCTGAATGAAGCCCGACAAAATATTAACAAGATAAAAGCGGGTGATAAAAGTAAACTGATGCCATTGGGTGGGGCTTCTGCAATGAATGTGAAAATGATGTTCAGTCCGTTCAGGAGAGATGTTAAGAAACAATTTGAAACGAAAAGTATGGAGAGGTGTAAAACTGTCTTCCACACCTCAATTGCTGATTTTCAATCTGAGATAAACAAAAGAATTGTCGGACGTGCTCCCTGTTTTGATTTGTACCTACCGTTCAGCAAATGTCTCACCTTCAAATCCTATGGGCACGGATAAATGAATTCAACACTTTCCATGGCATTGAATACTTCTGATGCCTTTGCTTCTGTTCTTTTCATTCCAACAGGACTCTGGTCCACCCTCCGAGGATCCCTTCTCTCGCCTCCAACATCCCCCAACCACTTGGAACCTCGTGCTAGCCTGTTACCAGTCCTTGATCTCTTTATTTCCAATGGACGACGGGAAATCGACCACCTCATCTGTCGACACCCCTCACACAATCCAATATGTCACCTTTGCAAAGCTCAGCCGTCCACATGCTCCGCTCGAAACCCAAACTCACAGTGAAACCAGCAGGCAAAGTGTTGGGTGAGGGGGAGACTGGGGTTTGCAATGGTAGTTTGGCGCAACGAAATTTGCACTGCTGAAGCCAGGTGTCAACTCACAGGCATCTCTTCCTTTGCCTCATTGACCATGGCGTCCCATCCCATCACCAAACTCTCAGAGCATAAACCCACCTCATCAGCCAATGGGAACCCCTACCCACTGCCTCCTCAAAATTGACAAACTTCTCTGCCCTGTTTGACCGATTGTCTCAGAATGATCCTGGCCCACTGAAATCATCTCCACATACCTTGATAATTTCCTTTCCCCACGGTCCAGGATCTCCTCACCTATAGTCAAGACACCCCAACGCCCTCCACCTCCTCCTTGACATTCATTTCGCCGGTTTCCAACAAGTCATCTTCACCATGGACATCCTGTCTCTGTACACATCTGTTCTTCCCGACGAAGGCTTCCATGACTTCCATCTCTTCCTCTCCAGTCATCCCCACCAGTACGCTTCCATTTGCTTGGCAGAACTGGTCCTCAACCTCAATAGAACATAGAACACTGCAGCGCAGTACAGGCCCTTCGGCACTCGATGTCGCGCCGACCATCTTACCAATCTGAAGCCCATCTAACCTACACTATACCATGTACGTCCATATGTTTGTCCAATGATGACTTAAATGCACTTTCCGTTGGTGAATCTATTACCGTTGCAGGCAAATGATTCCATACCCTTACTACTCTCTGAGTAAAGAAACTACCTCTGACATCTTTCCTAAATATATCATCGCTCAAAAAAACTATGTCCCCCTCGTGCTCGCCATCACCAAAGTTGGAAAAAGGTTCTCCCTGTCCACCCTATCTGACCCCTGATTATCTTATGTGTCACTACTAAGTCACCTCTCAACCTTCTTCTCTCCAACGAAAACAGCCTCAAGTCCCTAAGCCTTTCCTGGTAAGACGTCCCATCCATACGAGGCAACATCCTCTTCACATGTCCTACTTTCCACCTTCGTCCTCCCCATCCGCTCCACCCTTCTCTTTGAGCTATCATCTTGACCCCAACCTCATTTACCTATTGCATTTTCAGCTACCTTCTCCTTAGTCCCACCCCATCCAAGTTATCTCTCAGGTCTTCTTTTCCAGCTCCTCATTCCTCATCAAGGGCTTGTGCCCAACACGTCGATTGTCCTGTTCCGTGGATGCTGTCTGACTGGCTGTGCTACACCATCGCCACAGTCTTCGACTCTGATTTGCAGAAACTGCAATGCTCCCTTTCTCCTATGTCAGAATGATCTGACAATGCTGGGCTGCAAACCCCGGCTGTGGGAAACCGTCACGTCAGGCTGAGACAGCCAATTCAAGATGGGACTGTCCGAGATTATAATAACTGTTCGTCGTCACTGAAGAAGGCTTCCAAAGAGGGCCACCCAACAGGGTCAAAGCTGCCAAGATGGGAACTCGCCAAACTGGACTGCTGGAAGTCACCCTGTGGTTGAATCAAAAGAGCTCACATTACTGGAATCAGCTGTTGAGATCTGAGGGAAGCATTTCCAAATATCCAGGACCACGTGCTCAAAGGGAAAAAAACTGGGATATATACAAGGCATTTTGTCTGCATTCAAGAGTGGCACAGGTTTCTTTCCTTGACATTTGATTACAGACTTCGCGCTTTTCCTACAACTATTTCAGTGTTATGCAGCCAATTCCCAAACACATGTTCATGATTTAGCCTGTGAAGAGCTGCAACTCATGTCTTAGCTTGCAGACCTCATGTTGCCACCCAGCGTCTTCAATTCAGAACCCATTTAGTTTGTTTTAACATCTCGACTGAAGTTTTTAATGCACCTCCGTCCGCTCTTGCATATGATAACTTCAAGCTTCATCTCAGCAGTCCATGATACAATTCACGCCAAGTATCAAAGCTGACAGTATTGCATTGTTTTAAAAGAAAACATTGATGTTAAGTAGTTCACACACAGTTAGAAATATCTCCGAGATATGAACCGTCCATATGATTGGAGCCCCAGTCAACCGCGATAATCTTTCCACCCACACAGTCATCTCTGATAGATACAGCACTCCCGAACTCGATAACGTCCTCCAGCCTTAAAATGCTTCGCGGTTTCTACAATCTTTTCTAGTTGCAACAGCCTTTCGTGAACCTTGTCACATGTGGCATACTTTTCGCACTCTATTCCGGACTCAGGCAGTAGCAGACTCGATATTTGGCCTGAACACTACCCAGGGCAACGGTGGCAATGGCGAGTCCAGCGAGGTCTCATACCAGCGAGGGCGTTGGTGGGGCAGGACGGATTCGAACTGTGGCAATTTCCATCCTAGCTGCAGTGGTACGGTGAAGGGACTGCTATCTCTCCACCAGGATCATAGCTCATAGCGGAGAACTTCAAGAAGTGGACAGTAAAGTTGAACAATTTTATTTTTATTCATCTGCCTTTATATCGCACGTCAAAACTTTTTTTTTTGCGTTTTAAGATGGCACCAGAAGATGGCCACACTCATGAAAACATTGCAATGTATTCTTTATCAAATTAGCCATGACATCATATGACTAAAATCAAACCTCTTTAAAAGTATATGACACAATTCAATCTTACATAAATCTCTCGTCTGCCTTGGAATCCACAATCCTCCATATAATATTGCCCAACCTCAAAGAGTTTCCTTTTTTCTTATTAGCAGTGGTATTTTACAACTTTTCTGTACTCCGGAAGCTAACATTCTTGCATCAATTTGATTCAGTTACCATTACGTAATCAGTTCATATAAACTTATTAAGATGATGTCATAGTATTACTCATAGTGGCCAGTAAACTTTGAAAAATACGTGACTCAATTTCTTTGAAGAAAGGAATGTTTCATGAATTGCAAGCAAGCTTAGAAGAAAATTTTGTGTTAAGCGATACAATTGTTGGTGGTAATTCTTTGAACTCTAGCAATATGTAACACCACTTCCTTTGAAAAAGGAATATGCCATGGGATTTCAAGCAGGTTTAGAAAAGAACCCTGCGTTTATCGATACATTTGTTATGTGGGGAGAGTTCAGTTCACGGTCTACATTTTCAAGGTTAAATAAGACACAAATGGTTTACTCACAGTTTGGTAGCCCTCATGAAGAAAATGTGAAAGCAGCTGGGACTTGGAAATGTATATGAAATAAAGAACAATTGAGTAAATAAAATATGTATAGACGAGGCAACCTGCAAATAAAGTTTTTATATATGTCGTTATTTACTGTATTGGACCTTAATACTATTTATACGGATCATTATGTCCTGCCTTTGTTTAGCATTTGAGGCATACAGGTGAACGAACTGTTAAAAGCATTCACCCCAGCAGAAGAAAATGGTCAAAAATGAGTAAATGCTCGATTCAATGCAGCATTGCCAATTGACTGAGGACTGAGACACGATCTCAAGAACGTCAATATTCAGGTTCTATCAGCGTATGTCTCCACTTTCGACTCAAATATAGATTGAAAATGCGTCTGTAGCACAACGAGAAATAAATCTCACGTAGTCAAGGTCAGTCCTCATGTAATGCATCAATTCACCAGGCTGTTAGTTTGTGGCTTCGAAAGAATTAATAAAGAACTGCTTTCACTGACTAAGATACCTATCTGACAGTTTGAAGTTACGCTGCTGGAAAACTGCAGTGGAATATCCTCGAGGCTTTGAAAATGGAGACGAACCAACTTAGTTTATGCCTGCGTCCTAAGCTGAACCAGAAAGCAACAGTTGTAGTACACCTGTCAGGTCGCTGCCTCAATAGTGTTATAATATATTAAAGTTTCCTGAGTTGTTGCAAACACTTCTCGTTTGCCTTACTGGTTAATGTCTCAAATGTCCAAACTAATTTTAGAATTTGAGTTTTTGCACTCCTAAAATTTTAACGACGAACGATATACTTGTTTTCAGCTTCAATTCTTCTATCTTATCGTGATCACACAAGCCCGATAAAACTTCCTATCTCTATCCCTGTTCCCAGCACTTAACCCTTCGCGATTTCCACATTCATCCCCAGGCTCACAAACCTGCAGAAATGATCAGTATTTTGAGCACAGCTAATGTTTTCATTTCTTAGTGAATCTCAAATTCATTTCTAATCTCTTTATTCAGTTGATTTCAGCTGCTGTACTTAATCCTTCGAAATACACTTTGCCGCATCACTTTTGTAACTCTATATACGTAACTTCAAGACACTGCATCAATTTATGCAAATACTACATTTGGTGTAATAGCTGCAATAATTCTTTGGTATATAACATCATCTCACATACATGGTAGATTTAAATATTCAAGTTCATCCCTTCGCTATTTTTGTAATTGAATCATTGGCTCCTCCCATGAATTCCTTTCCGACTGCACTGCATTGAGCAGAATAACATGACTATTTGTTCAGTGACTAATTAATGTCCATCCCCATGGATTGTAATTGTATCAATTGAGCGGGGATTGCGTGATTGTTATCTACGTAAGTGAATCCTTGCCATAAATTTTTCCAACAGTATCAGAGGAACCAAGATCTTGGACACCAACAGAGATACGTGGATACAGACACAGTCTGAGACCGACAGAATAGGAGCTAAGAGTCAATACATCGACATCTTATGCAAATCCTCTTGAATCCAAAACCCGCCATTGAAATTTAACAACAAATGGATCAGAATATGACAGTAACAGATTTGTATGGTACAATAATGCACCAGGCTTTGCGAATACCAGCGTGGAACTTTCCATCAAGTGCTGAGAAACTTGGATCAAAAAATTGGAATCCGATCCCAATTAAGAGAGGTTTATCCTGGACTGTTTACTTTCTTTCTGTATTTTACAATCGGATGTCAGTAGCTTGGCGGATCCAATATATACTTTATATTGTTCAATGCTTCTACTATCCTATGCTTGCAATTGTTGGTGTTCCACGTAAGTAATGATAATTGTTCTTTTTTGTATATTTATAAATCAAACGAACATATCTGGATTATTATTCTTGAATTTCAGTGCAGCACTATAGATACGATTAGTGCTCCTAAAGAGATTCTTTTTATAGTTGAAACTTTTGAATTCACTGCTAGTTGTATTCGTGCTCCCATTATCTAACTATCTTCTTTTTATTTGCGTCTGGTAGGATTGATAGTAAGTGCCAGCATTCCAGTCATATATTTTTAACCCTCAAAATTCCCCTTTGTTGATCTTCTTACTTCAGTGCTGGTAAGATCAAATCGTTCTCTTCAACATTGAACAGAACCTCAGTTCCGCTGCTCTGGGTGAATTTGAACAAGAATATCTTCCACCTTTAGAATATTTCTCGATTCAGACACTAGCTGCAATATCTCACCACCTGAATCAATGCTTCTTTGTGCGACCAGAGTTAAACTGGGACGACGTGTGCCTTTCTGAAATTTAGACTCCACAGTTCTCAGAAGGACTCGTTTACAATAAATACATATTGGGAAAATAGAAAACATCTTCCAAATCCCGACTGCTCGTACCATTTCACTCCAATTCTGTTCAACTGACATCCTGTACAAACGTTTGGCCAAAAAACTATTTTCTGCTTTCATTATTTTGTGCAAACCCAGATGTGGCCCCACCCAATTCAATGTTTCCATTCCCATACATTTTCAATGAAGTTAGACTTTTGTACTCTGTTTATTTGTTAGCACTGTTAAACTTACAAAAAATGCTGCTCATTTCGGAAGAAGTTGGAAAGTCAAATGGCATACCTGTAACACTTCTAATTGGATGAGAATCCTAGATAAAAAGGACCTACAGGTAGATAAGTATTATTAACACATTTCCCCCTCATTCTGCAACTTTACTTCTATTCTAACAATTCACACACCAATCTATATCGACGAAGTTGCGTGAGGACAAATGTGTGCCATTCTAATGTAAATTATCTTCTTGAAGAAAATGGGAAGCAAATGTCTCTATGGGTGGTCATAAAATGCGAGACACTGTAATTTCAATCATCATTCAAAACAATGTTTTGACGTATTGCTCCTCTGTATTTTGAGATCGTCAATTCTCTATGAGGCAAAAGCATCACAGTCATGTTAGCTTTCATTTATCTTGAGTATTTGATCCTCTAAGCACTGCTGAAAATGTTGTAAAATTATCAGGGATGCTTCAACGAGAAGCTCCGATATTTCGGATTTAGAAGAGTTCATGCAGAAGCAATGGTGCAAAATCAATCTTCCCCTAACCAGAGTGTTTAATTTGCCAATCCATGGTTGTGTTTACCATTAATGTCTTAAATATAAATGCATGATAGTCACACAAACAAACTCATTCTCCGTGGGAAATTTAAATTTTTCCAACATTGACTGGGATACACGTAGAGTCAGAGGACTATTTGGGGTAGAATTTGTAAATGCGCCCAGGAGAGTTTTCTAGAGTAGCATGTCAATGGTCCGACGAGGGAAGCGTCCACATTGGATGTGGTACTGGGGAACAAGCCAGAACATGTAGTAAAAGTTGCGGTGGGGGATTTCTTTTGGAAAAGTGACCACAATTCTTTAAGTTTTTAAATACTCATTAATAAAGAACACAGCGTACCTAAGGGAACAGTACTAAACTGGGCCATGGACAATTATATCAAAATTAGGCAGGAGCTCGAAAATGTGGATTGGTCACAGCTATTTGAAGGGAAGTCCACCTTTGATATGTAGGAAGCTTCCAAGGATAGGTTAAAGATAGTGGAGGAGAGTCAAGGCCCGTTGAAGGCAAAGTATAGGAAGGGCAACATTCGTGAACCGTGAATAATAGGAGAAATTGTACGACCAGCCAAGAGGAAAAGAGAAGCGTATATAAGATCTCGGCAGTAATGAACAGAATTGGCCTTGGAGGAATTTCAGAAGAGTAGGACAAGTCTTAAAGGAGGAATAAAGTGGGCCAAAAAGGAGTACTTTTAGCGAGCAAACTTAAGGAGAATCCCAAAACATTTCATTCTTACATACGAAGTAAGCGGGTAAAAAGAGAAAAGATTGACCCAGTAAAGGATAATGAAGGAAGGATGTTGTCGAAACTGAGAGAATGGGTGAGATTCTGATTGATTACTTTGCATTAAAGTTCACTGAGGAGAGGAACATGATGAATCTTGAGATTAGAGAAAGATGTTTGATTATTCTGGATCACGATGTCACAAGTAGGGAAGATGTGTTGGGTAGGATAGAGCTTATTAAGGTGCACAAAACACGAGGACCGGATGTGATCTATCCCACGTTGCTGAGGGAGGCAAGAGACAAAATAGCTGGGTCACTGACAGATATCTTTGTAGCATCCTTAATCACAGGAGAAGTGCAGTAGGACTGGAGGTTGCTCATTTTGCCCCAACACACAAGAGGGATAGTAGGGATATTCCGAAAAACTACAGAGCAGTAAGCCTGGCTTCGGTGGTGGGGCAGTTGCTGAAGAGGGTACTGCTGGACAGAATGTACATATATTTAGAAAAGATTGTGCTTATCAGTGATCGGAAACATGTTTTTTTTGTGCGGGGGAGAACGTGCCTTACTAAGTTAATAGAGTTCTTTGAGGAAGTGACCAAATTGATAGATGAAGGAAGGACAGTTGATGTCATATACATGAACTTTAATAGGCGTTTGATAAGGTTCCCAATGGTAGAATGATGGAGAAAGTGAAGTCACATGGTGTGCAGGGTGTTCTACCTGGGCGGATAAAGAACTGGTTGAGCAACAGGAGACAGAGAGTAGTAGTTGAAGGGTGTTTCTCGAAATGGAGAAAGGTGACCAGTGGTATTCCACAGGGGTCAGTGTTGGAGCCATTGTTGCTTGTGATGTACGTAAATGATCTGGAAGAGTGCACCATTTGTATGATCAGCAAGTTTGTAGATGTCAGAAAAGTTTTCTGGAGTAGCAGAAAGCATCAGGGACTGTCAATGAATACAGGAGGATATAGATAGACTGGAGAGTTGGGCAGAAATGTGGCAGATGGATTTCAATGCAGACAAATGTGAGGTGATACATTTATGCAAAATTAATTCGAGACGAATTATACAATGAATTGAAAACTTTGGGAAACGTGGATGGGCAGAGAGATGTGAGAGTGCAGGTCCATCCAACCTGTAGGTTGCTGCACAGGTGAATAGAGAGGTCACGAAAGCATATGGTATGCTTCCCTTCACTGGATGCAGTATTGCGTATAACAGCTGGCAAATCATGTTAAAATTGTACAAGTCATTGGTTCGGCCGCATTCAGAATACTGTGCACAGTTCTGGTCGCCACATTCGCAAAGGGTATGGACGCTTTTGAGAAAGCACAGAGAATGTTGACGAAAACGTTGTCTGGTACGGAATGTATTGGTATGAAGAGATGTTGAGTAAGTTAGGTTTGTTTTCATTTGGAAAATAGGAGATTGAGGGGGTACCTGATTGAGTTTTAAAAAGTCATGAAGGATATCGACAGGTGAATAGGGACAAGCTTTTTCCCATGATGAAGGATTCAATAAGGAGAGGTCACGGTTTCAAGGTCAGATGTGTAAAGTTTAAGGGGGATACAAGCAGCAAGTACTTCACAAAGGAGGTCGTGGTCATGTGGAACGCGTTGCCAGCAGAGGTGGTAGAGGCAGGCTCGGTAGATTCATTTTAGATCCATCTGGACAGATGCATGAGTAGGTGGGTAGCAAAGGGATACAGATGCTTAGTATTTAGGGTACAGATAGTAAATTTGGAAACGGCTCAGGCTTGGTTGTCAAAAAGGCCTGTACGTGGGTAGTAAATTTTATTTGTTCTTTTTCTTTCTTTCCATATCTAAGATTTGCCTACCATTGTTTGTTAAACTTAAAGCAGCACATTCCATTCCCTTGCAGCACCACCTGCATGCTCCCTTATATTTAAAAAATCGCCTGGGGCACATTTTAAAAACATCACATCGTGCAAGTCTTTCTCACGTTGCATATGCCACTTAATTTTGGGGATTTTGAAAGCATGGAGAAACTGCATGGGATATCCTTTGGTTCTCCCAGCAGTGTTGGCTCTTCATCGTGACTCAAACAAACTGCCATGTTAACAGAGAGTGGTTGCAGGAACTAAACTCAACGTCACACGACTTAAGCACTGTTAAACAGAATAAAAGAAAACATTACCCGCAACATAGAGTCTGATGAAGCTTTCTTGTGCTCTGCAACTTGTAGTGCTTTCTGGAGCAACTGTTATAGAAGTGGCGTTCCACTTTTTCATATTATCTTGACCTAATGATACCAGAATTGCCGACAGAGATCTTGAAACAGCAATAACGGAATGCGGCTAGTTACATTCTGGATAGATTGACAAGTATTCGATTATGAACAATGCCAATTAAGAGTCTTCTTTGAAATGGTGGATTTTAGGTAAACCCCAATCATGGAGGAAACTAGCCTCTTTCAAAACATGCCATTCAAATAACCAAGACCTTAGCTTTTATTTTATGTCAAGACAAGCTGAAACCACTGCATTCCAGATGTGATTCGAATCGTCACACACAAATCGTATTTGTTCTTTTAGAAATGTTGCTAAGGCCTTAGAAACATAGATTTTTGTTATCTAAAATACCCAGAGACTTCCATTTTCAATTAAGCACACAACCAGATAGTCCAGAGTAAACAACCTCTCCCTTCCTACGTTTCAGCATGTACATGGTGAGTTTCGTCTTGGCGTGAATAACACATTAAAATCCACTTCATTTCTGCATACCTGTGTAGACTTTTTCGGGTCTATTTCCCAGTCTAGATCATCCGAATTCCTGTTATTATGCTGTTTCTTCATCAACTCTATTTTCTTATCTAATTACTGACTCTTCCAAGATTGGAATTCTTCCCTGCAGTATCTGAAAACCTTTATTAGGACAATCATTCCTCATAATGTAAGTACGCATTCCATTGGATATCATTGTTGTTAAAATAGATATTCGTACAGCCAGTCCGTCCTCTTTTATCAATTGTGTTGCAGAGCTGTCACATGGTTAATGACATGGCATCGATAGAAACAGCTTTGTTTTCATGAAACCCTTAATCAAACTAAATTAATTATCTTCTCAATCTGCTCTGCGAGAAGTTGAACCATCCACTTTTGCTGATTCTCCTCTGTGCATGCACCATATATCAGTAGAAAAATACATGCAATTACATCCGTTTCTCACACTCTTCGCATTTTGCATATGCTTCACTCCTACCACACCCAATTGTCTATGGCACTCAGTAAAGGCAAAGGTTATTTTATCTATGTTTTGACATACCTAATCTATTGTGTAAAGTTCTGGCACATGCCGAGGATGCTTTGAAGAGTGTGTAGAAATTAATAACGAGGGTGTTGCCGGGCATGGGGCATTTTAAGCTATTAAGAAAGATTGTCTAGACTGGATTTGTTTTCACTGGAATGCAGCAGATTGAGTGCTGCAGCATAGAAGTTCATAAGTTAGTGAATGGCATTGGTAGAGTAGAAAATATGAAGCACCCTGTGTAGAGGGTGAATTACGCATTTTCAAGATGCAAGATGGGAAGTTCAGACGCGATGCAGAAGGCAATACCTTCACACACAGAGTGATGACTGCTGAGAAAACGTTGCTAGACGAAGTGCTTGAAGCAGACACAATCGCACCACTCAAAAAGCATACGGACGAAGATATGAATGGGAAGGGAAAAGAGAGTTATGAGTCCTCAAACTGAAGCAATTTTAGAATGAAAAGGCAAAATATGGCAGTGTAGGTTTGGAAGGCTGAAGATCCTGATGCGGAACTGTGGTGTTCTTTGTTATTTACTCTTGTTGTTTTTTTCCCAGATTCCTAGAAAACATTCATGCATGTTCTTGTACTCTGTCTCACAGTGAACGCAGTGACAATTGTGATTCTGTCCCGCGGGAAGTGTGATCTATCCAAATGTGTCACGCTCTACCTGGTGTCTATGGCAATTGCAGACTTACTGGTTTTTTCTTCGATCTCATACTCAGACACATTCCAATTGTTTACCGACAAGAGTTTCATTTCTTGATTTTTATCCCTGTGTGTAATATCCATGCTGTCCTACTTTATGCAATCACTGACTGTTCCGTATGGTACACCGTCACTTTCACCTTTGATCGACTTGTTGCCATTTGCTGCCCGAAGATGAAAAGTAAATACTGCACGGAAAGAACAGCTACGATGGTTGTGGGAACTGTAACAGCTTTGAGCTGCATAAAGAATATTTTTTGGTATTTCATGTTGTCAGGTAATTATTTGCAGTTCAACTTACCCTGGTTCTGTTTCATGAGAGAAAATGTTTTAGATTCTATGTTCTGGGTGGCAATTGAGTTTCTACATCATATTCTAACACCATGTTTCCCTTTCATCTTGATTCTGTTGTTCAATATAATAACTGTGAGAAAGATTTTATTGACAAGCAGAGCTCGTAGGAGACTTCACGCTTCTCGTAGTGGCAACGATCAAGAGATGGAGAGTCGTAGAAAATCCATAATTTTACTCTTCCTTGTCTCAGCTAATTTCATTACCTTATGGTCAACGTTAATGTTGTATTCAATTTGGCATCGCATGTCTTCCTTGGGATATTATGCCATATCATTGCAGGCTTTCGTGCTTGAGATGGGACTGATGCTTCAGCTTCTGAGTTGTTGTACGAACACTGGCATTTATGCAGTAACACAAACTAAATTCAGAACGAATTTTGTGAATATATTGAAATTCCCCTTTACTGTAATCATTAAATTAATTGAGAGAAAGGAAGGATTGAATTATTGAAGATGTGCAAACGTATCCTCTTGTTAATTTGTTAGTTGGTGAGGATTTTATTAACTGATGCGACTGTGTAAGTATTTTTTTGGCCAAAATCTATATGAAAACAAATGCGGGCTTCTCCTATATTAATGAATAATTGTTCGCACTAAATTGTAACAGAACAATTCAGAACAATGAGGAAGAGAACTGTGAGTGCACCG
This sequence comes from Chiloscyllium plagiosum, assembly GCF_037043375.1. Lineage (NCBI taxonomy): Eukaryota > Metazoa > Chordata > Chondrichthyes > Orectolobiformes > Hemiscylliidae > Chiloscyllium > Chiloscyllium plagiosum. The sequence goes on from NW_028270188.1 coordinate 38,681,485, forward strand.
TCGAGACAAAAGCTGCTCCATTGGTGGCCATGAGATGATCTGGATTGTTGTAAACGTCTATCTGGTTTCTTCATGCACTCGGAAGAAACAATAGTCACACCTTTTCTTATCCGGCCAACAACACTGACTGAACACTAACTGTGATGAGGGTGGTTCAAAAAGCTTACTAAAGTGCTCAGAATAAGTAATCAGTCTCAGAAGAGAAACTGGACTAAACAATTTCCATCTCAGATATAAAAAACAGCATCGAAGATATTGTAACATTATAAACGTCTGATGCTATTGCTAAAAGTTAGAGAGGTTTACAACAGGGAGGTCAACAGAAATCCTGAGATAACACTTATAATAATTATTCTTTATGGACAATGTTCTCGGCAGTTACATCACAGGATGACAATTTGCATACACTTCAATTCACTCAAGGTAATATCAAGAAATTGTTGAATGCACGTGAAATTGGTAAAGCTGTCAGACCTGACAAAATTTCAGGCCAGAATAATAAATGCTTATGATGTAAAACCAGCAGCACGACTGTTTTTTTTTTCAGTTATAGCTACAATGCTGGCATCAATAAAACAATGAAAAACATGGTCCAGGCATATCCTGAAGAATGACAAATCCAACACCACATCACTGTTATCTTGGTTATGAATAGTCTGAGTAAAGATGTCGTCAACAGAGCAATCAATGAGCACTTGCTCAGCAACAACTCCCTCAAGGCCAACTCGTCTACATTTCTGACACTTCATTCACTAATATAATTCCAAGCTTGAGAATGTAGAATACTCCCAAAGATGACACCAGCATGACACCCATCCACATTAATTCCATATTTGACTTTTTGCGGCATTTATTACATTAAGAAACTCTAGAAAAACTGTAATCAAAGACATTTATACTTAAGTCTCTCTGCTGGTTCTGACAAAAACTGGCAAAAATAAGTTCGGGGTTTGATATAATTTGAATGCTTGCAGAACATCTCCACAGTAGTTCACCAGAGTAGTATCATTTGCCTAAAAATCTTCAACAGCTTCATCAATGATATTTCCCATTTGGGCAACATGAAGATTCGTGCTGGAAAGTGGGAACTACGATTTGTGCAACATGTATGTCCGGCAATGGTCATATCCAATGAAAGAAAATCATCCATTGGCATTCAATGACATTATCATCACTGAATCCACATGAGGACGTTTTTGCATCAGAATAATGGATGTATACTGTGCAAACGAGGCACTTTCCTGCATCCAATCTGTCGTGACAAAAAATCATCATCGTTTTTACCAATGTCATTTCTAAAAAAAAAGATGTTAGGAGACTTTACATGCGCATCCAAGTCTATTATTTTGCAATGCTCAAATAGTATCGCCTCAAATACCATTTCTGGCACTACATTTCAGACTATGATCCGAGGGCAAACGTTCTTTTTTGCCACAAACCCCTCAAATTATGCTCCCTTGATACTGAACATTCATTTAATCGGAATATTGGTTTCCGCTCACGCTGTGCATTTCTCTCAACAGTGTGTACACCACTATATGGTCTCTCCTCAATCTTCAATTCCAAAAAAAATCCCTGAGATCTGTCTCTTCAATTCACTCAAGGTAATATCAAGAAATTGTTGAATGCACTTGAAATTGGTAAAGCTGTCAAACCTGACAATATCTCAGTGAACCTCTCGTCCATCCAGATGCTGCAACCACATTCTTCCCCATGATTTTAGAGACGATAACAACACACAGTAATTCAACTGCAGACTTATCAATGACATGCAGAGTTCCAAAATGACGTCCCTGTTCTTGCAGTCTATGCCACGACCAATAAGGAGAAGCATCAAGATCAGAGTTATATTTGAAACGCACAGCAGGTGAGGCAGCATTCTAGGAACAGGAAAATCGACTTTTCGGGCAAAAGGCCCTTCCCATAAAGTTGATTTTCCTCCTCCTCGGATGCTGCCTGACCTGCTGTGTTTTTCCAGCATCACTCTAATCTTGACTCTCATCTCCAGCATCTGCAGTACTCACTTTCGTTCAATAAACAGAAGTGTTCAATATTCCTTGCTAATTATTTTTCACCTTTACTGCCAGCTTCAGGGATATTCGCATAAGTACACCAACATTGTACTTATGCGAATATCCCTTCATTGAAGATTCTGAATATCTTGTATTTCAAGGAAGCTCAGTAAATACTATGGCTGCCACACAATAACGAGGAATATGAATTTAATTCCAGCAGTATGCACTCCCTTATTGTGTTTGCATGGTTTCGGCTGGGTGATATGGTTTCCTCTTAACGCCCAAATGTTTACACGTTAAGTGAATTGGCGAAGATAAATTACTCTATATTGTCCAAAGACGTGTATTTATGTCGATTAGCCATGGTAAATGCCGACTGATTGCGATAGTGCTTGGTGGACTGAATGGTTCAGCGTGGATTACCTTCTGCGTTTCTCTGATGACTCGTGGGGCCAAATGGCCTTTTCCTTCGTTGGAGGCAATCCATACTACTCACCTTCCAAATCCTTCTTCCAAATTATGTCATCTCAGATGTATCAGTGACAAATTTCATTTCTGCTTGTACGTCAGACCAATCCATTTATATCTTCAAATAACCTCACACCCCTCTCGTCACTTTCAACCACCCAGCCAATTTTTTTTTTTAGGTTAGAGTACTTACAGTGTGGAAACAGGCCCTTCAGCCCAACAAGTCCAAACCGACCCGCCGAAGCATAATCCAACCAAACCCATTCTCCTACCTTTACCCCTTCACCTCACATTTCGGGCAAATTAGCATGGCCAATTCACCTAACCTGCACATTTTTGAATTGTGGGAGGAAACCGGAGCACCCGGACGAAACCCACGCAGACAATGTGCAAACGCCACACAGAGGGTTGCCTGAGGTTGGAATTGAAACCGGGTCTCTTGGCGCTGCGAGGCAGCAGTGCTAACCACTGTGCCACCCGTAATGTTGGATCATTCAAAAAAACATACTTTCCTTCTTTCCCGCGTTCTCATTTAAATTATGTTTTGAATACATCGTCAAAGGCCCAGCATTGATCTTAACAGTAGATCACCTCATAACATCTCCAGGCAGCTTCCGTCAGTCTCTTTCTTCGAAACCAATTTTGTATTCAACTTCAAAACTTGCCCTAACATCATTAGCTTTTACCTTCTTTTACCTTATGACAGACCTTCCTGAAATTCATATCAATGTCATCAGAACTCGTGGTCATCTCCTTCAAAAAGTCTTCCAGATTTGTTGGGTAGGATCTCCGTCTGTCATATCCATTCTGAATATCACTGATGAAAATTATCCCTCTAAATCTAACTTTGAGCAGTTTAGGTGGATGAGATATGCGCAATTGTGTAGGATAGGTTGATTAGGCAAGGGACATGCCGGTTCACACGGTTAGGATGGGATTTGTGTCCATGTTGGCAAGATCTCAAAGCTTCAGTGGGACTCGATAGGCTGAATGGCCTGCTTCTGCACTGTACACATTTGATGATGCTCTGATTTTGAACGGAATTTAATTTTATCCTTTACTATTTTCTCCAGTAGAGTCAGAATCCCTCATGTTCGATTCGCTAGCCTGTAGTTCCCTGGTTTACGTCCACCATCTTTCTAGCAAATTGAAAAATGACTGTCGTTCCTCCAGAACTCTGGAACCTTCTCTGTTGTCAGACATGGATTCAAACATTTGTCAGAGTTCCAGTAGTTTCCTCGTTACCTCCCGCAATAGCCTGGGATATAACTCACGGAGAGCTGGGTATTTGTTCAATTTACAATCGACAATGCCTAACTCTCCTTCTTTCTAATTTGAATCTGCTCAAAAGGTTCACAGGCAATTTGCCAAAAGTTTGTAAACATTTTTGTCTCGAGGGAAGACATGTGAGAAGCACCGATTTCAAGTCAGCCAATATTTTTGAGTTTCTCTTGCAGGGTCGCACTTGGCCCCACATAGGCTTTAATATTTCCCTCATCATTCTATTCGATTCATATTCTTGCAGAACATTTTCGGATTTTATCCAATATTACCATCCAGGGTATTATCATACCACAATTTTCTCTCCTTCTTGTTTTCCTCAGCTGACAAAATTCCCATCTTCACCCCATATGGAACATAGAACTATATAGAAAGCAGAGGACTTTCAGCCCACGATAATTTTCTGAATCTGACGCCAAATTAAACTAATTCCTATTGCTTGACCGTGCTGCGTATCCCGGGATCTCTTGCATAATGATTTGCTTTTCCTTAAATCCCTTAGATGCCGCAACAGTGTTTTCCTGCATCATTACTTCTGGCAGCGCATTCGTGTCAACCTTATAAAAAGGTCCGTTACATCTCGTTTGAAATTTTGCGCTCACTTCAATTGGTTGTCCCCAGTACTAGATATTTCAATTCTGGGAAAGAGAGTCAGGCGGTCAACCCGAGCTAAACATCCCATAATGTTATGGACTTCGAAGAAATCTTGCCTGAGCCTCCGCCGCTTCAGAGGAAATGCCCGAACTTTTCTAGACTCTCGATAATGTCCCAATCGCCAATCCAATAAGCAACCTGATAAATCTCTTTTGCACCCATTCCAAAGCACTCGCATCTTTCCAGAAATGTAGCGGCCAGCATTGAACACAATGCTCTATGTGTGACCGATATAACTCTTATTATGCTGCAACATGACAAACCTGACTCCTATATTAAAGTCTCCAAACAATAAAATCAAGCAAGCCGTACGCCTGCTTTACCACCGTGGACATTTTTAGGGAGTTATTGAGTTGAACCCGAAGATCCATCCTTACAGCAATACTTTTCACTGTTCCTCGATTAATTGTACACTTTTACTTAATGTTTGGTTTGCAATAAAAAAAGCACCTCACTGTAACTTGGATTACACTTCGTGTGGCATTTATCCGCCAATATCTGCAAATGATCTTTATCCCACTGGATCCATTTACCAATTTGTAAATTATCCATAAATTAACTAAACTTTGCATAGCCTGAAAATATATGCAGAAAAATCTCGATTATTCGAGCGAAATGGGCGGGCAATATTTCGTTCGGAGAATCTATTATTCGGCTAATAGATGAAAGGCCCGCGCCCCCAACCCCGTCCAACACTGCCCCCACCCCATCCCCATACATCACCAACCCCCTCCCGTCCCCGTCCATCACCGCCGCTCCCCACCTCCAACCCTGTCCATCACCGCTCCCCCTCCCGCCTCTGACCTAACCCCGTCCATCACCATCCTCACGTCCCCCACTCCCAACCCCTTCCATAAACGCCCGCCACGCGCCCCCAACCCTGTGCATTGACGCCCACGCCGCCACCGTCCAACACCGCCCCCTCCCATTTCCCCGCCCCAACCCCGTCCATCACCATGCCCAACCTCAGAACCCCGTCCATCTCTGCACCCCTCCTGCGCACCCCTGTCCAACACCTCCCCCCCGCTCCACGGCAGCCGTAGTGGACACAAACAACATGACTGCTGCTGTTTCTGCCTTTGTGAGGTAAGTCTCCAAATAGCGCACATACACACACACACACACAAACGCACAGAGCCACACACAATACAATTTACTGTACCTTTTTGACAGGTTCCATATTTGCCTTGTACAGAACAATGTTGGCGAGATTGTCTATGGAAGGGGGTTTACGGTACACCCCTTTGTAGAACTCCAGTGAATGTGAGAGATAGAGGGCGCGAGATCAATCACTTGGAGACGGTGCTTTTTAATCACTGTAAACAAAAGATCTAATCACTGTTGGAAACACATCTTTGATGTAATGTTTCTCTCGGGATCTCGAGATCACCTACGGATAATCCAAGAAATGACAGAACAATCAATATAGTTTGAGGATTGACATGTCAGTTTTTCAACAGGTGCTGCAGAATCGAGAGGTGTGCATTTTTTTTTAGTCTGTAACGTTCTGATGATGGCGCATAAAGAAAACAAGAGATTCTTAGAGACGTTTGACATATTGCAAGTTACACTGATGATGAATATTATAGCTGGAAAAAAGAAGGACAGAGAGAGGCCGTCGAGGCTATATTATTTGTATTTATTTATATACAGATACTGTTGGAGGAACTCAACAAGTTCGACATCGTCTTTGGTCGGAAACCAGATTTAAAATGTCGTGTCACATGATTATTCAAGATACCAAACATAAATTTTCCGGACAAATCATTGAGTCTTTGGAATCCAGTGGATCTCCAATATCTTTGCCATTATGATATAAGCAGAAACATGCGACATTCCGTGTTTGTAAATCTAAAAGTCATGTACGCTATTTTACAATGATGTGTTTTCTTGAAACAAGCTGCAAATTCAAATGTAACAGAATTGCATTGGTTGAACTTTAGCGTCTCACATCCTCAAATGTGTCCAGTTATAATATTGCAGTCATCACAATACAGCACCATCTTAACAATAGAGGTGACTCACTACAATCATTTAAGATCAAATTGTTAGGAAACGCGAAACGTAACAGAAGTAAAGTAACAAATATTTCAAAATTATATCCCATGGTAATAAAATAGAAAAGTAAAAATGTAAAAAGCTCCAAATATAAGTCATTCTGATAGAGTCCATATCAGTTACTTGTCTCAAGGGATACCTTGCAAGACTTCGTTGCGACGTGCACTAGAACTAAAAACATATGAGTTACCCCACAGCAGGTGCCATCCCTTCGCCGCTTGGAATACTTCGCTGACGCCACTGAACCTGACGCTGCTGCTACCAAAGGTACCAAAATCCAAGAGAAGCCATGCCCACCGCAACGTTCTTGCTACGGTGTGGGTGCCGCCAAACAACCCGCAAAGCTGGTTTTTTTTCCGAAAAACTGTTCCTTTTCTCAAGGATATTGTGTCCTTGTTTATTTCCAGAGGTTTAAGAACATCTTTCAGTGCCAATTAATTTGGTTTGCTGCAGATATTAAAGGTATTGAGAAGTATATTTGTTTATATGTTAACAGATGAGAATTAAGGTCAAAACAGTCATGTTTCGAAGTGACCTGCATAATGAAAGGGGAGTGGTCAGCTCTCCAGGCGAAAGTAAGGACTGCAGATGCTGAAGACGAGAGTCAAGGTTAGAGTGGTAGTGAAAGAGTACAGCAGGTCAGACAGCATCCGAAGATGCAGGAAAATCGACGATTTGCACATGACCCCTTCGTCAGGAATGAAAGGCTGATGAAGTGCTGATGAAGGGCTCCTTCGCGAAATGCGATGTGCTTTACCAGCATCACTCTAATCTGGTCACCTCTCTAGGTGAACCATTTCATTCACTCCAAAACTAATTGTGAGTTTAACAGCGAGCTGCGTGTAAGCAACCTCTCTCTCTTTTCTGCCATTCAAAATTCAACCTATCAGCTACTGATCCAATCATTTACATTTTCTAAGGGGGTTTGCTTTTTGAGAATGCTGGGTGTATTCGGAAAAGCATTATTAATTCTAGTTATGCTAGACTGAGTTACGTATGAGTTCTTTATTCTGTTATTTGTGTTCTTTTGTGTAATTTTGTGAATACATATGTTTCTGTTCTTAAGCTGTTAGTTAACTTCGCTAACCTATTCCGGGTAACTAAGACTGGACACTTGCCGAATCAGTTTGGATTCGGGGCAGCTTGCTTAAGATTTTGCTTTGAATGGTCTGGCCCGGTCCATAACAGATTTGAGGCTCTTGGAGGAATTCCCACATTGTCGATCAAACCAAAGCAGTTCTTGGGACTGCGTGGATTTTACTGAATGCTTGTGCCAGAAGTTCATAGTGTGGTTGTTGCACTCACTAAATTGTTAAAAAAAAAGCTACAATTTTCAGTGGACTGTGTAAAGACATTTTACGGCCTTAAAAACTGTGTTAACCACTGTCCCAGAACTCGCCACACCGGATTATATGAAGTGTTTCAAGGTTGTGATCGATGTCAGTGATGTGGGAATTGGTGCTGTGCTCCTGACTGTAGGGTGACAAGCGAACAGAAAGACCCCTTGTGTATTTTTCAAGGAAGTTGAACTTCCATCAATATTCAACATTGGCGGAAGATACTTTAACCTTGGTGTTGGCATTGCGACATTTCACTGTTTATATTAACAGCAATGTATCTGAGACAATAGTATACACTGATCATAACCCTTTGATATTTGTTGAACAAATTCAAGGACATAAATTCCAGTCTGTTTAGATGGAGGTTGCTGTTGCAGAGATTCAGTTTAATAATTGTGCGTATGACAGCTCGCGAAAACGTGATTGCCGATGCATTACTAAGACTCAAAGGTGATGCGAGGGCTTTTGCTGGTAGTTGCAGGTGAAATTTCATGTGATTGTATATGTTTGTATATTTACAGTTAATGTAGTGTATATGTGTCTTTGGATTACTAACCGGGTCTTTGAAAGGTTTTCAAACTGAAGCCACCTTTTCATCTTGATGATTCATTTTGTTTTGAAGGGGGAGGTTTTTCAAAGCTGTTTTTTTTTCTAAAGGCTCATCTTTTTTCTCCAGCATAACATGTCCTTTGTTTACGCAGAGGTTTAATAGCTGAGTGGTCTGATTTTGTGTAGAGATTATAGGGTATTGAGAGGCCTTTTTGTATATGTGTAAACAGATGAGACTTCAGGCCAAAATGGGTATGTTTGAGTAGTGACCTGTAAAATGAAAGGGAAGTTGTCAGCACTTTACCTGAGCTGGTTAGTTCAGTCCAGAACTAGTTTGGAGTTCAACAGTGAGCTCTGTGGAAAAAGCCTTTCACTTTTCTGCCCTACTGATTTCAACCTGAAAGCATTGTTTCCATTCATTTATTTTGCTTTCTAAGAGGATTGTTTATTGTGACTGTTGTGTGTATTCAAAACAGCCTAATTATGTCGAGCTTCGATAGGCTGAGTTCTGTCAGGATTTTTTTTTTGTTCAATCATTTGTGTTTCATTGTCTAATTCTGTGAATAAATATTTGTCTGTTTTGAACCTGTTTGTCGATCTCGCTAACTTACTCTGGTAATTTTCACTGTACACGAACCGAAACCTATTGAATATTTCTGGTCTGGGATGTCTGCTTAAGAATGTTTTGAGTGGTTGGCCTAGTCCATAATACAGGAAATAAGAGAAAAGAAAGGATCAAAGCAAAACGGAAAGAGAACGACAGAAAGGAATTGAATAACTTAACACAGGCTTTCACATCTGTGGACTTGATCATCATTTGTTGCCACTACCCATAAAGATTATATTACTTACATTGCGGAAGCAGGCCCTTAGGGGAAACTAGTCCACACCGACCCTCCGAGGAGCAACCACTCAGACCCATTCCCCTAGTTTTAACCCTTCACCTAACACCTAATTCACCTAATCTGCACATTTTTGGACAGTGGGAGGAAACCAGAGAAACCCTATGCAGACACGGGGAGTATGTCCGCCTTCCACAAAATGGAGGGAAATTTCTTGAGTAGTAATCCTTTTTCAGAGTCGTCCTCTCAACCATCTCCTTCCCGCCTTAACCACAGTACTCAGTCTAAATAACTAACTTCAATCCACTCGGTGTTATGCACAAAAACACAAATGAATTTCACCGCAATTAACTCATTTTCCGATACCTCAATGCAGTTCTTTCATGGAAGGTGAAATGTTTTCATCACAGAGTCACAGGGCTTGATATTGCAGCAGACTGCTTGTGATGTCTAATGTGTCAGGATGATGGTGGCCTTCTTAAACTTAGTGGGGAATTCAGACTGAAGCAAGGAGAACTTAAAGACGTCATCGAATACCAACGTTAGCTGGTCCGCATATGACCAGTGAGTCCATCTGACTGGATTTCCTTGGCTCACTGTAATGAAGGCCGAATTGGCATCTGCAGTGGTCACAGAGGGAAGAGATGTATCTGAAACTCTAAAATTAGTTTCAGATATATCTCGCTGAAGATCTGATCGACCGGATGATCAAATGCATTCACGGATCAGACAGTGCGATATTTTATACAATATTCTTTCCTGCATCACTCTATAGGCTGTGGTGTCAAGTCGGCCATGTCACAGAAGGCGGGCGTCTATGTGGTGAGTTTAGGTCTCTTACATAAGTCCAGTATTGTCTCTTGACGTCCGTTATGGCTTTACTGAGGTTGTGTCTGGATTTCTTGTACAGCTCTGGTTCGACTGAATTGAACCCCGCACAATTTATCTTCAGACAGCAATGTATTTCTCGATTCATACGTGGTCTCCCGTTAGGGAATATACGGTTTCACGTATTTCACAATCTTTCCAGTACACTCTTGCTTATGAAGTCCGTGACGACTGTGTCATATTCGTCCCGGGTTGCGTTGAATTCCTGAATATGGACTATTCCACTGCTCCTCACAGACCTGCAAAAGCTGTTCCATTGCTCAGATCAGCACTGCATTACTTTATGGAATGGGTCCTCAAGTTTCAACTTCTGATTGTGAACTAGGAGGCAAAATACACCGTTGTGATTGTATTGTCCAAACTGCAGACGGGGAAAGGAGCTGTTGGCATTTTGAGATTTGTCCAGGGATGGTCAAGCATTGTCGATATAAGGAAGTGCAGGAGACATGTTGATGGTATTTGTGAAACTGCACAGCAACTCACAGTGTAATGCACAGTATGTGATCTTTCAGCTTCGAAAAGAAATGGTATATGGGTTAGCACTTGAAACGTCATCATTTTCAAGTGCTTGAAAGGGGGAATAGTGTCGAAATACTGATGTCGACACGATTGAATGGAAGGCACATTCATTGGCCAATTCGACTACGTTGACTTAATCTAATTAAACTTGACTGGTTTGCTCTTCTGCAAATATGGAAGAGAGTATTCTATTAAAACAATGCATTTAAATGTGTTGGATTGTCTGGAAAGGGTGAACAGAGCATGGATGTCATCGTGGTCCAACTGTATCCGAAGTGAGTTCTCCTATGGACTATGAAGGCATTCTTGCCTTATCCCATTGGGACAACTGAAGCATTATCACCGGCACAACAGTTTTAGGAAAGAGGGAGAGGAAGGACTGTAGGCTGAGCACAGGAGATAATACCGTTGCAAAATAAGATCACAAATCAAGGACATCTCCCAGAGTATTACAGCAACGCTTCAGGATCTGACTACAAATAATTGGCTTCTGACAAAACTGCAGAGAGATTTAGATATTTGTTGACATGGTCTCTGGAAATCGTTTGTGGTTAACATTGTCTGATTCTATTCTCTGTGCATTTCACATTTTTCAGTACTTGTACTTTCCAATTTTGGTTGTAATTGGGGTATGCAGTAAGTATCAACATTTATTTATTGATTCAACAGATTAAGCTCTTCGAGTGAAGAGACACCAGCTCCAAATGTTAACTCTGCTTTCTTCTCGAAGATGCTGCCAGAACAGCTGAGATGCACCAGCATTTTCCGACATTCTTCTTGTTATTTGCTTCACTATTTTTGCTGTCAAATCTCTGCATTTTTATTTTTGAATTACACAGTCACCTATGTTAAAAATCACACAACACCAGGTTACAGAACAACTTGTGTAATTGGAAGCACTAGCTCTTCGAGCGATTGTGGAGAACAAGAATGTAAGACACCGAATTGATAGCAAAAGTTAACAGTGTGATTTATCTGAAATTATGTCTTGAAAAAGACTTGGAATTGTTTGTTAAGTATCTTATGTTTTAGAATGACCATGTTGGTTTCAGTTCTTTTATATATAAATCGCAAAACGTTTTTGTTAAATTACATTCTCAAGTGAACTTTCACAATTGGTGTCATGACGGCCCAGATAAGGTATTGAAGGCGTTAGCTCCCTGTAAGGCTGTCTGTGTCAAAATGGTCAGACTGATTCTAATTTCAAAAAGACGGATTTACAAAAACTTAGGTGGATTAATGATGTTTTTGAGGAAAGTTAAATGTAATCCTGCAAGTACAAAGTCACCCTACAAACATATACATGCTTGTGAGCATGTGGGAGTGCGTATGTGTTGAGGCCATGGGGGTGGATGAGTCATGAGTGTCAGTGAGAGTGTGTGTTTGTGTGTGAGTGTGAATGTAAAGGGGTTTAAGTTTGTGAGAGGATCCGTGCGGGAGTCTCTGTGAGTGTATGAGAGCGGGTCTAAGTGTGTGTACGTGTGTGTGTGTGTATGCACGCGCGCGCGTCGGAGTGTCTGTGTCTCTCTGCCTGTGAGTGTGGATAGTGCAATGGGGTTACACACATACACTAACACACAATCAGACCCTGCATCACACAATCGCGCATACACTTCCACACACACCCGTCACAGAATTATACCCCTTTAAAGTCAGACTCACACATATACACACACCCTCTCAGAGACAGTCACAACGCCCCCGACACACCTTCCCCCCCCCCCCCACCCCCAAACTCACACTCGCATGCACACACACATATAAGTTTTTGGGGTGTATTTGCACTTGTAGAATTACATTTTACTTTGCTCAAACACTGAATGAATTCGTGTCAGATTTTATAAATCCGTTTTTTAGATAAGAATGAGTGTGACCATTGTGGCACAGACAGAAGTCACAGGGAGCTAATACCTTTAATACTATATCTGACCGACATGACACCAACTGAAAATTACACTTAGGAATGTAAATTTAAAACAATGTTTTGCAATCTGAAAGAACTGAACCCAACATGGTCGTTCTAAAAGTTAAGATACTTAACAAACCATCCAGGTTTTTTTCATTATATAATTTCAGTTACATCACACTGTAAATTTCTGTTGTAAATTTTGCGCCTTACAATCACCTGATGAAGGAGCAGTGCTCCAAAAGCTAATGCTTTCAAATAAACCTGTTGAACTATAATCTGTGTAATTTTTAACTTTCTACAAACCAGTCCAACACCGGAATCTCCAACTCATGAAAGTCAACAAGAACAATGAGTTTTTTCATTCAAATTCTTCTTGAACCTTCTGGTAACGTTGCGAACGAAACTCTATGCTTTGTCATCCAGGTTAACTCTATCGCTCTTGATACAATATTAATGTTGAAAAATGAAACTCCATCTCTCTAAATTGAAAGCACAAAATGTTTTCCTTATACCTTAGCTCCAGTGTAATCGCTGTCCAATGGATGTTGGCACCAATCTCATTGCACTCCATCAATTTGTTGTGGGTTACGTTGTGATGTTGACAAGATAGTTCGCTTGGCGTACCTGCAATAATTCTTCGGAAAAAAAATGTTGTAACGTTTGAGTATACGTACTTCTGTTCGAGCATACAGCGTAAGATTCCAGTTGCCACAGTAATATCAACGATTTTTGACGTCGTTCCTCAGGGTCGAGGATGGTTTGCTTCCACTCCAAGTAGGTTCTGTGGGAAATGAGTAATCCATTCTTGCAGCCATTGAATCGTGATCGGGCCGTTGGTGTTTGAGGATATATTTGGTTGAAATGATCTGGATTCTGTTCACAGTTTTCATGATTTTCCATTACATTGTCATTTCAAAAGTCTGTCCATTTTACCAGTGAGTAGCTTTTATTCATAAGCCTGTTATTGTCATTTATATTGTGCATTAACACTTCTTGTATTGCATGTTTATTTCAGTTCCTCACTATGTTCAGAATCCTGTGCATAGCATAAATCAAAATAACAGTGCCGCCAGCAATGAACATTCAACATCTTTGGCAACACTTCCAAGTGTAACGCCAAAAATACTTAACTTTGTAATTAAATGCTTGAACGATTGGGGCAAAATCTGCAGTATCGGTACCAACGTCTTATGCACACCCAATCACTACCACCAGTCGCACGATGTACCAGATCCGTTCGAGATATCGCGTAGATGTCGGAGATCAAAATTAGGAAGATCCTGTTTCAAATCTATTTGTGGTTGGTGAAGTAGGGCCTGGGGTACATTGTACACTTATAGTCGCTGTTTTCACGAAAGGATATCCTAATTTTGAAATCGCTTAGGTATGCATTCACTTGGATAGTTCATATTTTGAAAGTGATCTCTTTTTAATAACATCTAACAGTTTGTGCTTATTTACCTCAGTTTACTGAAATCAGGGTCAGCTGATTGAAACATACAATGTTCTGAGGAGCTATGATGGGAGAGATGTTGAGAAGATGTTTCGACGAGTAAGGGTGTTTGAATCAGAGAAACATGGTGACAGAGCCAATGAATATTCAAAGAAAACCAGAAAAACAAGAAATTTCTATTCCAGAGTCTGGCCAATGTTTGGTGCTTCTGTGACCACGTTGCAAGCAGGATGTGGAGACTTTGTAGAGTGTACATAAGAGTTTTTAGGGCGATGCTGGTTAGATTGGAAGGTATGAAAAAATAGGAGAGGCTCGAAATCTTCGATTTGTTTTCTCTGCAGCAGCCGACATTCAGGGGAGATTTGGTCGAAGTCTGAAAGCTTATGGTCTGTGCATGAAGCGTTGACAGTCAGGGAGGTTTTTTTAATAGAAATTCAAATATATAATATTAAGGTGAATGCACGTATGATGGGCGGAGGAATGTTGAAAGCAGAGGGCATTGGAAAATTTTACGCAGAGAGCCTTCGGACTCAGGATCAGACTACTAGGGTAATGTTGCATGCAGATACGTTAGGTGCGTTGCAGGCACATTTACACGACCTCATGAAATTCAGAAATTGAGGGATATATAGCAATGCAGACAGAAGGAAATATTTTAATTTCGGACTGTTTTCGGCATAATGTCGTGGACAGAAGAGCACGTTACTGTGTTGTATTTTTGTAGTTTCTATGCTGTCAAGGAATTGATTTCCCATTGATAATATTGTAAGAGCTCGGGAATGGATTCCCAAAGTGCTGGTGAGCTGACGGCTATGTTGAGCTTCCACAAGACAGGAGTGAAGAATTGAGGCAAATCAACTATAATGCAAGAAAGAAACATAAATCCCTTAGAGGCTTTCCACTCTTCAAATTTTTCATGCCTCCTTCTCAATGTTATATTTGCACTTGCTCCCCATTTTCCTTGAATTCATTAAAATCCTTGACGATTTTTGGAATATATTCAGTGAATTTACCTCCTCAGTCTTCTTTGATAGAATATTCTATATTATCATTGAGTTCCTTCTATCTCATTCATAAACAGAACATAGAACATAGGTACGTACAGTACAAAACAGATCCGTCGGCCTACGATGTTTTTCCGAGGATTATTCCTAACCAAAAATATAGTAACATGACCTACGCACTCCTCAATTCACTGATGTGCATATGCATGTCCAGCAGTCGCTTAAATGTCTCCAATGACTCTGCTTCCACTACCACCACTGGCAATCCATTCCAAGCATTCACAACTCACTGCTGAAAGATCTTAACTCTGACGTCTCCTCCATAGCTTCTTGCTAATATCTTAAAACGATGACACCTCGTGCCAGTCAATCCTGCCCTGGGAAAAGGTCTCTGGTTATTGACTCTATGCAAACCTCTCATTATCTTGGATACCTCGATCAGTTCTCTCTTCCTCCTGCTCTCAAGAGAGAAAATTCGAGATTAGTCAACCTCTCTTCATAAGATAAGCCGCCGCCCCCCCCCCCCCCCCCCCCCCGACCTCCGTATAATTCCTATAATAGGGCGGCCAGGTTTGGTCTCGTAGAACTGAAGCAAAATAACGCGGCTTTTGAACTCGGTCTCCCTGTCACATAAAGCCAAAGCAGCAAAGGCTTTCTTAACAACCCACTTGGGTGGTAACTGTGAGCGATCTGTACATAGAACATAGAACATAGAAAGGTACAGCACAGAACAGGCCCTTTGGCCCACGATGTTGTGCCGAGGTTTCATCCGAATGTAAAATATAGTAAACGAACCTATGCACCCTTCAACTCACGGCTATCCAAGTGCATGTCTCACAGTCGCTCAAATCTCCCAAAGACTCTGTTTCCACCACCACAGCTGGCAACGCATTCCATGAATTCAAACTCTTTCCGTAAAGAACAAACCTCTGACGTCTCCTTTATACCTTCCACATAATATCTTCAAACTATGAGTCCTCGTACCAGTCAATCCTGCTATTCCACTCATTATTTTATACACCTCGATCAGGGCTCCTCTCTTCCTCCTTCTCTCCAGAGAGAAAAGTCCGAGCTTATTCCACCTTCCTTCATAAGGCAAGCCCTCCAGTTCAGGTAGCATCTGGGTAAACCTTTTTTCACCTTATCCAAAGCCTCTGTATCTTTCTTCTAGTAGGGCGACCAGAATTGAACACAATATACCAAGTGTTGTCACATCAGAGACTTGTAGAACTGCAGCAAAACCTCACGGTTCTGAAACTCGATCCCCCGTTAATGAAAGCCAAAGCACCATATGCTTTTATAACAACTCTATCCGCTTGGGAGGCAACTTTGAAGGATCTATGTACTTGCAAACCGAAGTCCTTCTGTTCCTCCACACTGCCAAGACTCATGTCTTTAACTCTATATTCAGCATTCGAGTTCGACCTTACAAAATACTTCACCTCGTAAGCATCCAGGTTGAACTCCATCTACCATTTCTCAGCCCAGGTCTGCATCCTGTCTATGTCGTGCTGCAGCCTGCAGGAGCCCTCGATACTATTGCCGACAACTCCAACCTTTGTGTCATCTGCAAACTTACTAACCTACCCATCAACCTCCTCATCCAAGTTATTTATAAAAACGACAAACAGCAGAGGCCCATGAACAGAGGCCTGCGGGACCCCACTCAACACTGACCTCCAGGCAGAATACTTTCCATTCAAAACCCCTCTCCGCCTTCTGTCAGCCAGACAATTCTGAATCTAGATAGCCAAATCTCCCTGTATCCCATACTTCCTGACTTTATGAATGAGCCTACCATGGGGAAACTTATCAAATGCCTTGCTGAAGTCCATATACGCCACATCCACTGCTCTACCATCGTTGACCTGTCCTGACACCTCCTCTAAGAACTCAATACGATTGAGGCATGTTCTTCCCCTCACAAAGCCATGCTCACTGCCTTTAATCACCCTATGCTTTTCCAAATAGACACAAATCCTATCCCTCAGAATTCTTTCCAAGCTTGAACACCAAGATTCCGCTGTTCCTCCACACTTCCAAGAATCATGTCTTTAATCCTATATTCATCATTCAAGGTCGACCTCCCAAAGTGCGTCACTTCGCATTTATCCAGATTGCAATCCATCAGCCATTTCTCAGCCAGGATCTGCATCCTGTCTATGTCGCACTGCAACCTGCAATAGCCCTCGATACTATCATCGGCAAGTACAACCATTGTGTCATCGGCAAATTTACTAACACACCCCTTAACCTGCTCATCCAAGTAATCTATAAAGGTACAAAGAGCAGAAGCCTTGTGGGACACAATTCACGACTGACCACCGAACAGAATGCTTTCTATCTACAGCCACTCTCTGACATCTGTCAGCCAACCAATTCTGAATTTAGACATCCAAGTCTCACTGTTTCCCATACCTCCTGACTTTATGAATAAGCTTAGCATGGAGAACCTTATGAAAAGCCTTGCTGAAGACCACATACAACATATCTACTCCTCGACCTTCATCGACCTGTCTCGCCATCTCCTAAAAGAACTCAGTAAGCATTATGAGACATGACATGTCCCTCACAAGGCCATGCTTTAGTTCACACCACCCTAAGACGGTGCCCATTGCTCTGAATGAGAATATGCTGGGATCGTTGAATGCATCTGCAAAGCATGCAGGGAGAGTTCAGTAAAACTTTCTGCTGTTGGTTGATAAAGTTTGCAGAAGAAGGCGAAAGTTGTGGTAAAGTAAAGCCATTCCGGAATTAACTGGTTATTGTTCTCGGATGATAATCAAGGGAAAGCTCGGATGTCATTCATGGGCATTCTGTTCAGGTGATCGAAACTGCATACTTTCCTCAAATTCAAAGTTATCAAATGAATTTTTAATCGACGAGAAAGCTTGGTCAAGATCCGCTTTTTTGGTTAGAAGACACGTTGCGAATTCCGAAAGCTTTTGATCAATAAACTGCATCTGAAATCCCTGCTAAATTAGTGTTGTTGGTATTAGTTTTACAAACAACAAATTGGCTTTGCGATTCCTGATTCCTGATGAAGGGCATTTGCCCGAAACGTCGACTTTGCCTGTCCTCGGATGCTGCCTGAACTGCTGTGCTCTTCCAGCACCACTAATCCAGAATCTGGTTTCCAGCATCTGCAGTCATTGTTTTTACCTCCTAAATTGGCTTTGCGAGCAGAGTGCTGTCCACTGGATCAGAAAAATGGCCGTTGCCTCGGCTTCAGAGAACGACACCAAATAAATGTGGGAATTTAGACTACAGTAATTGCCCACAACGAATTGGCGCTATACTGCAGTAATTGATGATCTGTCTCGAATTAATGTGAAAATATCCGTCCTTTTTCTTCTGAGTAAAGAACAATCGGACAAGGAGGTATTTGTCTGCACCACGTAGTCTGTGGCGCTGTTAAAAGGGCTTGACCCCATCCAAAAGGCAGGACTGTAAATTTGGAATGGAGACTAGGAACAAAATACCTGGGGTATGATATTCGGATGTCAGTGTTGTTGCTGTGAGACTGCCAGATAAATTAATGCGAGATAGAGGGAATTGGTGACTTTCCATTTATATACTGCCGGACTCCAATAGGAACGACCCCGACGGGGATGCAACATGAAGGGAAACACAACTACGATGCCGCCAGTGGTTCAAACACAGTTGAGAAATCGGTGGAGTTCGAGTGTATAAACATTTCATTTTTTCACTGCCGGATAGGAAGGTAAACGCAAACCCCCGCAAACTGTCATTAAGCGGTACCTGACAGACATACCTTCAATAATTAAATAATTGGAAAACGGGGGATGGGATCAATCCCAAGTTCTGTATCAAAAACGAAGGACAACAGGGAGATAGAACCAAGAAAACTGGGCTTGTTCTAAACAAAAAACAAAGAAAATTTACAGCCCAGGAATAGGCCCTTCGGCTTTCCACCGCTGAGCCAATCCAAATGTACTGTCTAAACCTGTTGCCCAATTCCTAAGCATCTGTATCCCTCTACTCCCCACCTATTCATGCATTTATCCAGACGCATCTTAAATGAATCTACCGTGCCTGCGTCCACCACATCTGCTGGCAACGCGTGCCAAACGCCCACCACCCTTTTTGTGAAGTACTTGGCGCGTGTCTCCCATTCAAACTTTCCAAATTGAAAGTGTGACCGCTCGTTATTGGATACTTCACCTTGGGAAAAAGCTTGTCTCTATCCAACCTGTCTATATCCTTTATGATTTTATAAAACTCAATCAGGTCTCCCCTCAATCTCCTTTTTTCAAATGAAAATTAACCTAAACTACTCTTCATAGCTAGCACCTTCCACACCAGACAACATCCTCGTAAACCTTCTCTGCACCATATCAAAAGCGTCCACATCTTTTTGGTAATGCGGCGACCATATGTATGCACAATATTCTAAATGCGGCCGAACCAATGTCTTGGAGAATATTAACATGCTTTGCCATCTCGTATACTCATTGCTCCGTCCAATGAAGGCAGGAATACTATATGCCTTCTTGACCACTCTATCCACCTGTGCAGCAACCTTCAGTGTACAATGGACCTGTACTCCCAGATCTCTCTGCCCATCAAAGTTTCCCAAGGCTCTACTGTTCATTGTATAATTCGCTGTAGAATTAGTCTTGCCTAATTTCATCGCCTCACATTTGTCTGCATTGAAATCCATCTGCCACTTTTCCACCCAACTCTCCAGTCCAGTTTGGTGCATCAATAGCTGGCCTTATAGGCTAACCCTCAGAATCCACAAAGAGGTCGACATAGAACATGGAACATAGTACAATGCAGCGCATAACAGGCCCTTCGGCCCTCGATGTTGCGCCGACTTGTGAACTTTTCTCAGCTCGTCCGCCTGCACTATCAAAAAATCATCCATGTGCTCAGCTAAGGATTGTTTAAATCTTCCTAATGTGGCTCAGTTGAATACAATATCTGGTAGGTAAAAAAAAAAGGACTGCAGGTGCTGGAAACCAGAGTAGAGATTAGAGGGCTGTTGCCAGAAACGTCGATTTTCCTGCTCCGAGGATGCTGCCTAACCTGCTGTGTTTTTCCAGCATCATTATAATCTAGACTCTGCATTAGCAGATAGGGCATTCCACGCCCATACCACTCTCTGCGTAAAGAACCTGCCTCTGACATCCCTTAATTTGTTGTTATGCCCCTCCCCCCCGTGCACTCTGATGTCATCATCCTGTGAAAAGGACTTTCACTGCCTACCCTATCTTATCCTCTGCTCATTTTTTATGTCTCCATCAAATCCCCTCTTAGCCTTCTCTTGCCAATGAGAACAGGTTCAAGTCTCTCAGCCTTTTCTGATAAGACCTTCCTTCGCGACCAGTCAACATCCTGTTAAAATCTCCTCTGTACATTTTCCAATGTTTCCACATCCTTCCCGGAATATGGGGCCCAGAACTGTACACAATATTCCAAGGATGGCCGCACCAGCGTTTTGTATAGTTGCAGCATTATATATCGGCTCTTGAATTCAATCCCTCTACGAATGAAACCTAACACACCGTATGCCTTCTTATCAGCGCTATCCAGCTGGGAGCAGCTAAAAGGGATCAATGTACATGGACTCCCAGATCCCTCTTTACATTCACAATACCAAGAATCTTTCCACTGACCTAGTACTCTACCTTCTTGTTGTTCTTCCCAAAGTGCATCACCTCACATTTAGCTGCATTAAACTCCATTTGCCACCTCTCAGCCCAATTCTGCAGTTTATCCAAGTCCCCCACAACCTGTAACATTCTTCTACGCTGTCCACTACTCCACAGACTTTAGTGTCATCTGGAAATTTACCAATCCATCCACCTATGCCTGCGTCTAAGTCATTTACAATAATGACAAACAGCAGTCGTGCCAAAACAGATGCTTGTGGCACACCACTGGTAACCGGACTCCAGGCTGAATATTTTCCATCAACCACCACTCGCTGCCTTCTTTCAGAAAGCCAGTTTCTAATCCACATTGCTAAATCACCTTCAATTCCTTGCCTCTGCATTTTCTCAAACAGCCTACCATATTGAATCTTATCAAAGGTTTTACTGAAATCCATGTATACCTCGTCAACTGCCCTACCCTCATCTACATGATTGGCCACCTTCTCAAAATACTCAATGAGGTTTGTGAGCCACGACCTGCCCTTGAAAAGAATCTTAGAATCACAGCTTGGGAAATAAGGGCCAGAGGACACTTAGAAAAATGCAGAATATAGGCCCTTCTTAGAAATTGGATTTCTGATAAATCCTTTGCGTGAATTAGTCAACTGGCTAACTTGTAATATTCGAAATAAAGGATTGTGTGTGAGAGAGAGAGAGAGAGAGAGAGAGAGAGAGGGGAGAGAGACTGTTGTCAAATGAATGTGGACAAACATTTCTGTAGAGGCACACCATCAAAAGGGAAAGGGTGGGTAGACTTAGAGAAAGAACGAACCACTGGAATGAAATGGCAATTGAATTGGTCACACATATCAGTGAAAAGAAAGTTTAGGTGAGAGTACGGAACTGATAGATTTCTCTTTTTGATGCTTGGTTCCTTGTCTTTCTTTGAGAATTTGGGATCAAACCACTGATTATAACATTTCGAATAGGCATAGGGAGATAAGCAAAATCTCATAGACCTTTTGATAAGATCATATGGAAGTCAAGAATGCGTGACCTTCTTGGGATAACAATATACTTTGCAAAACTGATTGTTACCTCCGTAGTAAACAACATGGTTGAGTGCTGTAAGAAAACAAATCTACTGAAGATCGAACTTTAAACATTTAGACCTACTTGAGAAATGGATTAATATGGCTTGGGAGAGCACAATATCATACTTTAAACTACGAGACATAGATATGATTCATGAGAAACTAGCTTCAAAACAGTGATAGTGAGCTGTAGTGAGAGGGGGAAATCAGAAATTATACTCTTGTCACTTTGCAGAATCATCTGGCTCTTGACTATTTGCCAAATGCCTAGGGTGTCACCTTTGCTGATATTGGCTCCAACTGTTGAACGTTCATTGCGAACGCTACAGACAATATAACTAAACATGCGGATCCCACACGTCTTGAGGCAGATACGATTCTGTAGGAAGGGCAATGGTTTGTTGATTTTAATCCACCGCGGTCACTACGGTAGCTACTAGGCGATTTTTAGGGCTCGTACTGTTGGCATGCTTTAATCATACTCATTGTTATCGCTATAGCTGGGAGCATTGTCACAGCTCCCTTTAAATCGTGTTGTAAAGACTTGACTGCCAGCGATCTGTCTAGGGCCAGTGTTCATGTCATTAAAACTGTGGAGTGCCCCTTGATGGGAGACACCGAGACATTTTGGAAATTACTGTAAGTCTTCTGGGGTCCATGGTTAATCAAGTCCTTTAACCATCAGCGGGGACTGAAGTCGAGCATGCTGGGATCGTTGACTAATTTTGTCAAGCATGCTGAAATTGTTGATTAAGATTTGTGCTGGTGGTTCCTAAAACTTTTGTTCACGTTTTGCTTTTTTCCTGATGGTTGGTAAAACTTGCAGGAGCAGGCAAAAGTGAAAGTCACGTAAAACCACCAACTCAAATTAACCAGTTACGGCGCTTAGATAAATGTTATGGGATAGCTCGAATTACAGTCGTGAGACATTCTGATTACATGACTAGATCTGTGTAATTTGATAGAATTAAAAACATAAAGGATGATAAATTTTGTGATCAGCGAAACAGCTTGGTTAATACGCGTGTTTAGGTTTAAAAACCACGTTTCCCCAAAAAGCTTTCGGTCAATAAACTGTGTCTGAAATCACTTTTAAATTCGTACTTTGATATAGTTTTTTGCTAACAACACCTCGATACTCCGCAAACATGGACAACATCATTTCTGTATCTCATCTTTTCATCCTGTTACAACTTGTTCCATTTCCCACAAATGCCCAAGCATTCTTAAAGTTGGTGTAACAATTGTGTTGGAGTCACGAGTGGTTGAATGGCCTCGACCTGCACCCATGTCTTAAGTTTTCAACATATTTTCACGCCACCACTGAGACCAAGGTTGCGAATTCAAAGCATCTAAGGCCACTTTAAGGTAGATAATGTTTTCTGTATTTAAAATACAGCCACATCTGCTAGAATACAGAAAAACTAGGCGCCAAGTTTTTGTTCAAAATAGATATATGTGACAATTGACTCTTAAACGGATACCTGAGTTTTGATTGCTGTTTTATAAGAATTCAAATTTAATCATTACATTTAAATTATGTCAAGGCAATAAAACACAATTGAGTTCAAATTTATTGCATTGACAACATCGGCCTTTTTGTGTCACCATGAATTTCCGTTATCAGTACACTTTCTGACAATAGGTTTTCAGATGTGCATTTGTCCTAATCTTTCAGCATCACAGACTGAGATGACCCTATATCCCATAATATTGTAACCTCTTTACCTGATACTCCTGACCTCTGTGAGGAAACTTTACCTTTGCGGGTTTTTTTAAAGCAAATCAGGCACTTCCTCCTTAACAAACCTCCAATCAGCTTGTACACTCTGATGCAGCTTTCTAACTTCCACTGTGGTTTCTGTTAACATTCCGACAACATTCCCACGCTTGTCCTGTTTTCCTACACTTGGTTCTTTCCTGCAATAGTAACACTGTGTTTTCCTGCGGTCGATTTTATTACAATGAAAAGACCAGAGCTTGTTAACTTCTTTGTCCCCTTCAAATGTTTCCTTTTTACCCTGTCATAATTTATCCATGTGATCTTCGCTGAGATCTTTCCCAAACCGCGTAAGCATTTCTCTTTTCTCCAATTTCTATCCCTCATGGACAGAAATTGATTTGGGAAGCCAAAACGTATTTTCCGGACCAATTCATAGTCATCTGCCACTTCAGCTGCAAACCTTGCCGTTTTAACATCTGACCTTCCACATGTGTTTGCAGAACGTCAGGCAATGAAATTTAGAACTCCTCCAAAAAAATGTCTCTCTAATATCCTCGTATGTTTGATGTATTTTAAAGTTCTTACCCACCTATCAAAACTATTTTGATTGTTCTCGTCAAATTCAGCTTACGTTTGACAAGGGTGCCTCCATCGTTTCCTGAAACTTTGTTGTCTGTAGGCTTCTGGTGGAAACTCATCTGCAGTCAAGATGGCTTTTTCACCACGATATTCCCCCCAGGTACCTCCTCTGATAGTCATGTGAACACCTCACCAACTCCACTCACAAGTTTTGTTTGGACTTAAAAACCTACATGGTCACTGACTACTGCATTTGTTTAGCCACTTTTTAAAAATGGCATGAAAAATACTTTCATATCAAATCTAGGCAATGCCTTAACGTACTTTAATAGTTTTTCATCAGGCTTTTGAAAACCAGGGGCTTGCTCATCCACTGTGTTCCTTACTCAGCCGAGCTTTTACTTCTTTTACTTCTGCTGAAGCCGTTGCTTATATTTCAAATCTTTTTAGTCTTAGTTCAGACCTGTTTTATTTCAGCTTATATATCAAGCTGCTTCATTTGTAATTGATGTTTAGTATCTTTTCAGATCCTAATAGGCTTTCTAGCAAATTTACGTGCAAATTTACATTATCTCATATCCCTCACGTTAGCTTCCACTCCAGCTTGTCTCCTATTTCCTTCACCTTGATCTTATGTACATTTTGTTATACTTACACGTTCACTTCTTCTACCTTCAAAATATCCTTGGTGACTGAAAGAACCATTGCTATCGGAAGCTCAGTTTCCCCAACCATGTCAACACCAGAAATAAAAGACACTAACACCTACCAAGCCCTGTTTAAATCCCACAAAGAGCCCCTAATCTGTTATGGACCAGGCCCGAACCCCTAAAACATTTTTCAAGCACGTAGTCCAGACCAGAACTTTTCTATTTGTTTTAGATAAATGTATAGTAGATATTAACGGAATGAATCAGCTGCTCCAACTGCCAAGTTTTAAACAAATATAATTTATTTACAGAATTACGGAATGAAACAGAGAATAGAAAATAGAATACCGGATAACGTATCCTATCCAAAACCCCACAGACTATCCCGAATTAATTATGCCGTTCTGAAAATACTTGCAACAATCCTAATAAAAAAAACTCTTGAGCACAAAGAATTAAAATGACACAAGAAGCTTACCGGTTATGAAGTAGAAGAGCAGAAAAATTGAGAGAGCTTTCTGTTTTAACTGTGACCCTGATTCAATTTACCCCTGAACTAACCTGCGCAGCTGGAGATCTGCCCAGGCACCTTGATTGTACGAATCTTTTTAAAGTTTTGAAAAATTTGGATCTGAAGCATTCTCTGTTCGGTACAATCAAAAGGGCCACAACGTACCATTCAAACTTCAGACGTGGTAGAAGTTTGTGTCGTTTAGAATTTATCTGGAAAGCTCTAAGGGCAATCTAACCATGTCAAAGATAAAGTTTCGTCACGCCAGGAAGCTTAAGAAGTAAGAAGTGCTGCAGAGATGGCAGAATAATATACATTGGAGCAAAAGGTGAAATTTAGCTTCCAACGGGAATTTCATATTGCGGCAGATAGAAATTGGTAGAAGGGGTCATGCTTCATTACAAAAGGAAAACGTGATCACCCTGGAAATAACTGGCTACAGGGAAAGTGTGAAGCCCAAAGGGTTGAAAACGACGTGGAAGTTCTCAGGTGTTTCCATTGTCATAAGGTGGGACACGTAACATTTATTTAGAAAGGCACTGGGAAAAAATATCTGGCAAATGAAGCTTAGGCAGTAAGATTAGAGGAAATTGGAAACAAATAGGAAATAATGAAATTCCAAAAAAGTCGAGGAGCTGAGGGGAGATCAAAGCCTCGGTAGCGACTTAGTATTGAGTAAGTGCCCGATCTCGACAAAGACTCTTGAAAAAAAGCTATATCATAGAACAGCGCAGTACAGGCCCTTTGGCTGTCGACGTAGCGCCGATCCAAGCCCACCTAAACTACGCTAGCCCACTATCCTCCATATGCCTATCCAATCCCCGTTTAAATGCCCATAAAGAGGGAGAGTCCAACACTGCTACTGGCAGGGCATTCCATGAACTCACGACTCGCTGTGTAAAGAATCTACCCATAACATCTGTCCTATACGTACCACCCCTTAATTTAAAGCTCGTAATAGCTGACTCCATACGTGGAGAAAGGTTCTCATGGTCAACCCTATTTAAACCTCTAATCATCTTGTACACCTCTATCAAGTCACTCCTAAACCTTCTTTTCTCCAATGAAAACAGCCCCAGGTGCCTCAGCCTTTCCTCATACGATCTTTCTACCATACCAGGCAACATCCTGGTAAACCTCCTCTGCACTCGTTCCAGTGCCTCCCCATCGTTCCTATAGTACGGCGACCAAAACTGCACACAATACTCCAGATGCGGCCGGACCAGAGTCTTATACAACTGCAACATGATCTCAGGACTCCGGAACTCAATTCCTCTACCAAAAAAAGTCAGTACGCCTTCTTCACCGCACTACTTACCTGGGTGGCAGCTTTCAGAGATCTGTGTACATTTCCACCAAGATCCCTCTGCTCATCCACACTACCAAGCATGCGACCATTAGCCCAGCACCCCATCTTTTTGTTACTCATACCAAAGTGAATTACCGCACACTTACACACCTTGAACTCCATTTGCCACCTTTCTGCCCAGCTCTGCAGCTTATCTATATCCTGGTGTAACCTGACACATCCTTCCTCACTGTCAACAACTCCACTGACTTTCGTATCATCCGCAAACTTGCTCACCCAACCTTCTAACCCCGCCTCCAGCTCATTTATAAAAATGACAAACAGCAATGGTCCCAAAACAGATCCTTGCGGAACACTGTATGCCCAATTCCTATGCCTCCAGTGTATCTGCTCACAGGAGGACCTGTTTTACCACAGAACACACCAGACGGCCTCATTCTTTGAAGACCACAATTTCCCTTCCCACGTGGTTGAAGATGCCCTCCAACGCATCTCATCAGCATCCTGCACCTCCGTACAGACCACACCATCAGGGATATATTTCCCTCCCCACCATTTCCACTTTCCGCAAAGACCGACCCTCGTTACTAGCTGGTACAGTCAACGCCCCCAACAACCCACCCTCCATTTTTGGCACCATCCCCTGCTACCGCAGGAATTGCAAAACCTGCGCCTAAACCTCCTCCCTCACCTCCATCCAAGGCCCCAAAGGATGCTTTCACATCCATGAATGTTTTACCTGCACATCCAGCAATGTATTTTATTGCATGCGTTCCTCCCGATGCGGTCTACTCTACATTGGGGGAGACTGGACACCTTCTCCCAAAGCTCTTTAGGGAACATCTCCGGGAGAGCTGCACCAATCAACCACTGTTCCGTGTCGGAACATTTCAACCCTCTCTCCCGCTCTGCCGAGGACATGCCTGTCCTGGGCCTCCTCCACCGCCAATCGTTCACCAGCTGATGCCTGGATGGAAAATGCCTGATCTTCCGCCTCACAATACTTCAACACCAGGGAATCAATGTGGACGTCACCAGTTTCCTAATTTCCCCTCCCTCCACGTTAACCAAGTTCCAACCTCCGAGTTCAGCACTATCCTCGGGACCTGTCCTACTTGCAAATCTTCCTCCCAACTGATCCACTCCACCATCCTCTCTGAGCTGTCTCCTTCATCCCTACCTTCATCCACCTATTGTACTTTTGGCTACCTTCTCCCCACCCACAGCACTCTCCAAATTATCTCTCCACCCCGGAGGCTGCCTGCCATCATTCCTCATGAACGGCTTTTGCCCGAAACACCGATTTTCCTGTTCTTCGGATGTTGCCTGATCTGCTGTGCTTTTCCAGCACCACTATAATCGAGACTCTGATTTCCAGCATCTGTAGTACGCACTTTTGCTTTGATAAAGACTTCACCACTGTGGTTTTAGTGTGATCTGGAAGTAAAAGGGGACAAGGGAAGGACGTTATAATTTTAAGAGAAACGGGATTTGGTGAGTCTCACATATTAAGACAAGGAAGAAAATACACTGTCATGTTATC
Source organism: Chiloscyllium plagiosum (assembly GCF_037043375.1). Taxonomy (NCBI): domain Eukaryota; kingdom Metazoa; phylum Chordata; class Chondrichthyes; order Orectolobiformes; family Hemiscylliidae; genus Chiloscyllium; species Chiloscyllium plagiosum. Next base: position 38,709,495 of record NW_028270188.1, read on the forward strand.
TGAAACGGGAATGAGTTGTGGAATAGATCGACATACATTTAGCGTTTCCCTTAACTAAGATCAAGTTAGAGTGTCCAATCAAGACTGCAGTAGTAACAATGGAAGTGATTGGCAGTCAGTTCCTGGAAACGACCTAGAAGGCTCCACGGTAGGATTGATGCTCCTTGTGCTCTCAAAGCCAAAATAAAACCAAAAAACTGAGTGCATAAAAGAAACGTACCTTGATCTTTTTCCAGACTGTCAGTAACAAGATCCTATCATCATAAGTTCCAGCAAGAAGGAATAAGTAAAGAGAAAAATGAAGAAGTTGGTGTTCAGTCAACTACCACACTTCAAAGTTTGGGAGAAGATTTGTAGCTAGGGTGCTCGTTGTTGTGGTTCTGTTCGCCGAGTTGGGAATTTGTCTTGCAAACGTTTCGTCCCCTAACTAGGTGACATTCACAGTGCTTGGGAACCTCCTGTGAAGAGCTTCTGTGCTGTTGCCTCCGGCATTTATAGTGGCCTGCCTCTGCCGCTTCCGATTGTTAGTTCCAGCTGTCCGCTGTAGTGGCCGGTATATTGGGTCCAGGTCGATGTGTTTGTTGATAGAGTCTGTGGATGAGTGCCATTCCTCTAGGAATTCCCTGGCTGTTCTCTGTTTGGCTTGCTCTATGGTAGTGTTGTCCCAGTCGAATTCATGTTATTTGTCATCTATGTGTGTGGCTACTAAGGATAGCTGGTCGTGTCGTTTCGTGGCTAGTTGGTGATCATGGATACGGATCGTTAGCTGTCTTCCTGTTTGTCCTATGTAGTGTTCTGTGCAGTCCTTGCATGGAATTTTGTACACTACATTGGTTTTGCTCATGCTGGGTATCGTCCTTCGTACTGGTGAGTTGTTGTCTGAGAGTGGCTGTTGGTTTGTGTGCTGTTATGAGTCCTAGTGGTCGCAGTAGTGGTCGCGAAATAAGTTTCTGTGTGTGTAACCCCGACAGGGCTATATCAATTCAACGTGATGCACTTTGGAATGAAGAAGGCATCAGTCACATTCCAAAAACTCGTGAACAGAATTGTGGCCAATTAAACAATTAAGCCATTTATCTTAATGATGTAGTGATCTTTATCCTTTCCTGGAATGTACACAAGTACTGTGGATAGACCTGTTGGAACGATTGCGAAAAGCAAACTTTATAAAAAAAACGAAAGAAAAAAAATCACAAAGGCAGAAATAAAGTTCTTTGAGAAAACTTCGAACATGGAAAATGGCTGAAGAAACCTGAAGACGAAGGCTATCGAAGAATTTCTATAACCATCCTCGAAAAAGGAGCTGTTTCGACTTTTGTGACTAAAAGGATTCTATGTGACATTTCTACTAAATGTCAGCAGCGTGGTGGCACGCCGACGGATTGACTGAAGAAGAACACCAAACTACGATGCACAGCAAAATGCCAGGAGGCATTTGAAACTGCAAATGCCGTATTAGTCATTGCAAAAGTTATGGCTATACCATTTTGTTTGAAACTGTTATGAAGTTGTAGCGGTGTACTGTAAATTAAAGAGAATTGAAACTCTAGCAAGGAGCGAGAGTCCTGAACAAAGTAAGAGTTTCAAAGGTGAAAATCAAATAGCTGCTGCTGAGATGCCATGACACAAAAAAGAACACAATTTCGGCCAATCACATTTAATTATGCCGCAAGATCCAACATTCAATCAAATTTAAATTTTGTATTTTGATAATATCAAATCAATGAAACCATCCGATATTTTGCGGGTATAAAACGAACATTTTGAATTATTAGAAGGAGAACTGCCGAGCAAACAACAAGGACAGGCGGCTGAACAGTTCTCTGAAAGGTACCAATCTCTAAAACGTTGCACAGCAGAACATCGAAACCGACTTCGAGAAAATGTACTAAGGAAAATCTACAAAGGAGAATTGAAAAAGCTGACTAGTTTTGAAATTTCTTTTAAGGTAATCTTAATCAGGATTTTTTTTATTGTACCATTATTGCAGAGTGGGAGGTACAAGATAACTTTAAGAGTCAGGAATTGCTCTGTTTGACTTAAAGTTTAAATTAGCTTTTGTTAATTTTATTTTGAATAGTAAATAGTTAAGAGCAGAAGACATAGGAGTGGAAGTAAAGCCATTCGGCCCATCGAGTCCACTCCGCCATTCAATCATGGCTGATGGGCATTTCAACTTCACTTACCCGCTTCTTTGCTTTTCGAATTCTGACAGATTTTGGAAAGAGGTAAACCTTTTCTGTGTGACTGGTTTAAATTAGCAGAGGGATTCCCCTTATCGTTAACATTTTGCGGCTTTCGTCCGTGATTTGGACTGGTTTCGACAGAAACAGCCTTAGATTTGGACTGATCCCAATAGATTTGGAGTACAAAAACTCTCAGTAGATTAAGTACTTGCATGTTAGTGTTCTAGAAATTAAATAAAACGTAGCTAAGACATTTTCTTAAAACTTCATCGACTTGTGGTTGGTTAAATTTAAATTGAGAGAAATAGCTGTATACACTGCGAAAGAGATTGTGAGGTTTAAAGATGATTCTCAAATTTGCCAAGAATGTTCAGCAGGAGAGAAAAAGACCATACTTTTAGAATGAGCAAAGAATCTAGGTTTGGGTTTAAGCAAGGACAAATTCGAGCTGAAATTATAATGAAGTTATTTAAACAGTTAGGTTTGTCAGAGAAACAGAAAAGAGCAGTGGAGTTCGAAATAAAAACACATTGGATTTGAGGAAAATGAAGTTAGAAGGTAAATAAAGGGAGAGAGAAAGAAACATAGTAGGGGGGGAATAAAGAGACAGAGACGGTTCTTAGCTGAGCCAAAAGACAGAGAATTTGAATATGAGAAGCTGCGACTGTTTCCGCAATGTCAAGTTAGCATGATGGAGGTAAAAGGAGAGGTTAGTGTTACACATTGTTAAGTCAAAACTCTAACATTTTGATGAGAAATGCGTTGAACCCTTCTTTATTTCATTTCAAAAATTGGCTAGGCAGATGGAGTGGTACGAGTATTTGTGGTTAATGCTTGTTCAGAATAAACTGGTAGACAGAGCTAGTGGCGCATTTACTGACACTATTAATACTGACTTTGTCATATCTACTACGGTCAGCTGTGTCCTCATGTCACGTGGATCAATCTGATTTGTTTGAAGATGGGAATCTGTCATTGTGCAGACATCATGACGAGGGTGAATTTGATCATCCACTCAACACTTCAAGATGAGGATGGCACAGATCCTTCATCAAAGTCTTTCATACTGCTGTGCAGGGCTCTTCCATTTTTTAAGGTTAGAAAATATATGGAGCCGTCTTCTCCAGAGGGTTGTTTAGTCGTCCATAACTGGTAGTGGCAGGGCATGAGGACATCGATCTGATCTGTTCGTCTTAGGATCATTTCACCCTCTCTCCCAAATGTTAGCTCTGCTGTTTGGAATAGGAACAGTCAAGTGCATTAGCTTTAACGGTTGTCATCAGCTTTAGGTACACAAAGCTTAATTCTGGCATGTCCACGCACACTGTCACTGAACCACAGGTAGGATTGATGATAATGGTAGACAGGGGATTATTTCGGGTCAAAATGCGGAGACTGTCTTTAAATGCAATTCTGCTTCTGCTGCTGCTATTGTCTACCTCACGACATCAGTGTTCAGACTTTTCTTTTAAAAGCTGCACAGCTCTGTCATTGAAAATAATTAAGGAGGATTTATCATATGGAAATTAGTTGAGAGCAACAAATAATTGGCCAGGAGAGAAGAACAATAAAGTCATAGATTATTAGAGTTATACAGAACCAAACACTTTGACTTAGATTGTCCATGCCGACCAGAATTCCGAAACTGAACAATCTGATTTATCTGCATTGATAATAGTTCATTTTCCCCTATTCATATACCTATCCTAATATGTATTAAATGTTTTAAATTTATTTGTCTTTTCCACTTCCTTTGACAGCTCATTACATTCACACACCAAAGTTTGAGAAAGAGCTGCCTTTTAGATCTCTTCTAAATCAGTCCCTTCTCACATTAGGCCTATGACCTCTGGATTTGAACATGTCTACGCTGTAGAAGGAACATTAGGTATTCATTTTACCTATGCCATTTGCGATTTTATAAACCTCTTTAAAGTCACCTCTTAGACTCCAACGCAGAAAAAGCAAAACTACTGGGCAATGCAACCTATCAAAAACTCCAGGCTCCATCGCGTCATTTAAATGTTTTATATCCATTCGAGTTTATAACATCCTTCCTGCAGCAGGGCAATAGGAATTGTACTCTGTACTCCAAATGTGCCATTACCATTGACTTGCGGAGCCAAAACATGATATCCCAACATTTGTACTCTATGCTCTGACCAATGAAGATAGCATGCCTAACGCCTTCTTCACTGCACTGTCTACCTGCGACTCCATTTTCAAGGAAGTATGTAACTGCAGCCTTAAGTCGTCCTGTTTGACAATACACCCAAGATCTGACCATTAACTATATCAATCATGCCCTGGGTTGTCTTACAACTTGCAACACCCCACATTTATTTGCATGAATCTCCATCTGCCATTCCTCGGACCGCTGGACTAATTGATCAAGATCTCATTGTTCTCTTTACTGACCTTCTTCACATTCCAGTTTTACACCAACTTCAGATTCGTTTGTAATCTTACTATGCATCATCCAAGACATTTGTAAAGTTAACGAACAACAGTGGAGACAGCACCAATCCTTGTGGCTGGTCACAAGCCTCCAGCTGGAACAATAAATCTAGAATTTCACCCTCTGTCTCCTACTGTCCTCAAAATTTTGTTTCTAATTGGCTAGCTTTGCGTGATCCCCTTTGGTCTAATATTATTAACCAATCTACCATGTCGGATGTTGTTAGGCCTCACTGAGGTCCACGTAGATGACGTAAGATATTTTGTCTTTAACTAGCTTCCTGTTCAAGTCTTCAAAAATGTCCAAACGTTTCTGAGAGAGATTTACCATACACATAGCTATTATCATGTCCAAATCAGTGGTTGACTTCCTGAAAGCATAGAAATTCAGTCTCTCAGAATCTTTTCCAATCACTTTCTCACCACTGACATCAAACTCTCTGGTCTATAGTTCATATGCTTTACCTTGCAGCATTTTAAAAATTATTGCCACAACATTAGCTGTCTTCCAGCACATCAACCGTGGCTGTCAATTAGACAAATAAAAATTGAATGAACGGCGGATGCTGTAAATCAGAAACAAATTAGAAGTTTCTGGGAAAGCTCCGCATGTATGGCATCATCAGATCCTATGAGGATGAATCAGAGTTTATGTTTCAGATCCAGTGACACGACGTAGGACTCTGAGGAATATTCTGAAACCCTCAGCTCGGAGACCCACATTTCTTCCCCTGCTTCCTTCAATAACATAGGACATATTTGAACTGGTCCTGGGTACTTATCTAGGCTTATACAATTTAAGAGTTGAGACACATTTTCTTCTGTAATGTGGCCTCGTTTTGAAACATCACTAGATATATTTATTTCCCCAAATTCCCGAGCTTCCATCTATTTCTCCAAAGTAAATACTGACGCGATATATTCATGAATTTCTCAACCATCGAGAAAGGACAGGCCATAAGGCCACGGAGTATGGGATGTCGAGGCCTTGTCAGGACAGTGAACTCCGCATGGCCAGAGGCTTATCGACTGTGTTGTTGAATTTTTAACTGTGTTTCTGTGTTTTCCACCTTTACAGGAAGGACTGTAATGTGTTACATTTACACTTTGTTTTCTTTTTTCTTCTGCTTTGCACCAAGGATTTATATATCGTAGGTGGTATCTTTGTACCGAAGATTACATCACATGTTATGCCCTGTAATTTGTTTTTAGTTGAGATTAGATTAGGTCCCCTCCAGTATGGAAACAGGTCATTTGGCCCAACAAGGCCAATCAAAGAGTTACCCACCCAGACCTCCATTCTGCTACCCTAAATTCACCTCTGACTAAAACACCTAACTATATGGGCAATTTTATATGACCAATTCATCGGACCTGCACATCTTTGGACAATGGGAGAAACCGGAGCACACCGACCTTGACACGGGATGAATGTGCAAACGCCAAACAGACAGACCCCCGAGGCTAGAATGGAACACGGATCGCTGGCGTTGTGCAGCAGCAGTACCAACCACTGAGACATCGTACTGTCTTCATGCTAATGCATGTAAAATCAAACCTACTTCTTCTCCAGTGGTTCCATATATAGATGGCTTGTTGATTTTAAGGGGCCGTACTCTCTCCATAGTTTCTCTTTTTCCCTTAATATACTTGTAGAATCACTGTTGATTCCCCTTAACTAATTTGTCAAAGCTATCTCAGACCCTCTTTGTCCTTCCATTTTGATTTCCCTCGGACGTACACTCCGACACCTCTTGTGCTCCCAATGGAAATTATTTTACCCTGACTTCCTATATCTGAGTTACAAACATTTGCTTCTTAACTTGAGCCTCAATACCGTCTGCCATGTACTGTTCCCTACTCATTCTAGCGTTTGCCTTCACACTAAAAGGAACATGCTCTCTGAACTCTCATTATCTTGCTTTTGACTGACTCCCACTTGCCAGAAATTCCTTTATCTTTGAACAGTTTTGGCCAATCATCTTTTGAAAATTCCTGCATAACACCATCAACATTGGACGAAAGTGAGTACTGCAGTCGCTGGAGATCAGGGTTAAGATTAGTACTGTTGGAAACAAGCACAGCAGGTCAGGCAGCATCTGAGGAGCAGAAAAACGGATATTTCCGGCAAAGGCACTTCAGCACGAATGCAGCTGGAAGCTTCTGTGTGGAGGGATAAATGGAAGCGGGTGGGACTGGGGCAAATGTACCTGAGAGCGCAATAGTTGGATGGAAGTGGGAATGAAGGTGATAGGTCAGAGAGGATGGTGGAGCGGATAGGGGGGAAGGAAGATTGACAGATTGGAGAAGCCATGACGATGGTGCTGAGCTAGATGGTTGGAGTTGGGGTAAGGTGGGGGAGGAGAAATGAGGAAACTGAAATCCACAGGGGTCTTAGGTGTTGAAGTGTCCCGACGAGGAAGATTCGGCGTTCTTCCTCCAGGCGTCCGATGGTTAAGGAGTGGTGATTACAGGGGCTCAGGACCTGCATGTATTTAGGAGGGACAGTTGAATTATTTAGCCCCAAGGTGGTGGGTCTGATTGGTGCAGGTGTCCTGGAGATGTTGTCTGAAGCACTCTGCGAATTGGCGTCCAGTCTCCCCAATGCAGAGGACAACGCATTGGGCGCTACAGATACATGAATGTCATGTGTGTCAGTGCAGGTGAAACTTTGTTGGCCGTAGAAGGCTTCCTTGGGGTCTTGGATGGATATGAGCGGGAATTGTGGGTGCAGGTTTTGCAATTCCTGACGTGGCAGGGTAAGGTGTCAAAAATGGAGTACAGGTTGTTAGGAGTCCATGCACCCAGGGAGTGGTGGACGGATCAATGTTTATGGAAAACGGATGAGGGTCGGAATGGAAATAAATTACTGGTGGTGGGGTCCGATGTAGGTGGCGGAACAGTAAAAGAAAACGATGCAATCTGTGTGGATGTTGGTGAGGTGAAATGTTAGTTGGGGTTCTGTCCTTGTCGCTGTTGGAGGAGTGGGCTTCGAGGTCAGAAGTACGGGACGTGGATGAGAGGCACTGCTGGGCATCTCCAAACACGTGGGAGGGGAAATTGCGTCAAAATTGGCCTTGCCCCAATTCATAACATTAACTTGTGGAAAAAGCCTATGCTTTTCCAGAACTATTTTCAGTCTAATTTAATTATGTTTCCAAACTGACAGCTCAAATTCAGAAGAGGAAAAAATGTTGATGTCCAGATCCGATCAGCCATGAGTGGTCGAATGTTTGCACATACTTAATATGTTTATGACTGTATGCTTTATGTGCATGAGCCCTTCTTCAGGAATCATGCCAGAAACGTCGATTCTCCTGCTCATTGGATGCTGCTTGACTTGCTGCGCTTTTCCAACAACACATTTTCAGCTCTGATCTCCAGCATCTGCAGTCCTCACTTTCGCCTCTATGCTTCATGTGTTTGTTTTTGCGTTTGTATGTGTTTCAGTGTATCTATGTGAGTACCTCTACTTCTGCATCTCTGAACATTTAAGGTTTTCTTGTTTTGCTAGTGGACGAATGGAAATGGGGGAAATGATGACACTCCTCACTCTCTCACTGTCTTTACATCTGTCTTTCCCTTTTGTGTTAAAAGTGATCTCATTATACGCACTGCTGGCCATGCCATTCCACTGTACAAGCAGCAGCTTTCACGGAAAAGGCATAAAAAAGTGACTCTCTCACATTTGAATTCAATTGGCTTTACTGTCACGTGCAATCTAATGAATGCACATAACCGTTTGCAATGCAGTTGTTTATGGTGCCACATTCGGTACAATGTAGCTCGGTACACATTCTTCGGTTTTTGGTGCAAAATTAGTAGAATTTTAAATGAATATCCTGCAGAAAATTAAAAGAAGAAAAATAATGGACAATATATAGAGTCATCACGCATGAGTCTGTGCCAACAAAAGTCTCCAGACTGCACCGGGCCCTGTCTCCAGAGGTCACAGGGTCCAGTTTCCAGACTGCAATGCGACTAGTCTCCAGATTGCACCCGGCCCAGTTCCCAGACTGCACGAAGCCAAGCCCCCAAGCCGTGTTCAGCCCCGCCTACAGTCTGCACGGGTCAGATTCTCTGGATGGTACTGGGCTGAGTTTCCAGATTGCACCAGGTCCAGTCTCAAGACAGCACTGCTCAGATTCCTCAGACTGCATACGACGCGAGGAACAGTCTCCAGACCGCAGCAGCGCCAGTCTCCAGACTGCACTGGGTCCATTCTCCACACTGCAGTGGGCCAAGTTTCCGGACCGGACAGGGTCTCGTTTTCAGACCACACCAGGGCCAGTCTCCAGACTACAGCGGACGCACTTGTCAGACAGCACAGAGCAGAGACTCCAGATCATTCTGGGCCCAATCAGCAGGCGAAGCTGGGCTGAGTCTCCAGCCTGCACTGGGCTCAATCTCCAGACTGGAGTCGGGGAAAGTCTCCTGATCACCCTGGACAGATTTTTCAAACAGCACCAGGTCAAGGTACCAGAGGCAGCAGGCCAAGAAGCCAGACATCACGGGATCAAGTCACTAGACTGCACTCAGCCAAGCCTCCAGATTGCACTGGGTAGATTCTCCAAACTGCACCAGACAATTTTGGCTCGACCTCACTAGGCCGAGTCTCCAGACGGTACTGTCCCAGTCTCCACACCACACCAGGATGAGTCACAACACCGTAACATGCCCAGTCTCCGGACGACAAGAGGCTCGTCTCCAGACTGCACCAGACTCCAAAGCATTCAGGGCTCAGTCTCCGGACCCCACCAGGCCCAGACTCCAGACTGGACTTGGCCCAGTCTCCAGCATACTCTGGGACCAGTCTCCAAACCACCTCGTGATCATCCTCTATACCGCACCAAGCCAGGTCACCAGACCACGCCAGGACAAGTTTTGAGACCAACCCCAGTCTCCACACAGCACTTGGCCCAACATGAAGATCACACTGTGCCCAGTCTCCTCACCTCATCAGGTCCAATTCCAGACTACGCCAGAGTGAGTCTCAAAATTGCCCCAGGCCAAGTCTCCAGACCACACTGGGCTCAGTTTCTAAACAACAGCGGGCTCAGACTCCAGACATCTCTAGACCTGTCTCCAAGCCGAAGCTTGGTTATTCTCCAGACTGCACCAGTCCCCGTCTGCAGACCAAGTCAGGTTCAGTCTCCAGACTGCACTGGGCCCAGACTACAGGTTGCACTAGTCCACTGTCTACACCACACCAAGCTCCGTCCACAGATGCGCCAGGCCCAGTGTCGAGACCAACCCCAGTCTCTGGACCATACAGGGCCCCGTCTGAAGAACACACAGCGCCCAGTGTCCTGAGTGCACCATGCCAATTCCCAGACTGTACCATATCTTGTCTAAAGACCTCACCGGGCTGAGCCACAAGAGCGCAACATGTCCAGTCTCCGGACGACACTGCGACGAGTTTCCAGACTGCACCAGGACTAGTCACCAAACATTTCAAGGACCTGTCTCCGGATTCCACAGGGCCCAGTGTCCACACGGGACCTGGCCCACTCTCTAGACCACTCTGGGTCCATTCTCCAAACTGCATTGTGGCATACCTCCAGACTGCACCATGCCCAGTCAAAAGGCCCCGTTGTGTAAAGTCTGAAGATCACACTGTGCCCAGACCCCTGACTGCACCAGGCCCAGTTCCCAGACCGCGCCAGCCTGAGGCACAACTCTGCCCCAGGCCAATACTACAGGTTGCACCAGGCTATTGTCTAGACCACACCAAGCTCAGTTACCAAACAGCACCAGGCCCAGTCCCGAGACCATACTGGGCCGCGCCTGAAGAGCAAACTGCGCCCAGTGTCCTAAGTGCACCAGGCCATTTCCCAGACTGCATCACACGGAGTCTCAGAACTGCATTCAGGCTCTGTCTCCAGACCATAATGGGCCCTATCTTCAGACTGCACTCGGGTTCCAGTCTCCAGACCACACTGGGACCAGTCCACAAGCCGCACTGAGCCCACTGTTCAGACCACACCAGGCCCTGTCCTCAGACACCACCACGCCCAGATTCCATACCGATCCAAGTCCAGTCTCCATACTTCACCCAAACTCGTCTCAAGACCACACCGGGACCAGTCTCCAAACCACACTTGTCTAATTCTTCAGTCCAAACAGAGCCCATTATTCAACCAGCAACACGTTCCACACCGGGTACATTATGCAGTCCACAACGGGCCCAGTCTCCAGTCCAGATCAGGCTCAGTCTCCAGGTCACACCAGGCCGAGTCTCCAGACTGCAAAAGCACAAGTCTCCAGACACCACCGGGGCCAGTCTCCCGACTTCATCGACCCAGTCTCCAAACTGGAATGGTCAGATTCTCCACATTACACCGGGCCCATTTTCCAGACCATACGAATTCAGACCCCCAAACCGTGCTCAGCCTCGTCTTCTGTCTGCACGGTTCAGATTCTCTGGATGATACTGGTCCCAGTCTCCACATTGCAACAGGTCCAGTCTCAAAAGAGCACTGCTCAGATTCCTCGGACTGCATTGAGCCCAGACTCTATACCATGTGAGACCCAGTCTCCCGACCACAGCAGACCCCGTCTCCAGTCCACTCTGGGGCCAGTCATCAGACTGCACTGTGTCCACTCCCCAGTTTCGAGACTGGTCAGGGTCCAGTCTTCAGACCACACCAGATCCAGTGTCATGGCCACAGCGGGTGCAATTTCCAGACCATACTGAGCTGAGACTCCAGATCACTCTGGACCCAATTAGTAGGCCACGCTGGGCTGAGTCTACCGCCTGCACTGGGCTCAGTCACCAGACTGCTGTCGGCAAGGACTCCAGATTACTCTGGACAGGTTTTTCATAGGTCAAGGTCAAGTTTCCAGAAGTAACAGACCGAGAAGCCAGACTTCACTGGATCGAGTCTCCAGACTGCACTGTGCTATTCACTAGACTGCAAGCCGCCCAGTTTCCAGACTGCACCAACCTAGTCTCTTGGATGGTACTTCTTCCAGTCTCCGGACTGCACTCAGTCAAGACTCCAAAACGACTGGGCAGATTCTCAAAACCGTATAAGTTCTATTTCCAGATTGCATTGGGCCGAATCTCCAGGCCTCACTTGGCCGTGTCCCCCGAAGGCACTGTCCCCGTCTCCAGACCGCACCAGGCTGAGCCATAAGACCGCACCATGCCCAGTCTCTGGACGACACTGGGGCTGGTCTCCAGCGTGCACCCTGCCTTGTCTCCAAAGGATACAAAGCCCAGACTCCCGACCCCAGGAGGCCCAAACTCTAGACTGGACTTCGACCAGTCTCCAATCCAATCGTGAGAATCCTCCAGACGGCACCAAGCCCAGTCGACAGATCGCATTGAGCCCAGTCTCCAGATCGCATCGAGCCCAGTCTCCTGACCAACCCCAGTCTCCAAACCTCACTGGGCCCATTCTGAAGATCACACTGTGCCCACTCGCCAATTTCCACCAGGCCCAATTTCTGGACTGTGCCAGTCTGAAACTCAAGACTGCCCCATGCCAAGTTTCCAGAAAACCCTTGGCCCAGGTTTCAGACCACATCAGGCACAGTCTCCAGACTGAACTAGACCCAGTCTCCGACTGCTCCAGACCAGTCTCCAAGCCGGATTTTGGCAATTCTCCAGAACGCACCAGGCCCCAACTCCAGACTGCACCAGGCCCAGACTATAGATTGCCCCAGGCTAATGGCAATGCCATACCAAGCTCAGTTCCCAGACAACACCAGGACCAGTCTCGAGACCAGCCCCAGTCTCGAGACCATACAAGGCCCCGTCTGAAAACACACTACTTCTAGTGTCCTGAGTGCACCAGACCAATTCCCAGACTGCACCAGACCGAGTCTCAGAACGGCACCAGGCCCTGTCTCCCGACCCTGCTGGGCCCTGTCTCCAGACTGCACTGGGCCCAGTTTCCAGACCACTCTGGTACCAGTCTCCAGGCTGCACTTCGCCCATTCTACAGATCGCATCAAGCCCTGTCTCCGGGCATCACCAGCTTCCAAACCGAAACGAGTCCAGTCTGCAGACTGCAACCAAACTGGTAACCACATCACACTGGGCCCAGTTTCCAAACAACAAAAGGACCTGTGCCCTCTCCACATCGAGCTCTTCATGCCGTCCACAACGGGCCCAGTCTCCAGTCCACATCAGGCTCAGTCTCCAGGCCACGCTACGCCGAGTCTCCAGACCGCAAAGGCACTCGTCTCCAGACACCAATCTGGGCCAGTCTACAGACATTACTGACCCAGTCACCAAAATGGAATGATCAGATTCTCCAGAATGCACCGGGCCCAATCTCCAGTCAACACTGGCCACAGCCTCCAGACCACGTCAGGCCTAACCTCTCCACCGCAATCTCTCCAGTCATCAAACTACACCGGGCCCAATTTACAGACTGCGCCGATCTCTGTCTTCAGAACGTACTGGATGCAGTCTCCTGACAGCACTGGACTCAGTCTCCAAAGAGCACCGGGCTGAATCTCCAGACTGCACGGACACAGTATCCAGACGGAATTGGATCTATTCTCCAGACTGCGCCAAGCCCAGTCTCCAAACCATTCTGGACCCAGTCTGCAGACCGCACTGTTCCAAGTCTCTGGACCACACTGGGCGCAGTGTCCTGTCTGCACCAAACTGCACTGGGCCGAGTCTCCAGACCACACTGGGGCCAGTCTTCAGGCCACACCGAGCCCAGTCTCCAGGCAGCATCAGGCCCAGTGTCCTGTGTGCAACGGGCTCAGTCTCCAGACAGCACCATCCCGAAATCAGACCACATCAGGCCGACACTCCGGACTGAACCAGGCCCAGTCTCCTGAACGTACTGAAACCAACTTCTGTATCACAACGGGCCCAGTATCCAGACTCCACAATGTTCAGATTCTGCCCTGAGACTCCCTTGTGGAATTCCCCTTCCTGTGCTAGCCCCAGGTGTGTGACTCTCTGACTCCATTGCACTCCAATTAATATTAGGTTAAAAAACTAAAGAAATGAGATAAATAAAGTTGTATCAGAAACTGAACAATGTAGCTTTTTATGGTCCTGCTGGAACTTTTAAACTCTGCCACCATTTTTCGGACATTTCAAGGCTGTTTTCTTCTTCAAGGAATGGCTTTAGTTACTCAGAATTTTTTTTTTTGATTGATGAACGATCTGTGGTTCAGAAAGGGTATCACGGAAGAGATTCAATCGCAAATGGTTGTTTATTAAGCGATGACACTGCACCTGGGAGTTTGCAGAATTGTTTTGAAGTGGGCGTTTTTCATTTATTATAAGAGTGAAGAGATTTATTTGATTTTCGCACGCGGTTGTGAGTGTTTGGAATTCTCTTGCCCAGAAAGAAGTGGAGACAGAGATAATGAATAAAACATTTCCTCAGCCCTGAAGCTACCTATTGTACTCTATGCCACTCTCTCCCCATCCCCACCCTCCTCTAGCTTATCTCTCCACGCTTCAGGCTCTCTGCCTTTATTCCTGATGAAGGGCTTTTGCCCGAAACGTCGATTTTGCCTGTCCTCGGATGCTGCCTGTATTGCTGTGCTCTTCCAGCACCACTGATCCAGAATCTGGTTTCCAGCATCTGCAGTCATTGTTTTTACCTCGTTGATTTTAATCCTACTGCGAATCCTCTTGCAAGGATGCCTGCCTTGAAGAAGTTTTCCTCCTCTCTCTACAAGAATCTCAGGGAGTATCTCTCTCACTGCAACTCCCAGGTCATTTCCTCAGCCCTGAAGCTACCTATTGTACTCTATGCCACTCTCTCCCCACCCCCACCCTCCTCTAGTTTATCTCTCCACGCTTCAGGCTCTCTGCCTTTATTCCTAATGAAGGGCTTTTGCCCGAAACGTTGATTTTGCCTGTCCTCGGATGCTGCCTGAATTGCTGTGCTCTTCCAGCACCACTGATCCAGATTCATACTGATTCGTCGAGTGTGGGTGAAGTGCTAAATGGGCAAATGACGCACTTCAATGGCATTTCCGTGTGATTATAGCAGACTGTATTTGCTCCTCCTCAAAGGGCATCTGCCTGGCACAGGATGATGGCTCGAATATGTTTAGGTGAGTGTTACAGACAGGGGCATTCTATAGCCTACATTCTGGACTCGACAGTACCTAGAACATTCTGTAACCGATTTTCCCAGAACAATTCTCTACACGATATTCTCCAGAACGTTCTGTAAACGATATTATCCAAAATATGCTGCACACGACAGTCCCTGGAACATTCATTTTCCGACATTTCCCAGAGCATTCTGTACCCGACATTCCCCAGAACTTTGTTTTTTGCGAACGGCTAGACGTCAGTATATTGAAAAAAAGATAATATCCTGAGGGAAGAGATCACATCCCAGGAAGAAGGAGATATTTTTCCAAGGTGCCATCATGCAGTTTAAGGGGTCAACATATTTTTCCTTCGTTTACATTTCGACACGACAGAGGATCAAATGCAGTTCAGATTTAAAGACAGAAATTTCCAACCTCTGTTTGTCGTCAAAGAACTGGGAGAGAATCCTTCAGGACAACTACGTTTGCACTGTCCGTATTAGGAACTGAAAAGGAATGCTTTAAAAGGATCGAGTGTGTGGGAATGTTCCAGAAACCATCTACTGTTAAGGATGCATGTATGTGTGTTTTGAGAGGGAGGGTTTCTTATGGTATACATCATATTCTTTATACGTAATTCAGAAATGACCATCTTAATTTCAGCTCTGATTTTATCCATACAGTGACACAATTGGATATCTCTTTGGGTCCTCAATCAAACTGGTCATTTTGCTTCCATGATGAAGTATAAGTTGTTAGTTTTCCTTCCTCACAGTTAACATAATTACGATTTACGTGCTGCTTCACAAAGATTGTGGATTGTCTCCATGTGTCAGACATTCTCCCCGTGTCTGCGTGGGTTTCCTCCGGGTGCTCCGGTTTCCTCCCACAGTCCAAAGATGTGCAGGGTCAGGTGAATTGGCCATGCTAAATTGCCCATAGTGTTAGGTAAGGGGTAAATGTAGGGGTATGGGTGGGTTGCACTTCGGCGGGTCGGTGTGGACTTGTTGGGCTGAAGGGCCTGTTTCCACACTGTAATCTAATCTAATCTAATCTAATCTAATCTAATCTAATCTAATCTAATCTAGTTACCTGGGGGCCATGGCAGTGGCGGATCTCCTGGTCATTATCCTCGACCTGATAATGAGACACATTCCGATTGTTTATGCAGAACAGTTTTTATTCCAGGAATCTCTTCCCATGTGTAACATCCACGCCGTCCTGCTTCATGCAACCACTGACATTTCTATCTGGTTTACCGTCACTTTCACTTTTGATCGATATGTGGCCATTTGTTGCCAGAATCTGAAAAGTAAATATTGCAGTGAGAAAACAGCGGCTGTGGGTCTGGGAATCGTGACTGCGCTGAGCTGTTTGAAGAACATTTTCTGGTATTTTTTACCAATATCTGGGTGCCAATCGAGTCCCTCCACCACATTCTAACGCCCGGTGTCGCATTTCTCTTGATTCTGCTGCTCAATGTTTTCACCGTCAGACACATTTTAGTAACCAGCAGAGCCCGCAGAAGACTCCGAGCTCACTCCAATGGGGATACTCAGTCTGACACAGAAATGAGAAATCGAAAAAAGTCCATCATTTTACTGTTTGTGATCTCGGCTAATTTCATCCTGTTATGGTCAATGTTCATGGTGTATTCTATAACGAACCGGATCGTGGAGATGGTGAACACCCCTGTATATCTCGATATGGCTGTGCTGGAGCTCGGCTTCATGCTGCAGCTCCTCAGTTGCTGCACAAACACCGTAATTTATACCGTCACCCAGACGAAGTTCAGAGAACAGCTAAAGAATGTGCTGGAATATCCCTTTATTCAACTTAAACAAACAATCAAATCAATGCACCCGGGGTTTTCTCATTTAAGTCCAAATTTTCAGAAATGAAGCAAACTGGTGCATTGGTTTCAGTTTGAAGGGACTGCTGTTTTTTTTTCAAACCTATCCCCGAGGGGATCACAAGGAAACATTTCAACGTTTCTGTCAACTCAGGGGTCTGTGAGAAAAATTACCATCCCACTGACTGTATCTATCACTTCAATTTGGAAACAATAAAAATGCTTTACAAAAAGCACCAAGCAGCAGTCAACGATATTGTTGTTTGTCTTTGTGTTAAATAAACTGAGCTGGAGAGTGAAAAACTCAGCCCAACGTTCTGGTCCTCAGGGGAGGGGAGGTGACCAATACCTGAGCTCAGGAATTGGGTTAGAGTCACTCTGCCCTTGCTTTCCTCTCTGGGCCACCTACCCTATGAGGGCTCGGTAGAATTCATCTCTCTCCCATAGTCCCTCTCCCCGAATACCTCCCCCCCTCACACTACCCTCTGTCTCCCTTCCTCCCATTTACACGCTCTCTTTCACTGTCCATCCCTTCCACATTCTTCTTCAAACTCCCTACATCTGCACTCTTAATCTCCAAATCTCCCTCTCTCCAAATCTCTGCATTTGGAATCCTTCCTCATCTTAACCTTACCATGGGAAAGGAGGGCTTTATATGGGACTTCAGGCCGTTGCTATGGTGACGGGAGCGTGCAGGACCAGCCATTACGAGGACAAAATGGGTGTTGCGGAGTTTCAGCCAGTTGATCAGCTAACAGAGGAAGGTCTGGAACATCAGGCCATTGTTACGGGAAAACATGGGGTGTGGTGCTTCACGCAGTTGCTAGTGGAACAGCATGAGTCTGGCGCCAAATTCCGTTGCTACCCACACAGGGTGAAAATACTGAACGTTACTAGGAGGTCAATGTGAGAGTGGCACCATAGCCTGTGGCTGTACCTGAAGAGTGGGGGAGCGGGAACAGGCTATTATGCATGGAAAACATTTTGGGTACCGCTGTCTATTACTCAGGGAACAGAGAAGATGGGGTCAAAGGCCATTTATGGGATATGCACTGGCGACGGATTCGAAGATGTGCTCAGGTTTGGGAACGTGTGGGGGAAATGCTTGTGATGGTGAGTAAGTCTGAGGAAGTGAGCATGGCGTTGATGGAGTGAGAGTGTTTAGATTCGATTAATTACAATGTGAAACAGGCCCTTCGGCCCAACAAGTCCACACCATACCCATTCCTCTACACTTACCCCTTTACCTCACGCTGCAGGCAAATTAGCATGGCCAATTCACCTAACCTGCACATTTTTTTTTGGACTGTGGAAGGAAACCGGAGCAAACCCACGCAGCCACGGAGAGAATGTGCAAACTCCACACAGTCAGTCGCCCGAGGCGGGAACTGAACCCGGGTCTCTGCTGCTGGGAGGCAGCATTGCTAACCACTGGGCCACCTTGCCGCCCACAATGTGATGGATTCAGTGTTACATTAAGCGAGTGAGTCTGAGGGGGTTACGTTGACGGTGATGGAGTGAGTGTGAGGGAGTCATGGTGACTTTAGGAGAGTGTGAGCGTGTCAGTGAGGTGTATGGGTTGTCCGGGTGATAGTGGGGGAGTGAGTGTGAGTGGTAAAAGTGACGGTGACAGAGTGATTATGCAGGTTGATAGTTTCAGCGTGTCAGGAAGACAGTAAGGGATTGTTTCTGATGGGTAAAAGGTCACAGTGACGAAGTGAGTGTGAGCGGGCCAGAATGTCAGTGATGGAGTGAAAGTGAGGGGGTCAGAGTGACAGTGGCCAAGTGAGTATGAAGGGGCCAGTGCGTCTGTGACAGGGTCAGTTTGAGGGGGCCGAAATGACAATGACGGAGAGTATGAGCGGGTCAGAGTGACAGTGATGGAGTGAGAGTGACAGAGTAATGGTGACAGTAACGGAGTGAATGTGAAGGGCTCAGCTTGACAGTGATGGAGTGAGTATGCGAAAGTTCGAGTGCTGTTGTTTGAGGGAGTGTGAGAATGTCAGGGTTATGGTGCCAGAGAGGATGTGATGGAGCCAAGGTTACGGTGACTGATTGAGTTTGAGGTCATCAGGATGGAGGTGTTTGAGTGAGTGCAAGGGGATTTGCATGACATCCAGGGGAGTGTGTGTGAGACGGTTAGCGTGATGGACAGAGTGAATGTGAGGGCGTCAGGGCAACGGTGATGGAGAGAGTATGAGGGGGTCTGTGTGACAGTGATGGAGTGAGCTTGAGGGCGTCAGGGTGTCAGCGATAGAGCAAGGGTGAGGGGGCATGGGGTACAGTGGTGGAGTGAGTACGAGGGGTCATTGTAATGGTAATGGGTTAGTGAGAGATTGGTCAGAGTGAATATGAGTGGGTAAGGATGATAGTGACGGGCTGAGTGTGAGTGTGTCAGGGTGATTGTGATGGAGTAAGTGTGAGGGAGTCAAGGTGACAGTGAGGGAGTGAGTGTGAAGAGTTAATTTTGACACTGATGGAGTGAGTGTGAGGGAGCGTGGATGTTGTTGATTGAGTGATTGTGAGTGTGTGCATATAACGGTAATGGAATGAGTGTCAGTGGCTCATGATGACAGTGACAGAGTCAGTGTAAGTGGATCAGAGTAATGCTGAGTGCGTGAGTGTGAGGGAGTCATGGTGACAGTGACAGGAAGATTGTGAGGGTTGAAAGTGACGATGACAGAGTGAGTGAGGGGGATCATGGTGATGGTGAGTGAGGGAGAGTGAGAGAGTCAGACTTATGGTGACGGATTGAGTGAGGGATTCAAGGTGACGGTGATGCAGTGAATATCAGAGGGGTCACGCTGACTGTGGTAATGGTGACTGAGTGAATGTGAGGCAACTAGTGTAATGGTGTGCGAGAGAGTGTACGAGAGATAGACTGAGTGTGAATGGGCCAACACGATGGCTATAAATGAGTGTGAGGGTGTCGTGATAGAGTGAATGTGATAGTTACAGGGTGAGGGTGACAGAATGAATGTGAGGGGTCGGGGGTTCGTGACTGACTCAGTGTGCTGGGTTCAGGGTGACAGTGATGGAGTGAATTGATGGAGTCAGGATGAGAATGACGGAGTGTGTGTGACAGTGTGAGGGTGATGGTAGTAGAGTGAGTGCGTGCGTGAGGGTGAGAGTGAATAATTGATTTTGAGGGGATTAGGATGGCAGTGATGATATGTGTGAGTGAGTTAAGATGACAGTTACAGAGTGAGTCTGAGGGCGTTAGGATTTCGGTGAAGGAGTAAATGTGAGTTGTCAGGGTGATGGTGACGGAGTGGTGAGAAATGGGTCAGAGTGAATTTGCGTCGGTAAGGGATACACTGTGTGTAAGTGTGTCTGGGTGATGGTGATGAAGTTTTTGTGAGGGAGTCAGGGTTACAGTAGCACACCAAGCAGGTGAGTTTGACAGTGAAGAGATGAGTGCAAATGAGTGCGGATGATGATGAGTAAGTGTGTATGTCGGGTGATGGTGATAGAGTGAGTGTGAGCGGTTCAGTGTAACAGTGGCAATGTGAGTGTGAGGGTGTGAGTGTGGTGTGAATGGATTGTGTTTGAGACGGTCAGGGCGATAGTCACGTCGTGAATGTGAGAAGTCTGGGTGATGGAGATCAAGTGAACGTGAGGGGGTCAGGGTGACGATGATAGAGTGAGTATGCTGAGGTCAGGGTGACAGTGATGGAGTGAGCGTGAGGTGGTCAATGATATGGTGATGGAGGTTAGGGGAGTGGTTGAAGGTGATGGTAATAGAGTGAGTGGGGAGTTTATGGTGACAATGGGAGAGGGAATGTCAGGTGTTCAGGGTGACTGTGACTGAGTGAGGGTGAGGGAGTCAGCTTAACAGTGAGAGAGTGAAGGTGAGGTGGCCATTGTGTCTGTTACAGTGTGAGCTTGAGGGGGTCCGGATGACAATGGCAGAGTTAGTGTGAGCGGGTCAGATTTACAGTGAGAGTAAGGGGTTCGTGTTGAGAGTGGGGAGTGACTGTGCGGGGTGTCAGGATAATAGTGGGGGACTCAGTGATGGAGTGGATGTGAGCAAGTCAAGGTGACAGTGATGGTATGAGTGTGAAGGTGTCAGCATGACGGTGTCGGAGTGCGTGTGAGAGAGTCATGGTGATAGTGACAGAGTGAATGTGAGCAGGTCAAAGTGACAGTGATGGGATGAGTGTGAGGGTGTCAGGGTGATGGTGACAGTGTGAGCTTGAGAGTTCCAGGGTGAGAGTCAGGGACTGACTCTGCTCGGGTCAGGGTGATGGTGACGAAATCAGTGTGAGGGGTTCAGTTTGACGGTGAGGGAGGGTGTGTGAGGGGGTTTAGGTGACAGTCACAGATTGGCTGTGAAGGTGTCAGAGTGACAGTGCTGGAGTGAATATATTATGTCTGGGCGAAAGCGAAGGAGTGAATGGGAGGGTGTCAGTGCGATGGTGAGAGATTATTGTGAGTAGGTCAGGGTGACAGTGACAGAATGATTATGAGTGGGACAGGATGATGGCACTGGACTGAAATAGGAGGGGGTCAGGATGACAGTGACAGTGTGAGTGGAAGCGGGTCAGGGTGAGGTTAACAGAGTGATTGTGTGGACGTCAGTGTGATGGATCTCATCTTTTCTCCAGGAATACCACTCACTACCCTCTGAACAGTTACCTGTGCTGTGCCCCTCCCATTGCTGAGTTCACCGAGTCAAACTGCCTCGAGAATTACTCTTTTAACACCTAACTCATAACTTTCGTCAAAGTCTCTCCCATCGACATCATACCCTATCATGATAACCTGTCCATTTGACATACTTCTGATTCCCTGAATCTGAATTCCTAATGTATCTTCCAAGAATTTATCATTGGCTCGCCACATTTCTCGACCGATAGGGAACATCATCTGAAAACATTACCAGTTGAAGAATGAATATTAACAGAGGGAAACATGTGCATTCCAGCAAGTATCATCAACAGATGCTACCTTCATCACCAATGTCAGGGATTATGCATCCAATTATAAATTATTTAATAACTCCGGGGAACACAACACTCCGGGGAAATAAATACATTCTCAATCCCCAGTGATCGTTCACTGAAGGATATGGTTTGACGAAAGGCACCTTTGTAAGTAAACGATAGACATTCAGAACAGATTATTGTGCATGCCTGGAATATACTGTCCAGTCTAAACATATAAAACACAATCTGTCACACACATCCTCGTTATCCAAATTTGTAATGCTAATCCACCTGAATCCCTTGCTTTTTCCCCAAATCTCCATCAGTGATGGTGGTGATTTTCTTATTGACAGTTGTTTAACATAAGAACATAAGCACTGGGAACATGAGGAGGAAATTCAGCCTCTGCACCTCCTGCGGTTGCAGGGAAGGTGCTGGGAGTGGAGGTTGGATTGGTGGGGGGTGTGGATCTGACGAGGGAGTCACGGAGGGAGTGGTCTTTACGGAATGCGGATAGGGGAGGGGAGGGAAATATATCCTTGGTGGTGGGGTCCGTTTGGAGGTGGCGGAAATGACGGCGGATGATGCGCTGTACATGGAGATTGGTGGGGTGGTAGGTGAGGACCAGTGGGGTTCTGTCCTGGTGGCGGTTGGAGGGGCGGGGTTCACCTCCCAACCTCCACTCCCGGCACCTTCCCCTGCAACCGCAGGAGGTGCAAGACTTGCGCCCACACCTCCCCCCTCACCTCCCTCCAAGGCCCCAAAGGAAACTTCCATATCCGCCACAGATTCACCTGCACCTCCACACCCATTATATATTGCATCCTCTGCACCCGATGTGGCCTCCTCTATGGTGGGGAGACAGGCCGGTTACTTGCGGAGCGTTTCAGAGAACACCTCTGGGACACCCGGACCAACCAACCCAACCACCCTGTGCCTCAACATTTCAATTCCCCATCACTCCACCAAGGATATGCAGGTCTTTGGACTCCTCCATCGTCAGACCACAACAAAACGACGGTTGGAGGATGAACGCCACATCTTCCGCCTAGGAACCCTCCAACCACAAGGGATGAACTCGGATTTCACCTGTTTCCTCATTTCCCCTCCCCCCACCCTGTCTCAGTCAAATCCATCGAATTCAGCAACGCCTTCCTAACCTGCAATGTTCTTCCCGACCTCTCCGCCCCCACCCCAGTCTGACCTATCACCCTCACCTTGACCTCTTTCCACCTATCACATTTCCGACGCCCCTACCCCAAGTCCCTCCTCCCTACCTTTTATCTTAGCCTGCTGGACAAACTTTCCTCATTCCTGAAGAAGGGCTTATGCCCGAAACGTCGATCCTCCTGTGCCCTGGATGCTGCCTGACCTGCTGCGCTTTTCCAGCAACACATTTTCAGCTGGAAAAAAACTAATGCAAACTCTCCCACTCACAATTCTGAGTCTTCCAGAGAACTGGCTGTGGTAAAAAATATAACGAGTTGTCACACTTTGACACAAAACTACTCGGTTGTTTTCATTAAAAAAAACCCTTGGCTCAAGGATACTCTGTCCTTGATTTTTTTTCAGAGTGTTAATAAATCAGGCCGGGCTCTGATCAAACTGATTTGGTACAGAAATGAGAATGATTTTGAGCGGTTTTTTGTTTATATGTAAACAGTTGAAGTATCAGTCCAAAGTGGTCATGTTTCACAAGTGACCGTTGGAATGAAAGTGGAGTGGCTCTCTATCTAAGTTGTCAGCTCTCTATCTCAGCAGTTTAGTTCTGTCCAGTAGATTTCACCTTTTCTGTAATATAAATCTGCGAACAATTAATCATCACATCTTCACAATTTCCTGAATCTATATTCTTTCACCAGAAATTTCCTTACCTAACAGAGTATGTCAGCAAAATGCAATCAAGGCTCACATGTCCTTTATGCTAATCCTGTTCCTACTATCCACCAACTCACACTTTTCATCTCACTTCCAAGAAACAGGACACCAGTCGTGTCATAAGAATTCCAACTCACACAATGGGAGGATGACATTGTGACATTATCGCTGTAGTGCTAATCCAGAGATCGAGAGGGTCTCAGCGTTGAATCCCACCGCAGTAAACGGTGGAACTTGAATCCAATAACAATGTAGATAGAA
The DNA here is from genome assembly GCF_037043375.1 of Chiloscyllium plagiosum. NCBI lineage: Eukaryota > Metazoa > Chordata > Chondrichthyes > Orectolobiformes > Hemiscylliidae > Chiloscyllium > Chiloscyllium plagiosum. The sequence continues at coordinate 38,733,086 of NW_028270188.1, forward strand.
GAGTGCTCATGGCCATGAACACATTTCGGAGTGTGACAAACTAACCATCCGGTTCACTAATGTCCTTCAAGGGAGGAAATGGCTGTCCACTCTCGGTCTATCCAAGAATTGACACCAGACCCACAACAATGTGGTTGAATCTTTACTGCCCTCTAGGCAATTAGGGATGGGAAATAAATGGTGATCTCGCATTGCAATGGCTGGGTTGGAACACACTTCAAAATGCAATTGGCTGCAGATCGAAGGCACCATCTTTTTTAATTGGTCTCAATGGGGTGTGGGGGTGGGTTCAAAGCTCCAACCCCAAATGATCGCAATCCTACGATTGGAGGAATGAGGAAATAAAGACAGCAAACCTATACCAAACAAAACGATTCTTTTCTCTACTGGAAGTATGTGCGAACTGCTAGCTTGAACCTTCCTTTTGTTTTCATTCTTCTGTTAATTTATTGTCTTGCAGTAACAGAAGGGAATGGAAGTGATCCCTGGAAGTCTGCAGAGACTGCCCATTGCCGGAAATCGTGAGCATGGGTCTGTTTAACAGGTCCTTTCTGTGCATGGGCAGGATGTACGTTAGAGGCAGCAGAATAAGAATATTTGGAAAAAGAGTGGGATGCATGCATACAGTTTTGAGGGGGAGAGGAAATAGATATTCCAGAGTAAATAGATTTCTGCTCTGTATTTATAATCAATTCTTATTCCTTTCATAATTACTTTTACTTGTTACTAGAAGGCGAAGATTTGCAAAGAGAAATCTCAAAATCATATGCGTATAATGACGAAATTAAATGAGACATGAATGAAATGCACTGAAAAATGTCCATTTGCTCTTTCGGCAACAATGTTTTCAAACATCGATGAGATTGGAAAAGCACTGAGACCATATCTCCCACTACCAAATAAGAGTCTTCCAGTGAACTGACAGTGGCAAAAACAATAACGCTATGACACACTATTTTTCACAAAGCTAGCCCTTATTTTTCTTCTAAATGCTGTTCATTATCTGAACGATACTCTGTCCCTTTTTCAGATTGTCAATAAACCAGCTGAGAGTGATTTTGAGAGGCTTTTTGTTTATATGTAGACAGTTGAGATATCAGTTCAAAGTGGTCATGTTGTAGAAATGACCCATGTAAAGAAAGTGGAGTGGTCAGGTCTCTAACTGAGCAGTTTAATTCAGCCCAGAACGTGTTTGGAAACATGTTGTGAAACTTGAAAGGGTTCAGAAAAGATTTAGAAGGATGTTGCCAGGGTTGGAGGATCTGAGCTACAGGGAGAAGCTGAGCAGGCTGGGGCTGTTTTCCCTGGACCATCGGAGGCTAAGGGGTGACCTTACAAAATTATGAGAGGCATGGATGGGATAAATAGAAAAAGTCTTTTCCCTGGGGTCGGGGAGTTCAGAACAAGAGGGCATAGATTTAGCGTAAGAGAGGAAAGATATAAAAGAGACCTGAGGGGCAACTTTTTCACGCAGACAGTTGTACGTGTATGGAATGAGCTGCCAGAGGATGTGGTGGATCTTGGTACAATTGCAACAGTTAAGTGGCATTTGGATGGGTATGTGAAAGGAAGGGTATGGAGGGATATGGGCCGGGTGCTGGCAGGTGGGAATATATTGGGTTGGGATATCTGGTCGGCATGGACGGGTTGGACCGAAGGCTATTTCCGTGCTGTACATCTCTATGACTCTCTGACTCCATAAACAGTGAGCTGTGTGGCAACTCTTTCCTCTGCCCTTCTAACTGCAACCTGTAAGTATCTGACTTTTTTTGTACTGCGTTTTAAAAGGTGTTTGTTTATTAGGCCGGTTGTGTATATTCAGAACAGCATGCTTTAATCTCTTTTGGATAGACTGAGTTCTGCCGGTGTTCTTTATTGTGCTCTTTGTGTTTCGTTGTGTAATTTTGTCAGTAGATTTTTGGTACGTTTTAAACTTGGTATTCAACTTCGCTAATTTAATCTGCGTAATTTGTACTGTACGCTTACCGAAGCAAACGGCAAAATTTATGGTCTGGGCTGCCTGCTTGACAATGATTTGACTGGTCTGGCCTACCCATTGCACTATTTCCGTGTTCGATGTAGATGCGGCTTTAACTGTTTGTTGAACCTAGTGAGACACAACGATTCCCACATCATGGGGATCCTGAAAATGTGAGGACTGTGGGATCGGTTTCCATTCCCGGTCAACACTGGAATTTCATGGATATAGATACACCAGGGGCAGGTCATTGTTCTTTTCTGGTGGTGTGAAAGATTTCCCAGATTCTTCTCCACACCAGAAATGTTAACGTCCTGGCACCGGAGAGAAGCTGTTCACCTGTTCTGAATGTGGGAATAAATTCAGTGAATATTTCACCCTGTTAAGACACCAATGAGCTCATACTGTTGAGAACCCATCCACATATTCGGAGCATGGAAGGGATTTTCTTAGTCATCCTCACTCTGTGCATAGCAGTGAGTTCACAATTGGTTGAGGCCATGCAGCTCCTCTGATTGTGGAAAGGCATTCACTCAGTCATCACACCTGCAGAAATGTGAGCAAATTCATATTGGGGAGAGACCACTCAAATGCTCCAAGTCTGGGAAATGATTCAGAGATTTATCTGACCTGCAGAACTATAAGGAAATACATACTGGGGAGATGCATTTCGTCTGTTCCGAGTGTGTTAAATGATTCGTTCAGTCAGTGCATATGCGGACACACGAGTGAATTCGCGAGTGAATACAAGAGCAACATCTACTGTTAATCAGCAGCAAAAACCGTGCTGATAGATTGCACTTTCCAATCTCACAACAACTTGTTTTGCAAATATGGAGAAACATAGCGCATGAAATGGCACGCCTCATTTCCACATCACTACTTTCACCTCTTGTTTACTTCTTTGCTTTTCTGCTTTCTATACCAATTTACATGCAGCTCATGTAGTAGTTCAGTGGTCGATCCCTTGAAGTCATATTCTGTAATTTTGTTCATGTTTCTTGGTATTTCCCGAACAGATCCTCATGGCTACTTTTACCAATGGTGTTGGACCCCACATGAATAACCACATCTGAATTCACCCCATACCCCTCCAACATCTTGTCAAGCCTCTGCAAGATTTTTTTTGCATTGGAACCAGGCAAACAACACATCATGCCTCCTCTCCCTGTCTCTGTCCGCGGCCACTGGCCAAATTTGAAGGAATTATTCTGAAATGTATGATTCACTCCTGAAAAACAAAATCCAGGTAATTCTCCCAATCTCTGAGACTTTGCAGTTCAAAACTCAGACTCAGTTCACCAACTGAGTCAGATTTAGTCAAGTAACCAGGACAGGCAACAGGTAGGGTATGTATAAACCACGAAGTTGTCCACCAGTTCCCAGATTATGCAGGGACAATATATTGACTGGCAATGCACTTATAAATTATTCGCTTTAACATTCCATTTTTCCATTTCATGCTGGCCATCAGTTATTAATCTATGAAATATTTCTTCAATTTAAGTGTTCAAATAAAACGTTACTTATCAAGCAGCGAACTTACAGCTTTACCTGTGATGTACCTTTTTTACACTATCAGATCCCTTACTCTCCTCCTGTGGTGACTGTTCTCTCCCTCTCTCTGGTCTCCCATAATTGAGTAGGTCTGAATAACTAGAATCGACATGTTTTCTTTCAAATTTTCTGCTCAGTCTGTGTCCTGTCTGCTGGTTTCTGTAACATTTATGCCCCAAATTCTTAAAAACCCGACTTTGATGTCAAAGAACAGATGTATTTACCAATGAGAGAAAAACAGGAAATGATCACCTCCAACATCTTCTGCTTAACGGCAGTGATACCCAAATTCAACTAAGCTGATCTCTAATGTAAGACGGAATGAAAAGCAGAAACATTTCTTTCACCCAGATATTGCAGCGTTCTGGAACTCACAATTTGAATGTGCTCCAGAGGCACAATATCTCCTAACACTGAAGAACTACTCAACTGCGTAGTTGCGATTGCAAGTCACATGAACTCCGTATCATGTACTGGAAAATGGGGTTAGAGTCCCCGCTCCCTATCACCCCTGAACCATTGCTAATTAAAAATCTCCTCTTTAAATATGCTCAGTGTCCTGGTATCCATCTCATTGGATGATTGAGTTCTACTGATTCATCACTCCTTTAAAAGAAGAAATTTACTATATTATCTGATTTAAATTTGTTACCCTTATCGTGAAACTATGTCCTCACATTCTGGACCGGCCCTCAAGAGGAAACATTGTTTTCTGGTCAAAGTTGTCAATGGCGTTTAACATCTTCAGATCGCATGGTTCACTTGGACCGATAGTTAGAAACAATAAGGAATTTACAAGAGGTAGGGTGTGTGAGTGATGGCTGTTATAGGCAGAGTGAAAACCCGCAGATACGGTTAGGTAGATGGGTTAAATACCGGTAATAGGAGGGGTAGGCAGGTAGTGCAGGGGGTATTCTGTGGCTATCCGCATTTCATACTAGTATGCTGCTTTCGAACGTGTCGGGGGTGATGCACTCTCCGGGGAAGCCAGCACAAACAGCCAAGGTTCTAGTAACGATATAGACTAAAATATAATAAGGCGTGTGTCAGTCTCCAAGCGATCGATTGTGATAAAGGACACTCTCGATAGAGACACAGGCACACAGATGCTTCTGTGGTAAGAATGGTGTGTTCCTCCCTGATACCAAGACAAAGGATGTCTCAGGGATGGGGCTGAATGTTCTCAACGGTGAGAGGGATCGCAAGACGTCCTCATTGTACACATTAGAACAAACGACGCAGTAAGGGGAAAGGATAGGATTCCGAAGGCAGAATATAGAAAGTTAGGCAGGAATTTTTTTAAAAAATTAGGTCAGTAATATTTGGATTAATCCCCATGCTACGAGCTGGGGATGGATGTATTTGGAGGACAGAGCAGATGTATGCGTGGCTGGACAGCTGGCACATGGGCGGAGGGTTCACATTTTTGGAACATTTGTATTTCTTCTGGAGTAGAAGTTACCTGTACAAGAAAGGGAAATTGCACCTGAATTGGAAGGGGACTGATGTATACTGACAGGGAGATTGGCTAGAGCAGCTCAAGAGAATTTAAACTCGTAGGATGGTGTGGTGTGATGTGGGGCCCGAGAAGCAACGAGATCAATCTGAGACCGGTAGAGTCAGGAAGGGGAGCGATTCAAACAGTCAGTGCAAAGCAGAGAACAAGGTAGGACGGATAAATTAAAATGAAATTACTTCAATGCAAGACTATTCAAAGGAAAGGCAGTGTACTCAGGGATTGCTTAAGAATATGGCAATGGGATATCATAGCAATTCCAGAAACATGGTTCAGGGGTGGCAGGACTGCCAGATTAATTTTCCAGGATACAAATGTTATAAGCATGATAGAAAGCAGGCAAGAGAGGAGGGTGGGATATTCCTGGCAATACATCCAGGGATATTAGTTGGGTGGTACTGAGAAATCAGAAGGGGATGATGCACATATTGGGATTGCATTATAAACCCCATAACAGTCAGTGGGAAGTTTTGAAACAAATTTGTAAGCAAATTTCAGTTATCTGTAACAATAATAGGGTGGTTATGGAAACTCAGCCTGCGTTCTCTAGTGAGACAAAAACTAGTAAACTATCGCAGTGAAAATTCAAAACTCACACAGAGGGTCTTACTAACACAGTGACGTGGAGAAAAGGTGGGCAGAATGCCAAGATAATCTTAGCGGATAGCAAGTGAAAAATATTAACCAGGGAATAATTAGGACCCGATAGAAACCAATGAGGCAGTCTGTGTGTAAAGCCGGAGAACGTTGATAGATTGTTACATGAGCGCTTCACATCTGTGGCACTTGGTACAAGGAGGAGGCAGGTATAGAATTCTAGAAGATTGACTGTAAAGCTGTGAAGGAGATTGATTACAACGGTGAACGGTGTTTGGGGGCTTTGGTTGGAAAACAATTGGACCCATTGCCAGGTCGGGATGAGTTGTATCTCAGGTTGTTGTTGGAGACAAGGGAGGAAAGTCACTGACCCAAATGTTTAAGTCGAATCTGTCGACAGGGAAGATGGAGGTTGTGGAGGATTGGGGAACCAATAATGTTGAGCCACTTTGCTGGAAGGGCGGTGGAGATAGACAAGAGACTATAGAACAATGAGTATAAGATCAGTGTTCGGGAAACTATTGAACAAAGTTAGGAAGGAGAAAATTAATCACCATTTCCAGAGACAATGTTTTAATCAGGGATAGGTAACATGACTTTATCAAAGGGAAGTCATGGCTAACGAATTTAATTTTGTTTTAGTCCAGTAGGTCGTGGATTTAGTTTTTCAGCAAATGCTTCCGATACAACACCACATGGAAAATTGATAAAGAAAGTAAAATCTCATGGCATCAGGTGTCAACTGAAATTAAGTTCGTGACAGGAGACAGAGAGTGGTGGTAGAAGACTGCTTGTATGACTGGAGACCTGTGTCCTCTGGTGTACGACAGGGTTCAGTGCTATGTCCCTCATCATTTGTGGTATTCATAAATTATGTAGATGTGATGTTGGATGGGGGTGAGGGAGTGTGAAAACAAGTCTTGGTTAGTCACAAAGATTGGCTGAGTGGTTGGCATTGAGGAGGAAGTTCTGACGCTACAGGTACATGTGGATAGAATGGTCAGATGGACAGAGTAATTGCAGATGGAATGCAACTCTGATAAATGTAAGGTGTTGTATTTTGGAAGATAGAAACAGACAAGGGAATACTCAATGAATGGCAGCACACTAGGAAGCTAAGAAGGTGTTTCTCCACAGGACACTAAATACAACTGGATAAGTTCATTGTTTGGTTATGGATGCACACGGGACTGGATGCATTGTCTTTATTAAATGAGACATAGATTGTAAGAATTATACAAGACATTGTCGAGGCAACAGAAGAAATACTGTGCGCAGTCATGTGCATCACATTACAGGAAGGATGTGATAGCATGGATCCTGTGCAGAGGAGTTTCAATAAGATGTTCCCTGGGGTGGAGCATAACAGTTATGGAGGGAGTATAAACCTGGGTTATTTACTCTGGAGCAGAGAAAGCTGAGGGGGACGTGACTCAGAAGGAGAAGATTCCAAGTGCATGGGCATGGATGACAAACAGCTTTTATTTTTATTGAATGCACCAAGAACTAGGGATCACACTTTTAAACTGAAGGGTTTCGAGGTTAAGAGAAGATTTGAAGAGTGATTTTCACTCAGAGAGTGTGGGGTCTGGAATGTACTCCTCAGAGGGGCGTTGTCACGGGTAACCTCACAACTGTTAAACAGTACTTGGACGAGAACCTGAAGTGTCATAACATTCCTGGCTACAGGCCTTCTGTAGGAAATTGGGACTAATGAAGACCGTGCTGTGTTTCTGACAGCACAGAGTCTACGCATTTATGATTGTACGCTTGTGGAAGGTTAGTAATTAAACTGCTTAAGACAGGAATTGCTAGGCTTTTGAAACGTTTGTTAACAACATGAGAAGAGTCGCGAGTGTGATGCTGAAAAGCACAGGAGATTTGGCAGCATCACACGAGTAGGAAAATGGATGTTTGTGTCATAAGCCCTTCATCAGTAATGATTACAAGAATGCGAAGAATTTTATAAGCGTGAACTGTAATAATTTCAATAATTATATAATTGTGAAAGTAAGCAAAAACAAGTGCAGTTCCTAACCGTCTGAAACCAGGGAATGGAGAATGGAGAGGATGGAAATGGCAGACACGTGGACTAACGAATTACCATTGAAAGTCGAGCAGAGAGAAATTCAACGAGAGTGAGAAAATATAGAAAAGGAAGAGAGCGAGAGAAGAGAGAGAAAACGAGAGAAACGAAATCAAGAAAGACAGTTCGAACTTCAGAATTTGGCACTTTGAATTCAAACATTTACTTCCTAATGTCTGGAGAATCCGTGTGAAAGAGCAGAGAGTTAAAACAAAAGGATTAAGATCTCAACTATCTCATGATTATGAGTCGATCCGTAAATCAAAGTTTCATTTTCAGAATCAATTTCAATCGTGAGGGATATAACTAAGGAAAAGAAAAAAATTCATGTGAAAAGGGAATGTTAGGTCTCGGTGAAGATCATTAGAATAACTTACCACTGGATAAAAATGCATAACCTTTAAGTGCACAAACAAGTTAAAAAGCTCTGGTGTTTCACTGCAATAAAGTAGCCTATTATGAAATTACTGTGCTCGAGGGTTAGGAAAAGTACTGCAAAGCCAGATGAAGAAAAACAGGATAGGCCAGTGATTTTTGTTGGAGTGGTAAAAGAAAGCACAGTGGAGGTTAGAAAACTGCACCAGAATGTACAGGCTGGTCGGAGGTTTGTCAAGGAGGAAGTGCCAGATCTCCTTAAGCCTAATATCTGCAGAAGTAAAGTTTGTTCACATAGGCCAGGAGCAGCAGGAAAAGAGGTAACAATAGTACGAGACAGAGCATTATTTCAAACTGTGAACCTGAAAGCTGAAGAGATATGTACTTCTGAAGGACGATTGCCACAGGTATACTTGTAACAAGTATTGATGATGAGACAAAAGTGAGGTTAGAGTGTTCAGTGAAGAGTGGAGAATTCCTGGTATCAGTACTGAACAAACTCTCAGGTCCAGGAATATAACCTGTCCTTGTTAATTATACAGTTGTTTCAGCGGTAAGAGTGTTGCCAACTGAGGTTCAAAAGATAGTGTAAATCCAGGCAACTAAAAAAATTGCAGGACACGTATCCGGGAATTATCCTGAATGTGTGATAACGAGATCAAAAAGTCACCATCTGAATCATGAGAGATCAAAAAGCACAGATAATAAAGTTGATGTGGAATCAGCAGAGACCATGTTTGGTCACATGGTTGGCACAAGCCGGGAGCACATAGATGACAATGAAGATACATTTAGCTCAAAAAATAACTGAGTTAGAAACAAGATGGGAATTTAAAGCAATTGTATAAAATGGCATGCACAGAAAATAAATGTGAATGTATCCCTGAATGTTGTTATCTTTAAAAATAGTATCTTAGTGAGGAAATGGAGACCAACACATATTCGGGCATTAAGAAATGGGCAGGAGTTTATCTAATGCTTTTGCCAGTGGATGGTAGAAAGGCGGTGTTGCGAATGGCGCATGAGCTACAACTTGGGGGTCATTTAGGAGTCAGGAGACCTGAAGCCAAAATAAAAAAAAAATGTACTGGCCTGGAATGTACAAGAATATAGCTGAATTTTGCCAGACGTATCACACATGTCAGGTAATTGGAGAGCAACATGCAGTAATAAAACTCGCATCTTTAATGCCTATTCCTGCATTTGTACGACCTTTTGAAGAGTCTTAATTGTTTGCGCAGCTTCCCTCCCTCAAAGGAAAAAAAATGGGAATCAGTATTTGCTACCATTAATGGATGCCTTAACTTGTTTTCCAGAGGCCGTTCCATTTTGGAATATTTCAGCTATAAGGTTTATAGAGGAATTACGCATTTTTTGACAAGGTGCGGACTATGAAAAAAGACACAATCAGACGAAATTTCACATCAAAACTATTCAATGAAGTTATGGATTACTCAGGGAAATTTTTTTCAAATCTACTGCCAACTATTCAGAACCTCAGGGGCATCAGATAATGAAGACCACGTTGAGGGATTATAGTCAGGACTACCCAGATCATTTGGATAACGGGATTCCTATTGTGTTTTGTTTTTTTGCGATCAGAGATGCACTAAATGAATTGACTAAATTCAGTCCATTTGAATTAGTTTTTGAGCATGAAATGAGAACACAGTTAGCATTGGTTCAGGAAAAATTGTTAAGTCAATAATCAGAGACCACATGTTTATACTACATATCAAACCAGTTAAGTAGATCTGGAGTGGGGGTGGGGGGGGGGGCGGGTTGGGTGGGTAGACAGCATTTAAACGTATTGCAGCAAGCAATGGAGCAAGAAGTAGACGATAAATCAAACATCAAAACGTTTACTATTGAGGACAAGGTATTAGTGCTAATTAAAGTGATATTTGAAACTTTAAAACAGGTTTTGGGAGACCTTGCTAAGTCTAAAAGAAATTGAGTGAGTTGAACTACTTGGTAGGAAATCCAGACAGAAAGGAATTTCACAGACTGTGTCATGTGAATGTGCTCAAAGGCTATTTTAAAATGGAAGGAAAACATCAGAAGAATGCGTTATTCATTATAACAATGAGGGACGAACCAAGTTCAGAGGATCCTATATTGAACATTCTTCAAAATAAATTGGGCAAGAACCGAATTTTCGAAAATTGGAATAAATTATTGAATTATCTCCCATAGGAAAGCCGAAATGACCTGAAATAGTTACTACAATCCCATGAAAAAATAATTGGAAATAAGATGGGAAGATCAAACTTAATTACGCATGTGTAGATATAGGAGATGCTGTTCCAATTAATCATTCACATGACACAGGCGTAACCCACTAAATTTGGCCCAGGTTCCAAAGCAGATTCAAATGCATGCTCCATGACGAGTTATAGTGATTGGAGCTAACCCTAATTAATGGTGCAAAAACCAGATGGTACTCAATAGTTATGTGTAGAAATGTTAATGCAGTTACAAAGACAAACGCATATCTGATTCCGCGTTTCAAAGGTTGTGTTGAGAAGGCGGAACAATAGACTTACATTTCTTAGTTGGACTTAGTCAGATGATACTGGCAGATACTTTCGACAGAAAGTGCAAACACATTTTCAGTTGTCGCAACAGCGAATGGAATGTAAATGCTCTGCTCACATTTCACGGTCTAACCAATAACCGGATTACTCAACTGTGTTTTATATATCAATGACCTGGTGACTTTTAGTCACACATGAAAGGAACATTTACAACATTTGTCAGAGTTCTTTGCTCGACTTTGGAAAACAGGCTTGGTGAATAATTTAGCTCAAATTGAATTTGCCAAAGCCCAAGTCACCTTCCTGGGCTATGTTATTGGGCACGGCCAAATGACGCCAAGGGATGCAGAAACAAGGATAATTGGGGATTTCCCATGCCCTCGACAAGAAGAGAAGTTCTACAGTTCCTGTGACTGAGTAAAAGTTTTTCAAAATTCACAGCAAATGTTAGCAGTGTGGCTGCTCCAATCACTGAATTGTTAAGAAAGGCAAGACCTTTCAGTGGACATGGAGTGACATTTGAAAGCCTAGCAGATGTGTTAACCATTGTCCCAGTATAAGTCACATCAAACTGCACAAAACCATTGAAAGTGGTTAACGATGCAAGTGATGTGGGTGCCGGTGCTGTGCTCTTGCAAGAAGATGACGAGCAGATAGAAAGGCCAATCAGTTATTTCTCGCAGAAGTTGATCATTATATTCCATAGTTGCGAAAGACACTTTCAGCTTGGTGTTGGCATGAAAATATTTCAGTATTTATGTTACCAGTAAAGTATATGAAATAATCATATGCACTGATCATACTCGCAGAGCGCTTCAGAGAAAATCTCTGGGACGCCTGCACCAAACAACCCCGCCTCCCGAGGCCAAACAATCTCAAAGGAGGGTGCCTGTAAACAGGAATGTGGCTTGAAGTGTGCATACTTCAATGCAAGAAGTATACGAAATAAGGTAGGTGAACTTGCAGCGTGGGTAGGTACCTGGGATTTGGATGTTGTGGCTATTACGGAGACATGGATAGAACAGGGACAGGATTGGCTGTTGCAGGTTCCAGGGTTTAAATGTTTTATTAGGGTCAGAGGTGCGGGTAAAAGAGGGGGAAGTATGGCATTGCTTGTCAAAGATAGTATTACACCGGTGGAAAGGACGATGGATGAAGACTCGCCATCTGAGGTAGTTTGGGCTTAGGTTAGGAATAGGAAAGGTGAAATCACTCTGTCAGGAGTTTTCCACAGGCCTCCTAACAGTCCTAGAGATGTAGAAGAAAGGATTGCGAGGATGATTCAGGAGAAGCGTGAAAATAATAGGGTGGTTGTTATGGGGGACTTTAACTTTCCAGATATTGACTGGAAAAGCTATAGCTCGAGTTCGTTAGATGGGTCGGTGTTTGTCCAATGTGTGCAGGAGGATATCCTGACACAATATGTACACAATATGTAGAGAGGCCAACAAGAGTTAAGGCCATACTGGATTTGGTTCTGGGTAACGAACCAGGCCAGATGTTAGAATTGGAGGTAGGTGAGCACTTTGGGGACAGGGACCACAATTCGGTGACTTTTACTCTAGTGATGGAGAGGGATAAGTGTGCACTAAAGGTGAAGAGTTATAGCTGGGGGCAGGGAAATTATGATGCGGTGAGGCACGACCTAGGATGTGTGGCTTGGAAAAGTAGGCTTCAGGGCATGGGCACAATTGATACGTGGAGCTTGTTCAAGGAGCAACTATTGAGTGTCCTTGATAAGTATGTACCTGTCAGGCAGGGAGGAAAGGGTCGTGTGAGGGAGCCGTGGTTTAATAAGGAATTGGAATCCCTTGTTAAATGGAAGAGGGCGGCCTATGTAAAGATGAGGCGTGAAGGTTCAATTGGGGCGATTGAGAGTTATAAGGTAGCCAGGAAGTATCTGAAGAGAGAGCTAAGAGCAGCAAGGTGGGGAGATGAAAAGTCCTTAGTTGGTAGGATTAGGTAAAACCCAAAGGCTTTCTATAGGCATGTCAGGAATAAAAGCATGACTAGGGTAGGAATAGGTTCAGTCAAGGATAGTAGTGGGAAGTTGCGTGTGGAGACTGAAGAGATTGGGGCGACACTGAATGAATACCTTTCGTCAGTATTCACTCAGGAACAGGACATTGCTGAAAATGTAAATATTGAGACACAATTAATTAGAATGGACGGTTTTGAGGTATGAAGGAAAGAGGTGTTGGAAATTCTCGAAAGGGTGAAAATAGATAAGTCCCCTGGGCCTAATGGCATTTATCTTAGGATTCTCAGGGAAGCAAGGGAGGAGATTGCAGAGCCAAAGGCCTTGATTTTTATGTTTTCGTTGTCTACAGGAATAGTGCCAGTAGACTGGAGGATAGCAAATGTGGTTCCCTTGTTCAAGAAGGGGAGTAGGGATAACCCTAGTTAGTATAGGCTGGTGAGTCTCACTTCTGTTGTGGGCAAAGTCTTAGAGAGAATTGTAAGGGATAGGATTTATGAACATCTGGATAGGAATAATGTGATCAAGGATAGTCAGCATGGTTTTGTGAAGGGCACGTCGTGCCTCACAAACCTTATTGAATTCTTTGAGAAGGTGAATAAGGAGGTAGATGAGGGTAACGCGGAAGATGTGGTGTATATGGATTTTAGTAAGGCGTTTGATAAGGTTCCCCATGGTAGGCTACTGCAAAAATTACGGAGGTATGGCATTGAAGGTGAGTTGGAGGTTTGGATTAGGAATTGGCTGCTGGAAGAAGACAGAGGGTAGTAGTTGATGGTAAAGGTTCATCTAAGGGTGCAGTTACTAGCGGTGTTACGCAAGAATCTGTTTTGGGACCATTGCTGTTTGTCATCTTTATAAATGACCTGGAGGAGGGGCTAGAAGGTTGGGTGAGCAAGTTTGCGGATGATACGAAAGTCGGTGGAGTTGTAGACAGTGAGGAAGGATGTGTCAGGTTACAGCGGGATATAGATAATCTGCAGAGCTGGGCAGAAAGGTGGCAAATGAAGTTCAATGTAGGTAAGTGTGAGGTGATTCACTTTGGTAAGAGTAACAAAAAGATGGGGTACTGGGCTAATGGCCGGATACTTGGTAGTGTGGATGAGCAAAGGGATCTTGGTATCCATGTACACAGATCTCTGAAAGTTGCCACCCAGGTAAATAGTGCGGTGAAGAAGGCATATGGCGTACTGGCTTTTATTGGTAGAGGAATTGAGTTCGGGAGCCCTGAGGTCATGTTGCAGTCGTATAAGACTCTGGTGCGGCCGCATCTGGAGTATTGTGTGCAGTTTTGGTCGTCATACTATAGGAAGGATGTGGAGGCACTGGAACGGGTGCAGAGGAGGTTTACCAAATTATTGCCAGGTATTGTAGGAAGATCGTATGAGGAAAGGCTGAGGCACCTGGGGCTGTTTTCATTGGAAAAAAGAAGGTTTAGGAGTGACTTGATAGAGGTGTACAAGATGATTAGGGGTTTAAATAGGGTTGACCATGAGAACCTTTTTCCACATATGGAGTCAGCTATTACGAGGGGGGATAGCTTTAAATTAAGGGATGGTAGGTATAGGACAGATGTTAGGGGTGGATTCTTTTCTCAGCGAGTCGTGAGTTCATGGAATGCCCTGCCAGTAGCAGTGGTGGACTCTACCTCTTTATGGGCTTTCAGAATGGGCATTGGATCGGCATATGGAGGATAGTGGGCCAGTGGAGGTTAGGTGGGCTTGGATCGGCGCAACATCGAGGGCCAAAGGGCCTGTATGCGCTGTATTTTTCTATCTTCTCTGTTCTATGAAACCATTTCTTTAAGGGATGCAGTCCTTGATTTCTTTTTCCAGAGAGGTCGTAAAAGATGCAGACTCTAGAAAGTCGTTAGATTGAAGGGTTTTTTGGCTATATTGATAATAGCTAATTTACAAAATTATGAGGCGTATGGATGGGGTAAAAGTGGATTCTGGGTCATCAAAGTTGGAGGACGGGAAAAATTTCTGTTTGTAAGAGCTGCTCCTTATTTTGAGATATTTTAGGTGTTGGAAGTGATTTCCGCGAATTCCAGGAGCAGCAATTACTGTTTTGTATGCTGTTGCATTGTTTTGGAATTTGGAAATTCAATGTCAAAACAACAGCACTTTTATAAGGGATAAGATCATATTGTGGACAGAGCAGGAGAGAGAGAGAGAGAGAGAGAGAGAGAGAGAGAGAGAGAGAGAGAGAGAGAGAGACGGACACAGACAGAGAGACGGACACAGACAGAGAGACAGAGAGAACGAATCAGCACAGTGACCGCCTTTGCTGTTTGAATTCGTGTATCACTGGACATCGCAGTGCACCTGGGAAAAATTAACAAAAAGTGAAATTCACAACTAATCTTGGAGGAACTGTTGGGCGAAGTTCACAGCACAGAATCAGATAAGTTAATTGTTGTTTCAAGTCTGTCCAAGAGAATGGCTTCAGTAGTGAGTATAGCGGATTCTTTCTTGATTATATGTTTCTTGGAGATACGTCTCTTGATTAAACTTAAAATATAAGCCTTAACTATTAATTTAAACTGGGGCATTGTTTGTAGAGGAATAAGACGGTGTTATTTTCTGAGTCTGTAGATTGTGAAATGGCCTTTGCTGTGATATGTACTTCTTGTCAGATGTGGGAGTTTAAAGAGAGTTTAAGGGTTATTGCGGATTATATATGCCATAAATGCTGTTGGATGCGAATCTTATCATATCGAGTGGATCAGTTGGAATGACAGATAGAACCGATGAGGGACATGCAACAGCAACAGTATGTGATAGATGGCAGTTATAGGAAGGGGGCAAGTCTCAGATACAGTCACACAGATGGGTTACCCCCAGGAAGGGTGAGAGAGGTCGGCACGTAAGGCAGGAATCTTTTGTGGATATACCCATTTCAAACAGGGTAACGATTCACATGGGGAATGCAGCACGAACAGCCAAGTATCTGGTATTGAGACTAGCTCTAATGCAACGCGGGGAACGTCGGCTCCCAAGAGATCAATTGTGTTAGGGTATTCTGTAGTCCGAGGTACGGACAGACGTTTCTATGGCTAGCAGAGAAAAAGAGAATGGTGTGTGGCTTCCATGGTGCCAGGATCAAGGGTGTCTCAGAGAGGGTGCAGAATGATCTCACGGGGGAGAGGGGTCAGCAGGAGGTCATTGTCCACATTGGAACCAACGACTTTGGAAGGGCAAAGGGTGAGATTCTGAAGGGAGATTACAGAGAGTTAGGCAGAAATGTAAAAAGGAGGTCCTCAAGGGTAGTACTCCAGTGCTACGAGCTAGTGAGGGCAGGAATAGGAAGATAGAGCAGATGAATGCATGGCTGAGGAGCTGGTGTATGGGAGAAGGATTCACATTTTTGGATCTTTGGAATCTCTTTTGGGGTAGAAGTGACCTGAACAAGAAGAAAGGATTGCACTTAAGTTGGAAGGGGACGAATATACTGGCAGGAAATTTTGCTAGAACTGCTCGGGGTGATTTAAACTAGTAAGGTGGGACCCATGGAAATATTGAGGATACAGATCGATCTGAGACGGGTACAGCTGTGAACAGAATTGAGTCAAACAGTCAGGGCAGGCAGGGACAAGGTAGGACTAATAAATTAAACTGCATTAATTTCAATGCAAGGGGCCCAACAGGGAAGGCAGATAAACTCAGGGCATGGTTAGGAACATGGGACTGATATATCATAGCAATTACAGAAACATGGCTCAGGGATGGGCAGGACTGGCAGCTCAATGTTCCAGGAAACAAATGCTACAGGAAGGATAGAAAGGGAGGCAAGCGAGGAGGAGGAGTGGAATTTTTGATAAGGGATAGCATTTCAGCTGTGCTGAGGGAGGATATTCCCGGAAATCTATCCAGGGAGGTTATTTGGGTTGAACTGAGAAATAAGAAAGGGATGGTCACCTTATTGGGATTGTATTATGGTCCGTCCAATAGTAAGAGGGAAATTGAGAAACAAACTTTTAAGGGGATCTCAGCTATCTGTAAGAATAATAGGGTAGTTATGGTAGGGAATATTAACTTTCCAAACATCGACTGGGACTGCCATAGTGTTAAAAGTTTAGATGGAGAAGAATTTATTAAGAGTGTACAAGACAATTTTCTGATTCAGTATGTCGATGTACCTACTGGAGAAGGTGCAAATCTTTACCTACTCCTAGGAAATAATGCAGGACAGGTGACTGAGGTGTCCGTGGGGGAGCATGTTGGGGCCAGCAACAATAATTCTATTCGTTTTAAAATCGTGATGGAAAAAGATAGGCCAGATCTAAAAGTTGAAGTTCTAAATGGGAGAAATGCCAATTTTGACGGGATTAGGCAAGAACTTTCGAAAGCTGATTGGAGACAGATGCTCGCAGGTAAAGGGACGGCTGGAAAATGGGAAGTCTTCAGAAATTAGATAATAGGAAATCATAGAAAGTATATTCCTGTCCGGGGGAAAGTGTAGGCTGGTAGATATATGGAATGCTGGATGACTAAAGAAATTGAGGGTTTGTTTTAGAAATAGAGGGAAACATATGTCAGGTATAGACAGGATAGATTGAGTGAATCCTTAGAAGAGTATAAAGAAAGTAGGAGTATAATTAAGAGAGAAATCAGGAGGGCAAAACGGAGACATAAGATAGCATTGGCAAAATGAATTAAGGAGTATCCAAATGGTTTTTACAAATATATTAAGGACAAAAGGGTAAATAGGGAGAGAATAGGGCCATCCAAAGATCAGCAAGGCGGCCTTTGTGTGGAGCCACAGAAAATGGGGTAGATGCTAAATGAATATTTTGCATCAGTATTTAGTGTGGAAAAGGATATGGAAGATATAGACTGGAAGGAAATAGATGGTGACACCTTGCAATATATCCAGATTACAGATGAGAAAGTGCTGGATGCCTGGAAACGGTTAAAGTTGGATAAATTCCCAGGACCTGAACAGGGGTAACCGAGTACTCTGTGAGAAGCTAGAGAAGTGATTGCTGGGCCTCTTGCTGAGAGATATTTGTATCATCAATAGTTATAGGTGAGGTGCCGGACGAATGGATGGTGGCAAACGTGGTGCCACTGTTTAAGAAGCGTGGTAAAGACAAGCCGGGAACGATAGGCCAGTGAGCCTGACCTCGGTGGTGGGCAAGTGGTTGAACGGAATCCTGAGGGACAGGATGTACATGTATTTGGGAAGGCAAGGACTGATTCGGGACAGTCAACATGACTTTATGCGTGTGAAATCATGCCTCACAAACTTGATTGAGTTTTTTTGAAAAAGTAGCAAAGATGATTGATGAGGGCAGAGCAGTAGATGTGAATTATATGGAGTTCAGTAAGGCGTTCGACAAGGTTCCCCATGGGAGACTGGTTAGCAAGGTTAGTGCTCATGGAATACAGGGAGAACTCGACACTTGGATACAGAACTGGCTCAAAGGTAGAAGACAGGGTGTGGAGGTGGCGGGTTGTTTTCCAGACTGGAGGCCTCTGACCAGTGGAGTGCCACAAGGATCGTTGCTGGGCCCTCTACTTTTTGTCATTTAAATAAATGATGTTGATGCGAGCATAAGAGGTACAGTTAGTAGGTTTGCAGATGACACCAATATTGGAGGTGTAGAGGGTTACCTCAGATTAAAACAGGGTCTGGACCAGATGGGCCAATGGGTTGATAAGTGGCAGATGGGGTTTAATTCCAAAAAATGCGAAGTGCTGCATTTTGGGAAAGCAAATCTTAGCAGGTCTCATACACTTAATGGTAAGATCCTAGGGAGTGTCACTGAACAAAGAGACCTTGGAGTGCATTTTCATAGCTCCTCGAAAGTGGAGTCGCAGATCGATAGGATAGTGAAGAAGGTGTTTGGTATGCTTTCCTTTATTGGTCAGAGTATTGAGTATAGAAGTTGCGAGGTCATTTTGCGGATATACAGGGCATTCGTTAGGTCACTGTTGGAATATTGCGTGCAATTCTCCTCTGCATCCTATCAGAAAGATGTTGTGAAACTTGAAAGGGTTCAGGAAAGATTTACAAGGATGTTGCCAGTGTTGGAGGATCTGAGCTACAGGGAGCAGATGAACATGCTAGGGCTGTTTTCCCTGGAGTGTCGGAGGCTGAGGGGTGACCTTATAGATGTTTACATAATTATGAGCAACGTGAATATGATAAATTGGCAAAGTCATTTCCCCGGGATCGGGGAGTCCAGAACTGGAGGGCATGAGTTTAGGGTGAGAGGAGAAAGATCTAAAAGAGACCAAAGGGGCAACTGTTTCACGCAGAGGGTGGTACATGAATGGAATGATCTGTCAGAGGATGTGGTGGAGGCTGGTACAATTGCAACATTTAAGAGGCATTTGGATGGGTATATGAATAGGAAGGGTTTGGAGGTATATGGGCTGGGTGCTGGCAGGTGGGAAAAGATTGGGTTGGGATATCTGGTCGGCATGGTCGGGTTAGACTGACAGGTCTCTTTCCATGCTGGTCATTTCTATGACACTATGTCTCTATAAATAGGCAAAGTATTTTTGCTCAGGTCGTGAATTCGCGAAATAGAGGACATAGGTTTAGGGTAAGAGGGGAATGATATAAAAGAGACCTAAATGGCAACCTTTCCACTCAGAGGGTGGTACATGTATGGATTGAGCTGCCAGAGGAAGTGGTGGAGGCTGGTACAATTGCAACATTGAAGAGGCATTTGGATGCATATTTGAACAGGAAGGGTTTGGAGGGACATGGACTGGGCAGGTGAGTCTCGATTGGGTTTGGATATCTGGTCGGCATGGTCATGTTGGACCTCAGCCTCTGTTTACAAGTTGTACATCTCTATGACTCTATGACTCTATATACTTTATTGGGCAGAGGCTTTCAAGTTTTGAAAATTGAAGTTGAAATATTTTGACGTTTCTGGTCTGGTACAAAGAATACTGCTATTGATGGAGTGGAGTGTTCTACAAAATGGTCACTGTTTGGTTTTGCTAAAGTAAAGGAGTCTGCATTTTGAGCAGTAATGACAAGAAATTGGATGGAAAGTGTACAATGAATTCACTAAGGAATGAGGAGCGATTCAGCAATCTTTTCAAACATCTGTTGTTATTTCTTCCTTAGCCTAGACTACATAGTTTCACATTAGGACCTCCACAGCAACAGCTTTAATTGTGTTTTTGACAGTTTATTTTGGAGTCTATTGAGTAACAAATTGTTCCCCACATCCTAACAACAGGGTTCAGTGACAGCTGTTATCGAGTAAGCCAGACCACTCAAAACATTCTACAGCAGGCAGACCCAGACCACAACCTTGCAATTTGTTTAAGTAAGTATATAGCGAAAGTTACCTCATTAATTGAGCGAGGTTAACTACTAGACTTTAACACAGACAATAATTTATTCACAAACTTACGCAATGAAACACAAAGAACAGAGTAAAACACCCCTGCAGAACTCAATCTATCCAACTAGACTTGTTTATGCTGTTCCAAACATACACAGCAGTCCCGATTAGCAAGCTCCCTTGAAACATTAATATACATGGAAGATATTCTTACAGGTTGAAGTTGAAGGCAGAAAAGAGACTGTTTCCACATAGCTGACTGTTGTAGTTTATTGTTCAAGACTGAACTAAAACTGCTCAGCTCAGATAGCGAGCGGACATTGCTTACATTTCATTGCTTACATACAAACAAAATGCCTCCAAAAATAATTTTCATCTCTGCACCAAACCAGAATGCTCGGAGTCCGGTCCGGTTTTTTGTCCTTCTGAAAAAAAAACGTCAATGGCATCGTCTCCTTGAGTCAAGGAGCACCTTTTAGAAAAAAAAAAATCTAGTTTTGTGACACAGTCTGTTTGTCACGCATTTGTCTGCCTCCTTCTAACCGATTTCCTTTCTTTAAGCCATACTTGCAAGTCTGCTCTTTACAATAGCATTTGTAACTATAACCCGAACTCGCCTGTAGATTCGTCATACAGTTTTCAAGTATTCCGTAACTTGCATATTTTCATACACATTACCGCTATTCATAAACCCAGGACTACACTGAGCCTTCTTGACAAAAGTTTCAAATTGCCTGACCGCCTGCAACATTTTGTCTTCTGGTTCCCTCTTTCCTTAAACTGAGAGGTTATCGTCGCTCGTCATCTGGAAACCCCCAACCCCCACCCGACACCAGTGATTCCTGAACGAACATCAATAATACCTTCAAAATGTCCTCAGTTATCTCTTTAGAACAATGGAGCTCAAACGATCTGGTCTGGGTGATCTATCCACTTTCAGATTTTCACATTCCCCAGCATCTTCTCCTTATGATGGTCACTGCACTCACTTCTGCTCCCGACTCCCTTGAAACTCTAGCGGGCTGTTGGTGCCTTCCGCTGAAAAGACTGATGCAAAGCAACCGTGCAATTCCTCAGCTATTTATTTCTTTCCGACAACTTCTCCTGGCTCATTTTCGAGCAGTACAATGTTTGCTCTTGCTTTCCTGTCTTCCAACTTGTGCATCTGAAAAATTCTTGTAATCTTCTGTGATATCATTCACAAGCTGACCATCCCATTTCATTAATTTTACAATAATACAGCCTGAATGGACGTCACCAGATCTCAGAGTTTGGGATTTCTCCGATTTGGTTCCTCAGTATCATTGGAAGCTACAGGGGTCTCAACTGATTTGAAAGCTTCAGTGAATGTCTTCTGGCTAGTATTCTTTCTGGAATTTCTCTTGATGTTTTTCTCCTACTCGATTTGAGAAGTGCATGCGAGAATCTGTGTCTCATTTTTTTTTTCTTCTTGACAAGTGCTGTGGTTGTGGGATGTTCCTATATTAGAACAGCTAATTAATAATACTTCCTTCATCTTTTATTCTGTGAAGTCGTCCAACAGAAATACGTTATTCTAAATTACTCTTTCTTTCGTTGTATTTTAACTACAATTTTTATTTAAATAAATTGTTTTCAATTTAAAACACTGTAGATTGCATTGCATCAGTGTCACGCAGTGCTGTGCGACACGGCCGTGAACCCTTCTATAAATTACACCTAATACCAATAAACATTCACCTTGACGGTCCAAAATTAGAACTTAGGCTACAATATATGTAGATTTTTATTAAAACAAAATAGTTTCTCGATTTAAATGAATTCGATAAAAAGGCTTGTGAACCATACTGTAGAACATACTGCTGATTCGCAGAAATAAGTTGCAGTTCAAAGATAAGAGGATAATAGAGTTTTCGTAAGATGAATGCTGACACCCTAATTGATCATTTGAACTAACCTTGACCGTATGCATGGTAGAACAATTTACGTAAATTAGATATCCTTCTTAAGGGAAATACCATGGGATTAGTCTGTCTTCAATCATATAGCCATTTTACAGTTGATTGGACTTTTTGTGCAATTAAGAACTCTTTCCGAGGAAATATCACTGGAATAACTTGCTGTAAATCATGTATCCTTATTATATATGATTGGTCTTTCTTGTAATTAAGGCTGTACTATTACTAAAAAAAAACATATAATAATGTATAATTTTCAAATGTGATTGCACAACTTGACCCTGGAACACAGAGGAAGTTTCCATCTGTGTGTTGCTGGTTAGAATTGCGTCAAGGTACCTTAATTCAGTAAACTAATTAACCTTGCTTTTTGAATACACCATATTTGTCGATTATTTTGACTGATCGTGAACCAAAGGGCCTTCTTCAGGGGATGCAGATCTTCAACCCCACCTCGTATTCTGTTAAAATATGCGTGACAGAGAACTCCCAAATTCCACCATTTAATCAAAATAATAGTTCAAACTTTCCCTCGAAAAATGAACATTGAAAATCAATGATACACACCTCTACCAACCCTTTCTCTTAAATACTTATACATGCCTCCAGCTCTATGACAATATGCTATTCCAATAAGACACTTATTAAAATTACTTCAACTTATTAAGAATACAGAAAGAAGCTGTTGTCTTCGGTGTCTGTCTTCTGCTGGCTGAACATATCCCTGGGTCGTCTTCTTTCATTTTCCTGGAAATATGTTTCATAAGAAAAGGTAACTTTGAAAGAGATTTCCTAATTTATTGTGTCTCTCTCGGTGGCCGGTCCTCTGTCTACTATTTTCAAAATTCCTACATTAATATGTTCCCAACACCGGATCGCCTCATTGTTTGATGTTGGCATAAACTGAATTAAAAACTCGATTGGAGTTTAGTATCCTGGGGCATAATGTATACTGTTTGTTTAAAGTCGAGTTGTTGTCAAAACAACAACCAACTCAGATATCCATTACACAGACAAATGTTACATATTTTCAATTTTCCAGTGCGGTCTGAGGCTGCCATCAAGTCACATCACATATGTGTGTGTAAGTTCTCAATTCAGAAAAACATTCAGTCTGTCTTAAAGGTACAACACACGCCTTCAACTTCATAACAGTACTGTTAATTATTGTTGATGAAGGGCTTTTGCCCGAAACGTCGATTTTGCTGCTCGTCGGATGCTGCCTGAATTGCTGTGCTCTTGCAGCACTACTGATCCAGAATCTGTTTTCCAGCCTCAGCAGTCATTTTTTTACCTTATTAATTATTGTTACTGACTGTTTAAGAGATCAAGTTTGAATGTTGTCCACGTTTTGCTGTACATGGACAGAGACGGTTTCAGGAGACGTGGTGGGACGAATTGTTCTGAACATTGTGTGATCTTTAGTGAACATCCACATTTCTGATCGTATGGTGAGGAGGGGGCTAGGTGGAGGCATTGATGAAGTACCTAAAGATGTTTGTGGTAAGATAACCTGAGG
The DNA here is from genome assembly GCF_037043375.1 of Chiloscyllium plagiosum. Lineage (NCBI taxonomy): Eukaryota > Metazoa > Chordata > Chondrichthyes > Orectolobiformes > Hemiscylliidae > Chiloscyllium > Chiloscyllium plagiosum. Next base: position 38,756,481 of record NW_028270188.1, read on the forward strand.
ATCTCCACCGAGATAACCCAGGACAGAGATGATAGACATCCACGAACGACAAAGTTCTTCCTTTGTGCTGTGATTGACTCCAACCAGTGGGGAGTATACACAGATTCGCGTTAAGTTCAGTTTTGTTCATTCAGTGATGTATTTCTCAGTTAACTATTGCCTTGATGTCATGGCCAGCCATTCGTACCAGAGACCTTGTATTGACCTCTTTTGTTCACATCGGTTGGTCATAGTATAGAAGTAATGTGTACTTCTTCAAACAGAAGGCATTGAATGTCAGGAGTTCCCTTTTTCTTTGTGTTCAGGAAGGTAAATTACTGAAAGCATTGAAAATGTAGGTGGATGGATGTTGATTGTTCAGGGATATGATGATAATGAAGAATTGGTCACGATGGAATATTTGAGTTCGAGAATAGGTCAACTATGATCTTCTTGAAGGGCAAGGCAGAATTGAGGCCGGGCGAATTGTTTATTCGTGTTTCTGATGTTTTCATATTCTGGTATTCGAAAGTTCGTGGGTATTATTTTCAACGAAGTTCTGTATAATGGAAAATTGTCTGTTTGCTGTTAAATTTGAAAGAGAGAGCTTTTCTAAAATGTAGCGCTATGCTGAGCTTTTTAAACAATACTTTCATGAAGTTTGCAGCCAGATTTTCTCTGTTTGAATTTTGTAAACATTCAACTCGACCTTGCGACAGCCGAACTCAGTGAAATCTGAAGAACTATTATGTCCAAGACAAGGGTATGAGAGCATAACACCTTGAGTTTTCCCAGTATTTGCCGTTTAAAGCATGATAAGAAACAGAATAAGGCAATTATCCGAACAATACTAAAATACCCCTTACTTTGAGGCATTTAGCTGAATATACTGGGTCCAATCCTGCAGAATGTAAATAAAAGTCTTTTCTTTGCTCTTGCTAAGACTTGAGACAAATAGTTTAATTTCCACGGCATTCTGTTATTGAATGATTCATCAAGGAGACCAAAGGATTTTCTGAGCCATCAGTGGCTGAGGTATGGGGGCTATATTCACAGTGAAACAGAGTCTACAACATGACCAATAAATGAAGCACAATTTACAGAGGGAAGCTCTGTGAAAAGAGGCGAGTGGACTATTTGTTTCCCAGGCCGGGATTTTCAAATTATAATTTTCGGAAAACGTCAAATCATGTGCGACAGGCTTGAGGGGCTGAATACTATCTTCTGTTTCTGTGCACCATGAAATGGGAGATAGTAGCCTCCAAAGGTTCCTGTCTAGCACGTTTGAGGGTCTGAATGGAACAGAGAGACATTGGCCTGAGAAGTCGGAATTGGTCACTTTCTGCATCTGATCTGGGTGTGGTCTCAGCCCCACTTCTTTTCTGAATCCCGTTATCCGTGATGCCTTCTGTCAAATATTTAACTGAATCAGCTTAAAAAATGTGGACATAGAGGCACGCTTCTGTGAAGAGGATTCCCACTCCAAAAGTCCATCGGGATCTTTCCACTTTCTCCTTCAAACTATGTCTCTTGTTATGGACTCCCTTATCTTAGGAGGCAGATATTGGCTATTCAGATTATCCATGCCCCCAATGGTTGTAAACCTTTGTAATGTCGCCCCTCTGCAGCCGACACACCAGGGTTTTTTTAAACTTAAACTATCCAGCCTCTCCCTACAGCTCAAAACCTCTTGTCCCGAAGCAAGGATGTTGTTTGTTTTCTGTACTTTCTCAAATTTAACAACATTCTTCCTTCAGCAGAAGAAAACCAACTATTCACAGTATTCTTAAATTGGCCTTACCAACGTGCTGTAGAGGAGCAACTTGCCATCCCACTTCTATGCACAATGCCATAACCGATTTGTTCTGCTGCACTCGCCAAGACTTCACCACTAAGTGTACAATTCCTGCCCTGGTTTGCCTTTCCAAAATGCAAAACTTCATACTTCTCGAAATCAAACTTAATCTGCCACTCCTTGCCCCAATGGCCCATCTGTTTGTCGTCCCATTGTATACTGAGATATGCACTGCACGACCTTTTTGATGTAATCTGTACACTTAGTCTCTGTGCATCCGATATTCACATACAAATCCTTTGTATGAATGATGAAAAGCAGTGAACTCAGTACTGATTCTTGTGGCACACCGCTGATCACAGGCCTCCAATCTGCAAAAAAAAAAATCGTCTACCTTCAAGCCAATTTGAATCGCATTAGCGAGTTCCCCTTGCATAACCGTCCTAATTTGTCTACCAATCGAATCTTATGCTCACGTTCCTGAAGTATATTTAGACAATGTCTGACAAACTGCCTTCATCAATGTACTCTATCACTATTTCAAAACACTCCATCATATTAACGACACATAATTTCCACTGCACAAATCCATTTTGACTATCTCTAATCAGTTCTCGCCTTCCCAAGTGCACGGAATTCCTTTCCCTTAAAAACCCCACCCACAATTTATGCAGCACTAACGTCAGGCTCACTGGCCTATAATTCTCCTGCTTATCTGGTCACCGTTTCCTTTTGTACTCCCACTCCTCCAGTGTTCACGACACATTTTAAATGGACAGAGATTGGTTTCGTGTCTGTTGATATCGATCTCAGACTGTGACAGGGTCAATTTTAGGATCAAATTTCCTTTAATCTGCGAATATAGCACATTTATTATGCAAAGCAAAGTTATTTAAACTACGGTAGAAAGATGAATGACAATCTGGATATTGTAAATATGTAAGCAATACTTCCCTTTCTTAAAAAAAAAAACACTACATACACACGCAGGCACGCACACACAAACCGAGAAACAATATTGCTACTGTTGTAACTGGGAAGAATGTTGTCCAAGTGTTAAGTGAACTCATGACGAAAGGAAACATGAGATATCGTTCAAAATGTTCTTCTGCTACTGAAATTATTCCGCTCACACAAGCTACTGGACATGGAATTACTTCCTCTTACAGTTGAATTTGGCTGAATTCATTTTGCTTCAGGCAATGAGAAGACACCAATGAATTCTGAGGTGGAATCCTCCACGAAGGGTAAAGATGATTGACGGTTTACTTTACCCCACTTGCATACATTGCTGTGCTGAGGAACAAGGAAGGAGAGCGAGTGCAGTAGTCCGCTCCTTCTCAGGCAGATTCCATTATCTCCCTCTCTGAGCGAATCACACAATATTGTTCTCCTAAACCACAATGATCATTCGTCTCCTTGAACATCGTCCGAATTATGACTCCATCAAATTCCCTTCCCCATGTAATACATCGTTGTTGTCGTGAGATGCAGAGCCATTTCGTTATTTGAAAAATAGAAATAGTTGGTTCGAAGGTATATTTGTATATGCCTGCGTAATTTAAAAATAAAGCGTGTAATGTATTCAGAATATCTGTTTTAATGTGACTGCATCTTATTCTTTAAGGAATGCAAAAATTGATGGAAATGCCCGGAAGGTCTGGCAGCATGAGCCTTTTAAATGTTCAAATTCTACCAGACTGCACCATAATCGCCTGGAAGTTCATTCCATGCACACACCAACCTCTGCATGAAAAGAGTTGTCCCTGACGTCTCTTCTAAATCTTTCCACTCTGACTTTAAACCTATGTCCTCTAGTTTTGGACTGCCCCGCCCAGGGGAAAACATCTTGAACAATCACCGTATTCATGCATTTTGTGATTTTTAAAAATCTCTATTATTTGCAACATTGACTCCAATCAATACAAATACATGGACTTTCAGTTGTCCTGCACCTGAATTCTGAAATTCACTAATTAACCCCTTCCCTCCCAATCAAATCACGATTCGAAAATCACTGTCTTCAATTTGTTTAAACACATTGTGAGTCTAGAACTTTGTGCCCGGAGGTGGGGACACTATCACCATGAGGCAATAGCCCCGAAATCTGCAAGATTCTTCATTACGGATGTTTCTCATCCTGTTCAGACATGCTGTGACTCAGCTCTACACGGAAAAGACGTGAATCCAGACCATCTGGTTCAGAGCTAGAGACACTACCACAGAAATTAGGGCACTAGAATCAAATCCAGAGCTCAGGCTCAGAGACAGAGGGGATACCCACGACACAAGACCTAAACCATGCCAGATTTTGGGTCATTTTTTAAGTGGCACCTTTCAGCTCATTATGGATTTCTTAAAATTTGGTTAACTTTACTGAACGATACGAAACATTTTTCATTGTGTCACAAAAATTAAAGTAATTGCCTCATATGCAGAATGTTTAGTGCATAAGTTCCACCATCGATGTAAAGTGTAAACATCCTTAAATGTATGGGTATGATTGTCCGAGTAAATATCAATTATCTACCGTCTGCAACAGTGGGGAAAGAAATCCTGTAGGCACACTTTACGCCTTGAATAATCACGAATAGATCTTATTACTGAACTCCAAAGGGACAGCGACAAGTTGGTTCAAAATTCAGATATCTGGCAGATGAGGATCTTTGCAGGTGACTGGTCTGAAAACATTGAAAGACAATATAAAGAAGGGTGTACTGTTACAAAGGAGGTGCAGGAACAGAGGGCCCTGTGTATAGATGAGCTCAGATTATTGAAGATGTGAGGAAAAGTGGGGAGAACAGTAAATATCGCAAATTAATTTCAGTATATGTTCTGTTTACAGAATTAGATGTAGGAGAGAACATCCGTGCTCCCTTCCTAGGAGTGGGGGTGAGGTGGGAGGGACTATGTGTTGTGAGCCCTCCCACCTGCTCACCGAGATTGTAGAGATTCCATTTGTACAAGCTGGACACAAAACGGATGTGGCATCATTACCACGGCTTCAAACTTGTACCGGGGAAATGGAACTGACAATGGGTTTAAAGTGAGGTTAGGAATAGGAGAGGTGCGGTCACCCTGTTAGGAGTCTTTTACAGGCCTCCTAATAGTCCTAGAATCATTGAAGAAAGGATAGGGAAGGTGATTCAGGAGATGAGTGACAGTAATAGGGTGGTTGTTATGGGGGACTTTAACTTTCCTGATATTGATTGGGAAAGCTATAGCTCAAGTTCGTTAGATGGGTCAGTGTTTGTTCAATGTGTGCAGGAGAGTTTCCTGACACAATATGTAGACAGGCCAACAAGAGGTGAGGCCATACTGGATTTGGTTCTGGGTAACGAACCAGGCCAGGTGTTAGAATTAGAGGTAGATGAGCACTTTGGGGATAGTGACCATAATTCGGTGATTTTTACTCTCGTGATGGAGAGGGATAAGTGTGTACTACAGGGCAAGAGTTATAGCTGGGGTCAGGGAAATTATGATGCGGTGAGGCATGACTTAGGATGTGTGGCTTGGAAAAGTAGACTCCAAGGCAAGAGTGTAAATGATATGTGGAGCTTGTTCAAGGAGCAACTATTGAGTGTCCTTGATAATTATGTACCTGTCAGGCAGGGAGGAAAGGGTCGTGCGAGGGAGCCGTGGTTTAATAAGGAATTGGAATCCCTTGTTAAATGGAAGAGGGCGGCCTATCTCAAGATGAGACGTGAAGGTTCAATTGGGGCGATTGAGAGTTATAGGGTAGCCAGGAAGGAGCTGAAGAGAGAGCTAAGAGCAGCAAGGAGGGGACATGAAAGGTCCTTAGTCGGTAGGATTAGGGAAAACCCTAAGGCTTTCTATAGGTATGTTAGGAATAAAAGAATGACGAGGGTAGGAATAGGTCCAGTCAAGGATAGTAGTGGGAAGTTGCGTGTGGAGGCGGAAGAGATTGGGGAGACACTGAATGAATACTTTTCTTCAGTATTTACTCAGGAACAGGGCATTGTCGTCGATGTGAATACTGAGTCACAAATAAGTAGAATGGATGGCTTTGAGGTATGTAGAGAAGCGGTGTTGGAAATCCTGGAAAAGGTGAAAATAGATAAGTCCCCTGGGCCTGATGGCATTTATCCTAGGATTCTCTGGGAAGCAAGGGAGGAGATTGCAGAGCCATTGGCCTTGATTTTTATGTCCTCTTTGTCTACTGGAGTAGTGCCAGAAGACTGGAGGATAGCAAATGTGGTTCAATTGTTCAAAAAGGGGAGTAGGGATAACCCTAGTAACTATAGGCCGGTGAGTCTCACTTCTGTTGTGGGCAAAGTCTTAGAGAGAATTGTAAGGGATAGGATTTATGCACATCTGGATAGGAATAATGTGATCAAGGATAGTCAGCATGGTTTTGTGAAGGGCAGGTCGTGCCTCACAAACCTTATTGAATTCTTTGAAAAGGTGACGAAGGAGGTTGATGAGGGGAAAGCGGTAGATGTGGTATATATGGATTTTAGTAAGGCGTTTGATAAGGTTCCCCATGGTAGGCTACTGCAGAAAATACGGAGATATGGCATTGAGGGTGAGTTGGAGGTTTGGATTAGGAATTGGCTGGATGGAAGAAGACAGAGGGTAGTAGTTGATGGCAAAGTTTCTTCATGGAGTGCCGTCACTAGCGGTGTTCCGCAAGGATCTGTTTTGGGACCATTGCTGTTTGTCATTTTTATAAATGACCTGGAAGAGGGGTTAGAAGGTTGGGTGAGCAAGTTTGCGGATGATACGAAAGTCGGAGGAGTTGTTGACAGTGAGGAAGGATGTGGCAGGTTACAGCAGGATATAGAGAAGTTGCAGAGCTGGGCAGAAAGGTGGCAAATGGAATTCAATGTAGCTAAGTGTGAGGTGATTCACTTTGGGAAGAATAACAAAAAGATGGGGTACTGGGCTAATGGTCGGATACTTGGTAGTGTGGATGAGCAGAGGGATCTTGGTGTCCATGTACACAGATCTCTGAAAGTTGCCACCCAGGTAAATAGTGCGGTGAGGAAGGCATATGGCGTACTGGCTTTTATTGGTAGAGGAATTGAGTTCCGGAGTCCTGAGGTCATGATGCAGTTGTATAAGACTCTGGTGCGGCCGCATCTGGAATATTGTGTGCAGTTTTGGTCGCCATACTATAGGAAGGATGTGGAGGCACTGGAACGGGTGCAGAGGAGGTTTACCAGGATGTTGCCTGGTATGGAAGGAAGATCGTATGAGGAAAGACTGAGACACTTGGGGCTGTTTTCATTAGAGAAAAGAAGGTTTAAGGGTGACTTGATTGAGGTGTACAAGATGATTAGGGGGTTAGATAGGGTTGACAGTGTGAACCTTTTCCCGCGTATGGAGTCGGGTATTACAAGGGGGCATAGCTTTAAATTAAGGGGGGGTAGATATAGGACTGAAGTTAGGGGTAGGTTCTTCACTCAGCGAGTCGTAAGTTCATGGAATGCCCTGCCAGTAGCAGTGGTGGACTCTCCCTCTTTATGGGCATTTAAGCGGGCATTGGATAGGTATATGGAGGATAGTGGGTTCGTTTCGGTTAGGTGGGCTTGGATCGGCGCAGCATCGAGGGCCAAAGGGCCTGTATGCGCTGTATTCTTCTATGTTCTATGTTCTATGTCATTTCCGCCACCTCCAAACAGACCCCACCACCCAGGTTATGTTTCCCTCCCCACCCCTGTCAGCGTGCTGGAAAGATCACGCCCTCCGCGACCCCCTTGTCAGATTCACGGCTCACACCAACCCAACCTCCACTCCCGGCACCTTCCCTTGCAACCGCAAAAAATGCAAAACTTGCCCCCACACCTCCCCCCTCACTTCCCTCCAAGGCCCCAAGGGATCCCTCAATATCCATCAGAAATTCACCTGCACCTCCAAACGCACCATTTACTGCATCATCTACACCTGATGTGGCCTCCGATACATTGGGGCGACAGGCCGCCTACTTGCGGAACGTTTCAGAGAACACCTCTGGGACACCCGCACCAACCAACCCAACCGTCCCGTGGCTGAACACTTTAACTGCCCCTCCCACTCCGCCAAGGACATGCCGGTCCTTGGCCTCCTCCACCGCCAGATCATGGCAACACGACGCCTGGAGGAAGAGCGACTCATCTTCCGCCTGGAAACCCTACAACCACAAGGGATGAATGCAGATTTCGCCAGCTTCCTCATTTCCCCTCCCCCACCTTTTCTCAGTCCCAACCCTCAGACTCAGCACCGCCTTCTTGACCTGAAATCTTCTTCCCGACCTCTCCGCCCCACCCCCTCTCTGGCCTATCACCCTCACCTTAACCTCCTTCCACCTATAACATTCCCAACGCCCCTCCCCCAAGTCCCTCCTCCCTACCTTCTATCTTAGCCTGCTTGGCACACCCTCCTCATTCCTGAAACGTCGATTCTCCTGCTCCTTTGATGCTGCTTGACCTGCTGCACTTTTCCAGCAACACATTTTTAAGCTCTGATCCCCAGCATCTGCAGTCCTCACTTTCTCCCAGCCCTGGCAACATGTTTGTAAATCTTTTCTGAGTTCTTTCAAGTTTCACAACATCTTTGAGTTACGAAGGAGACCAGAATTGCACACATTATTCCAGGATTGGCCTAACCAATGTCCTGTACAGCCGCAAAATGTCCTCCCAACTCCAGTAGCCAATACTCAGACCAATAAAGGTAAGCATACCAAACGCCTTCTTCACTATCCTATCTACCTGCGACTCCACTTTGAAGGAGTCGTGAACCTGCACTCCAAGTTCTCTTTGTTCAGCAACACACCCGGGGACCTTGCCATTAAATGTATAAGTCCTGCTAAGATTTGTTTTCCCAAAATGCAGCACCTCGCATTTATCTGAATTAAACTCCATCTGCCACTTCTCAGCCCATTGTCCCAACAAGTCCAGATTCTGTTGTAATCTGAGGTCACCCTCTACGCTGTCCACTACACCTCCAATTCTTGTGTCTTCTGCAAGCTTACTAAATGTACCTCTTATGCTCGCATCCAAATAATTTAGGTAAATGACAAAAAGTAGAGGGCCCAGCACCGATCCTTGTGGCACTCCACTGGTCACAAACCTTCAGTCTGAAAAGCAAGCCTCGACCACCACCTTTGAACTAGTTCTGTATCCAAATGGCTAGTTCTCCCTGTATTCCATGAGATCTAAACTTGCTCATCAGTTTCCCATGGGGAACCTTGTCGAACGCCTTACTGAAGTCCATATAGATCACATCTACTGCTCTGCCCTCATCAATCGTTTTTGTTACTTCTTCAAAAACTCAATCAAGTTTGTGAGACATGATTTCCCATGCACAAAGCCGTGTTGACTATCCCGAATCAGTCCTTGCCTTTCCAAATACATGTACATCATGTCCCTCAGGATTCACTCCAACAACGTGCCCACCACCGAGGTCAGGCTCACCGGTCTAGAGTTCCCTGGCCTGTCTTTACCGCCCTTCTTAATCAGTGGCACCACATTTGCCAACCTCCAGTCTTCCAGCACCTCTCCTGTGACTATCAATGATATAAGTATCTCAGCTAGTGGCCCAGCAATCTCTTCTCTAGATTCCCACAGAGTTTTCAGGTACACCGGACCAGGTCCTGGGGATTTATCCACCTTTCACCGTTTCCAGACATCCAGCACTTCCTCCTCTGTAATCTGGACATTCTGCAAGATGTCACCATCTATTTCACTACAGTCTATATCTTCCAGATCATGCGCATATCTGCAACTTTGTGAAATCATACTGTGCATGCGACAGACACTGCGTAAAGTCAATCTGTTAGTGTGACTGAGTCTATGTCAAGTCTGATCTGGCAGATGACTAAGGTTGTGTCAAGTCAGACCATGCGTGTGACTGAGACTAACGAGTCAGTTCCTGCGTTTTAGTGTGACTGCGTGATATCAGACTGTGTTAAATCAGATTGTGCTCGTGAATGCCCCTGTGTGAAGGTACACCATGCCTGCGACTTCGACTGTGTCAAGTGAATCCATGCACCTGTGTGATATGGTGTCAAGTCAGACTTATGTATGACTGGGATCGTGTACAGTCAGACCGTGTGTGCCACTGAGACTGTGTCACGTCAGACCATGCATTTCATCCAGACTGTATCAACTCTGTCCATGTCAGTCTCCTAGACTGTGCCAAGTCAGACCTTACATGTGACCGAGAAGTTGTCAAGTTGGTCCGTAAATGTCACCAAGAGTGTGTCAATTCGTTGCATGTATTTGAACAGCACTGTGTCAAGTCAGTGCCAGTCTGTCACCCAGACTGTCGCAGTCAGTTTGTACGTGTCACCTGTGCTGTGTCAAGTCAGACCATGCAAGCGACTGAAACTGCGTCGAGGCAGACCATACATGTGAGTGCGAATTAGTGAAGTCAGATCCTATGTGTGACTGCATCAAGTCAGGCCGTATGTATGGTCAAGAAGGTGTAAAGTCAGACTGCGCATGTGACTGAGAATGCCACGTCAGACCATCTGAGAAATTGAGACAGTGTCAAGTCAATCCCCATGTGCGACCCAGACTGTGTCATGTCAGGTCAGATAGCATCTGATGGGGAGGAAAATTGCGTTTCGGGCAAAAGCCCTTCATCAGGAAGTGTTGATGAAGGGCTCTTGGCCGAAAAGGCGATTTTCCTGCTCCTCGGTGTTGCCTAACCTGCTGTGATTTTCCATCACCACCCTAATCTTCACTCTGCTTTCCAGCATCTGCAGTACCCACTTCCGCCATATCAACTCAGACCGTGTGTGAAGCCGTGACAGTTTCAAGTCAGACCGTGTGTGCAACTGACAGAGTGTCAAGTCAAATTGTTCATGCCACCGAGACTGAGACACACTGTGCTTGTTACTTAAGTGAGAATCAGACTAGGCGTGAGACTGAGGCTGTGTCAAGTTCGACTCTGCTTGTGTCAGAGATTATCTCAAATCAGACCATGCATGAGAACGCGATGGTGAAAAGTCATACCGTTTGCGTTGGGCAGACTGTTTCATTCATTCCATGTGTGTTACTCAGACCATGTCAAGTTAGACCGTGCATGTGACTGAGACTGCTTCAATTCATGCCACACCTATGTCTGATGGAGTGAGAGTCAGACCATGTTCGTATAATTGTGATTGTGAGTGAGAGACTGCATGAAACTAAGAGAGTGAGGAACAGTTTGCGAGAGAGAATATACGTTTGTAAATGGGAAAGTAAACCGGCAAGCCAACCATTTATCCAATGCTTTGTAGGATGCCGAATACTTCAACGGAAGTGTTTGACTTGGCCCGAAATCTCTTCAGCAACATTTTCTGCCTTCAGTCTTTTCATTCTTGCCGTAATGCAAAGCGTTTTGGATTACAAAGCCATTTTTATATCTTTAAGAAAGAGCAACTACAAAAATTAATCGTTTTTTATAATTGCCAGTGATATTGCACTTGTTTTTGATCTGCGTGTATTTTACTAAATGTGTATTAAATTGTTAAGTTATGTGTGGTGTTTGTGTGTGCATGGGAATATGTATTTGCAAAGTGCAAACACTTTTGTGCGGGAAAAAGCTTAATGCCATTCAAAGTATTAAAATACCAAGAACGTCTTAACTGTACTTGAGTCACATTAAATTCTGATTGTCACTATGCATAAATTAACATCAGAAACAACGAGTGCTGAATCACTATAACATTGCCAGCACATGTTTTGCATGCAAAATGTTCCAGTCTCCTTCCCCAATGTGAATCTGGTTAAGAGGAGCATTCGCGAGCTCATCACCATGATTTTGGAGCGATTCTATGCATTTTCGTTTCTCCTCCTGTGAATCGCTGAGTGTTCTATGTAGGATTAACAAATTAGAAAATTACACACAGATTCTGACTATTAAAATGGTTCAATATCGTGGCTATCCCAACAATACCAGGTGCAGTTATAAGAGGAAATCATGATAGTTCTTCGTTTAATTTTAGTTATCTAAAAGTAATGTTTAGAAAATATTTTAAATGTTCTTACATTTCGTGTAAACAAAAAAGTTTATTTCATTGTTTTGAAGTAGAAGGCAAATTCTGGTTTGAGAAGGATGTGAGTATATTTCGTATGTAATCAGTACAAGTTCATTACCTATAACCTCCTATCAAAAATTTATGTGTTACGAGGTTAGCTCTTCGAATCATACATCGGTGTAATTGACATTCAAAGTACTAGAAAACATGCCTGATACCTGGGTACGACTTTAAAAAATCTCTTTTTTGTGGCCAGGTGATGGGGAAACTGTTTCAACAAGCTTTGGTTCTGCCAAAATTGGAAATTTGCTCTCAACATGTCAGAAAGGTGCTAGCATTAAAAATTGCTTTTCAAATCCATTTACATACTTGCAATACTAACCCCATGCAGTTCATGAAATGCAACCTTTACTATAATGACCACATTGTTCTAGTTGCGCTTTCAAAGTATTTATGTGCAAGATATTTGGATAATATTAGTTGCCGTGATTGTCTCATCAGTGCTGTAGGGTCAGCTAGTGCTGGCACAAGCATTGTTAAGATAACAAGCGGATTAAAAAAGAGGGAACTCCAGTCGTATCATATGTGTTTGTTGTAATTTTCCTAATCTGTAGATTCTGGAGATGTATTGAAAACTGCCAATGAGACACCTTTATCGACTTTTGAGACGATTTGTACCTGAGGTTCACGATCTGGATGTAGGTTTGCTCGCTAAGCTGGAAGGGTCATTTTCAGACGATTTGTCACCATGCTAGACAACACAGATAGATATCAATTAGGTTGATTATCAACAAACACATTGATCTGGACACCATTTGTTACCCACTGAGAAAAAAGAACAGGAAATTAGATCACTCACCTCAGGATATCCAAAGATTTCAATATTAAGCAGGAAACATCAGCAGTGCTTCATCCGGAGGTTCATCTAAAATGTTACCTAATATGATGACGAAACGTCTGAAAATGGATCGAACAACTCAGCGAGCAAACATACGTTCACAAGACACCTTTATTAAAAAAGGGAAAGAGGTAAACGGCAGTTAATAATCGGCCGATTAGTCAAACATTTAGTGTTGGAAACAAACTTCGATCAAATATTAAGGAAACGTTTGCAGTGCTTTTGGAAAATGACAATTTAATTAAGCAGATTCAGCATGACTCCATGAAAGAGAAACCATTTCTGACTATTTTGATGAACGCTCAACCAGAGCAGTTAGTAAGGACCCAATATATGTGCCTTATTTGGATTTCACGAAGGTTCTAAACAAGTGCCTCACAAAAGGTTACATCCTAACATAAGGGCCCATAGAATTGGAGTCAATATGTTGACAAGAATGGAGAATAGAAAACGTGTTGCTGGAAAAGCGCAGCAGGTCAGACAGCATCCAAGGAACAGGAGAATTGACGTTTCGGGCATAAGCCCTTCTTCAGGACATTTTCAGCTCTGATCTCCAGCATCTGCCGTCTTCACTTTCTCCTCAAGGATGGAGAATTGCCAAACTTCCAGAAAGCAATGACCAGAGGAGAAGAGGCTCTTTTTCAGGTTGGTGAAATGTGACGAATGGGAGTTTCGTAGTGATCAGTGCTGAGACTGCAACTGTTTACAACGGAGATGAACAGTTTGGAAGAAGAAAGTACTGTGATTAATTTTGCACACAACACAAAATAAATAGAAATGCAGATTGCTAGAGGGATACAAATGGTTCACTAAGATCTTGATATGTGAGTAGACAAAAAAGTTAGCAAATGAAGTATTATATGGGAAAATGCAAAGCAGTCAATTTTGGAAGTGGCCATAAGAAGTATTATTTAAATGGGAAAATGCAGTGGAATTCTGCAACAAACGGAATTGAGGTACTTACGCACAAAATACAGAAAACGAGCACACAGTTGCAGCAGGCAAATAGTAAGTTTAAAGGAACGTTGGTCCTTATATCAAGGTGTTTTGAGAAAAAGAGTCGAGGTCTTGCAGAGACCACATCTGGAGAATCTCAGAAATTTCTGTCCGTCTATTTACAAAATAATATTTCGCTGAGTCCTCCACAGAGAGGTTTCACTGGATGTGCGCCCGGTGGGTTTGCCTTCAGAAGATCAGTTGGGATTTTACTCTCTGCAAGTTGCAATATGAGATTTCGACTTTTTGAATCGGTATGGATTCTTCAGAGGCGTGACAGGGTGAACGCTGAGAGTACGTTTCCTTTGTGGGAAAGTCTATAACCAAAGTGCAGAGTATCCAAATAAAACGTGCCAAATTAGAAATGAATTTTCGAAGCAGCTTTATGAGAGTCATATAGATGTACAGCATGGAAACAGACCCTTCGGTCCAACCCGTCCATGCTGACCAGATATCCCAACCCAATCTAGTTCCACCTGCCAGCACCCGGCCCATATCCCTACAAACTCTTCCGATTCACATAGCCATCCAAATGCCTCTTAAATGTTGAAACTGTACCAGTCTCCACCACATCTTCTGGCAGCTCATTCCATACATGTACCACCCTCTCCGTGAAAATGGTGTCCCTTACGTCTCTTTTATTTCTTTCCCCTCTCACCCTAAACCTATGTCCTGTAGTTCTGGACTCCCCCACCCCAGGGAAAAGACTTTGTCTATTTATCCTATTCGTGGCCCTCATACTTTTGTAACCCTTTACAAGGTCACCCCTCAGCCTTCGATGTTTCAGGGAAAAGCCCCAGCCTGTTAAGCCTCTCTCTGCAGCTCAGATCCTCCAACCCTGGCAACATCCTTGTCAATCTATTCTGAACCCTTTCAAGTTTCACAACATCTTTCAGATAGGAAGAAGACCAGAATTGCACGCAGTATTCCAACAGTAGCCTAACCAATGTCCAGTACAGCCGCAACATGTCCTCCCAAACTCCTGTACTCAATACTCTGACCAATAAAGGAAAGCATACAGAACGCCTTCTTCACTATCCTATCTACCTGCGATGTCACTTCCAAGCAGGTACTAACCTGCACTCCAAGTTCTCTTTGTTCCGTAACTCTCCCAAGGACCTTACCATTAGGTCTATAAGTCCTGCAAAGATTTGCTTTCCCAAAATGCAGCACCCCTCAATTATCTGAATTAAACTCCATCTGCAATTTCTCAGCCGATTGTCCAATCTGATCCAGATCCTGTTGTAATCCGAGGTAACCCTCTTCTCTGTCCACTATACCTCCATTATGGTATCATCTGCAAACATACTAACTGTACCTCTTATGCTCGCATCCAAATCATTTATGCAAATGACAAAAAGTAGAGGGCCCAGCACCGATCCTTGTGGCATTCCACTGGTCACAGGCCTCCAGTCTAAAAAACAACCTTCCACCACCACCCTCTGTCTTCTACCTTTGAAATAGTTCAGTCTCCAATGGCTAGTTCTCCCTGTATGCCGTGAGATCTAAACTTGCTAATCAGTCTCCCACGGGGAAACTTGTCGAACGCCTTACTGAAGTCCATATAGATCACACCTACTGCTCTGCCCTCATCAATCTTTTTTGTTACTTCTTCAAAAACTCAATCAATTTTGTGAGACATGATTTCCCACGTACAAAGCCATGTTCACTATCCCGAATCAGTCCTTGCCTTTAAAAAAGCATGTACATCCTTTCGATCAGGATTCCCTCCAACAACTTGCCCACCACCGAGGTCAGGCTCACCGGTCTATAGTTCCCTGGCTTATCTTACCGCCCTTCTTAAACAGTGGAACCACGTTTAACGACCTCCAGTCCTGCAGCACCTCACCTGTGGTTATCGATGTTGCAAATATCTCAGCAAGAGGCCCAGCAATCACTTCTCTAGCTTCCCACAGAGTTCTCGGGTACACCTGATCAGGTCCCGGAAATTTATTCACTTTCACCCATTTCAAGACATCCAGCACTTCATCCTCTGTAATCTGGACCATGTGTCACATACGGTGCTGTCTTCGGTAGAAAGGGTCAGATTCTAAAGTACGAATTCTTACCGGCTAATCAAAACAGGAAAAGTTTGCTAGGTATCCTGAACGGACCTTGTCCAAATTTGTCAGCATTTGCTGCACACTAACCTATAAACCTTCTTTTTTATTTACCCATTCAAATGCATTTTAAATGTTGTAATTGTTGTATCCACCACAACTTTCTTTCGCAGCTCAATTCGCCCCACACTTCCTCAACGTCACCCCTGCTCTTACGCAGACTCCCCAAAGTCGCTTTCACTCCCACAACACTGTACGACCGTTACTCTGACTTCACCGCAAACTCCCCCACTTTTATACTTCTACCCCACACACATGCCCACCATTACGCCTACACAGCCCACACTCTCCCATCTTTAGTCTCACTCCCACACTGAAACGCTCACTCAGCCTTACACTACACCATCAACAATTCGATTCCCCAACACTCTACCCTACTCTCACCTTTCCACCATAAACACAACCCCATAACCATCGCACTCACTCCCCCTCACCGTTAGTCATCATAATGTCCACTCTCTTACACACTTTCTCACGTCATGCTCACTCCCTCATGCAGCCCCCTGCCGTGACGTTCATTCCAGTGCATGTTTCCCCACCATCATGGTCACTGTCCCACTCACTGCAACAACGTCATGCTCAATCACCCATGCACTCCACCACGATGACGTTCACGCCTATGCACGCTCTCGCAGCATCATGTACACAGCCACAATCCCTCCCTTACACCCTGCTTACACGCCCAAAGACTTATGCTGTCTTCTTCAAAACCTTCTCCACTGTCAGGCTCACACCTCTGCACAATGCCCCAACGTTTCATCCAGTCCTGTGCACACTCCCACACCATCACAAGCATGCCTCTGCACACTCTCACAGCATCACATTCACAGTCATGATGCCTCCCCTACACACTCCCGCAAACTCCCAAAAGTTACTCTTACTTCCTGGAGAAGTACCCACCATCTGGCTCAATTCACCACACAGTGCCCCAAAGTCACTTTCGTTCGTCCATACATTCTCCAACAGTGAATCCCACTCCCCCATGCACATCCAAACCATCCAACACGCTTGCCACTCTCACACTCCCACTACCAATTTCGCTCCTCCCAGACACTTCTCAGCAGTTAATTTCACTCACCCGGACACTCTCTTTCTCTCACGTGCACATCCTCGCAAATCCCCACCGCCATGGCATTCCCACAGTCACTCCCCCCACTGTCACAGTCACTTCCCGATACACTCCCCCACAGTCAGGCTTACTCCACAACGCAGTCACCCACGGTTTCCGAATCCCCGAAATTTCGCACAACGTCACGCTCAATCACCTGCTCATCCCCCTCCTATGTTCACTCTGAACCACCCACTCACTTCCTTATGTAACGATCCTTCCCTGCACAAATCCCGACCTTCACGCTCACTGCCACACGCGCACCCACACCATCATGCAAACGCCCTACAGACTCCTTCACAGTCATGCTCATTCTACCACATACTCTCCAGCATGAAGCCCAACATCAAGCTCACTCCCATATTCACATCAAAACTGTAACACATGTCCTCATGCTTCAATCGACACAATCACATTCACAATCCCAGCCATCCCCTCACTATCACGATAACCATCATGCTCACTCACGGGCACTATCCCCAACCATCATGACCAGTTCCCAACACATCTGCCACTGTCAAGCTCATTAACCCACACACTCCACCATCATCATACTCCCTCCCTCACACACCATCTCAGCATCAGGCTCACTCTGCCACACACTCCCACATGGTCTCCCTCAGGTAACCGCACATTGCCCCAAAATTACACACTTCCCAGCGCACACTCCACCACCATCACATTCTCTGCCCAGAACACTGACCTACAGTCACTCTTACTTCCCCACACACTCCACCACCATAACGATCATGCCCTGCACACTCCACATCCGTCAAATTCACTCCCCCCACACAATGTAACATTCTTGCTGCTGCAAAGCCTACAAAATCATGCTCAGTTCCCTCACACTTGTCCACTCTCACACTCACTCCCCGCACAATGCGCCACCATCTTGGTTACCCCCTCCCACAGACTCGCTCACAGATATGATCAGTCCCTGACACACACCTGCTGGTATACTCACTACCTCCCCCAAAATCAGACTCACTCCACTGTATGATCACCCACGATCAGGCCTTCTCTCCTGTATACTCACAAACATTACTCCAATTAGCCCACACACCCCGCTACCAACACACTTGCTCCACCACACAAAATGACACTATCACGCTCACTCCCCATTCACTCGCATATGGTCTCCCCCAAAACCCCTACACTCCCACAAGGTTACGTTCACCCCATCACATACTACACCAGTGTCACACTCACTCCACTGCCCGACTTCCCACCGTCACGAACAATCACCCACAAACTCCCCCACCATTTTGTTCATTTGTCTGCACACTCACCTAACCTTAAGCCCACCCTCCTGCACACTTTTCCACTGCAGGCTCACAACACAGCATACTTCCCAACATTAAATGTGACCCCCGGAAAATCCCGCAATGTCACGCTCACTCGGCCACACAATCCCCCAATGGTTGTTTTGAAGCCCCATACACTCACACACTGTAACACAGCTCCCGACACACTTCCCCAGTTTCACACTCATTCCCCCGCACATGCCCCTGCACATAACACCCCACCAAGAAGATCACTCCCCCACACACATTCAGGCTGTCACGCTCATGTCCTGCTCTCACAGCTCCACCATCAGGTTAACTCCCCGACCATGAATTCACTCCCAAACACTCCCAACCATCACGTTCACTCCCTCGCTCAACCTTCCACAGTCATGCACACTTCTGAGGACTTTAAACTTCTCAGTTGGGGGGAAGGGAAAGTGAAAGCGACAGGGAGTATGGAGTTAAATGGAAAGATAAGCAGCAGGATAGCATGTGTGCAGGCGGATTTAAACTTGAGGCAGACTGGGAATGCAGTAAAAAGGAAGGATAACTTAGGACATCTTATGACTTCCAACATCTCTAACGATAAAAAAAGTTAGCATTAAGGCACTTTACCTGAATGCTCGTAGCATTTGTAACAAAGCAGATGAACTAATGACAAAGATCATCGTGAATGATTATGATGTGGTAGGCATCACAGAGACTTGGTTGCAGGGGGGTCAGCACTGGCAGTTAAACATCCAAGGGTTTTCAACTTATCGAAAAGAGGGAGGCGGGTAGAGGGGGCGGGGTTGCCTTGTTAGTTAAGAACAAAATTAAATATATGGCACTAAATGACATAGCGTCTGATGATGTGGAGTCTGTGTGGGTGGAATTGAGAAACCACAAAGGCAAAAAAACATAATTGGAGTTATGTACAGACCTCCGAACAGTGGTCAGGACCAGGGGCGCAACATGTACTGGGAAACAGAGAAGGCATGTCAGAAAGAAAAGGTCACGGTGATCATGGGAGACTTCCATATGCAGGTGGACTGGGTAAATAATGTTGCCAGTGGATCCAAAGAAAGGGAATTCATGGAAATGATAATAAAAGTTTCTTTCAATACATAAGAAACAAACGACAGGCAAAAGCAGACATTGGGCCACTTCAAACTGATGCTGGAAGCCTAGTAATGGGAGATAAGGAAATAGCTGAAGAACTTAATAAGTACTTTGCGTCAGTCTTCACAGTGGAAGACATGAGTAATATCCCAACAATTAGAGTTCTGAGGGAGGTGGCTGAGGAACTAGCGGAGGCATTGGTTGAGATCTTTCAAAAGGCATTGGAGTCAGGGAAAGTCCCGGATGATTGGAAGATCGCTGTTGTAACCCCCTTGTTCAAGAAAGGATCAAGACAAAAGATGGAAAATCATAGGCCAATTAGCCTAACCTCGGTTGTTGGTAAAATTCTAGAATCCATCATTAAGAATGAGGTTTCTAAATTCTTGGAAGAGCGGGGTCGGATTAAAACAAGTCAACATGGATTTAATAAGGGGAGGTCGTGCCTGACAAACCTCTTGGAATTCTTTGAAGAGGTGACTAGTAGGTTAGACCAGGGAAACCCAGTGGATGTGGTCTATCTAGACTTCCAAAAGGCCTTTGATAAGGTGCCACATGGGAGGCTGCTGAATAAGGTGAGGGCCCATGGTGTTCGAGGTAAGCTACTGATATGGATTGAGGACAGAAGGCAGAGAGTTGGGATAAAAGGTTCTTTTTCGGACTGGCAGTCGGTGACAAGCGGTGTCCCGCAGGGTTCAGTGTTGGGGCCGCAGCTGTCCCCGTTATATATTAATGATCTGGAAGAAAGGACACGGGGCATTCTAGCGAAGTTTGCCGATGATACGAAGTTAGGAGTACAGGCAGGTAGTACTGAGGAAGTGGAGAGGCTGCAGAAGGATCTAGACAGTTTGGGAGAGTGGTCCAGGAAATGGCTGATGGAATTCAATGTGAGCAAATGCGAGGTCTTGCACTTTGGAAAAAAGAATACAAGCATGGACTACTTTCTAAACGGTGAGAAAATTCATAAAGCCAAAGTACAAAGGGATCTGGGAGTGCTAGTCGAGGATTCTCTAAAGGTAAATATGCAGGTTGAGTCCGTGATTAAGAAAGCGAATGCAATGTTGTCATTTATCACAAGAGGATTGGAATATAAAAGCACCGTTGTGCTACTGAGACTTTATAAAGCTCTGCTTAGACCCCATTTGGAGTACTGTGTCCAGTTTTGGTCCCCACATCTCAGGAAGGACATCCTGGCACTGGAGCATGTCCAGCGGAAATTCACACGGATGATCCCTGGAATAGTAGGTCTAACATACGAGGAACGGCTGAGGATCCTGGGATTGTATTCATTGGAGTTTAGAAGATTAAGGGGAGATCTAATAGAAACTTTAAAGATAATACATGGCTTGGAAAGGGTGGACGCTAGGAAATTGTTTCCATTAGTCGAAGAGACTAGGACCCATGGACACAGCTTTAAAATTAGAGGGGGTAAATTCAGAACAGAAATGCGGAGACAATTCTTCAGCTAGAGAGTGGTGGGCCTGTGGAATTCATTTCCGCAGAGTGCAGTGGAGGCCGGGACGCTAAATGTCTTCAAGGTAGAGATTGATAAATTCTTGATGTCACAAGGAATTAAGGGCTACGGGAAGAATGCGGGTAAGTGGAGTTGAAATGCCCATCAGCCATGATTGAATGACGGAGAGGACTCGATGGGCTGAATGTACTTACTTCCACTCCTATGTCTTATGGTCTTATGGTCTTCATCTCATGCTCACCGACTATCACGCTCACTTCACCACACCCCATCCTCCACTGTCAGGCCCACTCTACAAATGCACTCCCCTGTTGTCATTCTGAATACCACGCACAGTCCTAAAAAGTAACCAACATTCCGCTGCGCAACCCGCATGGTCACTCGGACACACACGCACACTCCCCCACTACCATTCTCACTCCCTGCACAGGTCAGACCTTTACTCTCACAGCTCCAAACCCACACCATCAAGCAATCCCCCACATTCTCATTCACCGCCACGCTCACTCCCCAGCACAAATCCCACAGACAAGCTCACTCCCAAGCGCATATCCATTCAGTAAGAAATACTCACCCGTCGACCCCTATTATCACGTTCTTCCATCAGGACTCTCACCCAAATTCATGCTTATTGACCATATTATCCTAACTACTACTCCCTCTCGCCCACACATACCCCACCATCACTGCACTCTCCCCAACCATCACAACCTCTTCCAAATCACACTACCTCCAAAATCACGCAGATTAGCCCGCACATTCTTGCAACATTATGCTGATTTTCTCTCACAGTCCACCACTATCATGCTCACTCCCTTCTCACTCCGCCAGCATCTGGATCACACCCCAGCACACTACCACACAGTCTTCATCAATACGGCACACACTCCATCGCACACTGCACCACTATCACATTTGTTCACCCACACAGTCACCTACCATTGCTCTCACTCCTATGTACGTTCCCCCTCCATCATTATCACTGTCCCACACACGAACAAATCATTGCAATCCCTTGACGACCCCTTCCCCTGTCATAATCCCTCCGCTACACTCTGCCCCGCCGTCAGGGACACTCAGCAGCACACACCTTGCCATGACACACACTCCTTTCCACAATCCACCACCGTCACTCTCATTCCTCCGCACACTTTCACAATGCTCGATCAATCACGGCCACTCTTGCCCACCATCATCATCACTGCCCCGCTCACTCCCTCACAGTCACATCTACAACCAAACATACTGACCCACCATCAAGCTCATGCCTCCACACACTCGCCCACCTTCACACTCACTATTCCGCAGCTTTCCGCAATGCTCCTTCCCCTTTCCTACACACGCCAAGCTTTCTGTTCACTCAGTCGGCGTCAGGCTCAGTATACAGTACACTCCCCCACTGTCACACTTGATTTAGCAAACAATCTGCCACCATCACATGCTCTCTTCCACACATTCACACTCCAGCATAGTCACATCCTGTCATGCTCACTACACCACACACTCCCCCACAGTAATGGTCACTGCCCCTTCATACAGCCCCACCATCACTTTCACTCACCAGCACACTCCGTCTGATGCACATTCCCCCACCATCACTCTCACTCCCTGACATATCCCGTTCCGTCATGTCACTACTCCCCAAAAACTAACACGATCAATCTGACCCCAACCATTACACTATATCCCCAAAACACACTTGCGCACACCTCCACCATTAAAGTCACTTCCCAACACAGATTCAAACGGAAATACACTATTTCTTGCTCACACTCCCACCGTCAATTTCCGACCCTGAGACAATCCCCCACCATCATGGACAGTCTCCTGTGCACTCCCCCAACAGTGCCCTCACACCTCTGTTCACTCCATCAGTGTCATGTTCACCCCCTCACATGTGCCACCACCATCATGCTCGCTGCCATGCTCAAGCTCCCAATGTCACACTCATTCCTCAGTACTCAGCTCCTAGGTCACGCTGAACCCCGCAAACTCCCCGACCATAATGATTACTCCCTTCACAATTCTTGACCTTCACAGTCACAGCCCGGCACACAACGACGCCATCACACTCACTGCCGTGCTCTCTCATTATACGATCAAGCAAAAGTTCCCTTACATTCCACCAACGTCACACCCTCAACTCCAATCATTAACCACCATCACTCTTTCTGAAACACATACTATCTTATGGTCGCAATCACTTCCGAACTCATTCCCTCCCACGCAGTCACATTCACTACCCTGCACGCACAGGCAGCGTTATGCTCAGTTCACCAGCATCACGCTCAATCTTCTTTTTCCTCTCACATCGTCAGAGCCATTCAACAACATACACCCCCATTGTCATTCTCATTCTCCCGCAAACTCCACTAGTGTCACGCTGACTCCCCGTATACTCCACCACGGTTACTGAATCCCGCGCATGCTCCTCCACAGCCAGAATTAATCATGCACATACTCTTCCACCATCATGGTCACTGCCCCGTTAAATCCCCACGGTTACATTCACACCCAAACACATTGCCCCATCTTCATCCGCACGCTCTCGCATCGTCTGCACCATCACTTTCACTATGCTGCACATTCCCGCACTGCTCCAGCATTATGCACACTCCACCACACATGCGCCAACCATCACAGTCACGAGCCCAGACACTCCTCGCACGATCTTTGACAAACAATCGCACAGTCCCGCTGAATTCCCAAACCACGTGCAACATCATGTTCTCACCCCCACCATCAAGGTTCATCCCCCACTCATTCCGTCACCATCAATCTCAAACAATCGCACTCACTGCCTTGCTCACTCCCCACCGTCAAGTTCCCTCCCTGTGCTATCCCGTACCATTATATTCATTTCTCCCACACTTGCTGACCTTCAGGCTCACTGCTCCGCACACTCCCCAACAGTCACGTTCAGTCCATCATACTTACACCCACAGTAATGCTCACAACCCGGCACACTCCTCCACCGGCATACTCACATCCTTGCACAGTCTTTCACGTTTACGCTCAGTCCCCGCACCCTCTCCCACCGTCACATTCACTCAACAGCACACTCTCCCAACATCATGGGCCCTCTTCCATGCACTCCACTGTCATTGTGCTCACTGAGTCATGCTCTTCACCACTGTTACGCTAATTGCCCCACACACAGCCCAAATGTCAGACTCATTCCACTGCACACTCACTCACCATCACGCTGAACGTCGTGCACTCTCCTCCAGTCTCACCCTCACTGAACTGTACCCTCTTCCACAGTGACGTTCACACCACGCAAACACTACTGGTGTCTTGCTTATTTCATCACACCTGCCCACATTGTCACGCCGCCTCCCCTGCACACTTCCTCACAGTCACTCCTTCACACATTCTCCCAACATCGTGCTGGCATCCCCACAAAATTCATCACGCTCACTCCACACAAATTCCCCACTGTCACACTCACGTCCTGGCACTCCC
The DNA here is from genome assembly GCF_037043375.1 of Chiloscyllium plagiosum. Taxonomy (NCBI): domain Eukaryota; kingdom Metazoa; phylum Chordata; class Chondrichthyes; order Orectolobiformes; family Hemiscylliidae; genus Chiloscyllium; species Chiloscyllium plagiosum. The sequence goes on from NW_028270188.1 coordinate 38,780,667, forward strand.
CTCCACCTTCAATCTGTATTTCCGGCATCCGCCGGCAGCATGACGCTCACTTAACCGTATACTTCTCGAACGTTACGATTGTTCCACCATACACTCCCCCCAGTGTCACAACTACCTTCTGACGCAATCTACCACGACCACAATCACTCTGCTGCCCACTCACACATCACGTTCACTCCTGTACACCCTCTCCCAAAATCACACCTAATGCCCAACACACTCGATCAATACCACACTCAGTTCCCCTCCCCCCACCACACTCCTGCACACTCATGGTCATTCCCTCGCATAATCTCCCTCCATCATGGTCACTCTCCTGCACACTTCCCCACCATCACAATCATTCCCCCGCAAACTCCCTCATAGTCATGGTCACTGCCTCGCACTTTCCCCCACCATCACAATGACTGCAACGCACTCTCCCATGATGATTCCCCTGCATAATCCACCACCATTAAGCTTGCTGCCTCACACAATCAACCACTGTCATGTTCACTCTCCCCCAACATAGCAGTCACTCGCTTCACACTCTTCCTGGACGTTCCTCCACCGTCACGTTCACTCCCCTGCACAATCCCCAAACTTCGGCTCACTCTACCCGTCAGAGTCACTCTCCAACCCCATCAAGCTCACTCTCCTACACACTGCCCCAGAGTCACGCTCACTCGCCCATACACTACCTCACTGTCAAGGTCACTGTGCCACACTCTGCACCATGGTCATGCTGACATGCCCCAACAAGCCCCAACCCCCGACATCTTCACTGCCCCACACACTCTCCCACTTCCTCTTTCACTCCCCTACCGTCATGTTCATTGCTCGGCACAGTCCACATTGTAACACTCAGTCCCTGGCACACTTGCTTCTGTCTCGAACACTGCACTACTCTCTACTCTATCCTCACACTCACTCGGTGACATACCCTTCCACAATTGTGCTCACTCGCCATATGCTCGCCCACCAAAGCTCACTGCCTCGTTTACTCTCCCACCGTCAAGCTCACCCTCTGAACACTGCTTCATCATCATACTGACTCCCTCGTACTTTCCCCTCAGCTACACGATCACTCTCCCGCACACTCCACCACCGTCATGCTCACTCCCCTGTATACTGCGCCACCATCACACTGCATCATTTGTACATTCTCTTCCATCAGCATGGTCTGCATACATATGCCGAGTTAATCAATTCAGCTCGTCATTGACCTATCCCCAATCTCTTCCTAGAGACAGTCAATGGTCCACATGCAATGTGTTCCATGCGTAATAGTCTGTTTTTCCACCCCTACACACCAGCAACGGTCTGTTCTGCCATCCCCATGTTCAGCTCCAAGTAAAAGTCACTCTGCGCACACGCACTGTGCCCCTAGCAACAACTTTAGTGCCAACTCCTACACTGTTAAACTAACAACGGCCAGAATCTCTACCCAACCCCGTTACCTTAGCAAAAGAAGGCGAGAGAGGAGAAGAGATAGAGAGGTTTGACAGCGGGAGATTGCGATGGAGAATGCGCAAGACGAAGACAGAGTGAAAGAGAATGGGCGAGGGGCGGTGAGCGAAATAGACTGTGTAAACGGGAGGAGGAGAGAGAGAGAGACTGTGTGAGAGTGGAAGGGAGATATGAAGGGAGAAGGACAATTGGAGATAGATGAATTATGCCGAAGTCAGACCTAAGCGGGTAACCCAGAGGTGAAAGCAAGTACAGAGCGACTTATACTTAACTACTGAGCTCGTTCCTTTTCCCCTCCCTTCCCTGAGCACCAGGACGCGGGGCTAAGTCTGTTTCTCCCCAGCTCAGCTTCTTCACCATGAAGACAAATAACAATATCGTTCTCGCTGCTGCTTGGCACTTCTTAACTTTTTTATTGTTTACAATTGAAAGGATAGATAAAGTCAGTGGGGCGGTGTCCTTTCTCACTGGCCCCTGTGTTGAAGTTAATCTTGAAATGTGTCCATGGAAGCCCCTGTGGGATGAAGTTGTAGAAAACAGAACTACCCTCAGTCTGTTATCATAGTGACAGGTTTCTTAATTGCTGAAACATGGAACTGAAATGAGAAAATCCTAAATGAACTGATTAATGAGTGTATTTGATTGATTGATGAACTTTGGTAAAGAGATGTATCACCACATTCTTCAGCTGCTGTCTGAACTTAGTCTGGGTCACAGTATAAATCACGGTGTTTGTGCAACAACTGAGAAGCTGCAGCATGAACCCCAATGTCAGCACAAAGTGATGGAGATATACGGGGGTATCCACAATATAATGCATCCGGTTCCATATAGAATACACCATTAATGTCGACCATAACAGGATGAAATTGCCCGAGATCACAAACAGTAAAATGGTAGTTTTCTTTGTATTTCTCATTTCTTTGCCGAACTGAGCGCCCCCCTTGGTGTGAGCGCGGAGTCTCCTGCGGGCTCTGCTTGTCACTAAAATGTGTTTGATGGTGAAAACATTGAACAACAATATTAGGAGAAAAGGGAGAGCTGGCGTTAGAATGTAGTGGAGCAACTCGATTGTTCCCCAGACACGGGAGTATCGAACTTTTTTCTTCACCCAACAAAACCAGGGCATGTTCCTCAGCACATACTCACCTGTGAGAATAAAATACCAGAAAATGTTCTTTAAGCAGCTTAGCAAAGTTACTATTCCCAGAACCAAAGCCGCCGTTCTCTCACTGCAATATTTACTTTTCATCTTCTGGCAAGAAATGGCCACAAACCGATCAAAGGTGAAAGTGACTGTAAACCAGACAGAACAGTCAGTAGTTGTATAAAGCAGGACTGCGTGGATATTACACACGGGAATGGAGCGCCTCAGGAAATAAAATTCTTCGGGATAAGCAATGGGAATGTGCCTCAATACCAGGTCGAGAACAATAACCAGTAGATCCGCCACTGCCATGGCCCCCAGGTAACGTCTGACACATGGAGACAATCCACAATCTTTATAAAGCAGAACGTAGGTCGTCACTAAGTTAACTTGAGGAAGGAAAACACACAAATTATACGTCATCCTCAAGGCAAAATTACCAGATTAATTGAAGTCAGAATGAGATTTTCAAATAAGTCACGTTATTCAAAAATATATTGACATAATTGGATCTGAAATTTTGAAAAAGTTAATTTTTGAGTTTATGCCACGAATTTGATGGAAACCACAAGAAACCTTCCCTCCTAAAACGCAGAGACAGAGACACATCCAATAACAGTTGAATCCGAAAATATTCCCATGCACTCGATCACTCGAGAGCAGACACAGGTCATCTGTTTTCCTGTTTCTAATTCAAAGGGTGAAAACTTTGCTGTCCTGAATAGTTCCCAACCATTTCCTTGAAGGCAGCCAGAGATTGGAATCTTCTGCCTTTTAATCTAAATTGCGGCTGATCCATTGTCGTGAAGAAATGTGAACTCTTGGAAAGCATATTCACCACTTTCACTACCTGAGGTCTCTTCCGATCAGTGTCTTATTCTCTCTGGTACAGAAACTCTTCCCTGGGGATATTACCTTTTTTTTAATTCATTGAACCCGACCGTTAACAAATGAAGTCAATTATAGAATATCCCAGGGATGCTCATGATTTGTTACTTACAGCGTGGAAACAGGCCCTTCGGCCCAACAAGTCCACACCAACCCTCCGAAGATCAACCCACCCAGACCCATTCCCCGACATCTAACTCTACGGGCATGGCCAATTCATCTAACCTGCACAATTTTGGACTGCAAGAGGAAGCCGGAGCACCCGGGAAGAATGTGCGAACGCCACACAGACAGTTGCTTGAGGTGGGATTTGAACGCGGATCTCTGGCGCTGTGTGGCACCAGTGCTAACTGTTGTGCCACCGTGCCGCCCAATATATTGTATGTTCATGTATAGAATGTTCTGTCGAATGTCGAATAAAGAATGCTCTGTGGGATGTCAGTAATAGAATGTTCCCAAGAAATAGAAAAGTAATAATAGAATGGTCCAGGGTGTGCTGTGTTGCGAATGTTCGGAGGAATGTTGTGTATAGAATATTTCGGAGACTGTCAGTTCTAGAATGTTCCAGGAAATGTCGGATATACACTATTCTGGGGAATGCCAGTTACAGAATTATCCGGGAGATGTCAGTTATCGAATATTCCAGGAAATGCCGGGTGCAAAATGTTTCAGGGGTTGTCGGGTATCGAATGATGCAGTTATAAAGACCAGCATCATAAATACTCCTCTGCCAATTCGGTTTGGTGTGGTTCATTCAGCCTCACGTTGGAAATATGTCTCAAACTCAACTGAACTGGCATTTTCTAAATGACAGAAAAAACGATACCTTTATCATTTGATGCAATTTTGTGTTTCATGTCCATACAGATATCATTCCATATTGATGGAATGCCGCCACGTCTTATTCAGTTCTGTTTTATACTTCCAGCTGTAAAAAGTTTTGGATATTACATTCCCAGCAGCCATTTCTTTCTGATGACATTAAGTCATACCCATTTATCTCAATCCATACATTGAATTTCTCACCTGTTTTGAGTATACTACATACATTCCGATAGAGTGCCTTCTATTCAAAATTTTAACCCGTTAGTTCCTGCTCCATTGTAACCTTTATTCCTCATATTGACCTGTCAGTCAACAGTCTGACATCACGACACTCAAAAGATCAGACCTGATTGGTAATGTTTCCTGAAGCCCGCTCACCATCCTGCATTTTATTCTCTCCCACCACGAGGACAGACCCACCACTGGAAACGGGATGCAGTCAGGAAAGGAGTTACAGGGTAATTCCTCAACATCGATTCCATAATTAAACAAAATAATTAAAACAGTTCAGAATTGATCAAGGCAATCAAGTAATGATGGAGAAAGTGAGGACTGCAGATGCTGGAGATCAGAGCTGAAAAGTGTGGTGCTGGAAAAGCGCAGCAGGTCAGTCAGCATCCAAGGAGCAGGAGAATCGACGTTTCGGGAATAAGCCCTTCTTCAGGAATGAGGAAGGTGTGCCAAGCAGGCTAAGATAAAAGGTATGGAGGAAGGACTTGGTGGAGGGGCGTTAGGAGTGCGATAGGTGGAAGGAGGTTAAGGTGAGGGAGATAGGCTGGAGAGGAGGTGGGGCGGAGAGGTCAGGAAGAAGATTGCAGATCAAGAGCGCGGTGCTGAGTCCGTGTGTTGCGACTGAGATAAGGTGGGGGGAGGGGAAATGAAGAAGCTGGAGAAATCTGAATTCATCTCTTGTGGTTGGAGGGTTCCTAGGCAGATGATGAGGCGCTCTTCCTCCAGGCGTCGTGTTGCCAATGTCTGGCGATGTAGGAGGCCAAGGACCTGCATGTCCTTGATGGAGTGGGAGGGGGAGCGAAAGCGTTCAGCCACAGGACGGTTGGGTTGGTTGGTGGCAATGATGGACATCAACTCTCGTTGATAAATCTGTTCTCCTTAATGTTGAAAACAAATCAGAGGCAGTGTTGCAGATGACAAGGTCACAGAACGTACTCTGCATGTGGGATTTCAATGCTTATCGCCAAGAGTATCTCATCAGGCCCACCACTGGCTGAACAGGGCCAGACCTCAAATACCTAGCAGACTAACTGTAGGAAATGATCGGGGAACCAACAAGAGGTAAAGATGCACATCAAATCACTTGTCATATATGTATCTGTCCTTAATAGGATTTGGAGGAGCATCCAGCACACAGTCCTGGTGGAAAAAAAATCTCAGCCTTATATTGATGATCCCACCCACTGCGTGATGTGGCACTACCTCCAATCAATCCTCCATCATAAAGTCAGAAGTGAGCAGTTCACCGCTGGCCCAAAATGTTCAGAATAATTCACATATATTGAAGCAGTTTCTTCACTCAACAAAGAGTTTTAAACAGCAACAGAACAAGACAATTAAAACACTTGAGCCTGTTACTCAGCAATTGGAACAAATTTATTTCTATCTCCTGGGAGCATTCGAAAGGGGAGGGACCATTAAGCTTTTCAAAGCTTCTCCACGGGAATAGAGGGAGAACTCGTGACTGGGCCAGAAGCAGGTATAAAAGAGGGACAAATTACGTTTATTCGATTTTACAGAAATTAACTACTGACGAGACATATTCACGAGTGCTGGATCCTCACAAATGTGCAATATCTATTTGCGATTTGGATAAATACAACAAAATAATTCTAACCAAAGTTAGAACGTGAGAACGCAGAACATTACAGCGCAGTACAGACACTTCGGCTCTCGATGTTGCGCCGCCTTTTGAATCCAACCTGAGCCCATATAACCGACACTATTCCACTGTAGTCCATACGCCAATAAACAGACCATTTAAGTGCCAGTAAAGTGGGACGAATCGACAACTGTTGGAGGCAGTTCGTTCGAAGCCCCTACTCCTCTCTGAGGAAAGAGACTACCTCCGACATCTGTCCTATATCTATCACCCCTGAATTTGAAGATATGTCCCTTCATCTTTGGGAAAAAATGCTCCCACTGTCCACACGATCACCTTATATTTATCAATTCAGTCACCACTCAACCTAATTCTTTCTAACGAAAACAGCCTCCTTTCCCTCAACCGTTCCTCACAGGACCTTCCCTCCATACCACGCAACATCATAGTCAATCTCCTCCGAACCCTTTGCAAAGATCGCACATCCTTTCTATGAAGTGGTGACCAGAACTGCACGGCATACCTCAAGTAAGGCCGCACCAGAGTTTGTATAGATGCAGCATGACCTTATGGTTCCGAAAATCGATCGCATTCCTACGAAAAGCTAACACAACGTAAGCCTTCTTAACAGCATTATCAACCTGGGTGGCAACTTTGAGGGATCTCAGAAGATGGATACGGAAATCTCTCTGCTCTTCCACATTACCAACAATTTTACCATTCGCCCTGTACTCTGCATTCCTGTTAATCATTCCAAAGTGAATCACCTCGCACTTTCTGTTTTAAATTCCATTTGCTACCTCTGCAGGAGTTATCTATTTTCACACCTTCCAGAATTTCTAACAGTGTCTCCTTGTTAACTTCAATCCTATCTAGTCTAGCAGCTTGTTTCTCAGTATCTCCTCGTCGGCATTGCATTTTCCAGTTTCAATATTCATTTCGCGCTTCCACTTTCCCCTCTGATTCGCACGTAATATCCCACTACTGTCCGTGATTTTGGCGCTAATCCTAATCTAGTCATTCTCATGCACCAAAAGAAAGCTTTAACGATTTGCCTGATTCAAACTGCCAACAATGTCCTCTCCACGCTGGTCTCAGCTCTTTCTTTAGGTCTTTTCTGGCTAACTTGCATATTTCAATCGCCCTAACTGAGACTTCACACCTCTTCCTAACATACGCCTTCTTCTTCCTCTTGTCTACAGATTCAATTTCATCCGTAAACCTCGGCTTCTGCGATCGACAATATCCTCGCTCCCTGACAGGTACGTACTTATCAAGGACATACAGTAGCTGTTTCCTGAATAAACTCCAGATTTTTATTGTGCCCATTCCTGCAGTTTCCTTCCTCATGCTATGCCACCTATAATAGAATGATACCAACATCGGCAGGAAACGAAGTTGTCAATAAAAGATCGACAGTTTGTAAATCAATAAGCAATGGACAAAAGATCTGGAAGACATAACGAATGTAATTGTGTATTTATTGTTCATGGAAAATGGAATAGAGTATATTACTGAAATGAAGAGAGATTACACCGTTTAGAACATGGAGCAGAGAACAGTACAGCGCAGATCAGATCCTTCGGCTCTCAATGATACGCCGACCTGTGAACAAATCTAATCACATCACTCTGCACTGTTCCATCATCATCCATGTGCTTATCCAAGGATTTTAAAAATATCCCTAATGTGGATAACTTACCTACATTTGCAGACAGGGCATTCCATGCCAATATCACTCCCTGAGTAAAGACCAGGCATCTGACTTGTCTTAAATCTATCAACCCTTAATTTGTAGCTATCACCCCTCGTACAAGCTGACGTCGTCATCCTAGGAAAAACCATCATCATTGTCTCGCTTATCTGACACTATGGTCATTTTGTATGTCCTGATCAAACCCCCTCTTAGCCTTCTTCTTTCCAAGTCTTTCAGACTTTCCACATAAGACCTTCCCTCCAGACTACGACATCCTGGTAAATATCCTCTACAACTTTTCCAATGCGTTTTCATTCTTCCCGCAATAAGGCGACCAGGAATGTAGGCCACACGAGCGTTGTCTATAGTTGCTGAATGACATCACGGCTCTGTAACTCAGTCCCACTACCAATAAAACTAAATGCACCATATGCTTTCTTAACAGCACTATCAGGAGAAAGTGAGGTCTGCAGATGCTGGAGATCAGAGCTGAAAACGTGTTGCTGGTAAAGCACAGCAGGTCAGGCAGCATCCAAGGAACAGGAGAATCGACATTTCAGGCATAAGCCCTTCAGCCGGAAACGTCGGTTCTTCTGTTCCTTGGATGCTGCCTGACCTGCTGTGCTTTACCAGCAACACATTTTCAGCTAACAGCACTATCAACCTGGGTGGCAACTTTTTGTGATCTTTGTCCATGGACTCTAAGCTCCCTCTGCACATCCACGCTACCAAGAATCTTTCGATTGACTCAGTACTCGGCCTTCCTATTATTCTAACCAAAGTTAACCACCTCGTATTTACTTGCATTGAACTCCATTTGCCACAGCTGAGTCAAATTCTGCAGTTTATCCAAGTTCTCCTGTAACTTGCAACATCCTTCTTCACAGTCCAGAACTCCCCGACTTTAGTGTCAACTGCAAATTTACTCGCCCATTCAACTATGCCTACGTTCAATCATTTATAAAAATGACAAACAGCAGTGGTGCCAAAACCGGTTCATGTGGCACACGACAAGTAACTGGACTTCAGGCCGAATATTTTCCGTCATCCACCATTCGCTGCACTCTTACAGAAAGCCAGTTTCTAATCCAACCTGCGAAATCACCCTTACTCCCGTGCCTCTGCGTTTTCTCCATCAGCCTACCATGTGGAAACGTCGTGGTGCAGTGTATACTGGAGCGTTCACTCTTGCCCCTTAAGACATTGGAAATTTTAATTGGAATGAATGCCCCATCGCTGTCTATACAGAGTGTACATTTTCATGAGGATATTTGGTGTTGGGAAGATAGAGGATGCTTTCAACCGTGTATCAAGGGGACGGCTTTCATCTTTCTTTCTATGTGGAGACCCGAAGACAAAGGCAATGGCTGACTGCTTCTGAAAGAAGAGGCTTTAGCTGCTGCCAAGGTATTGGCTATTAACCAACATGATGTGTTGTGCGTGGTCAGACTGCAACATTAATTGAGTGTAAGTTCAATTACAAGAGCTTGAACACAAAATGAAGACATTTCCAGATCAACTGTAATGGTTTGTTATGCCATGTTGTCAATCCACGTGACGGATCCAGCCCAGACACCAGAAAGCCAGGAGAGATATCTGTTCAGTACAGGCACTGAGAAGATCAGGATAGTGTACTGCTCAATACATTGCAGATTTCTTTTCAAATTGGAACATTGTGCAAATCATTCAAGTGTATCGATCTGAAAAACCGAATTACGTATCTGTCCAGAATTTGGAGCTGTGCAAAGCATCCCCATGCACTGTGCAGTTAGACTGCTGATATCGCTACACAGCGTGGGGAATCTTGCAGCTCTTTCTGGAACTGACGGGATGTGTTGCTCCCATTTATTTACAGCTCCAAAGCTCCATTGAGCCATGACAAGGGGTGGTGTCAGTGCGGCAATCACTGCGAGAGAGAGATTTTGGGGGAATCAGTTGGATCATTAAATGGGAGGGGTTTGGGATATAGACAGAGATGGAAAGATTGACAGGTCATTTTATGAAAGGATGGTTTCACAGCTTTCAAAATGCTGAAATGAAGACATATAAATACCATATTGGAACATATGTTGGTTGCCCCAGGAATGATTGGTGATCATTACATTGGTGTGAATTCAGATGATCGAAAATATTTGATGAAAATTTGTCTGCAGCTTTGTAACTGGGATTGGGGTCAGCAGAGTCTTCGAATAATTTGATTGAATCTAAAAAATATTGTCTCAGCGTCATTTCCTTTGAGTTTGATAGAGGGATTGTCTGCAACAGGTTCAGCTAGGGTTTTCGAGCGAAGCATTTTGGAAAAGGTTGTCGTGAAATTCATTGCACTTCCTGCAAGCTAGAATGTTGTTTCATATATTTTCTAAATGATAGATGACAAAAAAAATCACAAGTCCGGAAGCAAACCTCAGGGTGGCATGCAGGCCAGGAGTAGGCATATCTTTATCCTTCTGCTGGTATCTCACGGAAACGTGGCCAAGACTCGGAGAAAACTGCTCAGAATTTCTAAATACATTCTTTTAACAACGAAACAAACGTGAAATATTCACAGTTTTAGTTGCCTCCTCAAAAAGCATTTGTTATTTTTGCAGCGCCCTGGATCAGCTGGCAGAGGATGGCATTGCATCATTTCAAACAATATTGGTACAGACTGATAGAGAGAGAAAGGAATGCGTTCAATTCTATACAACACAACAGAAACCTAACTGCATCCGGATGCAGATGTAGAGAGACATACATTGATGCATTGATGAGCACAACACACATTCAGGCTGAAACACATACATTTGGAATCATAGAATCTCTGGAGTGTGGAAACCAGCCATTTGTCCCAATACGTCCACACCGACTGTCCGAAGGGTATGACAAAGGGATGAGTAGACACACACACACACAGATAGACAAAAACAGACTGAGAAATACACAACCATAAGCACGAGAACACACACACACATGTGCAGTAACGAAGGAACGGTAGGTTTCGATGGATAGGGACTGCAAAGTTGGGGAGAAGGCAGCAGAATGCAGTTGAGAAACATATCGGCCATAATCGAAAACCAGAACAGACGTGGTGGAGAAATAGCTGATACTGACCCATTCTTTTGGCCTCATACGGTACTATGGTATATTTAAACGTGCACCGATAGCCCAGTGCAGGACGAGGTTGCGGTATATTTGATTGTAATGTCAGTGTTAATGTGGGACAGGTTTGAGGGGCTGAGTGTTTTCAAACACAACGGCATAACACTGCTTCTAATTGTTATGCCCTTGTGTTTGAAAAGCGGTGCTGATTTTCTGTGAAGCTAACACACTTTAAAGTTAAGGGTTACTCCACTGAGATATGGATTTCCCTTTCTCCTTCGGCCTGTTCTGTCTGTGGTGGCCTCATCCCCAGGGAAGAGGGAAGATTGGGCCGTTAAAATATTCAAGTGTGAACTCGATTAAACTTTGGTGGGCAACGAACTCAATGGTTGTTCAGAATGAACAGGTATGGGTTATTCACCCACATTCAGATCAATCAAGAGCATTCTGAATAGTTGAGTAGCTCTTGGAGATGGCGAACGGACAACTGATGCGCCCAATCTATGTGTGTTTTCCCTCATGCAACTGCTTATACTGTTGCAGAGGTAGAGGAAGATAATATTCAGCCACTCAGGATCTATAAAATAAAACTGGAGGAGATCAGTAACCTCTCTAAGGAGTTTCTCAGGAATGGAATTAAGTCATTAGGTCCTTGTATAATTACTGAGCACAGGAAAACACCATTCAACCTTTCTAGCCTGCAAACTAGGATGAGGTACTTCTGATAAGTTAGCAGGAAATACATAGTAGAAACTAACGTGTATTTTTAGATTTTAAAGTACAAACGAGTGAAATGCCTTTGGAATCAGTGTGAGATCATCAATGATTAAATCTATGTTAATACATTGGAAGTGGGAACAAATCGAATGGAGTTCATTTAGCTCATTGACTAAGATCGTCATTCAATAATTTGTCAGCGGTGTTTTGGAGTCTGCGACAGACCACTGGAAGTGGAGGTTAGTGAGCAAACATTCATGAAAAATAGTATTGTGTGGGTTCTGGTTTATTGGTGCTGTTACGGGATGAAAAAGCAAGAATACCATGGAGAGATGTTGCAGAACTCGGGACAACAGGAATTTGAATGTATTGATATTCGGTTCACATAATGTTGGTTTGCATCTGCAGCAAGTAATTAGAATGCTATATGGATTTATGTCCTTTTTTGCGAACGTTATCGGGTGTAGTCATTACAACATTTTGCTACATCTAAACAAGGTTTTACTGAGACCACTTCTGACGCATATCGTGCAGACTTTAATGGTATTATGCAGGAAATTTCAAAAGTTGATGGAAGAGATTGTTTGCTGGTGAAAGAAGTTTTGCCAAATGGGAGACAGGACTGGCGTGTTCCTGTTAAAGTAAATGCCAAGGCAACTATTGCAAAGTGAAATAAAACGAGCATGTTCACGTATAGACAGTCAAACCGTTGAGGAATACAGTTAAGAAGTAAATAGGGACACATGAGATATCTTTGGCAGACAACTTAAAAGAGAATCCAAATAGATTTTCCAATAATTTATGGGCAAAAGTTAAACTGGGGAGAAAATGGGGGCCCTTTCTTCCATCTATGTGTGGAACCAGAGGACATGGTAAGAATTCAAACGAATATTTTTCGTCAGTATTTCGTGCGGAGAAAGACATGGAAGCTCGGGAACTTCAGGAACATAAACTGTGTTGCTAACGTTACTGAAGAGAAGGTAATAGAAATCCTAAAATGCATAAAGATAGATTACTTCCTGAACCAGATCAAAGGTGTCTCAGGACTTGGTTGGATGCTGGAGAAGAAATTGTGTGGCCACGAGCAGAGATATTTGTATCTTCGACCGCTGAAGGTGATGTGCTAGAAGACTGGAGAGGTTGCAGAAGTTTTGGATGTTGATTTGCTCGCTGCGCTGAAAGGTTCATTTCCAGACGTTTCATGACCTTACCAGGTAGCATATTCTATGGACCTCGTGCGAAGCAATACTGAAAATTCCTGCTTTCTATTTATATGTTTGGCTTTCTTTGGTTTGGTGATGTCATTTCCAGTGGTGATGATATTTCCTGTTGTGATTCGTTTAATGATAACGAAAGTGTCATCCACGTAGAAGCTCCAGAGTTTGTGTTGGATGGTTGGCAGTGCGGTTTGCTCAAGTCTCTGCATTACTTCCACTGCTAAGCACCCTGATATGGGAACAAGTTAGCGGAAACCTTCAAGATCATCAATAATACCCTTACTGGCATAACATTCACTAAAGAGGAGAAAGTCAACAACAAACTGCTATATCTCGAGGTCACAGTAGAGCGAACAGCCAATGGGGAACTTTAAACCAAAACTTACAGAAAAAACAACACATACAGTTCAAATATTGAACTACAGAAGTAATCATCCCAACACCCACAAACGAAGCTGCATCAGAACATTATTTCAACGAGCCAACACAAACTGCAGCACAGAAGAACTAGGCAAATCAGAGGAAAATTACCTGTACCGTGTATTCAAAAAGAATGGGTACCCAATTAACACAGTTTGCCGATTTCTCAGCAACAAACCCAAACAAGCAGACAAAACACGCCCAGAAACCCGAGCCACTCTCCCCTACATCAAAGACATCACGGAAATGACTGCCTGACTACTCAGACCACTTCGCATCATGGTAGCATTACAAACGGAACTCTAACAACAAACACATCGAGTTAGACCCCATCTACCAGGAAGTTACTTCACCACAGGAAATAACATTAACACAGGAAATGGCCTTACCAATCCAAAGAAACCCAAACACATAAATAGACAGCAGGAATTTTCAGCATTGTTTAGCATGTGGTCCACTGAAGATGTTACCTTGTAAGGTAATTAAAAGTCTGGAAATGAACCTTTCAGGTCAGCAAGCAAACCTGCATCCAAAAGACTGGAGAGTGGCTAATATCGTGTTTTTCTTTTAAGAAGGCTGCAAGGGAAATCGAGGGAACTGCAGACCCATGAGCCTGACATCAGTGGTGAGTATGTTGTAACAAGGAGACATGATTTATATACATACGGGAAAGCAATGATTGATTTCAGTTAATATGCAATACTCTCGGTAAGGAAAATATTTTTTTAAGAAACCTGATTAAGTTTTTGATGAAGTGACCAAAAGTAAGATTAAGCACGAGTTGTATCCTTTGCAGACATGTACGTTAGCAAATCCATCCACGAGGTTCCACACGGGAGACTGATTAATATGATTAGAACACACAAGGATGGAGGGTATGCACCAACTGTGCACAAAAGTGGCTTGATGGTAGGAGACTGAGAGTGGTGTCAGAGGACTGTTGTTCCAACTGGAGACCTGTCACCAGCGGTGTGCCACCAGGACCACTGCTGGATCCACTCTGATTCACTGTTCATTGAAAACATTTGGATCAGAATATGGAAACATGAATAGTCAGATAGTACCAGCATGGTTGCATTCAATGAATAACGCTATCCAAGACTATAAAGTAATACTCACCAATTGGACCAATTGGCTGATGAATGGCAGATGGAGTTAATTGCAGATAAATGTGAGGTGTTGATTTTTATTTGACAAACTACAGCAGGGTTGATACAGTTAATGATAGCGCACTATGGTTTATTTGTCCAACAGGGAGTCACAGGAGTGCAGGCACACTGTTCTTAGGAAGTGGAGTCAAAAGTAGACAGTACAGTGAAGAAGGTGTTTCGCATGTTGCCTTTATTGGTCAGGAACATTGAGTGCAGGCATGGATACATCATGTTACGGCTGTGCATGACAACTCCAATGTGTCATTTGGAATGCTGTGTATAATCCTCGTGGCTCAGCTTTGGGAAGGATGTTATTAAACAGGGAATGGTGCAAAAAAAGCATTGAAAATGATGTAACTGAAATCGACTGAAACTTTTGTCTGAAGTATAGGCTGGGACTTTTTTCCACTCTTATTTTTCAGGCTGATGAGTGACCATTCTGAGGTTTATGTGATCATGAGGAGCACAAATAAGGTGAATAGCCAATGTCTTCTTCCCGGGCTAGCGCCGTCAAAAAAACTAGAATCCAAAAGACTATGGTGAGAGAGTAAAGGATTTCAAAGGGACATGAGCATCAAAGCTTGCACACAGAGCGTAGGTTGTTGGGTCGAGTAAATTACAACATTAACTAAAAACTTTTGGACAAGTACATGGACCGGGAGTGTTTAGATGGATGTGGATCAAACGTGAGCGTATGGGACTAGTTCAGTTCAAGAACCATGTTCAGCATCGGCAGAACAGTCTATTTTCATACTGCAAGAATCTAACTCTCAATAACTCTCAATTCCCTTCTACGATCAATTATTTTTAGCCCGCAATTCATTTGCAAGTCAAAAATACTTGATATACTTTCAGTGATCTAGCTCACCGAACTTCCTTGAATATAGTATTCCTGACATTGATGTGATGCTGTCGACCACAGAGGCAGTGGAAGCAGGATATCGTACCACAATTGGTAACTTCGTCTTTTACTTGGCACAATTCCTCGATCTATCATTGCAAACAAACTGATCAATGGTTTAGTGAGTAGTATGAGCGAACATGCCAGGGTGAGAACTTCAAACTGATGACCACCGGTAAAAGCTATCGCAGTTGAATGTGCACCCTCCAAACAGCCTTATCACAGCTTACAAACACAAGTTGAAATGTGCAGACCCTTCACAATACGAAGTACAGTGCAAGTCCTACACTGTGGAAGAAAGTCTGTGGGACTGCTCTCAAATAGTAGACTGGACCGCGTTCAACCACTCAGCAGAAAGCTGGGACAAGTAAGCAACCTCTGTCAAAGATTTCATTCACAAATGTGTGGAGAATTGTATTACAAATAATTCAATCCGAGTTTTTCCGAACAAATACCTTGGAAATACCAAGAAATCCAATTCCTTTAAACAAATCGAATAAAGCCAACTTTTCAGTGTGATGTTTCCTTTTTTTAGTGGGGGAGGTGTTTTGAAGATATGGGTGTATTTGACGTTAAGTGAGTTAGAAGCCAGCTGAACTGCCGGAAACATCACCAAATGTTTGTAAGAAGGTAATAATGTGACTTGTTCAAATAACTCGATTAGCTGGGTAACTGGAGACAATGCCAAATTCGAATTCGGCCAATCAGCTCAAATTGTACCCCAAAATACCAAATTCCAAGCAAATTTGAATTGAGTGTATTGACAGTCATAAAAGACAATGACTTATTGTCTTGTTTTATTTTGGGAGGGTGTATTAGACCAGGGAATATTGAACAGTAGAGAGGAGAACTGCCACGCTACCAACATATAAAGATTTCCTTTAAAGTAGTCCCCTTTACCGATCAGTAAACTGTCATGCAGAATCCCTAGAAAGAAGAACATTTTCCAGGAATACAGAGAAGAACGGAAAGCTGCCCTGTTTTGACCTTTTGCTTTGTAACTGGGGTTTCTGTCAGTCTGGCTTTGCAGAAGATGAACGTTAATTATAGGTTGGAGGAAGAAATTGAGAATAGTAGTTCGTTAAATATTCTATGTTATACTTTAAAAAATAAAGTTGTTAATTTTTAATTTAAATAGGTTTTGACCTCTCATATTTTCACAGATTACTGCGCAGGATAAATCTTTTCTGTGTTGCTGGATTAAATTGAACAAGAACGTTTATCCTGTGTCTTAAAACTACTGAAGGCCAGACATACAGTATTCAAGTCGGATGACGCATACCAACACAATAATTCCACATATGAATTCTGCCAAGACATCAGGGATGTTAAGAAGCACTAGCAGTCTCAGTTGGAGGCCTCCTCCAACCAAACAAATTCCCGTTGCCTTTAGGATGGCCTTGACACGATTAAGTGTTACAAAATGAAGCATGGCAAGATAGCAGGTACATCTCTCCCTGACGCACTTCATGTATTCTGTACTCGTAGGGTGGGGTTGCCATTTTAAGCAGAATGGCACGGGAACGTTGACACCTGCCCTGACAACCCCAGACGTTCCAGCTCTCTTGGTCACCACTACAGAGGTCAGATTAGACTTCCTTCGAGTCAACCACAAGGAAAGTGCCAGACCTGGTCAGTGTTCTCGGCAGAGCATTCAGATCCTGTGAGGACCAACTGGCGAAAGTATTCACTACATCTTCAATGTCTCCCACATAGCAGCCGACGTCCATACCTGATTCAACACTACAACAATCTCCATACCTGAGAAACTTGAAGTGCTTTGAAAGACTGCCACGCCCTGTATCAATTCCCCCAGAATTTGTGTAACAACGTTATGGATCCACAGTAGATGCCACATCCTTAGCCTTGCACTCATCCCTGAAATTGCTGAACAACACGAATATCTACGTCAGACTCCTGCTCATTGACTACAATTCCAACTACATTACCGTTATCCCCTTCAGCGTGAACTCAAAACACTGTGTCTTTAGTCTCAGTTCGACCCTCTGCAAATGGATTCTAAACTTTCTGACCCACAGACAGCAATCAGTGAAGATATTTATCAGCACCTCCGCCACAGTAAGACTGAACACTAGATGACGTCAGGGTTGTTTACTCATCAACCTACCATACAAACTGTGCTCCCAAGACTATGCATCGAACTTCCAAGTGAACATAATGTACACATGCACTAACAACACCCCGAAGCTACGATGGGCATTTAACGGCAATGAACTAAAATACAGAAGGGAGATAAACGTTTTGGTGCCGTTCTGCAATGAGAGTTGGCAAAACGAAATTACTCCCCTTTGATTTCTGAAAGAAGGAAGGGAACACACCTCTAGCTACATCAATGGAATTGTGATTGATAGGGTCGGTAGCAGAAAGTTCCTCGGAGTGATGATAAATGTCAACGTTTCCTCGACGTCCCAATTGATACGACTGCCAAGGAGGCACAGTAACATCAATTCTTTCACAGGTAGCTCAGGAAATGTGGCATGCCCATACTGATACCACCCCCCCCCCCAAATTATACAGATGCATTATTGAAAGCATACTGTGCAAATGCATAAATACTTAGTAGTGCATCTGCACTGAGAAACTATAGAGTGTAGTCTGCAGAGCCTTTAGCATCACGACCCAACCTTCCATGCATGGAACCGATTTACTTGGCTCGCTGCCGCAGCAAGGCTCCCAACATCATGAAAGACCCATCGGGCCCTGGTAATGCTGGCCAAAATGCTCTGCTCTCAGGCGGAAAATACAGGCTGTTGAACACAGACGAGCAATTCAGGAATAAGATCGTAATAGATGTTATCAGATTCATGAAGGGATGCTCTAAATTCAAATAATGCTAATCTTGTGAACACTGATCTTGCCCACTGCGTGCCATTTGTGGGGTAGCCACTTTGCCACTAAGATTTCCCTTCACCTTCTGATCTGCACGTATTTGCCTACTGTAGGAGCAAGATTCCCTCGACCAGCGGCAAAGTCTCTGGAGGCAGACAGGATACAGGCATATAGTGAACTTTTATTCAAGTATAAACCGCTTAAAAGTATGAACAGGGACAAAACTTCTTCACCGAATCTGGCCTTAACATAGAAACACAATCCCTTTCTTAATCGTAAAATCGGATCAGAAGGGAGATGAAGGGAGATAAAGGGAGATGAAGTGAGATTTCTCAGCAAGAAGCAATGTTTTTATTCCTGTGTTACCATGATCACACACAACGTTTTTACTGTACCCTCCCCTTCACTTCTGTTACCACAATCTTGTAAAACATCTGATGAATTATGGACATGCCTATGGATCGCTCTGTGTTCTTAGGTTTTATTATTTTTTTTTGTAATATCTGGGCCATGAGATCTTTCGACGATGTATGCCAAAGTTATTGACTGTACTCTTTTTGGTTATGCTCTTTTAGGCTTTTCTCTCAATGCAGATTAAATTCGATTCTCCACTGTACTGGCCACGTCTTATCAAATTCCATTACACTTTCTTTTATTCACAAACAATTGATTCTGTCATAAAAAACTCGTAATAATAATTACAATATCGATAGTTATTTGTATTGCTAACGATTCGTTTAGCTCGACAGACAAGATATGCCAGGCATCTCTTTAATGTTTTTCAATTATGAAACCTGCCTCTGTGATAATTTAACAAACCTTTACATAGAACCTATTAATATTGTAACTAATTTCAAAGACACAGCTAATTTCTCCAAGACAACTTGGCTGCTGTTTTTGTGGCTGAACACATCTTTAATGAGCCTGGAATGAGTAATTATTGCAGGGATTCTTGAAGTTTTCTGTGTTACAAATCTATCATTTCTTTTGTGTTGTGTTACAGACCTGCAACATGTTTCTTTTCAATCTACTTCACTGCTGTATTGACGTTCTTTCGAATCTTGCAAATCAGGCAATGCTTTATGTTGCCTTGGAATAAATGCCTTTTTCGAAAGCCAACTTTATTTCCAATTGTGCAAAAGGCAGTTTTTTAAAAATAATTTTGTCCATTTTTTGTCTCTTAAAAAGAAGCAGTTGAAACAAGGCCGCCAATGTGTGTCTCTTACAAAATAGGCAGCTCCCACCTGACTATAATCGGCAAGTAGAACACAAAGTTGTAGATGCATGTTGAAGAGCTTGTACATGAAACGTCGATTATCCTCTTCCCTGGATGCTGTCTTACTGGCTGTGCTTTTTCAGCGCCACACTCTTCGACATGGATACTTCATCCTTGTCTTTTTTTACACTGATTGTGCAGAACGGGGATATTTGTGGAGTACTCTATAAAGTGTTGACATTACATTACAGTGTGGAAACAGGCCCTTCGGCCCAACAAGTCCACGCCGACCCGCCGAAGCGCAACCCACCCATATTCCTACGTTTACCCCTTAACGAACACTACGGGCAATTTAGCATGGCCAATTCCACCTGAACTGCACATCTTTGTGACTGTGGGAGGAAACCGGAGCACCCAGTTCTACTCGACTAAGGACACGTCTCAATAAATCATATTAAATCAAATCGTCTTACAGAGAGAAATAAATTATCACATGAACAACAGACTGGATCTAAGCTCTGCAGCCTGCCACATCCGGACAGAAATTGTGGGAACCGAATCGTGGGTGGCACGGTGGCACAGTGGTTAGCACTGCACCAGAGACCCGGGTTCAATTCCTGCCTCAGGCGATTGACTGTGTGGAGTTTGCACGTTCTCCCCGTGTCTGCGTGGGTTTCCTCCGGGTGCTCCGGTTTCCTCCCACAGTCACAAAGATGTGCAGTTCAGGTGGAATTGGCCATGCTAAATTGCCCGTAGTGTTAGTTAAGGGGTAAACGTAGGAATATGGGTGGGTTGCGCTTCGGCGGGTCGGTGTGGACTTGTTGGGCCGAAGGGCCTGTTTCCACACTGTAATGTAATGTCAACACTTTATAGAGTACTCCACAAATATCCCCGTTCTGCACAATCAGTGTAAAAAAAGACAAGGATGAAGTATCCATGTCGAAGAGTGTGGCGCTGAAAAAGCACAGCCAGTAAGACAGCATCCAGGGAAGAGGATAATCGACGTTTCATGTATAAGCTCTTCAACATGCATTATTTGCATCATTCTCAGCCAGAAGGTTTGATCGACAATCCATCTCAATCTCATCATGATCCCCATAGAAATATACAAGCACGTCTTCAAGCAATTCGATGCGCATCTTATCAAGAAACAGTTGACCACAGTAGCTACGACAAAGGCAATGGATCCTGACACGATTCCTGCAATAGGACAGACGTCCTGTGGTTCAAAGCAAGCTGTGTGTCTGAGGAAGCAGTTTAATTCCAGCTTCAACTCTGACATCTGCCTGTCAATGTGAAAAATTACTCAAGTAGGTACAGTCCGCTAATATGAGAATAATTACAATTTGGCCAATTGCCACTCTATCAGTCCCATTTGAATAGTCAAATTGATGGAAGTTTTCTCTGAAACAGCTGTAAAATTAGCACAGAAATAACATGCTTGCTTGGTTTCCGGTACATCCCCAATTGAAGATGGAGCTGTTGTGGAAGTGCCATTGGATTACTAATTCAGACTAGGTTAATGTTCTGGTAGCTGGTGGACTTTACAATCAGTTAATAAGATATCAACATCTAAGCATAATTTGCTTCTCAATATACTTACAGGAAGCAAATCTACTGTGCTTTCGCGGTCTGTCCTAAATGTCACGCCAGACACACAGACATGTGATTAACTCTTAAATCTTCTCTGAAAAAGCCAAGCGAAACACTCAACGTGTCAAACAACTTCGAGGTCTTCAATCATAAAACTAAATGGATTACTCATCTATAGGCATGGTATCTGAAAAGAGGGCGGGACCCCGCAGAGACCTCGTTTCTGGCATCGTAGAACTGGTAACAACTTTTACAGCCGTTTCCAAAATTTCAACAGTAAAAGAGAAGAAGTATCCCATTAAATCCATTGGGTCTACACCCATTCTGGCTAAACATGTTTTCAACGATCTTTGTGTTGATCCCTTTATGCAATACATTCCAGAATAAAAATATGAAGTAGGATCTTCAGCCATCCCTTTGACCCATCAAGCTTGCTTCCTCCTTTATTGCCATACCATAGAGCTGTTCTTGCCCCACAACTTCAGTCTCGATCAACGCATCAATTGATTTTTATTTACGGTCAGACTATGATTTCCACAGCCTTACGGATTACAGAATTCTCCAATCTGGGAGTTTGTGTTGCAAACGTTTCACCCCCTGTCTAGGTGACATCCTCAGTGCTTGGGAGCCTCCTGTGAAGCGGTTCTGTGATCTTTTCTCCAGCATTTGCAGTGATTTGAATCTGCCGCTTCCAGAACTGACAACTGGAAGTTCGTGTGTGCACTTCTGGGGAGGGTGTTGGGAGTATTTGTGACAGAGTGTATATGTGTGTGTTTGAGTGTAAAGGGTCAACGTCTGCGAGCCGGCGCATCTGTGAGTGTGGAATGTGTCTGTGTCTAAGGTGGAGATTGTGAGTGTCTGTGAGAGACAGTGTATATGCGTGTGTGAGTGTAAAGGAGTCTAAGCTTGTAAGAAGGTGCATGTGTGCGTGTGGCAGAGTATGCGATGATAGGTGTGTGTGAGTGTGTCTGTGTGCATGTCTGCGTATAGGAGAGTCAACATGTGTGTATAGGATTCCCTGTCTGTTTGTGTGCATCTCTGTGTGTGCGTGTGGGAGTCCATCTGTGTGTGTGTGTGTGTGTGTGTGATGGAGAGAGTGCCTGTGTGTGTGAGTGTATCAATGTGAGTGATTATAGAAGTGTTTGTGTATGTGTGTGTGTATAGTGCAATGATGGTTACCTGTAGTGTGACATGAACCAAAGGTCCCGGTCAAGGCCCTCCCTATGTGTACCGAACTTAGTGATCAGCCTCTGCTTGGCCACTTTTCGCTGCTGCTTATCCTGGAGATGGCATTGGAGGATGGTCACCCGAAAGTCCGAGGTCGAATAGGCCACTGAAGTGTTCTCCAACTGGGAGGGAGCACTCCTGTCTGTTGATTGCTGTGTGATGCCCAATCATCGTTGTCGTAGCCTCTGCTCGTGCATCTTTGCTTACCCATCCCAAAATCAAACTCACCAAGGACTAATCTCTACTATCGGTCTCATTCTTGAACACTTGCATCTCAATCAAGGATGGGTACTTCCGCAACACACTGTACTTTAAATCTACAGACAACCTCACAATGCTGCGCTACTCCTTTTTCTACTCAAAACATATTTAAAAAGCCATCCCCTGTGGACAAGCACTGCGTGTACACAAGATCTGTTCAGACGAGGAGGAACATGACGGGCATTGGGGAAGTACTCAAGGATGCTTCCTAAGAATGGGATATGATGTTTTTATCATCGATTACCAGTTCACATGTGGCAAAGCAAGGACCGTAATGAACTCCTCAGGAGACAGACACGTGCTGCCAGCAACAGGGTACTCTTCGTTGTCCAGTACTTTCCAGGAGTCGAAAAACTACGCCATGTTCTTCACGGATTGCAACGGATTATCAGTGAGAATGCTCACCTCGCCAATATCTGCTGCGCACCTCCACTGCGGGCCTTTAAACAACCACCAACCTCAAACACATTGTTGTTCGGAGAAAAGTGCCTGGCTTTCAGGACAACTCCATACAACCCGGTCACAGTAGGCGCTGCAAGACGTGTCAGAGAGTAGACATGGATACCACATCAAAACATGAGTACACCTCCCACCATGTATGTGGCCGGTATTCATTTGACTCAGCCAACGTTGTCGATGTCATACGCTGCAACGATGCACTGAGGCATGGTACATTGGTGAAAGTGAGCAGAGGCGGCGGCAACGGATGAATGGGCACTGCACAACAATCAAAAGACAGAAGTGTTCCCTCCAAGTTGGAGGACACTTTAGCAGTCCAGATCATTCGTCCTCGGAACTTCGGGTGACCATCTTCCGAGGCGGACTTTGGGACAGACAACAGTGAAAAGTCACCGAGCAGAGGCTGATAGCAAACTTCAATAATAGAGGGATGGCCTCAACCGGAAACTTGGGTTCATGTCACAGTACAGGTGACCACCGTTACACCACACACACACACAGACAATCCTACACACACTCACATACACACATTCGCAAACAGGCACTCGTACATGCCCACACACAAAGGCATTCCTATACGCCCACAAACACTCTCACACACTACTACAGACACACATTCACATACTCACACGTGCACCCTCTCACAGACTCGACACCTTTTTACTCACACATATGCAGTCTCACTCACGGACACTCACAACTCACGACCCCGACACACGCAACACTTCTATAAATACACACACTCTCACACTCACACGTGCAACCTCTCATAGACATGCACAGACTTTGACCCCTTTACATTCACACGCAAACATACACACTTTCTCTCAGACACTCATAACACCCCACTCCAACACACACACACATAGACACACAATCCCACATGGACATATACTTTTGAGCGGCTAATTTGTACTTGCAGAGTTACATTTTACTTTGCTCAAGAACTAGATGAATCCATGTAAGAATCTGTGAACTCATTTTTTTGGGATTGAATAGGTCTAAACAGAATGCCACAGACGGCAGCACACAGGGGGCTTAACACTTTCAACATATGAAAAAAGCGAATCTAAAGTAGTCTGTCTAACAGATGAGGCACTTAACAAACAAACGATATTTTTCAACGTATAATTTCAGTTACATCACACTGTAAACTTCTGCTAAAAATTCTGTGTCTTACAGTTGTGTACTCCATAAGCACCCGATGAAGGAACAACGCTCCAAAACCTAGGGTTCCAATTAAACCTTTTCAACTATAGCCTTTATTTGTATGTGTGATTTTTAACATTGCTCTGCATCAGCACGTATTTCCCTTCACTCTCCTTGCATGAATCATACTGTAGCTTCTTTACATTTTCCTCACTCATTTACAATCCGACTTTTCTGACATCAGCAGATTTGGAATGATTGTACTTTCAAACTCAATCAAGTCTTTGACCAATTTTGTAAAGAGATAATGCCAAAAATCAATTGCTGCAACATCTCGTTAATCACTGTTTT
The DNA here is from genome assembly GCF_037043375.1 of Chiloscyllium plagiosum. NCBI lineage: Eukaryota > Metazoa > Chordata > Chondrichthyes > Orectolobiformes > Hemiscylliidae > Chiloscyllium > Chiloscyllium plagiosum. The sequence continues at coordinate 38,805,096 of NW_028270188.1, forward strand.
CAATGCCAAATAACAACTCTGTTTATTCCACCTCACTGTTTCATGTCAGCTTTCCCATTCAAAATCCACGTCAGTATCTAAGACCCAGGTACTGCAGACTAGATTTGGGACTTGATAAAAAAAAAACTTTCTGAAATTCCAAATGCTGATAATTCATGCAAAATTGTTTATTTATTGATGTTATATTATTTCGACTTTCTCAGTAGATCTAGTTTTGCGAGTATTGCTATAAAGTTTATTTTAAAATTTCTTGTAGAAGACATTCCTGTTTTCCTGTTCTCAATTCCCTGGGTTCAGGTAGTTGGAAGCTGAAGTAATCATCACTATCATTTCACCTTGGCATACTGTACTTTGAGATGATTTACAAATTAGCTCCTGTTAACATACTCTTCACAAACCCATCAGTCCCTGTCTTGAAGCTGCTGAATGATTGAGCTTCTGCAGTCATACGTCGCAGAAACATAGCTTGTGTGCTGTCACAGTACGATCTACATTATTTCCACTTTTCTACATGAGACCCACAGTCGTGAATACTCTGACACTTCAAGTGCACGTCCGATTACTTATTAGTAGTTGTGAGATTAGCAGTGTCAAAAACCCACTGAGGACGTTTCTTCTCGACGCCAGCACCCTCAACTTCTCTCTAAATCTCAAACACTTCACAATTAAAGTGTGCTCTCTTTAGTATCATGTGAATCAAGAATTACAGAAAGAAAGTTTGGAGTTCAATGTAGGTAAGTGTGAGGTGATTCAATTTGATAAGAGTAACAAAAAGATGGGGTACTGGGCTAATGGTCGGATACTTGGTAGTGTGGATGAGCAGAGGGAATTTGATGTCCATGTACACAGATCTCTGAAAGTTGCCACCCAGGTGAATAGTGCGGTGCAGAAGGCATATGGCATACTGGCTTTTATTGGTAGAGGAATTGAGTTCCGGAGTCCTGAGGTCATGTCGCAATTGTATAAGACTCTGGTGCGGCCGCATCTGGAGTATTGTGTGCAGTTTTGGTCCCCATACTTTCGGAAGGATGTGGAGGCACTGGAACGGGTGCAGAGGAGGTTGACTGGGATGTTGCCTGGTATGGTAGGAAGATCGTATGAGGAAAGGCTGAGGCACTTGGGGTTGTTTTCATTGGAGAAAAGAAGGTTTAGGGGTGACTTGATAGAGGTGTACAAGATGATTAGGGGTTTAGATAGGGTTGACCATGAGAACCTTTTTCCACGTATGGAGTCAGCTATTACGAGGGGGCATAGCTTTCAATTAAGGGATGGTAGGTATAGGACAGATGTTAGGGGTAGAATCTTTACTCAGCGAGTCGTGAGTTCATGGAATGCCCTGCCAGTAGCAGTGGTGGACTCTCCCTCTTTATGGGCATTTAGACGGGCAATGGAAAGGCATATGGAGGATAGTGGGCTAGTGTAGGTTAGGTGGGCTTGGATCGGCGCATCATCGAGGGCCAAAGGGCCTGTACTGCGCTGTATTTTTCTATGTTCTCTGTAAAACAGGAGAATGGTGAACAGAAACTAATGATGAATGTCGGAATGGCAGAGCTGACTCAATTGGCATTGGCCGAATTTCTGCTTGTCTGTGTTATGGCACGGTGGTGAACAATTCTGTTAATTAAACCAAACATCCAGAAATGATCCCCTCACCTCATAATCTGTTAAATTATGAATGAAAGCCAACTGGATTTTTTCACTATTTAAAGAAAGTAGCATCATTTTTTCCCCTTGATTCTGAAAGTGAATATTAAACAACAACTAAGTCTCCCTTTCTCTTATGTTATGAAGTTGACGGCTAACTTGTACGTTCAAGGGCGAGTGAAAGGTGAAATGCTGGCAAAAACTGTCATGTGACTGACAGCAGGCATGAAGTGTCCTGGAAATTTGTACATGTGACATGGTGTTGTAATCCAGGTATCAGTTATTTTCTCAGCCGTTCGAATTTAACTAATCAATTCAAATTATGTCCCAAGACAAGAAAAACCAATCGAATTTGAATTTTACTATTTTTACACTATTGATCCAATGAGACGATCCAATGTATTAATGGATAGAAAATCAGGCGTTTTCGACCATAATCCAGAGCGAAATGGTAGCTACTGCTATCAACAGGCTGCCTTCAAACTCTCTCTTCAAAAGGTGCGATTTCATATGAAACATCTTTGCAGCAAAGGACCGTAGACAACGAAGGGAGCTCGACACGCTGGTTTCGAAAATTGATTGGGTAATAATTTAATACGGGCTTCATCGGATAAATACATTGTTACACAATCGGGTGCATATAAATTTTATTAAGAGAAAGGGGATTTAGATTTGTAAAATGTTGTTTAGATTTTTTTGGTTTAGAGATAAAGAATAAGTTGCTTTTCAGTGTTTTATGTTGTGTTGTGATTTATCGTTTATATCTTAATGGATTAAGAGGCGAAGTGAGTTTTCTGCATGTTGGTTTAATTACCAGAAGGGTTTGCCACCGTATCGTCACAATTTGGGGGCTGTCTGGGATTTGAACACTGGACATCTCGCTGCTGCCAAAATGTGGAAAACCCTTTTCCTAATTAAATCAAACAGACAGAAAAGCTCACCTCATCTCGTAATCTGTCGAAATATGAGTGACAGAGAACTACCCAAATTCCATCACTTACAGAAATAAAATATTTTTTAACTCCAAGCGAACACTAAAATACGACCATTTACAACACTAAGCCTACTTACTCTTAAAAAAAGTTACCTACCTTCCACTCTCTAACAAAATACTGTTGCAACAAAGCCCCTATTAACTTTACAGCAAAATAGTATTCAAAACTACACAGCGGTTTTGGTCTCGTTGAGTCATCTTTGGTCTCCTGCTGCACAGATGTTTCATATGAAAATATATTTTTGGACAGACGATTTGCTGGCAGTCTGTCGATAGCACCGGTGCTCTTTCTCTCTGGCTAACTTTCCAAAATACCTACTGTTCATACCACAACACATCGGATTGTTTCGTTGGTTTGATGTTGTCAAAGCAGTAAAGTTCAAATTCGGTAAGGTCTCAGAAACTTGTGGCATAATTCAAATTGATTGGATAAATTCCAACTACTGTAAAAATAATATCTAGTTTACAGCAAAATGTTATACCTTCAAATTGTCCCTTCCACTTTATGCATGAAATTAGTCACATGATACTTTCGTCGCAGCTTTTCAGCTTTCAGTCTCTCATAAAATGACTTTGCATGCCTTCAACCTCATAATTCTTCCCTTCTTAAGTGAAAAATTAAGCCATCTTAATGAAAAGATGGCTTCTCTTTTTACTATTTCTTAACAATGTTACCATGAAATACATAGGACACTAATCTAACTTCATGTCAACTGCTGCACACATATAAATATCACATTATATCTGTTCAATCTTGCCTATATTTTTCCATCAAATCTGCGATAACACATCTGTTATTACATTCTTACGACCGACCGCATGTACGATTTGTAAATTAGCCGTCTGTAATATAAGACTCCAAAGTAATTGTCTCATGTTCTTGTTTTTAATGCATTCAAAGAATGTCAGAGGCTTGTGCACCGTGTACACAACCGCCTCCAAAATATTGCTCGTGGCATAAAGACTGAAACGTTCTAAGACGAGTACCAAACTAAAGAATTCCTTTGCTACCGTAGAGTATGTTCTCCGGTGGGTGTTCCACTTCATTGAAAAATAGAAAACTCACAGATCAATTCCATCATCATCTTCCTGTAGCAATACAGCTCCAACTTCAATGTCGCTAGCATTGATTGCAACTTTCTAGGCTTTCAAAATGTTTGTTTTAACGAAAACTGGTGAGGTGGTTAATCCTGCTTTTAAATGGGCAAATGTCACCTAGCACTGTTCTGTTCACGGATATTTTGTGTTCTACTTCTGCCAATCAGTTCAGGTTCCCACTACAATGCTGAAGTTTGGAAGAAACGTCCAGTGGAAAAATCATTCTCCCAAAGATTGGATTGTCTCTTTCTTCAACGTTTGGTAAAGGAAATCCCTCAATATCGTTCGTCTTTTTGCTCCTTTGGGCTTCCCTTCCATGACCAAATGTATGTCCCTAAAACTTCATCTCTACTTTCACGAACTGTGTTTTCTTTCTGTTTGTTACCAGTTTATCTTCTCTTAACCGTTCAAATAGCTCTGCCAATTGTACCATTTGATTTTTCCAGGATTCACACGAAAGATCCCCACGTCATCCAGATAGAGTGCACAGTTTGCTAACCCAGCCATAACTCTGTTCATGAGTCTCTAAACTTTGGCTGCTGCGTTCTTCATTCCAAAAGACATCACTTTGAATTTATTTAGGCCGTTTGAGGTTGCAAGCGCTGAAATTACTTTTGTTATCTCCGCGAAAGGTACCTGCCAAAAACCGCACAGTAAGTAAACTTTTGTGATGTTACCAGATTGTCCAACCTTCACTATTCAGTCTTGCAATGTCGGTATTGAGAATGAGTCGGATTTTTATGGCTTGAAATTACACTGTTCCCCGCAAATTCGGTTGATTCCGGTCAAATTTTGAGACAAATTTGATCGCTGAACTCCATTCGCTCTGACTTGGTTTGATGACATCTTTGTTGATCATCACATTCACTTTTTTCTGGATCTGCCTGGCTTTGAAAGCATTACGTGTGTTTTTATGATGGTTTATCAGAGCAGAATTCTGTACGTCTACCTCATGAACTATAGATTTAGTCGTCCCATCTTATTCTTGTATATGTCATCATCCTGCTGTAAAGAAATCTTGCAGCTGCGTTCTTTGCTCCAAAGACACATAGTTTACTCACCTTTTGCATTCGTGAGGGACTTAGTCATTGTTTAACATATATTGAGGGAAATCAAATTCCAGAAAATCTGGTTTTTTTGTCCTCCCTCTGTGGGGTATTAGCTAACACCTGTTTCTTCAATTCCTTCGCTCTATTATAATAAGATTTCAACGTGTTCACAAGACAACTATGACATAGTCTTTGTTTTTCCCAACACACATATTTACTAGGTAGTTTGATGGATTCATCTGTTTTTCTCAGTTTGCAAGGACCACTACCTTTGCTTGTGAAGGAATCTCCTGTCACTGTGAACAACACTACTACGTCATCCCCGCCTGAAAACGTCTGGATCTCCGAGTTTTTATCTGCCACCGGCTTCATTCTATGCTTTGCCCTGTTTTGGTACTGTTTCGCGAACTCAGCTATTCAATTTCGTCTCACCTCCCATACATAAAACCAAGTATGAGATCTCCAAATTTGGGCATGTCAATTTCTCATTAAATAATTTCAAACGGCCTCTCACTTAATGTCCGTGTATTATCTCAAATGGAGTAAACTGAGCACACTCCTTTGGGGCAACACTAATCACAAACTACACGAAAGGCATATCTTTATCGCAATCATTCGGGTAATCCTGTCAGAACGCTCTTCACATGGTATGAAGCGTCTGACGTCACATTTACGATCATTACTGGCATACAGTGTCGATAATGTGGTGCTAGAAAAACACAACCAGTCCACCAATATCTGGGGAGCAAGACAGCATGGTCCCACAAGTTCTGAAGCCGGAAAGGTTGACTCTTCCACTCCTCGGATATACCTCACTAGCTGTACATTTCCAGCACCACACTCACGACCCTGATCGCCAGCATTTGCAGTCCTCAGTTCCTTCCGAGGTTTCAGGATGATACCCACTTGATTTAAAATCCTGGATACCTAAGCTATCCATGACTCACTTCAACTGCCGAGTTTTAAAATTAGACTCTTGGTTAGATTGAATCTCTGTGGGTCATCCATACTGCGTGTTGGAAGCTGCTGCACTTTTTGCCTGAATACTCCATAAATGAATTGCTTCTGAAAATGTGGTAGACACATCCATTAGGGTTAACAAGTATTGGTTCCTACTTTTAGTTTTATGCAGCGGAACGGCACAACAGACTATAACTGAGGCGACCTCCTCCTGGTAGTTCTCGTACTACATGTAACACTTACTATTGTTATGCTATGGGCAACACAATCAAGTGACCTTCTTTCAATTTCTCCTCTGCATTATCATATTTTCATCTACGGATTCGACTTACGTTTCTAGCTTTGAGAAAATAATCTTCAGAAATATTCTATGACCAGTTTTCTAAGCATTTCTCAACATATAGATCTTCTATTGCCTCGTTTTTCTCTTGTAAGTCCGTTAGCCTTTCAGGACTGAACACTTCTGCCTGAATCTCTGCCTGTTCAGGTTCTATCTGCACCAGTACGTCAATCAGGACGCCACTAACTAAACGTTAACTTTATCTTTTTTTATCTTCGTGCTGTGACTTATGATAGTCGGATCTTGTTAATACATTCTGCTAAAATACCAGGGCATTTCTGTTTAACTCTTCAGTTTCTTGGTCTTTCTTGTCCTTTTCCAAAACAAGGCGTGTAGTCCAACTTGGATCCTGCGAAATCGTTCCCAAGAGCAAAATGGATTCATCAAACTGACACACTGACAATCGCTCCCACTGTTAGTTCCAAGTCTTGAGTTAGCACTCTAACATGATCTTAAGTAAGGGTAGGTTTATTTCTGTCCATTAATCAAGTTACCATCATCTCGGGTAACTGGTATGAAAGCGTAGAGATACGTTCATCTCTTAATATTAGAGACTGGTGAGATCCTGTACCTCTCAGAAATATACTTTATTGCCCTCCTCCCCCAGTTCCTTCTGAGTCAACTTTACCCACAGAGGCTAATTATTTATGGATATCAGGCGAGAAGTCCATACCTAGTCCCTATGTTGGCAGCACTTTCACTTTTCTTGGTTTTTCCGTCACGAATTTCATAAATGCCACTGGATTAACTTATTTTATGACATCTTTTCCCACAATGGCGTTCTTTAACAGACAGCATTGTGACATTACGTGTTCTACTTTAGCACTTTGGAGACACGTGAGGCATTTCACATCCTTTCCACACCTCTTGGACTTCTTTTTAACCTGTGGTAAACAATTAACTGCATGGCCATCTGCCATCTCTGTTGCTTTTCTCACTTTTGAACTTCCTGCTCATCCACATGAATTTCCGTGATCTCCGGAGGTGCGTTTTTAAACTACTCCAACAGAATAATCTCTCATGGAATTTTGAGGGTATTTGAAGGCCTGTGCAATATGCCAAGATGGCTATGATTAATTCTTTCTAACAGTGAACTGCTGTCTCTAGGCTTCTGGTGCAATTTCGTGTGCACTGAAAATAACCTGTTTGAACTCTTCATAATCTCTTGATTGATTCATCTGACAGCGCTGCGAATATCTCACTGGCTTTGCCTACGAGTTGAGTGTGAATTAGTATTACCACAAGTCCTCAGACCAAACCATCTGCCTTGCCATTTTTGTTTCAAATTAAATAAAGGAGATTTCGATATCTTTCTCACCACATTGTGGCATTTTAAAAAAAAATAAACGATATTTGTGCACATCACTACCTTCTTGTTTATTTGACAGCCTGTTAACTTCACTTTACTAACTTAATCGCAACTTCTGAAATTCAAATACTCTCTTTTCCCTGTCCCTTTATTGTCTCCCTCTTTCTCTCTATCTCTTTCTTCTCTCTTTTTGGTCTGTTGAGGACCATCTCTCTCTTTTCTGCTTCTCTCTCTTTCTTCACTCTCTCGTTCTTTTTACCTCACTCTCACTATATCTTCTGACTTCATTTTCCTCAATTCTAATGTAAGGTTTTCTTGCCCTCACTCATTTATCTGTTTCTCTGACAACCATAAGTGCTTGTGTGATTCTATTACAATTTCAGCTTTACTTATGTTCTTTCTTAAACCGAATTTTAACCTCTTTGCTCATGCTAAAGATAAATTTTATTTTCTTTCTCATCTTTCTTGGGAAATTTGTGAAAAATTTTCAAACTCGAGAACAGCTTTAGCAATTTTCAGAATCATGTCTATCAAATTTCACCAAACACAGTTACAGAAATTAAACATTTTTCTCACCTACGTTTTACAAAGAAATCTAGAACACCAATCAGCAAGTGTTTAAATCTGCTGTGATCTTTCATACCTTAAATCTATTCAGATCTAAATCTATCCAGTCTCAGACTGGATTTATCTACAACTTTCCACATCGTGGCCTGAGCCCACAAACTGTTAGGACATGTTGGCAAAACCTTCTGCTAATTAAACCAAACCCACTGAAAAAATGACCTCGCCGTTTGATGCGATACAGTATGAGTGTTAGAGTCCTATCCAAGTCCACTATTTAACCAAAAAAAAGTTTATTCTTTAAATCCAATAGAGAACAGTAAACAACGACTAAATACAAAACTAAGCCTTATTTCTCTTTAATATGTGTTATCTACCTCCTGATCTAAAAGAGTAGTCTGATCTGATAAAACCAATAATAAGTAAAAGTCAAATCTATTTTCAAAACCACAAAGCGGTGTCGATCTCCCTGCATCCTCTTCGGTCTTTTGGTGCAAAGATGTTTCGTATCAAAAGTGGCCTCTTATACAGTGGGTTTGTGTACAGTCTGTCAGTGGCAGGAGTTGCTCTTTCCCTCTGAATAACTGTCCAAAATGCCCTTTTTTATCCACTACATAAATTTGAAGCATTTCATTGTCAGCGTTGTTAAAAACGTAAAATTCAAATTCGGTTGGGTTCTTATATCTTCGAGCATAGCATAAACTGAATGGTGAAATTCGAACTGCTCTGAAAACAGCTGATACCACGGTTACATCCATATGATACATCTTCAAATTATCCATTACAATTTATGCCTGCAGTCAGTCACATGATAGGTGTTGCCGGCTTTTCAGATTTCACTCTCCCTTTTTGGTACAGAGCATGCCATCAACTTGATAACACTTCACTGCTTATTACCTGCCTCCTAACCTATGATAATACACTGCTCCAACATATCACTTATTAAAATTTCAAGAACATAATTTCAAAACCAGACAGCAGTTGTTGTCTTCGGTGTCATTTTTCTTCTGACATCAATTCTCTCTGGGTCGTCTTCTTTCTTTTACTGCTGAACATGCTTCACAGGAAAAGGTAACTTTTATAGATATCGTTTCAATTTCTGTGGTCTGTCAAATACTGTGCCAGATTTTCAAACGCCTCCCATTTTTAAATCCGCAGCAGCAGACTATCTGATTGGTTCGATGCTGGCAAATCAATAAATTCAAGTTGGATTGAGTTTTTGTATCCTGAGACATAATTCAAGCGGATTCCTCAAATTCAAACGCTTCTCAAAATAGAAAAAAAAACTCCTCCATCTATTTCACATCAAATGTTCCATATTTTCAATTTTGTTCAGTAAATTCTGAGGCTGCTCTTGTAAACTCTCACAATATCTCGCCCTCAGGAATATGATGAACCATTCAGTTGAAAAGATGGCTTCACTGTTTTATTTTGCCTAATCCTTAACACGATGAAAATTAAGTGCATCAGTATTTACTCTAAATTCATGTCAATTAGTGCACACACACTCACACACACACACACAAATATACACACATTCGTAGAAATCTGTCCAGTCCTATCGATACTTTATCCTTTTAATCTCTCATAACGCATCTGCAATCACCTTTCTATCAACCACAACATGTACAATTTGTAAATTAAATATCTGTAGCATAATGCCACAATGAAATTAACTTTTATGCTTGTCTTTAAAACTTTCCAAGAATGTAGAAGATTTGTACACAAGTATTTCTGACATAGCTAAAGTCACACAACTCCAGGTTATAGGCCAAAATGTTTAATTTGGAGCACTAGCTTTTGGAGCGCTGCTTCTTGATCAGGTGGTTGTGGAATACATGACTGTAAGATATCATGCACTCCACATGAGTGTAAGATCGAAAAACCTGTTAAACAATTGTTTTAACATGGTCATTCTAACAGTTGAGAGACTTAACAATCAATCAACGTATTTTTCAACGTATAACTTCAATTTCATCACACTGTAAATTTTGGTATAAATTCTGTGTCTTACAATCATGTACTCCACAACTACCTGATGAAGGAGCAGCACTCTGAAAGCTAGTGCTTCCAATTAAACCTGTTGGACTGTAACATGGTGTTGTGTGATTTTTAAATTCGTACTCCCCAGTGCAACACCGACACCTCCAAATCATTTCTGACATGTTGTTCATCACATAAGAATTTCAATTTTGTAAATTTAGTCTCTGTCTCATTAATTCTTTTTCGGTGGTCAAATATTTTCTGTGTTGAATGTTGAGTTTCTCTAAAAAGTAGACAATTGACTTTAAAATCCTACATCACCTTCTTGCAGCAGTAACGCTCCAACTCTTATATCATTAGCATCAATTGCAACATTGAAGGCTGTCAAAAAAAGATTTAGTTAAAAATGGTGAGGTAGTTAATATTACTTTTGTATTCTCAAATGCCGACTGGTATTGCTAATTCCACCGAAAGTTTGGGTTCTTCTTTAGTAAATTTGTTAGTGTTGTGGCCACGCCACTGAAATTCGGATTGAACTACCAGTAGAATCTGTTCAGTCCGAACAATCAAAGCACACCTTTCTTCCAAGTTGATTTTCCAAGTTCCCTGATGGCTTTCGTCTTGGCATTCGCTGCCGTCAACCTTACACGACCGCTATTATGTCGCAAGAACATCACGTCTGCTTTTGCCTCTCATAATCATTTAAAGAGGTCTGTTAACTGTAGAATCTAATATTTCAATGACGTTTCAATGATTGCTACATTTCCAGATAAACTGCACAATTTATTAATTCAGCATCTTTTTCCCTGAGACTTTGGAATGTGGGTGGTGCGTTCGTCATTCCTCCAAAAAGCACCACTTTGAATTGATGTAGCCCAATGGGCTTACAAGTACAGAAACATGATTCGCTTCCTCTAATAAAGATCCCTGCCAATGACCAACCAGTAAGTCCAGTCTGTGATATAGGTTTTTTCTGTTGAGTCAGATTTTGTTCGGGCATGGACCTTGTGATAGTACACCCAAAAGTGTGATCAGGTCAGTTTTCAAAACTAACACAATTTTGAAAGTTCACTCATTCTGAGTCAGTTCAATGGTAACTTCGGTGAATATTGTATTGACTTGCTTCTGGACTTGTGAGGCTTTGACAGCATTAAATCTGCGGGGGTGTTGATTTATCGGAACAGCATTCCCTACTTCCATCTCATAAACAGCGATGTAAGTTCTCCCCAAGTTATTCCTGCTATTTCTTCATACTGCTGCAACAAAAATACTCATCTCGTTTCTTTGTTCCTGAGACATATAGCTTACTGACCAATCCAATTCTTCAAGGACATGTTCATTGTTTGACGTATTTTGAGACACACCCATTTCCATGACTTCTGCTTTTGCTTCCTCACTGCAAGGCGGTAGCAAGCATCTGTTTCTACAGTTCCCATTTGCTATTATCATAACGTTACAACACATTCACAGTCCATACACCGTTATATTTATTTTAACACAATCTTTACCAGACAGTTTAGCTAACTTTTTCTTCTCTGAATTTAATCAGGATCACTAAAACTGGCTGTGAAAGGATCGCTTACTACTGTTGCCATCACTAATACGTTATCCCTCCGCGAAAACGTCCGATTTTTAGAGATTCGTATGCCACCTGCTTCATTCTATGCTGTGCCTTCTTCAGGCGCTGATTGGGTAACTCACGTACCCGTCTAAACAGTTCGCTCTCCTCAGATACAGAACCCAAATGCGAGATCTCCGAATTCAGTCCTATCAATTTCTCATGGTGAATTTCCCAGGCCGTCTCACTTCATATGTGAGTATAAACACAAAGCGAACAAATTGAGTCGATTCGTTTGGAGCATCTCTTATGACAAGCAAGAAAATGGGATACCTTTATCCGAATCATTCGGGTCATCCTGAGAGTGAGCTCTGAGCCTGGTCTTCATGGTCTGATGAGGAGAAAGTGAGGTCTGCAGATGCTGGAGATCAGAGCTGAAAATGTGTTGCTGGAAAAGCGCAGCAGGTCAGGCAGCATCCAGGGAACAGGAGAATCGACGTTTCGGGCATAAGCCCTTCATCAGGAATGAGGGAACTGTGTCCAGCAGGCAACGATAAAAGGTAGGGAGGAGGGACTTGGGGGAGGGGCGTCGGAAATGCGATAGGTGGAAAGAGGTCAAGGTGAGGGTGATAGGTCAGACTGGGGTGGGGGCAGAGAGGTCAGGAGGAAGATTGCAGGTTGGGAAGGCGGTGCTGAGTTCGATGGATTTGACTGAGACAAGTTGGGGGGAGGGGAAATGAGGAAACTGGTGAAATCCGAGTTCATCCCTTGTGGTTGGAGGGTTCCTAGGCGGAAGATGAGGCGCTCTTCCTCCAACCGTCGTGTTGTTGTGGTCTGGCGATTGGTGGGGTGGTAGATGAGGACAAGTGGGGTTCTGTCGTGGTGGCGGTAGGAGGGGCGGGGCTCAAGGGCGGAGGAGCGGGCAGTGGAAGAGATGCGGTGGAGGGATCGTCGACCACGTCGCGGGGGAAATTGCGGTCTTTGAAGAAGGAGACCATCTGGGTCGTACGTTTTTGGAACTGGTCCTCCTGGGAGCAGATGCGGCGGAGACGAAGGAATTGGGAGAATGGGATGGCGTTTTTACCCCTTACCAATGCTCACTGTGATTGAGGATGGCACTCACTTAATTTAAGTTGCTCTCTGCCTCCGCTATCCATGAGTTGTGAAAACATCACAGCAGTAAAATTAGACTCTTTGTCCGCCTGAATCCGTCTGTGTAACCTATACCACATGAAGAAATCTATTAACTACGACAACACCCCCTTTGCCGTAATACGCCATAATAGAATTGCCTTCAGAATTCTTTTAGATGCATCTATTATGTTTAGCCAGTACTGGTTCCCACTTTTTGTTTAGGCAAGGGACCTACATAGTCCATGAAAACCTGAGTGAAAGATTCTTCAAATGTGGCAACTCACGACAACAGGGATCGTTTTATTACTACCTCTGGCTTACCTACTAATTGGGCAATATGGCATGCTCTGCAAATATAAACCACATCCTTGTGCATTTCAGAACAATAGAAATGCTTTTGTGCCTTCGTCTGAGTCTTCTTTACAGCAAGGTGACCTCTAACTGGTAATTCATGTGCTACACTTAACACTTTCTGTCGGCATGGCACCAGAAACACAATATGGTACATTTATCTCCATTTCTTCTCGACACAAACGTACTATGGTCTCAATTTGCGTTTGCGGATTCTACATTTAGGATCATAGCCCTCAGGAATGTATTCAGTTTCCTTTTCTGAGTATGCATCAATCTATATACCATTTAGTGTCTCGTCTTTCTGTTGTACCTTAATTAATCTTTCAGACGTAAACACTTCTAACAGACCCTATCCTTTTCAGATTTTTTCCTGCCCCATGAAATCAAGCAATGTGTCCCCTAACTGAACCTCAAATCGTTCGTTTTTGCCTTGAAAGTTTGCTTCGTGCTGCGATTTAAAATAGTGGGATCGTGTTACTGCACAGTCTGGAAAGAAAATTCAGGGTATTTTTCTTTTAACTTCTCAGTTTAGTGATCTAAGTTTGGCTTCTCCACAACAACGGGTGTCACCCCCCAATATTGGTCCTGCTAAATGGTTACAAATAACAACCTTCATTCAACTGAATCACTATTCAATCAGTCCCGCTGTTATTTCCCCAATTGATACTCCAACCTGAACTTACTTTTGGGAACATTGCATCCCTGTCCATCTATCCCAAAAATGACAATTATCCCTGAAAACATGTCAGAAACAGTTCAAATATATTGATGTCTTACTATGAGAGACAGATTGGACCCTGTATCTCTCAAAATTATAACTTCTTTCCCTTCTCCCCTTCTTCTTTCTGAATAATGTACCCAAAGAGGCGAAGTCTTATAGAGATCAGACAATAACTAAAAACCCAACCCCAACAGAGTTCGTGCACTCTCCAGCAGCTCCTCGACTTTTCATGGCGTTTCCTTTACGACTTCGTAATTACATTGGCTTAACCACTTTTACCGCATTGATTTCTCACAATGTCTTTCTTTAACAACCATCGCTGTAGCTTTATGTGCCCCATCTCCTGACAGTTAAAACATCTTTTTCCCTCTCTTAAACCACTGACACTGTAATCGTCTATGCCCCACTGCATGACAAGGAAAAAACCTGAAGCCGTTCAGCTCCTTTCCACCCTCTTAGGCTTTTTGTTAACCTGTGGCAAACAATTGCCTGTTTCCTACTTTTTATTTCGTAGTGTAGGATCACACCTTTCCCCAATTTCTATTGCACACAGCATGAAATTCCTGCAGGAATCCAAAATTTGTCAAATGCTCGAATTTCTTTTAATCTGCTATTTCTGCCACTGTTCTCAATTCTTGAATTTTCTGTTCATCCACATGAATTCTTAGCAACTCCAGGAGTAAGTTCTTAAATTCCTCCAGCAGAATAATCTCTCTTCGAGCCTGTTAGGTCATATCGTCTTATCTCTGTTTGAGGCTTGCACCCATCTATCAAAATTATTATGTTTAATTCTTTCTAACTCAGCATAAGTCTGTACTGTCTCTTCTTTGTGTTTCTGAAACGGTGTCTGTACGCTTCTGGTTACCAATTCAGAAACACTCAAAATAGTCTGATCGACATCTACACAATTGTTTAACCCCTCATCTTACAGTGCTGCAAATACCTCACCACCTCTGCCCACAAGCTTAGTCTGAAGGAACATAACCGACAGGTTCTTTGACCGCACCATCTGCCTAATCAATTTTTCAAAATAATTAAAGAAGACTTCGAATTATTTCTCTTCCAGTTCTGGCAATGTTTTGATATACTTGTACATATTACTAACTTCTGTCTATATCTCCATCCTTTTACTTTAATTTTTCTGACCATTTCACGACTGCTGAAGTTCACATTATCTCTCCCTTTCTCTTTATTGTCTCGCTCTCCTTCTCTCTCGTCTCTTTCTGCCTCTCTTTACTCTATTTCTATTTGCACAGCTAAGGTCATTCCCTCTGTTTTCCTATCTCTTTTTCCACTTTCCCTCTTTCGTTTATCTCTCTTTCTCACTCATTTTCTACGCTCATGGCTCTTCTTCCCATTTCTTTATCATCGAACTACATTTTTTCTTAATTGCAATATCTTTTTTCTATATGTACTGGGAGTGTCTCTTTCCCTGATATACCGAAGTGCTTGACTAACAATGTTAAAATTTCAATTTTCCTTTTGTCACACCCTATCTAATCCCCTGATTATCTTGTATGTGTCAATTAATTTACATCAGAAACATCTTCTCTCTACCGAACACTACCTCAAGACCCTCAGCCTTTCCTCATAAGACATTCCCTCAATAACAGGGAACATCCCAGGGAATCTCTTCTGAACCCTCTCCAAAACTTGCACGTCTTTCCTCTGATTTGGTGAACGGAATCGTACGCAATATTGCCAGTGCGGCTGTTCCAGAGTTTTTAAGGCTGCAGCATGACCACGTGGCCTCGAAAATAAATCATTCTACCGATTAAAGCTAACACACCATTTGCTGTGCTTCTGTTCGCCAAGCTGGGAATTTGTGTTGCAGACGTTTCGTCCCCTGTCTAGGTGACATCCTCAGTGCTTGGGATCCTCCTGTGAAGCGCTTCTGTGCTGTTTCCTCCGGCATTTATAGTGATTTGTATCTGCCACTTCCGGTTGTCAGTTCCAGCTGTCCGCTGCAGTGGTCGGTATATTGGGTCCAGGTCGACGTGCTTATTGATTGAATCTGTGGATGAATGCCATGCCTCTAGGAATTCCCTGACTGTTCTCTGTTTGGCTTGTCCAATAATAGTAGTGTTGTCCCAGACGAATTCATGTTGCTTGTCATCTGAGTGTGTGGCTACTTCGGATAGCTGGCCGTGTCGTTTCGTGGCTAGTTGGTGTAGCCAACCATTTGACTTCTAAATAACGCTTTTTTCACGGTGTCAACTTTCAGGGATAAATGTACACGGACACTGAAGTCTCTGTGTTCACCCATAATACCACGGAAGTTACTATTTGCCTTCCATACTTTATTCCTATTGGCCCTTCCAAAGTAAATCACCTCACGATTTTCCACATTAAACTCCATTTGTCAAATCGGAGCCCAGCTCTGCAGCTTATCTTTGTCCATCTGTCGTCTGCAACATCCTTCAACACTATCCACAATTTCATTGAACTTAGTGTCTACCGCTAATTTATTCACCCACTCATCTCCGAGCTCATCTGGTTTATTTATATTTTTTAAAATGACAAAATGCAATGTCCCCAAAACGTTGCGGTTTACCACTAGTAACTGAACTCCAGGATGAATATTTCCTTTCACCACCTACCTCTGTCTTCTTTTCAGCTTGCGAACGTCTGATCAAAACTGCTAAATCGCCCTCAATCCCACGTTACCGTATTTTGTGCAAAAGCCTACCATGGGTAATCTAATCCAGCGCCTTATCAAAATCCATATACACCACATTAACCTCTTATTCCTCATCGATCTGTTTGTTCAAATTCTCAAATAACTCAAAATGCATGGCCTATACTTTACGAAACCATGTTGACCACCCCTAATCTTCCTTTCTCAAAGATTGTAAGTCGTATCTCATAACTTTTTCCAACACTTTACCCACCACCGATGTAAACCTCACTGATCTATAATTACCAGATTCGGCTCTGCTCCCCTTCTTGAACAAGTGGACAACAATGGCTCTCCTCCAGTCGCCTGGCAGTAATCCTGTTGACAATGGCAAGATAAAAATCAAAGCCAAAGACTCTACACCTCCTCCCTCTTATTTGCCCTCAACTCTATAACAATATACTGTA
This sequence comes from Chiloscyllium plagiosum, assembly GCF_037043375.1. Taxonomy (NCBI): domain Eukaryota; kingdom Metazoa; phylum Chordata; class Chondrichthyes; order Orectolobiformes; family Hemiscylliidae; genus Chiloscyllium; species Chiloscyllium plagiosum. The sequence goes on from NW_028270188.1 coordinate 38,821,888, forward strand.
GCGATAAAACACTTCTTATTATTACATCGACTTAATTTCAAAACCTGTACTTTTTTCTTTTGGCTGAAGATCTCACTGGGTCATGTTCGTTCTTTTATTGCGAATATGTTTCATAAAAATGTACATTTGATTGATTTTGCTTTTATTTTGATGTGTCTATCTCAATGACATCCAGTTGGCTGATTTCCAACATGCCTGCATTTTGTTTATATGCCCAGCATCGAAATGTCTCATTGCTTCGATGTTGGCAAAACAATTACTTTAATCTTGATTCGTTTTTCGTGTCCTGTGGCATAATTCAAGCTCATTGCGTAAATTCGTTTTGTTTTCAAAACAGCAACCAATTCTGGTATCTGTTTCACAGCCAATTGTAAATATTATCACATTTACAATACATTCTGAGACTGCTGTTGCATACTCTCAGCGCAGTACAGCATTCACTCTCTTCTTGGTAAAGTACACGCCCTCAACTTAATAAAATGTCTCATGTACTTATGGCCTTATGCTCTTCTTCCAGGGCACATCCGGTTGAATTTCCTCTGCACTGTCTCCGTTGAAATCACCCACTTCCTGTAATGTGCCATTCCAGAACTTCACACATCTTGGCCTAACCAATGTCATGATTAGCTTTTTCTAATCTATTCCACGATGAATAAAGGTTATGCCTGTGTTAACTTGTGCCTTCATAATTAAACTGTTAACTTGTTCAATCACTTTAGGAATCAGTGGAGAGTTAATTTTTGAGCATCATAGTGCACTTCCATTCATTGAACGCTCCCTGCCTAATTCTATCTTGCAAATTCCATCACTTCAGAGTTATCAGATTAAATTACACCTGCCATTGATCTGTCAATTTCATGGTTCCATCTATTCCTTCATGAAACAAAGGACATTCCCCTCTCAGTGCCAACTACCCGGCAAATCTTTGTGTCAAACACATTGGCTTGCTTATAACACTCGCCCCACTGCCTGCACATCCACCTCTACATCATTTAAGGGATCACAATGATAAGGGTCTTAGCACTGATCCCTGTGGTACAACAGCGGATAATGACCTCCCGTCACAAAACCAGCCTCTGACCACTTCCTATTTCTCCTGTCACTGTTGGATAAAATTAGAAATCACAAAACACCGGGTTACAGTCCAACAGATTTAATGGAAGTACTAGCTCGTGGAACACTGCTCCTTCATCGCAGCGCTGCTGTGGAACGGGATCATAAAACACTGAATGTATGTTAATATTCCACAGCTACCTCATGAAGGAACAGTGCTCAGATAGCTAGTACTTTGAAATAAAACTCTCTTGGCCGATAACCTGGTGCTGTGTGATTTTTAACTTTGTCCACCCAGTCCAACACCAGCATCTCCACATCGTTGTTGGATTAGCCAATTTTGAACTTAACTTGCGAAGTTCCACTGGAAACCATGATATGTAACTTTCTTTATCATTTCGCATTTGGGGCTTTGTCAAAGGCCATGCTGAAAGAATATACAAATGGCTCTCTCAGGAAAAAAAAATGTTATTCACATTTATCAGGCATGACTTCCCTCTGATAAAGATTTGGTGACTCACCCCGATCAGTTCTTACCTCTCTAAATGGAGATCAGTTTTCACCTTCACTGTTTTCTCCAATGAATCCCCTCACACTGATTTGACAATCACTGGGCTGTAGTTACCTTATCTGTCCCCATCCTTTATCCTATAAAGTGAAAACACATTACCTGTTCTCTGGATCTTTGACTCCTCTACTGTTGCGAGATCCTACTTAAACTTTTGGCTTAGGCCGGGCTTGCCTCACACAACAGCCTTAGATATGATTCATTCAGAGCTGGGATTTGTCCATTTTTTATGGCCGCCAAAACTAACAATCCCTGCTCACATCTTATAACAACAACACGACGGTTGGAGGAAGAGCGCCTCATCTTCCGCCTAGGAACCCTCCAACCACAAGGGATGAACTCGGATTTCACCAGTTTCCGCATTTCCCCTCCCCCCACCTTGTCTCAGTCAAATCCATCAAACTCAGCGCCGCCTTCCTAACCTGCAATCTTCTTCCTGACCTCTCTGCTCCCAACCCGGCCTGACCTATCACACTCACCTTGACCTCCTTCCACTATCGCATTTCCGACGCCCCTCCCCCAAGTCCCTCCTCCCTACCTTTTATCTTTGCCTGCTGGACACACTTTCCTCATTCCTGAAGAAGGGCTTATGCCCGAAACGTCGATTCTCCTGTTCCCTGGATGCTGCCTGACCTGCTGCGCTTTTCCAGCAACACATTTTCAGCTCTGATCTCCAGCATCTGCAGACCTCACTTTCTCCTCACATCTTATATCAATCGATTCAACGTTTTCATACCGAATTGCTGAATTCTGTACTTGCATCCTCCTTCTCCCACTCATTTAACAGTGTTGCTAATTCTCCCTTATGCTGCCTGCCTGCACTTGTCTATGCCACTTCATCAGTCAGTCCTCTCTTTGTGAATGTGCTAGGTTTACTTGCTATCCTTTCAGATTTATTGAAACGTAGAGAACATTGGCTGAATGTTGTCATCAGAAATCATGCCAAATAACAGAGAACATGGAGCAGAACAGCAGAAGAACGAGTCCTTCGGACGAGAATGTTGTGTCTGACATGACGCCAAATGGAAGTAATCCCTTCTGCCTGAACTTTGTCCATATCCCTTGATTCCTTGCATTATTCATATAGTTACCTAAAAGCCCAGGAAACACGTCCATCATATTTAACACTACCGCTGCTCCTGACAGTGTTTTCCTGGTTCTTACTGTTCTCTGTGAAAAAATGCTCCACCCCCATGTCTCTTTTGAACTTTCCTCTTCATACTTTAAATAGATGTTCCCTTGTTTTAAACTTTTCAAATCTTGGAAAATATTTCTGACCTTCAACCTAACTATATATCTCCTAATCTTATCAATTCTTCCTACTCCGATGTAGAAAATAACTCGAGTCTTATAGCCACACCTATGGAGGAGGGATATAGTTTCATTGGAGGGATTTCAGAAGAAATTGCTGGATTGCTGGATTGCCTATGAAGATAGATTGTGCAGTTCTGATTTATCCTCTCTGAGAATGGGGGTGGGAGGAGAACTCACTGAGGTCTTGAAAATGTTCAAAATGATTGCCAATGCAGATGTCTACTGAATATTTCCTCATGTGCAGAAATCTAAAACTACAAATCGTAACTTTAGGATAACGCAGAGCAAATGTAAAACGGGATCAGGCGAACTTTCTTCTCTCAACGAATTGTGAACTTCTGTAATTTAGTACCCCAGAGTGCAAGGTAACTGGGATTTTTTTTTGTAAATGAAGGCTTATGGAGAATTTGCAGGGAGATAAATCTGAGGCCGAAATGATATCAGCCATTATCGCAACAAATGACACTGCAGCCTCGAGGGTCTGAATCGCCAACTGATGCACCTCGTTCTTATTTAAACATTTGCGTGTGCTGCACAGGAATGAGAGAGGACTGATTGTCAACCATGAAGCAGCCATTTAGGATAAATCAGTCTTAATCATTTTGACACATGGTAACAAGTGGAGTCACACAGTGACGAGTACTAGATCCTCAACTAGGTACAATCTGCATCAATGATTTCGAGGAACGGAGAAATGCAATGTAACTACGTTTGGTGACGACACGAAAATAAGCATAAAATTAACTTGTGATGGGAAGGTGGAGATCTGCAAATGAATATAGACAGGGCACGTGAATCAATAATAGTTTGTCAGTTGGAATATATTATTATTTATAAATTTTAAGCTCAATCCTGGAAAAATTAAAGGCTTCACAAATTTTAAAGTTGAGAAGGATTACGGGAATTAGTGATACAAGGTGTATTGGACGGTTCACTCTTTCCCGGTCTAACATCAGAATTATTGTTCCATCTCCATGACGATCTACTCCCTGATGTTCCCAGTGGCCCAATTGCTTTCAGTACACAAGGGGTGTTTTGATGATGTACTTAGCTGTGGGGAGTGGCGAGCGGGAGCTTATTTTGAACTGTGTGCCAAGGGGACTGCCTTCATCCGAGAGGTCATCTTTTCTTTCCGCATAGAGATCCAAAGATGATGGTAATGGATGACTGCTTCTGAATGAAGAAGCTGCGACGCGAACCAGGACAGCGGGCATTCACCAACATGATGTGTTGTGCATGGTCACATTCCAACATTAATGGACTGACAGCTCCTTCATTTCCTCTGCAGTTGACATACGGACTCGGTAGAGCCATGTGCACTATCAGGAATCCCGCCAGACTGGGAAGAGAAAGATACACTCAGCAGCTCCCTACTGAGGGAGGAATCATGATATTCACCTCATCCTCCACATATATTCTCCACCACCAAATAGTGACATTGATGTCGAAATATTGGGAAATGATGGAATGTCACCGACTCCTGCCTGGAAAGTTCTGGACCATAGAAACTGAACGAAAGTGTGACCCCAATAGTAACTGGCTGCACCGTCCTCCATCTGGTGTGAAGTTGTGTGTTGACAGAGTTGACCACCGCCATGTGACTAGCTCCTTATTCAATGAGGGTCCCCTTACAGTTTTGTCCTGGTTTAAGTGCAGCATGCGAAGCAGTTCTTGGAAAAGCCAGTGTGCGTATGGCAGTTCCCTTTCCCCACACACATTCACACTATGGTTTCAGAGCTTTCCCACTCTGCAGGCTCTGCTCCATTTGTTGTTCATGTCGCAGATCCAGATGCTGTAACTTCAGTCCCCGTGTTCTGTCCAGAGTTGGATTACCAAATATTCCGGTTTCCCTCGTTGTCTGAGGCAGCTCACAGCACAACCTTCAGGCTACCATCCCCAGCTCCTCCACAAACATGTCAATAAGAGGATTCAGTCAGACGTCGTTCATGTACAAGATGGATTCCTGATCCTTTACAATCATATTTGAGGGCTTTTCTCGTATATTGAAGGCACGATCAGCTGACAGAGGCAAACACAAGCGATCAATGCACAGATTCAGACCAAATTTTAAACACGTGTCTTCAAGCTGCTGAAATCCCCTGTACAACATGGAGCACCATAAAGTCACATGGGAGTGTTAACACAGTTGAACACACACCGTTTCCTTGTTTCTGAACTCGACAGTGATGGAACTAAATAATCCATGGATACAAATAGCAAAGCTCCGGGTAACATACCTGTATGATGATACTGTGGCTGTATGAGGCGCATTTTATCCTGTTAGACATTGAGAGAGTTTGGGAAACAAATCTAGATCCGTCTCTGAGAGGACAAACAATTTGAGTTGCCTCGGGTCGTTCATTAAATTGGGGCAACAGGAGCAGCCTGGGTGAGTTTGGTTAATCTCTCGCAGAGGAGAAAGTGAGGACTGCAGATGCTGGAGATCAGAGCTGAAAATGTGTTGCTGGAAAAGCGCAGCAGGTCAGGCAGCAGCCAAGGAACAGGAGAATCGACGTATCGGGCATAAGCCCTTCTTCAGGAATGAGGAAAGTGTGTCCAGCAGGCTAAGATAACAGGTAGGGAGGAGGGATTTGGGGAGGGGCGTTGGAAATGCGATAGGTGGAAAGAGGTCAAGGTGAGGGTGATAGGCCGGAGTGGGGTGGGAGCGGAGAGGTCAGGAAGAAGATTGCAGGTTAGGAAGGCTACGCTGAGTTCGATGGATTTAACTGAGGCAATGTGGGGGGGAGGGGAAATGAGGAAACTGGAGAAATTACAGAACTTGGATTTCTGGTTTGCTTTCAGCAGTGATTTCTGGGGCATCATCATGTTTAGAAGACAATGAGTATCTCCCAATTGCTGTACAATCTCTCTCTCTCTCTCTCTCTCTCTCTCTCTCTCTCTCTCTCTCTCTCTCTCTCTCTCTCTCTCTCTCTCTCTCAGTTTTCTTTCAGAATTATCTTTTGATGTTGTTTCCTCCTGGAGTGTAAAACTGCATGTAGGAAAATGCATTTTTTGAACTTTCCTTTTACCAAGGTGTGTCTATGGGATGTAAACATATTGGAACAGTTGATATCAGAAGAATAGTCTATGTTTTACTGAGAAAGTTTTCAAAATGAATTAATTTATTCCAAGTTCTTCTTTCTTTTGTTGTGTTTTAAATATAGTATTTGAATCATTTGTGTTTTGCTTGATTATGAGTAGTTTGACCAATTGAATTGCATCTCTCTTTTAGTAAAACAACAAAAATGTTTCTGCTTCTGTTACCTTCTATATGCATCCTGAGGGGTTCTGTTTCATAACAAGAGGGACTGGTTTTTACATCAAAGTTGGATAATTGGATAATTACTTATTGTTACACATGTTGAAGAATGATCGTGTTTGCCAGAAGGATAAGACAAGATGGACGGGGGCGATTTTGGACGGTCGATTCAGAATAATGAGAACATAACATATATGTGCAGCACAGAAGCTAAAATGCTGAAATTATATCACATTCTCATCCACTTCACATATCCACTTTGAAAACTGTAATGGCAGCTCAGAAATATGTGCTCAGAACACTGTCTAGATCAAACAAGTGTACTGCTCAATAAGGCCTGGAAATCTGAACACAGTAGAACATTGTGTAGGCGTCACATTGTCACTAGTTAACTGTCTAGCGGGGAAGCTGTATCTGTGTTCAGCTGCACTTCTTGTTTGACCGCATGACGGCTTTTGAACTGCGGATTGACTCACTGTGGAGCATCTACGATGCTGAGGAGGTCGTGGATATAATACGTTTAATGAATTGGTCATACCGCAGATTAGGTTGTTGAGAGAGACAGTGAGTAGGTGAACAAAAGGCAGACAAATAGCTGGAAAGCAGTGTCGGTGTTTCCTGCGGTCACCTCCATCCAAAACAAGTATATCGTTTTGGATACTGTAGAGGAATATGGCTAACCGGGGAGGGCAGCAATTACCAGGACCATGGCACCATGGTTGACACTGCTGCTCAGAATAGCGGGAAAAAGACTCTTGGCGGCACAGTTATAGGGGATTCTATTGTAAAGAGAGCAGAGAGGCGTTTCTGTCGATGAAAACGACACTCCTGGATAATGTGTTGCTCGGGACAGGGATGTCACCAATCAGTGCATCCTGAAAGAGGAGGATGAACAGCCAGAAGTCATGGTGCACATAGGAGCCAATAATATAAGTAAAAAAACGAAATGAGGATCTGAAAGCACAATTCAGGGAGCGAGAACAAAAGTTAAAGTGGAGGACCTCAACTGTCGTGATCTCGGGATTGCTACCACTGCCAGGAGCTAGCCAAGGCTGAACACGTGGCTTGAGAAATGGTGCAGGAAAAGGTGGTCATACTTGTGGAACGTTGAAACTGGTTCTGTGGAACGATGAAATTTTACAGTTTGATGATCTGCACCTGAACCAGACTGTACCTAATAGTCTTGAAGGAGTTTCTGCTACTGCAGTTGGGAGGTATAATACTAAAGTGGCACAGGGCTGGAAATCAGAAGAGAAGACTAGTAGACAGTGAGGTAGAAGATAAAGATTGTGAGGATCATGAAATTAGCATTACCAAGGGGAAGAGTAGGCAGAGAGCAGACGAAGGCAAAAGAACTGGTACCTGAATTGCATACTTTAATGAAAGGAGTATCGTGGGTAAGGCAGATGAACATAACTTTTGAATTGGTGCCTGGGAGTATGATGTTATTGTGATCGCTGAGACTTGGTTGAAGGAAGGACATGATTGGCAATTAAATGATCCAGGACATAGATGCTTCAGACCGAACAGGGATGGATGTAAAAGATGGGGGGAGAGGAGTTGCATTCGCTGATCACTGATGATACCACGGCTGTTCGAAAGGAGATCAAAATGGAGGCCTTGAGGAGTGAGGCATTGCGGGAAGAGCTGCGAAATAAGAAGTGTTCAGTTACATTGTTGCAGCTGTAATACAGGTCTCCCAGCAGTAAGTGTGAGGTAGAAGAACAAATAAGTAAACATATTATGGAAAGCTGTGTAAGCAACAGAGTGGTAATTTTCCCAACACTGACTGGCATGCACTTCATGTCAGAGGTCAGAGTGGGACAGAATTTGCAAGGAGCATCCAGGCAAGTGTTCTGGAGCAGTGAGTCGATATTCCAACGAGCGAACGGGCAACGTTGGACCTAGTGTTGTGGAATGAGCTAAATCGGGTGGTAGAAGTTGCAATGGGGGATTTCTTTGAGCGTAGTGATCACAATTCTGCAAGTTTTAGAATATTCTTCGACAAAGATGAGAGTGATCCGAAGGGAAAATTATTAAACTCTGCCAAGAACAATTATATCAAACGTCGGAAGCAACTGGCAGATGTGGATTGGGATCAGCTATTTGAATGGAAGTCCAAATTTGTTATGTGGGAGGGTTTCAAAGTTCGGTTAAAGATCGTGCAGAATGTTCGTTTGAAAACAAGGGATAGCAAAGACAAAATTTGTGAACCGTGGATGACAGGAGAAATCGTACGACTATCCAAAAGGAAAAGAGAAGCATGCGTAAGGTTCAGGCAGCTAAGAACAGAACGAGTCCAGGAGGTATATCAGGAGAGTAGGACCAATTTTAAACGAGTAATCAATCGGGCTAAAAGGGCCATGAAACAACTTTAGCGAACAGAATTAAGGATAATCTCAAGGTCGTTTATTTTTATATCAGAAGCAAGACGGTAACTAGATAAATTATTGGAATACTTAAGAGTAACGAACGAAGATTGTGTGTCGAATATGAGAAAATGGGTGAGATTCTGAATGGTTACTTTGCCTCAGTACTCACTGAGGAGAGTGACATCATGAATGTTGAAATTAGAGATAAAAGCTTGTTTTCTCTGGATCACGTTGACATAAGGAGGGAAGATGTTTTGGGTAGGCTGAAGGGTATCAAGGTGCACAAATCCCCAGGATTTGATGGGATCTATCCCAGGCTGCTGAGAGAGGCGAGAGAGCACTGTTTAGGTGTTATGTAGTGGGTAGCACCCATGCGTCTGATCCAAAGCTTAGGATTTGTTTCCAATTCCTGATCTTGTGGTAGTTTACGTTTCTCTGGACGAGAAAGTACTGACTCAAGCTTTGTCTGTCGTGGAGATGTACCAGAGCATGTCGGATCAGATTGATGAAAACCACACATTGGGGAATAATTTTACACATTTCGGGGTTATTGCTGATTGGTCGTACAGTTACACCTCTGGGCTCAAAAGGCTAGATTCAACCCCTACAGACGCGTTTTATAACATACATGAACACTTTGACTAAAACGATTCTATAATTGGGACTTGATCGAGAAGAAAGAGATGTCAGTATTTCAGAATTTCGCCCCTGGATGACTCAAACCACAGCCATTCGTGTTGACTGCAGTCAAACGTACACCTTATAGATGTTTTTAAATTCATGAAGGGCATAGGTATGTTGAACAGTCAAAGGGTATTCCCCACATTAAGGGAGTCCAAATGTAGAGGCCAAGAGTTTAGGTCAGACGTAGCGATTTATGAGGGACCTAAAGGATAAAGTTAACATGCAGAGAAAGATGTGTACATTTAATAGCCTGCCAGGGGATGTCATGGAGGCTGAAACGTCGAATCTCCTTCTCCTTTCGATGCTGCCTGACCTGCTGCGCTTTTCCAGCAACACATTTTTAAGCTCTTACCTCCAGCATTTGCAGTCCTCACTTTTTCCTTTAAAATTAAGAGGTCTGCCATTGAAGATTAAGATGAAAAATGTTCATTTGTCATGCGAGCTGCGCTGTCCGTGGTGTTTTCATAACGAGGAAGCAGTGAAGACTGAGGAATTTGATCTCGATTGACCTTTGAGAGGTAGGGGTGTCAAAGGTTACTGGGAATAGACAGGAAGGGGGTATTCGACCACAGTCAGAACGGACATGATCTTTCTAAAGAAAGCAGCATGCTCGAGGGTCCGAATGGCCAACTGTTGTTCTGAACCCATGCGTTTCTCTCTCTCTCACGCTTCCAGGATATGACAGAATTTGAGGAATATTACAATGAGACAGAAGGAGACAATTCTGCCCCCCTCAGGAGTTAGTCAGGAATGGAATAAATTATTTGAGTACATTATATATCACAGAAGGAGGCCAGACAACTTTTCCAGGTTGCAGCAAATGTACAGGAGAACACTTGTTTAGCGAACAACAAACACGGAGTAGAGATAATTAGTTACTTGCAGATTGGAAAGCTGATAGGAGTGGAGTGCCTCGTTGATCAATATGAGTTCATCAATAATTTACAATGTAGTTTAATGATTTTAGAAGAATGATCTGAATGAATGGGAGTTCATTTTGCTAATACACCAGCAAACTCATTCACGAAGATGTCTGTGTGGAGTTTGCACATTCTCCGCGTGTCTGCGTGGGTTCCCTCCGGGTGCACCGATTTCCTCCCACAGTCCAAAAAGAATGTGCAGGTTAGCTGAACGGGCCATGCTAAATTGCCCGTAGTGTTAGGTGAAGGGGTAAGTTTAGGGGAATGGGTCTGGGTGGGTTTGTCTTCAGAGGACCGGTGTGGAATTGTTGGGCCATAGGGCCTGTTTCCACACTGTAAGTAATTTAATCTAATCTAATCTAATCTAATCTAATCTAACATGTCAAATGGAGACAGAGCAGCTGCAATGGGAAAAAGACAGCGCAGTTTAGTCAGCAAACCTTCAGCAAAAAGAAAATAAAATGTGGGCGATGGGATAAAACAGCTATGAAATATTTAACAGTATGGAGATTTCAGAACTCAGTAGTACAGAGAGATTTGTGAATCCCGGCACCTAAAACACATTAATTTACTGAAGATGCAGAAAGTGATTTGGATGATAAATGGAATGATGCGATTTTTAAAAAAATGAGTATAGATTTTTATTTCGGGATATTCTCCTGCATCTGCAAAGACCGTTGCTGAGACCAAATCCAAGGCCCTGTGGCAGGTTATGATCCTCAAAACGAAATAAAAACACAATTGCTTTAGAAACTTCTCAGGGATGTTTCTCTTTGCTCGGTCTTAGCATAAAGGCACAATGTTATGAAGGGTGAATTGCTTAGACCTGAGAATGACAAAAGTTCTTCTTGATCATATAAGGACTTGAACAGAGCGTATTTGGTTAATAGAGATGATAGTTCCTTTTGTATGGGAGAATAAAACCAAGGGAAATAATTTAAGAAATCGATGCATTAAATTTAAAAGAGATATTGTGAAAGCATTGAGGTTTTATGATGAAATTACGCTTCACATATAAAGACATCTTCGAATCATGTGGGGAAATTTCGTAAGAAGAAAATGGCTCTGTGTATGGCCGCAGCAAATATGTACCGACATGGATCAGTGAATGTGATGGAGTCATATTGTTCCAAAAGTGTTCAAGGATACCTCACACTGTCCACTTTGGGATCAGATAATATTGTGTGATTCAACTCCGTGAGGAGAGAAATGTAACCTTGCTAAGAAGAGAAAGTCTATTGCGCCCTATCTCTTTTCTTGTTCCTCCTCACAGCATTGCATGCAATCTAAAATAACTTATTACACATGTTTACCATTCGTGGAGGATTCACACTGAGTATTTATTGGAATCTCACCACGGCTTGATGCAAAGTGAATTCAGCCAAATCCAATTATTCCAGGAAGAAATCCCTTTGACAGTCGCTTCTATGAGCAGAATGACTTCAGAGGCAGAATAACATTTGAAATAATTTCTCAGTTTTCCTTCTGGGGTGAGTTCTACCATTAGTTGGCCAAATTTCTTTCAAGTTAATACTCTGCATATTTTGCTTTTTTTGTTCGTCATCAGACGTATTTGTGTGTGTGTGTGTGTGTGTGTGTGAGAGAGAGAGAGAGCGAGAGCGAGAGAGAGGGAGAGAGAGAAACATACTTTGTGTATGTGGGCCTGCGAGCGTGACAGACTATGTATTGTGACGATATTCGCACTTTATACCAAGACTATTTTTAAAGAGAGTTTGAAAAATAGTAGTGCAGGAATTTGGATTAGAACAATGGCAGGGGAGAGGCCAATTCGCCCAGTTTAGCTTTTTTTTTTCAGTTCGGCTCAATTTTAGTAAAGAAGCTGCTTGTCGCACAGAAGTTGTTGCTGATTAAAAAAAACAGATTCCAAGCATCAACAGCTGATTCTTGCCTGTTTTTTCTCTCTGAAATCTCTCGTGCCTCTGAGAACCTGTACTCAGTTTACATTTTGCTAATGGGTGTGTTTACACGATGATAAGCGAATTGCAGCAGCAACTTAGATAATTTTCTGAATCAAGTAAGTTGAGCTCTCAAAGAGTTAATTATTCTGAATTCTATTCCCCTTTGTTATTATTTACAATGTAGTACTTAGTTAAATTCTGCTTTGCTGAAAGTCAAGTGGTTTTACCAGCTATCATACCCTGAATATACACTTCAAATCTGCTTTACAATCAGAAAGAAAATTAACGTCTGGCGACCTTCTTAACATACTTTAAGTGGTTCTGGTCTGGTCTATAACAGTTCTATTGGTGTGTGTGTTTATGAGTGTGATGTTTGTGAATCTGTCCGTGTGTTTCTATGCGGGAGTTTGTATGTGTGTTTGTATAAGTGACTTTGTGCAAGTGTGCCTGTGTGTGTGTGTTTGTGTTTGTGTGTGTGTGTGTATGTGTGTGTGCGTGTGTGTGCAGGTGTGCACGTGTGTTTTGTCTTTCTATCTGTTTGACTGTCTATCTGTGTGAGTTTGCGGTATGTGTGTATATTTACAGCATTTTAGGAAGAAAATCATCAATATATATTTTTGCAATATCTAATTTATTGGTCATTCATCTTTCCTTCATATTTAGATTAACTTTGCTTTTATCATAAACTTGTGATTTTATCAGATTAAAAAACTGCCTTATTTTCCTCACAATGAAACTGACGCAGACTCATAACAATTTAGTAACCACATCACCAAAGTTGCGACATTGAAAATTTATTATGATCAATGGAAGAATTGGACGAGAAGCCGAAACAGTGCCCGGAAAAATCAAGAAACTAAATATCAGTGAGCCTGGCATCAGTTTTCGGTAAGTTTCTGGAGCGGAGTTTGAGGGGTACGATTTAAATGTACTTGGGAAGGTAAGGCCTTATAATGGGTAGTCAGCATGGCCTTGCATGTGGGTAATTGTCACTGACTTTAGTCTTTTTTAAATAATTGCCAAAGAATATTGATGATGGCTATGTGGTGCATGTTGTTTTTGTGGTACTCAGCAAACCTTCAGACAATATTTCGCATGGTAGACAGATTATTAAGGTTAGGTCAGACTGATTATTAAGGTTGAAATAAGGTAGAAAACGGTGAATGGTGATAGAGTAATATTTTTCAGATTGCAGTTTTGTGACCAGTGGTATGCTACAAAACTTAGTGCTGAGTTCACTGCTTTTCATTATTTTTGAAAATGATTTGTGTATGAATATCACATGCATGTTTAGGAATTTTGCAAATTACATCAAAATAGTCTGTGTAGTGGACAGCATAAATTATCCCAATGCAACGGGATCTTTATGAGGAAGACCAATTGGCCAAGAATTGGCAGGTAGAGTCTAAGTTGGATAAGTGAAGTTTTGCATTTTAGAAAGACAAACCAGTCCAAAATTTAAACAGTTAATGGTACGTTCCTGGCGAGTCTTGCTGAACAAAGAAGCCTTGGAGTGCTGTTTCAGAGATCCTTGAAAGTAGAGTCGCAGGTTTACAGATTACTGAGAAGACATTTGGCACGCTTGCCTTCAAATGTCAGCACATTGAGTAGAGGGGTTCTGATGACAAGGTGCAGGTGAGCAGGATACGAGTGAGGTCATTTACCGATTAGGGAGTACAATTCAGTTGGCTCTGATAAATGAATTATGTTGCTAAACTTGAGGGGGTGCAGCAAGGAGTTACAAGGATATTACTGATACGGGATGTTTTGAGCTACAGGGAGAGGACGAATATTTTGCGGCATTGCATTCTCCATGGGGTGTCAGAGTTTGAGGTGTGTCCCTACAGAAGTTGATAATAAAATCATGAGAGGTAAGGGTAGAGTAAATAGACAAGGACATCTTCCACCTGCGTGGAGATGTTCAAAATTAGAAGGTATAACTTTCATGTGAGAGAGGAAAGTTTTAAAAACGACCTCAGGGACAAAATTTTCACGTGGACGGTGGTGGGTGTATAGAATGAGGTGCCAGATGAATTTGTGGAGGCTGGTACAATTACATTTAAAACGCATCTATACGGGTAAATGTACTGGATGGACTTAGATTGATATGGGCCAATTACTGGCATATGTGTCTAAATTAATTTAGAAATTGTTTGGCAAATTGTATGCCCGAAACGTCGATTCCCCTGCTCCTTGGATGCTGCCTGACCTGCTGCGCTTTTCCAGCAACACATTTTTCAGCTCTGATGTCCAACATCTGCAGTCCTCACTTTCTCCTGGCAAAGAGAAGTTGGACTGAAGATTTCTGTTTCCGTGCTACATGTCTCTCGAAGAGGGATTAAGAGAAATTCCAAAATTAATTTAGTTGGAGAATTCCCTTCCACAGTTGTTTGTGGCTCCCCTTTGTTTACATTTATTGTGCTAGTTCAACGTTTTACAGAGTATTGAGTCATGGTTAATGGGATACAGTTAGGCACCAGGCGCTGCGTCCACAACCTGATTAGCCACGATCTTAGTGCCTGATGGAGAATGCTCAAAGTGTCTCATGACCGACTCCTACTTCTCAGTCCTATATTCACATTTTCCGTTCAGCCCCTCAACCTGGAAGAGAGTGGCAGTTGCAAGTTCCTTGCTCTTTAGCTTGATGCACAGAAGCAGAGGAGGCCATTCAACAAAACAAAACTGTCACACGGTTTCAGTCGGTTTAGAAAAAATAATGGAAAATCGACGCTGTGTATGAAAGAACTCCCTCATCTCTCTTCAAAAAGGTTCCCTTCTCCGGAATATGATTCATTTGGTAGTCATGGTATAGACCCACAAACACGATATAGGTAGGCCACATAGCTCACCCAGTGATGGTTCACAAAATCCCCTGGTCTCTCTGACTACAAAAATTAATAATAGAACTTCCTGGAAAGTAGCAAACACTAAATTTCCAATTACACAATGTGAGCACAGCAGAAACAGGAGCATGGCTTTTGCCCTCGCACCACGCCAAGCATGCATTGTCCGACACTTGGCTAATGGCTGTTCTGCTCTTGGTCTTTAATGTTCTTAAATACCAAATTCTTCATCACACCCAACTCTCTGTCCTGTCAAATTCTCTCTTTCTCCTCTTTCAGTACTTTCAGTAATCTCAATCACGAACTCTTTGGTTGAGAGAGTTTCTGACATTTGTTAGTCTGTTTGAAGAAAACACTCCCTGCTCCTACTTCATAACCTATTGATATGAGTAATTGAGAGAGATGCAGGGTGTCAGGGAACTGCGACACCCCCTGATATCCAGACGGCATTTGAGTGAGGATGGAATCAAGGAAGCTGAACAAAATTGAGCTAAATCATAATCAGTTGTTAAAACTCCCCCCGCTGGAGTGATTTAAAGCACGAAGGACAAATGTTTTGGCTCATGGACGTTAATAATCATAGTGCGGGTACATCTGTGCAGGAGATTCTCAGGGTCGGTTCCTCAGCACACAAGCATCTTTAGCTGCTTCATCAATGTCTTCTCCGTCTTAGGGTCAGAAATGGGGATATTCACTTAAGATTACACAATGTTCAGAATGAAAATTCACTTCTTAACTCCTGAAACAATCTGCATCGACTTGCACCAAGACTTGGGCAACATTCAAGCTAATACTGTTAATGTATACGTAACTGTAATGTAACAATACTTTTGGACACTGTACATTTCCACAGTAAAAGGAGGAACTCATTTGTTTCTCAGGAATCTGATGAAGCAATTTAACCCATCGAAACTATTGGGCAAGAAAAGAGGTAGCGCATTCCGTCCGGCCAGCCTGTTACACAGGAAGAGAGGGAGTCAAGTATTAAGGGCAAGAAAAGACCCTGTGAAAATTATTTTAGGAACAGACCGTAACCCTCAAAGTTTTCTTAGTTTGAAAGCAACTATAAAGTGCCAAATACAGCTGCACTGTGCCTGGTCAAATTATTCGGTGTTAAATTTAACACTTTTTATTTAAAAACTGTACCGAAAATACAACCCAAAAATGAATTTAGAATAACTTGAAGTCTTTTGGGAAATTTATCAATGCAAGGTAAATTAACTGGTACTAAGTAACTGTTTCAAAACAGTAACATTCCATTAACATTCCCCAAAAACATGGTAAAAACGATAATTCCGACAAAGATCCCCACATACACTTCTCCAATCCAGTAGGAAAAGAAAACAAAGTCATCCAGAAAAATATGAGAGAGTATCGGCCAGGATTCATGCATTGAAACTTCCATCTCTGTTGACACTCCAACTCATTTGATGCTACTCCAAAGGGGGAAACCCAGAAATTCTAATTTGTGGAGCTGGCCGTAGCAATTCAAGCTTCTTGAAAATAAATCCAAGCCCAACCAAAGCAGATTGCTCATGTATTCCTAACTAGCCAGCTTTAAACCTCTCCTTCAATTTCTCTCTTAAAAGAAACCGAGACCAAATAACCTCCACAAGCTACAGCATTGTCACACTAGTCAGCACATAGAACTGTGGGCGGCACATAGAACTGTGGGTGGCACGGTGGCACAGTGGCACAGTGGTTCGCACTGCTGCCTCACAGCGCCTGAGACCCGGGTTCAATTTCCGCCTCAGGCGACTGTCTGTGTGGAGTATGCACGTTCTCCCCGTGTCTGCGTGGGTTTCCTCCGGGTACTCCGGTTTCCTCCCACAGTCCAAAGATGTGCAGGTTAGGTGAATTGGCCATGCTAACTTGCCTGTAGTGTTAGGTAAGGGGGAAATGTAGGGGTACGGATGGGTTGCGCTTCGGTGGGTCGGTGAGGACGTGTTGGGCCGAAGGGCCTGTTTCCACACTGTATTGTAATCTAATCTAATCTAACTGTTAAACGGGAACCAGGGATAACCCAATTAGTCTATTAGTCCTTTACCAATTGGACAAGGAAGTAATGATTCAGTGCCATAAGTCACTTCCACAGGAAAAATACCCGGCCATCCAGTCCCTCGAGACACTTGTACAAGGACAGAATGAGGTAACTGATGTTCCAACATGACAGAGGCTGCACAGACTGTTCCACATTTTTCCTCGTCCCTCTGGTGCTCATGGTGCACACGTGGGAATTTAACGAGATTTTCTCGCACTGAGGAGTGAAGGTACATATTTTGTTTGAACACTCAAGGAGGCGATTTCCATCTGTGAAAAGACAGACTGGCTAGCTGTTTAAGAAGGAGGGTATTGTGGCTGTTGTTGGGGATTGTGAACAATATAACGTTCAGTGCAGGGTCACACACTGACTCCAAATGAACCGTCATAAAGTTCGTAAACACAAGCATTTCTCTCGCCTCCACAGCGGCGCAAAAGCTGTTAGGAATTCCCTATCCTGGATAAAGTATGGATTTTTTACCCAATCAATATCTCTTTTGGAAATAACAGATTGCCTTCCGATCTTCAAGCTTCAAAACAATCATTGCTTCTTCTCTCAGAACGCTACGGATTTTAAACACGCAATTCCTTCACTCCTTCCTCATGGTACCATCATCCCAGGGATTAGTCTGATGATACTCGTTTAAACTGTGACTGTGGCAAGGTGATCATTGCTTACAGTATCTGTACACGGTACCCCAAATACTCTCTCAACAAAGCTCGAAATTGTAGGAAAATTGCATTACTTATATTTTAAATCTTTTTGAACGAAAGGTGACATAACATTTGTTGGCAAAATTACGTACTTCCCTGAATGTACTTTCTCGGTGACTCATGTTCCTGCACATTCAGGTCTTTTTGGACAACAGTTCCCAGCTTTACACCATTTAATCAATACAATATAAGAGGTATGCTATTTTGTGCCCACATCCATATCATTTAACTGCCTTGCAAATTGGGTCTTGTGATACATGTGATACTCCGTAGTAATGGCTTGAAGTCCAGAAAAGAGTGCTGCTCTCTGTATTGTCTCACCTAAACAATTCTCATGCATTATTATATTTTACTCTTATAAATTAGATTCAGATTCCGTGGCTCACGCTTTCAGCAACCATGTCAAGTCTACTTCAAATTAAAATACACCACTCCCACTGGTGCCCATTTATGCATGCGTCAACTAACAAAAATTCCATAGGTTGCTCAAATGTTATTTGACATGCCTGAAACTAAGCCGCCACGACCAAGTGAGATCACGATTCCACAAGTGTCCAGTTATCACATTCTTTATGAAAGACTCTAATATTTCCCTCACAACAGACATGAAGTAGTCTTATTGTTCTTCGCCTCCCAGCCATGTTTTAAATATTTATGGTTACAAAGCTACTTTCCAGTCTGCAGGAAACAGAATTTCTAGACTCCAATGAAGTTTGAAGGATAATCAATAATTCCTTCTTGTAGTTATAATGTATAAAGGAGGTTTAGATGAGGATTTGAATGACAAAGTTTTCAATGGATATTGGCGAAGCGCAGGTAGGTGTGAGTAGATCAGTTTGTGATTCTGATCGGTATGGACAATTTGGAAGGAAGGGTCTGTTTCTTTGCAGCATGAATTTATTCCCTAGCTCTATTGTTGCCTACATAAATACTTTGGGATGTATCTCATCTCGTGAAGCAATTCGCAAACATTCAATTCAAAGCGTTTTTTTAAGTAAACTCTCTTTATTAATTCTCATTTCCACCAGTCTCTCATTTTCACTTGGACAGTTTTCCCCACGTTATATTGGGAGAACTTTTTCAGTATTCCTTTATGGAGACAGAACTAATGTATTCCCCTCAGACGGGGGCAAACATGGCGTTCCATCCCTGAACGAATACGTTGGAGCGCTATGGACACCCCTGCTAGGGAGGTTTTCGAATGCAACTCTCATTTCGTGGGTCACTGACAGCACAGACCTCTCACTCGGGTGAGGTCACGGCTTATGCTGAAAGAATGACACAAAGTTGCTACCACCTTATTTTATAATCAGACTGCCTTCACACTTTTTACCTGGCACAGATACAGGTACAGACAAAAATAAGTTTGTGATCAGAATGTTTGCAACAGGAAGAGTGACCAGAAGTAAATTCCAACCAGATAGATTTGTATCATAATGTATTCAGAAACAACAATGCGGCAGAATTGAATACTAGGGATATTGTTGAGGTGGTATTAGACAGGTCCGATGATCAAGGGAGTATTGTGATATAAATAAGCTCAGGTCAAAATAGGGCCACTTTGGTTATGAGCAGTTTGTTCCTCCTCAGATGTTTGTAGATGAAGGGTATGAAATTCAAGAAAGGAATGCATATTTTAGTTGAAACCAAATGCACTATTGTATATCTTGGCGAAATATAGACGATGGAAGTAGCTATGGGGTTCATAATAGTTCACAGTATTAACAAATAGTTCAGGATAGGCTTACCAGGAACACCAACAATAGCCAGCAAGGGATAGTAACACGCCCTAATTATTATCAATAAGGCTCCAATCCACGCTTCTGAATCTCGCCAATCCGTGGAAAGATAGTCAAGTGCCCAGGAAACATCTTTGACCATTGTTGTAAAATTCCAGTCTGTTGCACACAGATACTGTTCTCCTCTTCTCTCTGGAGCTGCTTATCCCGTGCGTGCTGAGTATATCGTCGCCGCTGACAATATGGGATAACATATTAAGGCACGCTCCATACTTATAGAAGAAAGGAACCCTCCAGTGGCACAGTTAGGGTCTATGGAGAGTGACTTACGTCATATTCACGGAACAAACCGCTCCATGTCGCATATTTTTTGGAAAATTTAAGTTAACAAAAATACGTGGTCTGGGTGGATCGTTTACGTCGTCTGCTCTTGGTCTTATTGTCGATCTCTTATTATTCTATCAATGTTAGACGTAAAGAAGAACGGTGATGCTTTTTTTTCACAGACTCGATGACCCCGCTGGATTGTTTTCATGCATCTGCATGTAACTACCTTCCTAAAAAGCCAATCAAGAAGTTGTTACTGCACTGAAGTCTCATCTCCAGACCAACTGCAAATCTGAAATTGTCTCTGTGGACAACTGCCCCGGATACAGGAATCAGAATTTCCTTCATCTTGCCTCTCACTGATCGTTCAAGGCAACGGTTTAGCTTTGACACATTACACATCGATAATTTGTTTCTAAATTTGAAAAACTCTTATTGCACAGATTATAGGCATTTTCTTTATCAAGTTTCTTTTTTTGGCCGGAGCGAGAAAGTAGTCATCACCATTTCAGTTACCTTGGTGGTGGGGATTAGAGGGTCACAGATAGAATATAAATGCCATTGTTTAAGAAACATAAAATTAATAGTCAACGCTGGTTGTGAAGACACTAACATCATCGAGATTGCCAGTATACGGCATAAAAGTGCAGAGATATAAAAAAAGATAAACAGAACATGTTTGAAAGAAGGAGTGGCAAAGGACAATAGAACAACTTGAAAGGGATTAGATGAAAAAATGACTTTATGTATTCTCATTAATCGTTGTGTGATCAAGGATCGAGTAAAAATCAAAATATCGCAACAAAACGTTGGATTCCTCAAAACTTTTAAAGCTAAAAAAACAGTTGTGAGCTTATCAGGGAAAATGCACAGAAAAAGAGATAGCTGTTTCTAACCGTTGTAAGTGCACATGGTACTGGGGACAAAGAACTGACTTGGATTGAAAATTGGTTGGCTGACAGGAAACAAAGAGTAGTGATAAATGGCTCCCTTTCGGAATGGCAGGGAGTGAGCAGTGGGGTACCGCAGGGATCTGTGCTGGGACCGCAGCTTTTTACAATATGTATTAATGATATAGAAGATGGTATTAATTTGCTGAAGAAACAAAGCTGGGTGGCAGAGTGAAATGTGAGGAGGATGTTCGTAGGTTACAGAATGACCTGGCCAGGTTAGGTGAGTGGACAGATGCATGGCAGATGCAGTTTAATGTGTTTCAATGTATGGTTATCCACTTTGGTGGCAAGAACAGGAAGGCAGATTACTACCGAAATAGAATCAAGTTAGATAAAGGGGCAGTACAAAGAGATCTGGGTGTTCTTGTACACCAGTCAATGGAGGAAAGCATGCAGGTACAGCAGGTAGTGGAGACATGCTGGCATTCATAACAAGAGGGATTGAGTATAGAACCAAAGAGGCTCTTCTGCAGCTGTACACGGCCCTGGTGAGACCGCACCTGGAATATTGTGTGCAGTTTTGGTCTTCAAATTTGAGGTAAGGCATTCTGGCTATTGAGGAAGTGCAGCGTAGGTTCACGATGTCAATTCAAGAAAGGGCGAGACTATCTTATGTTGAACGATTGGAGCGACTGGGCTTGTTTACCCTTGAGTTTAGAAGACGAATAGGGGATCTGATTGAGACATATACGTTTATGAACGGAGTGGATACTCTGGAGGCCGGAAACATGTTTCTGCTGACTGGTGAGTCCTGAACCAGAAAACACAACTTAAAAATAAGGGGTAGGCTATTTAGGACAGAGATGAGGAGAAACTTCTTCCCCCAGGGAGTGGTGAGTCTGTGGAATGCTTTGCCCCAGAAGGCATTTGAGGCCCAGTCTCTGGATTCGTTCAAGAAAGGGGTGGATAGAGCTCACAAGGATAGTGGAATCAAGGATTATGGAGGTAAGGCAGGAACAGGATACTGATTGAGGATGATCAGCCATGATCATAATGAATGGTGGTGCAGGCTCGAAGTGCAGAATGGCCTGCTCCTGCTCCTATTGTCTATTGTTCATCCCGAAAATGCAATTTACATCTCAATTCTAAAACACCAAGTAGACATACCCAACACTCTAGACTGTAACTTAACTTTACGTTTCAGCCTATCCCAAATGAAATATTACGAAACTATACCTATACCAAAATATTCAACTTTGATCAATATTCTTGTGCAGAGATGCCAGACATTCCAATCGTTCGCAATACATTCAATTGTATCTCCTCGTAACTGACAGGAAGGCAAGAGACTTCAAAAGGGAACAACAGTAACACAATGGCAAGCATAGATTTGGCACGAAGTTAACAGGCTCGCAACTAGTAGAATCACAGAGACCTGTGCTCGCAGGTACCATCAGGTAAAGAATCCCAGAGAGATACCGCTCCAGCAGCGATCCCGATGGCTATCTCTGGAAGAAGAATCCCGACGGCAATTCCGAGAACTAGTGACATGGACCTGTTCCATAACATGCGAATCAACATTGAATGACGACTACCAGCAGATCTGAGCACCCAAAATCTCAGAAAACCAACAACATGACCAACACAAGGCCTCAAGCAAATTATGAAATGAAACTCTCAAAAATGACCAGAAAGCAAGAAAAATCAATTACTCACCAAACAACCATGACATGTCCCATTGCAGCAGTGGACACAAAAGCAGACTGAAGGCCTGCGCTGTCTCAAGTTTCCAAAAAAATACTGAGTACCACACCTCAGAGCAGCCACCTGTCAAGCAAAATGGTGAATATCCCCCAGTGGTTCCTTTCATTCTCGAGACCCCAAAGTTTGCAACCTCGCTCTGAAGGGCATTGTGTAGGAGCAGGGTGCTTGCAGTGCAGGGAGCCCCAAGAGTAGGAAATCCAAATTAATTTTTCGGAATAAAGGCTTGCTGTTTAGTTTTAATACTATTTAACCTGCATTCAATATAATAGTATCTGATTACGCTCCACTGCATATTTAACAATGTCACTGTTATATTGCAATTGAGTTTTATTTCTAATCTCGTACTTTTATTTTTGCAGTTAAATACACGCAGAAATTGTTTTGCTCTCAAGCACTGGGCCACCATGTTTTTCATTTGTAATTCCCTAATTAAGTCCAATGTCAGAGATCTGGGGCGCTTTGAACCATATAAGAATCAACCCATTACTTATCTCAAACCAGAAACCCTCCAGTGTATTTTTTGTACGTACATTGTACGATTTTTTTTTTTGTACGTACATTGTACGAAGGACCACAGCACACACTGCATCTAATTTGCAAGCCCTGGTACTTCTATCGATTATCTACGATTCTCTACGTTTACATTTGCTCATCTATTTTATCTTTTCCATCTCTCTCTCTCTTTTCCTCTCTCTCTTAAATCTCGTTTATTAATCACTCAATAGTTCTCAGTGCAACATCTCTGAAACGATCCTCTTTCATTGTATATCTATTGCTCATTTTTTATATCTGTGGCGATAAGAATTGAGTAACGCAACTATAAATGCATAAGTGAGGATCCCTCCACAGTACATTGGAAGGGGAGCCGAGCAAGGAGGACTGTGAAGCAGTAATCGTAGAGTTTCTGCGAATAATTCTGAGACATGCCTGAAATACATTACAACAAAGAAGAAACAAAATCAGGAGAGGACAAGGCAACTACAACTGATATGCGAAGTAAGGGAAAGGATAAAATGACAAGAAAAATATACAGTGACGTGAATATTATTAGGAATGCAAAGGATTCAGAATCTTTAAAAAATAGTCAGGTAAATAAAAATGGAATGGGGAGGAGGAGTTTAAACATGATAATTAGATTGTGAAAAGTATAACGGAGGTGATAGGATATGTTTGCATATATAGCAAGTCACATTGGCAGGGTAAATCTACCACTGGAAAGTGAGGTTGGATATTAGTTATAAACAGCAAAGAAATGGATGAGGAAATGTTTAAAACTTTGCAACAGTATTCATGGTGAAATACACCAACAGTCTATTCGGACTTCGAGGGAATGAGTGGGCAGATGTGATTGTCGTGATGTAGAGATAGGATATACTGTTCCGATTAGGTAATATCCTTATCGGAATAACCCTCTACAACTGGCAAAGGTTTAGAAGTAAATAGAGTGCATTCTTCAAGATGGCATAATTGAAATGAGATACAGTGACAAGATTTCACCGACAGTCACAGTACCAAAGCCAGATGGTACCAAAGGTTATGTGTGGACTGTCGCAAAGTAAAAACCGTCACAAAGATTGATACATATCTAATTCTACAGTTGGATGACTGTGTCGAAACATTGGGACAGATAACTTACATTTCTAAATTGGACTTGCTCAGAATTTATGGTAAGTACCTCTGCCAGAGAAAGCAAATGCAATTTCAACGTTTCTAACCCCAAATGTACTATATCAGTTCAAAGTCATGCTATTTTGTATGAAAGAACGCTCCATCCAATTTTCAGAGACTAACCAGTAAGGTCCTTGCAAGAATATCAAATGTGTGGTGTGCACTAATGACCTGGTGATTTTTAGTCACTCATTGAAGGAACATTTACTGCATTTATCAGGTCTGTTAGATCCACTTCGGCAGGCAGGCTTGGTAGTAAACCGAGCTCAAAGTGAATTTACCAAAGCCCAATTCACCTTCATGAGCCACGTTCTTTGGCAAGGATAAATGGCCACAAGGGATGCAAAAACAAAAGCAATTGGAGAATTTCCAAAACCGTCAACAAAACGAGCAGTTATGCGGTTCCTGGGGTTGAGTGAATTTTACCAAAAGTTTGTGCCGAACTTTAGCAGTACAGCTGCTTCATTCACCGAATTGTTAAGGGCAAGACGTTTCAGTGGACAGCGTACTGTACAAAGATATGTGATCACCTAAAACATGCATTAACCACTGCCGCATTATTAACTACACCAGAATGCACAAAAGTAAAAATCACACAACACCAGGTTATAGTCCAACAGGTTTAATTGGAAGCACACTAGCTTTCGGGGCGCTGATCCTTCATCAGGTGGTTGTGTAGTACACAATTGTAAGACACTGAATTTATATCAAAAGTTTACAGTGTGATGTAACTGAAATTATACATTGAAAAATACATTGATTGTTTGTTAAATTTCTCATCTGTTAGAATGACCATGCTAGTTTCATTTCTTTCATATGTAACTCACAAAACATTTTTTAAAGTTACATTCTCAGATTAACATTAACAATTGGTATCAGCCCAGATAATGTATTGAAGGTGTTAGCCCCCTGTTTGCTGTTAGGTAAAAACAATGATTGCAGATGCTGGAAACCAGATTCTGGATTAATGGTGCTGGAAGAGCACTGCAGTTCAGGCAGCATCCGAGGTGCAGTAAAATCGACGTTTCGGGCAAAAGCCCTTCATATGGAATGCAGGCAGAGAGCCTTAAGGGTGGAGAGATAGTGAGAGGAGGGTGGGGGTGGGGAGAAAGTAGCGTACAGCTGTTGCCTGTGCTGTAATGTTAAGACTGATACAAATCTAAGAAATGAGGTAACAGAGTCTGACATGGATGCATGCAGCTTTGGGGCAAAGTAAAATGTAACTCTGCAAGTACAAATTCACCCCGCAAACGAAAATGTGCACGAGAGAGAGAGAGAGAGAGCGAGCGAGAGAGAGAGAGAGAGAGAGAGAGAGAGAGAGAGAGAGAGAGAGAGAAAGTATGTATGTGTGTATATGTGTGTGTGCGCTTCTGAGGTGGGGTGCTGTGAGCGTCTGTGACAGACCGTAAATATGTGTGTGTGTGAGTGTAAAGGGGACTAAGTCTGTAAGGGTGCGCATGTGTGCGTGTGGGAGTGTGTCTGTACGAATGTCTGTCTGGAGTGGGGGGTTGCAAGTGCCTGTGGGAGCAAGTATATATATGTGTGTGTGTGCTTGTGAGTGTAAAAGGTTATCAGTCTCCGAGACGGTGTTTTTTGATGCAGGAGTGTGTGTGTCTGAAGGATTGTGTATGTGGCTGTCTGTGTGCGTGTCGGTGTATAGGAGTGTCCGTGTGTGTGTTTATAAGTGTGTGTATGTGTTTGTGTGTGTGTAGGAGTGTCTGTGTGTGTTTAGTGCAATGCTGGTCACTTGTAGTGTGACATGAACCCATAGTCCCAGTTAAGTCCCTCCCTATGGGTACCAATCTTAGCTATCAGGCTCTGCACGGCCACATTTCACTGCTGACACGCCAGTCCCTCATCACCCGAAGCTTGGAGGAAAAACGCCTCATATTTCTCCTCGAAACACTCCAGGGCATCAATGTGGACTTCACCAGTTTCCTCATTTCCCCTCCTCCACTTTACCGTAGTTCCAACCTTCGAGCTCAGCACCATCCTCATTACCTATCTTACCTGCCAATCTTCCTTCCCACTTATCCGGTTCACCCTCCGCTCCGAACTATCACCTTCATCCCCTCCTCCATCCATCTGTTGCACTCTTAGCTATCTCACTCCAGCCCCAACCCTCCCATTTGTCTCTCTACCCCAGAGGCTCCCAGCCACATTCCTCATGACGGGTTTATACCAGCGACGTCGATTTTCCTGCTCCTCGGATTCTGCTTGTGTTGCCGTGCTTTTCCAGCACCACTCTATTCTTGACTCTGATCTCCAGCATCTGCTGTCCTCACTTTCGCCTCTTTGCAGATGCATTCATACATGACAGGATCAGTCACTGCACCATCTTTGTCGAGTCAATGTCCTTCCCATTTTCCAAACCTCAATCACGCTGTGCAGTGCCATTAATATGCTGTATTGCACAAAACTTGACCAGAGGTAATAACTCAAAACTGGGAATCTAAGATGCACTCTGGCCTACAACAGCACCAGAACTATACCCCTCGAAAATCTGCAACCTCATTTCCTGGTGCATTTCCAGTCAAACATTCTCGTCAAGTCATGGGTTCAACGTGGTTCAATGGAAAATGGAGGAGGGCAGGCGCGCAGTAGCACCAATGAGAAATGAGACGCCAAACTGTTAAAACGACCAGACACGAGAACTTCCATTTCAAACAGGATATGGTAGACTGAGTTCAGTAACTGATCAGCTAACAGACCAAATCTAAGCTTGGCAGTTTTGTTGCATCCATTCATGAATGATATTGAACTAATAAAGAACACAGTGGTACAGGAGACTACAGAAAAATCTCAACTTTTAATGATGAAAATGTCCAATACATCAGTGCAAAAGATAAGACTGAAGCATTAGGATAATCTTCAGTGACAGTTGCTGAATGAATCATCCGTCAACACCTCCATTAGTGGTCCCAGGCACTGAAAGTAACAGTCTTCAGCTAATTCTGTTCAGTTTATGCGATATTAATATGGTTGGATGAACTGCAAAAGGTATTGGGCCCAGATAGTATTCTGGTTACAGTACTGAATTCCTGTGCTTTGAAATTTCCGCTCCCTAAACCAAGGTCTTCAAGTACAGCTGCACCGGTGGCATGTGCCAAACAATGTTGGAAATTGCCATGGTATGTCCCATGCGCACACATACACACACGTACGTTCACACACACACACACACACACACACTCTCTCACACCACTCCTTCCCACACATATGCACATATACACATACATACAGGCACGCATACACGCAAGGACACAACATACAACCCACAAATAGTCGCACACTCATTGACACACACAGACTCCAACACGTACATGCACGCACACCCCGAAGGCACTCACAAACCTACACACACAGACAGAGACATCCAAGCCACCCCCACGCCTACAGACACACACACACATTGAGGCAGATACACAAAGAAAGGCACACAGAGAAACATAAAGAAACATCAATACTGAACAGTTAACTCCCCGCTGTTCAACGTTGATCATGATATGGAGGTGCAAGCGTGAACTGTGGTGGACAAAGTTAAACATCAGCGCTTAAAAATGTGTTGCTGGAAAAGCGCAGCAGGTCAGGCAGCATCAAAGGAGAAGGAGAATCGACGTTTCGGGCATAAGTTCTTCTTCAGTATTCCTGAAGAAGGGCTTATGCCCGAAACGTCGATTCTCCTTATCCTTTGATGCTGCCTGACCTGCTCCGCTTTTGCAGCAACAGATTTTTAAGCTCTGATCCCTAGCATCTGCAGTTCTCACTTTCTCAAAGTTAAACATCACAAAACACCAGATTCGATTCCGACAAGTTTTGTAAAAAGTATAAAATTTCGGAGCGCAGCTCGTTCGTTAGGTAATGAGTGGAGCGGGACACAGAATTGTCAGGAAACTGATGTGATGTATTGTAGACTTAACAGCAACCTATACATGGCATCAGTTCTTTAACATTTCGATCTTTTGCTATGAATTCTGTGTCCGATTATTCTGTCTCACTTTCTGCCTGAAGAAGAAGCAGTCTTCCGATAGTTCTACTTTTCTCTCAACCACTTCGTCTATAACCTGGAATTGCGTGATTTTTAGCTGTTCTGCGGTTTATGTGAGAGCTCATCAGCATTCCCCATTAGCAGTATTTGCTTAACAATGACCTGCTCACTGATGACAACTGCACATTCTACGCCAGGTCTGCTCAGCTAATGATCCCATTATGCCCTCAGTTCAATCACATACAAAAGAGCTGTCGTCTTCAGGTGGGGTGAGAGTGACAGCCTTTGATTTCAAGGCGTCATTTTACCCAGAATATTATCAAGGAGCCTAGCAATACTGGAAACAAAGAGTTTTGGAGGTAAGCTGTCAGCTGGTGGAGGGCTCCTGGCACTGAAGAAGATGGTCGTGGTTGTTGGAGCTCAGTAATCTTATATTGTAATCATCTCTCCAGGAGTATATTAGGGCAGTGTCCGAGGCTGAGGCATCTTGAGCTGCTTCATCGATAAGAGAGGGTAACTGAACGAGGGTGTAAAATAGCGGTGGAAAGTATCATATGTGACGATATAAAGTATTAATATACTGAATAGTGGAAGAAAAAATCATGATCAATTAAATTTAGATTGAATCAGATAATTAGAAGACAGTGAAGTGAACCAGGGAATCAAACTGGAAACGAGAGTAGGTTAGATGGGAACAATATCAAAATAAAGCGAAAAGAAACAAATGAACATTTTGCAAATTGTGTATATTTTGAAACAGACGGTAAAATTTCAAATTTTACTCAACTGTATATTTAATTTCAGGTTAAGGAAATGGAACAGGATCAACTGCTGGTGTCATGTACAGTTTGAAAATTTTGCTCAGCCTCCCTGAGTATGAATACATTTTTAACGATTACAGACAGTCGGGAAAAGTTGGGTATACCGACACAGAGAGAGCAAAGAAGAGAGTGAATGAGAATGTTGACTTCTCTGAAGTTTCAGTGAAATTGCAACTCGCAGCAGGCCATAAACTGTGACTGCAAAGGATCATCATCAGTTCTAAAGTGTTTTTATCTTCCTGCCACTAACTTAATCAGTGCCCTTCCAACATTTCATGACTATACAGTTCAGTTTTCATTTAATCGATTTTGATAAAGTGCAAGTGGCCAATTCGTGCGAGCTCTATATATTACACACTGACAGCAATCGTCCCAGGACAAAGACGGCGCCAGAATTGGAACTGGGTAAAGGATGAGGAGGTTTGGAGGATAGATGGTAGTGCAGAAATCGTCGATCATTACTTGTCACTGGTCTGATGAACTTTCTTTAAGATAGATCTTTTTTCTTTATTCTTAAAAGTGTTCGGAATAATGTTGGATAGTGATAAAAACATAAAGCCTTTCATTGCTTTTTACACTGTTTCCATTTTTTCTCATTGCACGAGAAGCGTCAATTGATTAATGCATTCAATCATATTGTTCTATACGTAATTAAATATTTGATCTCTTGGTGACCATTCTACATTAATTCTCTCTAGTTTGAACTTCGCCACAAAAGAAATTGTTCTGCACCTAGTCTGTCAAATCATCTGAATAAAGACGTCGTCCTTTCAACCAAAGTTAAAGTTAATTATTAAGTCTGCTCATAATTAATTGTGTTAATCATCGATATTCAATGATATAAGCTTTGATACTGGTCAACTAATTGTGACTGAGATTGGGAATTGTTTTGATCAGTCAGGCAGTTGTAACTATTTGGAATTCTGCAGCACAGAGGTCGGTGGAATCGTTCTGTTTCCTGAAATATGATGCAGGTTTCGTCATGACAATGCGCCTCAGGATTACTCCAAACAAAATGCGAGAGTAACTGTTCCGGGGATGTGATATCGTCATCTATACTTTCTCACCAAGATACTGTTGCCAAACCCTTGAGCGCATGAATGAAGAATGATAGAGAAGAAACTTGGAATGTTTCATGTTTCTGAACAAATGCGTAATCGAACACAAGCCCATTTTTGTCGCTATTCATCAAATTAAAGGCAAAGTCGGCTTTGAACGCTTAATGCCGACCTGTTGATTAGTGAACTCAGGGAAAAGAAATCCAGAAATAATGACTGCAGTTGTGACGGTAGCAAAAGGTTTGTAATAATAATGTCCAGGATAAGAATGAAGGAGTGCCAGAAGACGCAATAGGTGAGATATTTATGACCAAGTTTCCAACATAACTTACTACGTCCCGGTCAAGACCGGAAGCAACAAGAATCCGAAGAGTACAAAAAGGTAGCAAAAGATGAAGTAATGAAGAAAACAATTAAGTTCAATTCATAGATTTTTTTTATTTACTGTACTGTCTAAGCGGGAGGAAGTGAGGACTGCAGATGTAGGAGATCAGAGCTGAAAAATGCGTTGCTGGAAAAGCGCAGCAGGTCAGGCAGCATCAAAGGAGCGGGAGAATCGATGCATTCCATTGGGAATGCGTTATTCAAGTATCTTCGCTTGTACTCTCTGCAACCAATAAATGAAATGTGCAAGTTTCGCAAATTATCTTTATATTGGTGATTCTGAGCAGTCTTCAGGCTTATGCACGAAATGTCGATCATACTGTCTAAGCGAAGAGTTTTATTCTTGGAATGATGCCCTTTCTTCCAAAGATTCAGGTTCTTCTTCTCTTACCGAATGAGATCAACTCTAAAAAAGATGCTACCTATATTCTCCCTGTTCAATAGCTAATCACCTGAATAATGCAGCCTCGTAGAATTAATTATGCACATTCATCGCAACATCGTTGGCAGACTGCACTGTATTGTGCTGTACTGACCCACGTTACATGTTCTATTTTACCCAGTACTTACCCGGCAATAGTTGGGAGACCAGGTCTCATAATTGTAGAATGTATTCCATTGGGAATGCGTCATTCAAGTATATTCGCTTGTACTCGCTGTAACCAATAAATGTAATGCACATGTTTCGCAAATTATCTTTACATTGGTGATTCTGAGCAGTCTCCTTCCTATGTCACCAGTGTTAGTGTTATATCTTAAACTCTGTTTGTCTAACAATATACATGTTATTTTATTCCTTTTGAGCCTTGTTGTTTTCATTTTCGACACACATCTGTTCGGCGTTGATGTTCTTTTTTCGCAACGGGCCTTGTATGATGAACTTTGCTCATGTCCGTTAAAATTTGGATTTGATTATTACATGCCAGTGTTGCGTCATCCACTCCGATTTAGTACAGCTGGTCCTGCACTGAAAGTCTATTTAAGCGTTGATGTAAAATAAATTTTGGTGTTCTAGGCACAAATGCAAACATAATTCGATGGTTTTCCTAAGACCTAAACAGTATTTTTGTCATGATAATTTAAAACCAAATTTTGTGAGAGAAAATGACTGAAACATGATAGTGAAGCTGGAAATAATATCCTTTTAAAACATTTACTTTGATTCTGCCAAATATCAAATTCTTCCGCACTTCCGTGACAATTAATCTCTTTCACATGTTTCTGCGACCATTTTAAACATCCTTGCATCTCTTGCCTCTCGAACTTTCTCTGATGCTGTTCAAGTTCGGAATAAATTTACGATAACAAATGTACGACGCAATCGTTTTGTTGAAGTGGATAAACCTTCAAAGTCGCGGCACTACCATTGAGGGAGACATTTGGCTCGTTACCAAGAGGTCTAAAAATCCAATTTTTTCACCTGACAGTGTGTGGGTATTGAGGACTGGATATAAAATGTTCTGACTTTGTTCATAATGCCTGTCTGTTATTGGAGCCCTCATGTCTCCTTATCTGTACTTCTGTTCCCGTCTATTCTCTGTGCCTCTCTATGCCTCTGTTTCTCTGCCAATAAAAGTTACAGAATCTTTTCCACTCTGTATTTTAGAATCTTTTGTCCGGCCTTGGACTTCCCTGTCTTCCCGTTTATCTGTTTCTTACTGTATCCTTCTGCCCTTTTCTCATTTTGCCACATTACCTGTCTCTGTCATCCTGCATGTGTTTGTCTTTGCCCGACACTTTCTTCCTCCCGTCGATCTCTCTGCATTTCTCTCTCTCTGTCTCCTCCAATACTCTTTCGACAGCCAGTTTGATGTTTCAGGCAGTGATGTGCAAAATCTGTTGTGTTGTTGCAATTATGGAAGTTCGTAGTTCGTTCTGCATGAAAACCAAAGTTGCAATAAAATATCAATAATATTTATTAATTTACTCAGTTCCTCTTGTTCTTCGTGCTGTCAGGTCAATGTTGGAGGCAATTGTTTGATTAATAATTTGCACCCTTATAACTATCCAGAAGTAGTACCTGAATACTTCTGTTCCAGGATGCTGTGTGCTCCGACTCAGGCTGCTGCAGTTCAATTGCAGCAATGACATTTTTTCGACAGTGTGGATGTTTTCCGGGTGCAGTGTTTTCGCAAAGAAACTGGAAGCAGTTCATATAGCTCATTAATGCTCGAACACTTTACGCTCAATCAACAGTAAAATGATTGAACGAGTCACTAGCAGTGCTATTAGCATCACGTGCTTCGGCAATAACCCGATTACTGACACTCAGTGTGTGGTAAACGAGCGCCAGTGAACTACTTCCTTCACTACAACGTTATTTTCAAATATGAACTAAGGATCTGAATGTCAGATTTGAGATGAAAGCCACTGCCCTTTTTATCAAGATCGGATTTGACGAGGTTTGGCAACACGGAGGAGTAGAAAAATTGGAGTTAATGTGAAGCCAGTGTCAACTTTCTGCCAACTGGTGTCATAACTGACACAAAGGTAGATGGGTGTGGTTGTTTGTGGTTAGTCTTCTTCGTTGCAAAAGACCTCTCCAAGAGCTTTTCAATAGAGCGCCACATTTAGTAACATATCCAAATCATCACTGATCTTCCTTCCATCTAAAGGGAACAAGTAGACATATTATCTCAAGATAACACAATGCAAAACGCATCCTCACTCAACAAATACCGCAGCAGTGCATCTGCAAATGCAGAGCGACCTCTGCCATATCTGGTGTTTGGCTGAAAAGTGGCAAGTCATATTTATCTCACACAGAATTCAAGCAAGTACGATCTCCAACATTACAGAATCATAGCATATACCCTTGACATTAAGTGGAGTTATCATCACTGAATTCCTGCGAGAGCATCTCACTGGCTAATAACTCTGCACCACGTAACTCTCCTCCAGAACAACAAAATGGCTCACCACGATCTATCAGTCACAAGGTTGGATTGTGATGATATATGCTACACTTGCCTGGATGCGGTGCAAATGACATCTGAAAGCTTCGTGCCTTCTGTCGGTGGTTGTTCATGTTGTTGAGTTGATTCATTTCGCGTTGGTGTGAAATGACTTTTGGTTAATGTGTGTTTCTATATTATTGCCTGTATGTGAATGTGCATGCATGCATGGATGAGTCTTTCAGACAAGGAGACCCACGGCACGGAAAAAAAAATCTGTTGGCTCCCAGTGTCTCCATGTCTGTCTATCTTTGTTTGCTCTTTGTCGCTTCTTGCTTGTTTATTTTGGAAAATAAACAAGACTGGATCTATTGTTTTCGTCAGATGTCGATCTATTTGTTAATCTGGTCAAAATGACACATTCGGGAAGTTACTTCGAAATCCCAGGCTGAAGCAGGGCATCATTTCGGATGAATGCTTGGGGAGCAGCAGCGTAGATCTGAATGTTACACCTTAAGACCGTCCAAGGGACAGACAGACATGGGCTGTTAATTTCACTCACAATATAAAAATCATTTAACAACTCTGGTGCCATGAAATGGTTAGGATGCGGGAGCTTGTATGTATCATCACTTATGGTCTGGTTATTTTATTATGAACAGGAGGATATCCTGTTATAATGATTGCAACTGGGGGAGGCGTTGTGTGAAAAGAAAAAAACAGCAACAAACAGCAAGAAAGACTGATCATTACCAAAAGTCTGACACGGATTGAGATTATGAAATACTGAGCGGAAGTCAGAAATTGATTGACAAGTGGACAGAGAGAAAGACAAACAGACAGGTAGATTCATACACACACACACACTCACATCACTTCACGTCACGTCACGCATTAAGAAATATTCTTTTGTTTTACCATCTCTCTGACGTTCAAAAGTGTAGCCAGACTCACACTGAAGCAGTTCAGTACGTCACAGCACCGTATGTTACACAGATACTGTAATTCATATGTTAATCAATCAAAATTGTGCCTGTCCATTCAAAAAGCTTTTCCTATTTTCCTTTCTTTTGCAAAAAAAAAAAAAAATTCTATCGTGTTTTATGGAATCACAGAATTATTCCTGTGCAGAAATCTCGGTGTAATTTGTTGTTATTAAGCACTCTTATGACAGACATAGCATGTTGCTTGATCCAGATTAAATACCATTATTCATACTTCAGAAAAAAAAACAAAGAGCAGTTACAGCACTAGTTCAGGTAAAGAGGAAAGTGCACACTCGCCACAGCACACTCACATATTGAAACACTGAAGCATTCTTTCACTCACAAATACAAACATTCCTTCTTTCTCAGTATCTCTCTCACACACGCAAACACACACACTCAAACACACGGAGATGCACACACACACAAACACAGGCACACGTGCACCAACACACACACATGCATGCACAGACCAGGCTATTGTACAATAGTCTATGAAGAAAAATTGGCTGCACTAAAGGGTATGTTTAGGTAAAATAGTATCAAATCGGAAAAATGTTAAGCTTCCCTTTCTGTTCACTTTCTTATGATTAGAGTCAGTCTTTACTGATAGATCGATTCGACTGCAATATCTGTCTTCAGACAAACTCAGAAAAACAATTGCGAAGACATTGTAATGTGAATACTTGAAGAGACAAAGACCTTGTTCCTATGTTGTAATTTCCTTTGTTCTTTGTTCTTTTTACACAGTTTAATCTGTGTTTTGATCTGCCAGCCAAAAATAGCGATTAAGAAGGCAAATGTTAATCATTTAAGATCAGCATTGCTCTGATATTTATTTTATAAATGAAAAAAAAAAGAGACATTTGCCACTTGCTGGTTCCATGCCAATTGAATGTAACATAATTTCACCATAATGATATCTGGGCAGCAAATGCTAAATAGTACGTGGGTTAATAACTGAAAGCCATGGATTATATACTTATGGAATTCAGACGTCAATTTGCTACTGACTACGTCCTGCAGGTTCTCTTCGAAAATAACTGAAATCGATCAACCAGGACAACAATCTCCGTTGCATGTGCATGGCAGGCGCTCGCTCCCTATTCGGCAATAAATAATTGACATTTCAACTCCCCAAACTTTTCTACTTTCTACAATACACCGCTTAGCAGTGTATTGGAAGAGTCTCAACATTCTTGAATGCTTTCAACTCCAACAACACACGAACAGCACACACAATCGAGGTCAAAGTGATAGGTTAGATGAACAGCAAGTCTAACATCTCCAACTTTGTGTACATTCTCTACTTTCAAACTGTAGTAGCAACACACTGTCGTAGCAACGTATTCCTTCTGGAGGACCCATAGTTTTACCACACCAAGTCATCATTGTCAACAAGAAAGTTACTAACTTCACCCTGAATAACTTCCATTGATCAAAAATCGATCCCAACAAGTCACTGCCGCTGTCCTTTTGAGCTGAATACACATTCAATACCTGTAAGGAACTCAGTCTGCAACAACTTTAACGTTCTCCTTCAAACCAACACCTGAAATGCCGGCTTACAGCTCGTAGGGTGGTTGGTTGACAATATAGTGTACTAACAACATTGTGGCATCCAATCCCATATGGGCTAAGGTTACCATGAAGGACTCTTCTTGTCAATCTTTCCCCTGGATGGAGGCATTCTGATCCTCTATTTAAACAGATGTGTAGATAGATAGAGAGATTTGTAGATAGACAGACAGATAGAAGACGTCGATGCTTTGGACGCATTGGGCCTGTAGAACACTCAGAGAACAGTCAAGGAACAGAAATATAGACTGATGGAGGAGTGATGGTGTCGACTTTTGTTGAGAAAATGTCTATTTAAGGCAAAATACTAACTTTACTTCTACCAACAAAGACGAGTTTTCGAGTGTAGGAGATTTTCGAATACTCTGTTTTACTTCCATGTGGAAGTTATAATTATCACTGTAATTCAATAGGGTGAGTACCTAAAAGCAACCGTGGTTAGTGATTGCAGTAGCTACTGTTGAAGAACATGTCATAGCTTGCTGTGACACATATCGGGGAAGGTGGTACATCAGTTAGGTCTCTCTGCCCTAGGGTTAATGTCCATACCATTGCTGTATAAATGTCACAGCTAGAATTTGTGACATTATACATTGGATACAATTAATGCATGTTCTAGGATTGAATAAATCAACAAAATATAAACTGCCATACACGAAAAACAGCAGCATTAAATTTGCCTGAAATAAGCTGTTAAGGGACAAAGATAGGCTTTCCCTTTGAAAATGAAAACATCTTGGTATTTCCTGGAAACCGTGTCGATATTTATATAACTGAAACTGCTTTAAGACCGTAAGACGAGAAGACATAGGAGCAGCAATTACGCCATTCAGCCAAACCAGTCTTCTCCAACATTCTAACATGGCTGACACGTTTCTAAATGCCAAACTCCCGTTTTCTCCCTGTATCATTTGACCCGCTCGATACACCTGAAAATAGCAATTTCAGTCTTAAATATACTCCATGACGTAGTCTGCACAGCCTTCTGTGGCAAAGAATTCCATCGGTTCACCATTCTCTGGCTGAAGTGGTTTCTCCTCATCTACATTCTAAAAGATCCTCCCTTTTCTCCAAGGCTGTGCTCTCGGGTCTCAGCCTCTCCTACAAATGGAAACATCTTCCCAATATCCATCCTGTCCAGGCCATTCAAATTCTGTAAGTTTGAATTGGATGCCCCTCATCCTTCTAAACTCCATCCAGTACATACCCAGGGTCCTCAAATGTTCCTCAAATGTTAAGCATTTCACTGCTAGTAGCATTCTCGTTCACCTCCTCTGAAAATGCTCCAGGGCCATTGCATCTTTTCTGAGATAACAGGCCCAAACGTGAGCACAATACCCTAGATGTGGTCTGACAGATTCTTGGCAAGCTGAATGTTTTATTGCCACAGAGAATCAACCTTGATCTGCAGATGGATTTAATCAGTTAATCAGAAGAAATCTGTGCATTGGAACAGGCAGTTACGGCAAATGTAACGATGAACAAAGATCTTTCTTCTGAGACAGAAGCAAGGTACAATGTCAAGGATGCCAGTATTCTGAATCATATTTTGGATGAAATAACACTAAAGAATCAGCAATATTTAACTTCATCGTCCTGAAATTTTGAATTTGCAATGCTGTGACTTATCTGAATAATGCATGACAAAAATCGTCCTCATTATCTCTACTAAGATGAAAAATAAATAAAAAATAACACTCAAGCTCACAAATTCTTAATTCGGGTACCTTTCCAACTGAGGGATCGGAATTCAACTCAATACATTTGGATGAATATTTGGGTAAGGTTAGCATAAAAATAATACTCAGGAAAATAATTGGTACCATTGTAATAGCATTAAATGCTGAGGCCTAGAAAATGTATCTTGCTAACTGCTGATTAAATATTTGCTATTAAGTCATGTCATGATTATTTTAAGCAGCCGGGGTTGATTTCACTGATTAATGTTATCTCATCTTGTCTTAATGATCTTTTAGCCCAATCCTGACTTCGCCAATTTGTGTAGAAGCATTCCACAACCCCTTTGCTGTTTCCTTTTGATTAGTGTAACATTCCACAGATTCCTTCTAATTGTTCACGAATGGTCTTTATGCTTTAACCTTTATCATGCTTTTAGACTTTCTATTTTCGATACAATCTTGTAAATAAATAGTATTTCATTTAATTCTGCTTGTCTGGGCCACCTTCATTACTGCTGGAAGTTTGATTTTACAAATTCTTCAAACAACAAACAAATTGAGAATCCGGCCTACCTTCTTGAAATGTTCTGAGAGGGACTGGCCTGTTCCGTAACACTATTGAGCGTTGATGGAGACGGCAGTTGAATGTGCAAGATGAAGTTGCGGTGCCGATCAGTATTCTGCTTTGCCTCGCCAGGTTTTGAAAATTTTAAGCGTTGTTGCACATGCATTGAGTAAGCATATTGATTGTGGAAAAGACTTTGAGAAGTCAGGAGATAAGTTATTTACTCATTACACAATCTGCTGGCTGCTGACGACCGAACTTAAAGATGAGAAAGATTGTCAGAAGATATTACAGGACGTGGGTCAGTTGAAGGCGTAAGCAAAAAAAATGTTAGATGTACTTTAATCCGAACAAACGTGAGTTTTGATTTGTGAATGTCAAGTGCAGGTGGAAATTATAAAGTGAATGGAAGAACTCTAAGGAGTACTGATATGCAAAAGGATCTGGGTGTGCAAGTTCACAAATCACTGAAAGTAGCAGCACAAAAAGATAAGGTAGTAAAAAAGATCTATGGCATGTTTGCCTTCATTTGAAGGGGCACTGAATACAAGGATCGGCAAGCAATTCTGCAGCTTTGCAGTGTTTCAGCCATGCAAAACTGGAAATGTTCTTGTCATCACCACATGAAGGATGTGGATTTTTCGGAGAGGGTACATTAAACGTTAGCCACGATGTTGTGTGGTCTGGCGAATTTTAGACATGAAGAAAAGTTGTAAAGACGGGAATATTTGCACTGGACTGCGGGACGTTATGGGGCTACCCGATCGAAGTTAATGGTATAGTTGGCGTGGAAAGTCTGAGGCTTTTCCCGAGGGTAGAGAGGTCAATTACTCGGGGACACAGGTTCAAGGTTAGGGTTGGGTGGGTTGGATAAGTTAAAAGAAATGTGCGAATTATCATTTTCCACACATAGGGTGCTGTGAACATTCAATGCACTGCCAGTGAAGGTGGCGGAAGCAGACACAATGCCAACATTCAAGAAGCATGAATAGGAAGGGAATAGATGGATATGAATGTTGTAAAGGAAGGCATGATTTGGAGATGCCGGTGTTGGACTGGGGTGTACAAAGTCAAAAATCACACAACACCAGGTTATACTCCGACAGGTTTAATTAGAAGCACACGAGCATTCGGAGCATCGCTCTTTCATCAGGTGATAGACAGCTTTGTTGTGGATGGACACAATGTGGCAGTGCAGTCTTGCTGGGCTGAAGCGCCTCGTTATATGCTGTATTGTTGTTTATTCTTTCTTTTTTCAAACCTACTTACTCATTCAGTAGGATCATGACTGATCAGACCTTCCTCACGTCTTCGTTTCTGAGTCTTCCCTGTCAACCATTCATTGACTTCCTGATCAAAAACTTCATGATCTCTACTTGTCAGCCCTAAAACTACAGTAGGCGGTTGACGTACAACTGTCTATGACAAGGAGTTTAAAAGTCATAGATGCAACAGAATGTATAGGAACTAAGAAGAAGAACATAAGAATGTAAGAACTACAATCTGGCCCTTTGAGCCTGCTCCGCCATTTAATAATGTTACAGCTGATCCTGTCATGGCCTCAGCTCCATTTGCCAGTGTATTGGATACCACATCGAAAGGACCCGACACAGTTGATTACACGAGTGGCAGTACACGGAAATCGCTTTTGGATGTACAAGTTTAATTTGGGGAATGAATTGAAGTGAGAGGGAGATTTGAGCTCAGGTCTTGCAATTATGGTGTTGAATGAGAAGGTACTGGGAGTTGCGAGTGGGTTGGTGGGGGGGAGGGGGGTGTGCCTCACAAGGGAGTCTCAGAGGGAATGGTATCTCCGGAATGTACATCGGGCTGCCGTGGGAAATTTATCACTGAACGTGGGGTCTGTTTGTAGGTGGCAAAAATGGTTGTGAATGATGAACTGTATCCGGAGATTGGTGA
The DNA here is from genome assembly GCF_037043375.1 of Chiloscyllium plagiosum. Lineage (NCBI taxonomy): Eukaryota > Metazoa > Chordata > Chondrichthyes > Orectolobiformes > Hemiscylliidae > Chiloscyllium > Chiloscyllium plagiosum. The sequence goes on from NW_028270188.1 coordinate 38,861,838, forward strand.
ATACAATGCGAGGGCTGGGGGAATTCTGTTCTTGTGGTGATTGGAGGGGTGGTGTTCAAGGAGTGGCCATGCAGGATGCGGAGGAGATTTTCTGGTGGGCATCGTTGAACACATAGCAAAATAAATTGTGGTTTTCTGAAGAAAGTATTGTCGACAGTGGAATTGTCCACCTGGGAGCAGATACAGTGGAGGTTGAGGAATTGGGTATAAATGACAGTATTTCTTAAAGGACGCAGCGTGGGAGGAGTTTAAGTCAAGCATTTATTGGAGTCGGAGGTTTTGAAGGAAATGTTCATGCTCAGTCGGTGGTTGGAAATGGTGATCGAGAGGTCCCAGAAATGGAGGGGTGTGTCTGAGATTCTCCGGGTCAAGTTGAGATCGGGGTGGAATGTGTTCGTGAAGTTGATAAAATATTAACCCTTCGAATGTGAGCAGGAGTTGCTGCAGATGCAGTCCATAAGATCATAAGACCATAAGACATAGGAGTGGAAGTAAGGCCATTCGGCCCATCGAGTCCACTCCGCCATTCAATCATGGCTGATGGGCATTTCAACTCCACTTACCCGCAATCTCCACGTAGCCTTTTATCCCTTGTGACATCAAGAATTTATCAATCTCTGCCTTGAAGACATTTAGCGTCCCGGCCTCCACTGCTTCTCAGATGCTGTCTGACCAGCTGTGATTTTCCAGCACCACACTCTTCGACTGTGAACTCCAGGTTATGCATTTCTCACTTTCTTCATTTTCTATTCTAACCTATAATGCCTTTATATGTAATATTACTGAATTTGCCCATTACTATTCTGCCCCGTTTCTTCATTAGTTCCCCAAATCAACTTATCTTTTATTAAGTAACTTTTAACATCTTTGGCTTTAATTGAGCTCCTTGTGCTATTGGAGGTAATTCAGTTTTCAGACTCTGTTTCAAGATAATTGGCATTCATGAAACATTTTCTTCGGGTTAGCCTTTCTGTTACTATTTTCTTGTTAGTTATTTCGCACATAATGAAATGGAAATGTGCACAAACTGGGATTTTTCAATATCTTACGGTATGTGTGACCTAACTCCAGCGTGTTAAACTTGTGTGTCTCATCACAGGAAAGTAAAAGGAAGTTGAATGCTTAAGATCTACTCCAAATCCATCCTTCCCAGTGATAATGTCTCGTTTCCTGGTGACAATGTCAAGTCTTTAGCATAGGCAAACACCTGCCAGTATGATGCATGCATACTGATGTTATGTATGCATCAGTAGATTTATTTCGACATTATATAAAGACTGGTAAAGGTATGTTGCTATGGACCAAGACAACCCTGCTCAAAACATTTTCAGAATGTAGTCACGATCCTAGATTTTGTCATATTGAGGCAGATGCAACGCGAATATCACAGGAGTGATGCAACTGGCCAAACGATTCAGCTTGAAACAAAACAGAATTTATTTAAACCCGATAAATGAAACGTGAACAGAGGAAAGCAGAATTTAGAATAACTTGACCCATTTGATTAACCAACCGACTCTATCATACCTGACCCAAGTTGTTCCCATTCTTGGAAGATTTCATAAACACATCCCTTGTCCAAAGGTACATGTGCACACCGGTTCTTGTCGGCAGATGAGTTTTCAGAGCCAAACTTCAGGGATGTTCTTTCCTGAAGCATGTAACCGGTCCCCAACAGATTTTGACTTCTTGACAAAACAAACAAAATGAGAAAGAAAAGTGAACTAGAAGAACTGCCATTGTTCAAAGTAAACCTACCCAGACAACTCTCCAGCTCTGTGTTTATGACTCTTCTTGGAAAAAAAAGTCAAGGATATTATGGTGTTATTAAAGGAGCAGCATTGTTACAATGGTCAGATCAGATGAAAGAAAATGTATTTTTACAACTGAGACAAGATAAGGAGAATATATAGGTGTGGTTGTTTTGGTATTTGTCTGTTATGGAAATGTTAGAATATATTGTAAAGAATGACTTAATTGGGCATTTACTGTGATGAAACCTTCAATTGAAGGCTATTCTGCTGGTTCTCTTATTGAGTCAGAGAGTTGTACACTCAGAAACAAACCTTTCTGGAAAACCGCTCCATTCCAACTATAACCCAAACTCAACTGGACCTACCTCCTTGCATTTGAGCAAAAGCCTTACAAATATGTCTTATTCATGCATTTATCTAAAGGTATTTTAAATGTTATAACTATACCCGCATCCATCACTTCCTCTGGAAATTCACTCCACAGACGAATACCTCCGTTTAAAAAAATGTCACTCATGCCTTTTACCACTCACCTTAAAAATATACTCCGTCGTCTTGAAATGCAACAAACTGGGGATCGAGATCTGCAATTCACCTTGTCATTAACTGCCATGATTTGAATAACCTCTACAAGATTTACATTACTTACAGTGTGGAAACAGACTCTTCTGACCAACAGGTCCACGCCAACCCGCCGAAACACAACCCACCCAGACCCATTCCCCTACATTTACCCCTTCAAATAACACTACCGGGCAAATTAGCATGGCCAATTCACGTTACCTGCACATTTTTGGATTGTGGGAAGAAACCGAAACACCTGGAGGAAACCCACATAGACACGGGGAGAACGTAAAAACTCCACACAGAGAGTTGCCTGAGGCGGGAATTGAACCCGGGTCTCTGGCGCTGTGAGGCAGCACTATGCCACCGTGCCTCCCACGATAATCTCCATCGCTCTCAATGGCAAGGTACGTGTTGCGGGCAATGTGTCTTTTTGGTATATTAACACCGAATTTTGGCAGCGAGATGGCGCCATCTGCAGAAGTGAAAACGTTTTCAGTGGACCGAAGAGCGTCAGAGGGCATTTATCAGCCTGAAATTTGTTTTAAACTGCCCACGCGATAGCAACCCCAATTGCACAAAGCCGTTCGAATTTCCTTTTAATGTGAGTGATGCGTGTGTTGGTACCGATATTTTGATAGAAGCAAACGAGAGTATCGATAGATCAATTAATATTTTTCCCAGAAATTTAAATGTTCATCGGGAGAAATATTCCTGTGTTGAGAAAGAGACCAAGTGTTCGGTTTTTGCGTCACAGCATTTCAACAGTTATATTCCCAGAAATGTATCCGAGACGATTGCGTGTCCTGATGATACTCCCTTCATATTTTTGGAATAGTTTAAGGATGCAAATATCAAATTATTTCCAAATGTTTAATTGTTACAAACATTCCAAATTTACACGTGACAGGACATGAGACTGTTATTAGCGACGTTTTGTCACGTCTTTGATAAAGGAAGAAGGAGTTTTTTGTTCTGGAAGTGATGGACTGAAAATAACTGAATTATTTAATATTTCCAATGTATACATGTATAGCATTAATGCATTCTAAAGTACTAATGGGATGAGGCTAAGGACTTTGAAAATGAAGACATCTTTATGTAATGATTGTTCACTTTCCGAGGGTGAGTTGTGACGAGACTATGCTCTCGAAGAAATGTTCTCTTTTCTGCTTTTCCTCATAAGGAGTGTATGCCACAACGGTGTCAGAAAGTGTCGTTTACATAGGTACTTGGTAAACGTATTTTGATTTCTCTCCCTGACTGTGATGGTCATTGTCGCGAAATAATTATGATTGACGGGGTCAGGACTCACACAGATCTGGAAATACTTTAAGTTTTGCGTTGTGTTGGTAAGATGGTTTCTGCTCGCCACTGAGCTAAACGCGTGTGCTTTCTGCTGCTTGAGTGAATTCCTGGACAGCGAGGCTTCCTCTTAAAATCAAATGCGTAAGATTGTGCCTGTCTTCTGGACTGGACAGTGCATGAGAACCGTTACGTTTTTGGTGCAATGAATTTTTGAAAAACTGTAGATTTTTGCAATGCTGCCTATATTTGAATATTAATATTTATTGGTTAAATAATACATTATTTTGTTAAGCATTTCAATCGAGCTAAGGCTTGGTGATTTTTCTTTTAGCATGTACTTTAACCGTATTATCAGTAAAACCTTGTGATGTAGAAGTTAAATCTCATCTGGAGCTGAGAAACATAAACTTGCATTTAAAGAAATAAAAAAGTCATGCTTTAGGGTCTCTACTCACAATACTTTGGGAGGGTAATTTGATACATATCACCACCAACACTTTGGAAATAAGCAGATTCAGAATGGATTACAAAGTGGAAATCATAGACAACAAAATATTTATGACAGTGGAAGTATCTTCATGTATTTCAACTGAAGTTTGACGGGGTAAATGATCAGGTCAGGCAATGGATTCTCAACAAGCTTAAGGAACATTGAAATTCAGGCATATATTAAAATGGATTAAGAAGTGCATTGATAAAATCAAGTTACTAGAACGTTTAGGTTAAGATTCAAATGCTGTGCCTGTCCATAAAAATAGAAGAGCATTCCTGTCTCTTGTTGAAACTGGGAACCATGCTGCATCCAAACAAGTCAGGCTGAACTGGATATTTCATACTTCCAGCCTTCGAATGTTTAGTGATTTCCACAGATCCGAACTGGTTCTAACTTCCTTCTGTTTACTCTGCCTGGGCTGGAAAATAATCTGTGCTGCTTAAACACTCAAATATTTTACTCTGCGAACTGAACTGAATATTCCAATGCTAATCTCGTTCGGTTTCAGTCTGCCATAATATAATGCTTCTTCGAAACTCTGCTGCCTTTACCCGACCTCACATAGAGACCAACGCTCGTGAACCCTGTGTCACAAAGCTGGTCATTTCTTTCTGAGAGTTGTTCCTTTTCTCAAGTCCTGAGTTTTTTCAGAGGGTTCGTGAATCATTCAGGATCCGAATCGACTGGTTTGGTACAGATGTGAACTGTCTTTTTGTTTGTATGTTAGCAGATGAGGCTTTTGATCAAAGTTTACGCTTTAGAAGTGACGTGTGATAAAAAAAAAGAGTGGTCAGTCCAGGAAACTGGACTTCTGGTTGAGTCAATTCAGCAATGGAGCTGTGTCTAAACAGGCTGTTGAACGCTCTTTCTTTCTGCCTTTCTAACTACGACCTGTAACCTTTGTATCATTGTTTGTTCTGTGTTTAATGGTTTGGTTTATTGGGATTGTTGTGCAGATTGGGAACAACATTGTTAATTCTAGTTTGGATAGATTGAATTCTGTAGGTGCTCTTTATTCTGTTCTATGTGTTTCGTTCATAATTTTGTGAATACATTTTTATCTGTTTTAAAACCTGGTTGTCAACATAGCTGACTTAATTCGGGGAGGTTTAACTGCAGAGTTACCAAAACAAACTACAAAGTTATGGTCTGGGCTGCCTGCTTAGACTGTTTTTAGTGGTCTGGCCTAGTCCATACCAGATGAGGCTGTTTGCGGGATTTTAAACAACGAGTGGGGTTGGTGTTAATGCATTTATTTCTAATGTTGGTTTGGTTGAAAAGACAAAGCTAGAGTTAGCAATGTGTTTTCCTGTGACCAAGAGTTTTCAGGAAGTGTACGAAGCTTGCAAAAAGTGAATAAGACCAGGCTGCTGTAATTGTCAGGCAAGCTGGGGTTGGCGCTGCCTCCTTCTGTGATGAAATGAGAGATAATTACAACAGTAGCTCAACATTTAAACTTTCTGAAAACTCCATCAGGATACATAGAAATGGCAAAAATTCAATTGGAAATGAAGTATCTTGGAGGCGGGAGATAATAAATGGGCAGCAGAATTGAAACAGTTTGAGTAACGAACAAAAGCAGAAGAGAGAGAAAAAGAGAGAGCAGCAGAACAGAGAGAAAAAGAGAGCATCAGGAGAGAGAGAAAAAGAGAGAGCATTTAACTTCTAAAAGTGACATTTAAAAAGGAAAGTCAGCTGAAAAGGCTGGAGAAAAAGGCTGAAGGTAACTTCAGAGAGGAAGTAATGCGTACTCATGTGGCAGAGCAGAGACTTAAAATGACAAGGTAACCAGCTGAGTTGGCGAGTGATATTGAGTTGGTCCACAAAACACGGTTTGGCGTCGAGAATCAATTTCACTCTATGAGGATAGGAACAGGAGCAAAGAGAAATCCTCACATGGAAAGCTAAATGTAGATCTCAATGAAGTTTATAAAAATAGATGACCACAGGGTAAAATGGAAACCGTTGAGAGGGAGAAAGAAGTTAAAAATCTCCGGTGCTTTCATTGTAATAAATGTGGACCGCATGAAATCACAACGTTCGTATGTTATGAGAAAGCCAGACGTAGTAAAATAGGACAAGCGTGGAAGTGTTGTTGACATTCTAACACACAGCCTAATGGAAGTGAGAATGCGGATTCAACGGCTAATTAAGGAGGAATTGCCAGATCTGCTTACGAAAAGATAAATGCATTAGGCAAGTTAATTTTCATAGGCCAGGGCAGCAGATAAAGAGGTTAAAATATTAAGGGATACACGATCCTCTCAGTCATTGATGCTGAAGGATGAGGAGATATGTATTCATGAAGGACTACTTCCAGAGAGGGTCGTGGTAAGAGGAATCCAATGTGACAGAAAAAATGTTCAATTATGTAAAGTCAGGCTAGGGTGTCCAGAGAATGAGGAATTTATGGTCGGCCTACTGGACAAAGTCGCTGCTCTCGGAATACAACTTGTCTTGCGTAGTCGTGCTGCCTACACCAGTATAAAAGCCAGTGGAGACTCAAACAGATGAAACACTGCAGAAGTCTTATTTGGAAATTTTCCCAGATTATGTGTCTTAACGCGGTCACTGGGCACAAGCTGAAGCAGGAGAGATAAAAGGCACCGATAAAGAAGCTAAAATAACTTTATCCGTGACTTTTTTGTTCAGATAAGTAGGAAAGAGCAGTAGCAAATAGATAAATACGCAAGTATCTTTATCTCTGCTCAGTTCAATGAGTTAAAGCAGAAAGATGAGAATTTAAGATTGTTTAAGGTGTATCGTCAGACATACACAGAGGAGGAGAGTTAATGCATCCCCGTGTGGTATTACTTAACAAATTATAATCTTCATGATGAAATGGAGACCATCATATATTCAAGCAGTCGAGAAACGGGCAGAAGTTCATCAGAGTGTTTTGCCAGTCTGCTGCAGAAAGGAGGTTTTGCGAGTGGCGTATGAGCGACCATTGCGAATGTCCTTTAGGGGTGAGGAAAACAAAGATTTTTGACTGCCCAAATTACACAAGGATGTCGTTGAATTTTTCCAGACATTTCACACATGTCAGCTAATCGTAAAATCTCCGACAATATTTGAACCTGCTTCTGTAATACCTATTCCAGCATTAAGGGAATCTTTTACACGAGTCTTGACTGATTACGTAGGCGACGTATCTCAAAATAAAAGTGGGAATAAGTATTTATCAACAATAATGGATGTATCGACTGGATATCCCGAGGCAATCCCATTATGCAACATCACAGCTAAAGGGGTCGTGGAAGGATTAATTACATCTTTTACCTAGATACATACTAGGATAGAGATCCGGTCAGATCAAGGGTCAAACTTCACATCCAAGCTATTTAAGGAGGTTATGATTAACTTGGGAATGAAGCAATTCAAATCTGGCGTGTAGCATCCAGAACTGAATGTAGCACTAGAGAGATGGCATCAAACAAAAAAGACCATGTTGAGGGATTATGGTCAGAGTTAACCAGACGATTAAGATAAGGGTGTATGATTTGTGATTATCTGCAATCATAAATGCACGAAATGAAGCGACTAAGTTCAGTCCACTTTCATTAATTTTTGGGCATGAAGTGACAAGGCCGTTTCAACTGATTAAGGAGAAATTCAGAAATCAGAATTCAGAGACCATCCATTCGGACTACGTGTCAAATTTTAGAGAACGATTAAATAATGCTGCGCATTCGGTTAGACAGCATCGAAAGTCATTAGAGCATACAACGAAACTGCAAGTGGATATTAAATCATAAATTCGCAATTTTACCATTCCAGATACGGTATTGGTGTTATTTCCAGTAATAAGTGAACCTTTACAAGCAAGGTTTAGTGGATCTGATCAAATCGAAAAGAAATTTCGTAAGTGAACAATTTGATAAAGATTGCATACAGGAAGATATCTCAGACTGTGTCATGTGTGAATATACTTAGAAAGTATTTTGACGGGTGGTAAGCAAGATGAGAAGTTAATAATGATTACAGCACAGAAGGAAGAACGAAAGTTCAGAGGATTCTGAATCAGACGTTCTTCAAATCAAATTGGGCAATGAGGAAGTTGTCAAAAATTGGGATCTGTTATTGAGTAACCTATCACAAGAAAATCGAAATAACCTGGAAGTGTTATCACATGGTAAGGTAGGCACAAATAAAAAGTGAGCTACGAACGTAATTGAACATGATGTAGAGATAGGAGATGCTGTTCCGAATAAGCATCATCCTTGTGGGCATAATCCTTTAAAGTTGGCGCAGGTTTAAATGGAGATGGAACACACGCGCCAAGGTGGCATAATCGAAATGATTTAGAATGACCGAAGCTCACGCATATTCATGGTGCCCAAATCCAGATGGTACAAAACGGTTACGTGTGTTCAATTGCAAAGTAAACGCCGTTACAAAAGCTGTTGCATATCCAATTCCACAGTTGGAGGACTATTCCGAAAAACTGGGGCAAGCAACTTGAATTTCGAATTTGGACAAGACAAAGGTTACTGGCAGGTACGTGTCAGACAGAGCAAAGGGAATTTCGGATTTCGTAACATCAAATGCATTATATCAGTTTAAGGTGATGCCACTTGATGTGAAAATCGCTCCAGCCACTTTTCGGAGACTGATTAATAAATCCATTAATGTATTACTCAACTGTGCTGTGGGCATTGAAAATCTGATGACTTTTAGTCACTCATGGAAGGAATATTAACAGCACCTGACATTTTTGTTCGACTTCGGAAGCTAATATTGAATTTGCTAAGCCCAACTCACCTTCCCTGGGCCACGTTATTGCACATGGATAAATGGTCCGGGGGATGCAAAAACAAAAGTCATTGGCGGATGTCCCACACTGTCGACGAAAAAAAAACAGTACGATGGTTCTGGGATTAAATGGCTTTTAATATATTCGCTGTTGCCGAATTTTAGCAGCGTGGCTGCTCCACTAACCAAGATTGTTTAAAAGATTCATTTTTCAGCGGATTGTCAAAAGGCATTTGACAGCCTAAAAATTGTCTTAATCGCTGCCTCAATATTGGGCACACTGTATTACACAAAGCATTTCATGGTGGCTATCGATGCCAGTGCTGTGGGTGTTGGTGCGACGCTTCTGCGGAAGGATGACGAGGGAATAGAAAGATACATCGGGTATTTTTCCAGGAAGTTGAAAGTTCATCAACAGAAATGTTCAACGATGAAGAAAGAGACTTGGAGCTTGCTGTTGCCATTACAATATTTCAGTGATTGTATTACCACCAACGCATTCAATCGATCACATACACTGGACAGAACCCATTGATATTTGTTGAGAAATTCAAGTAGAAAAAAATGCCCGACGATTTGAATGGAGCTTGCTGTTTACAATTCATTTTGACAATTGAACATGTTGCATGGTGTGAACACGAGATTGCCAGTTGTTGTTGAGACTCGAATGAGATAGAGAGGTGTTTGGTTTCTGGTCTGCCATGGCCTGAGTTCCGACTTGTTTGTGCATGTTTCTATATGCATAGTTCTTATAGTGTAGATATGTGTGTTCGACTACTTCAAAGTTTTTTTTAAAGGCTTTTGAAAACAAAGCCATCTTTTGATATTAACAGTCCATTTTTCAAGGGCTTAGGTGTCAAAAAGCTAGTCCTTTTCCCCCTAATGGCTGGTCCTTTTTCACTGATCCTGCGTTCTTCATTTTCTATTAAATTTCAAGGGGTTCTCAAACTCCGCAGGCTGTGAATCGACGAGACATTAGGCCAAAGCTTATGTTTTAGAAGAGACCTGCACAATGAAAGGGGAGTGTCAGTTTCAGAAACTGGAGTGTTTGAGTCAGTTGGCAGTGTAGCGTTGTGGAACCACGCTACTAAACTCTCTCTCGCTTTGCTCTTCAAACGTCGACCTCTGAGCTCTTGTTTCATTTTATGCTCTGTTTCATGTTTTTGTTCATTACAACTATTGTGCATATTCGGCTCAGGATAATTAAGTTTAGATTGGATAGGGTGAATTGTGTAGCTTTTCTTTACTGTGTTCTTTGTGTCTTATTCCGTAATTTTGTGAATAAATTGTCTTTTTAAATCCTGGTAGTCAACACAGCTGACTTACTCCAGGAGTTTTTGCTATACACTTACCGAATCAAATTGCAAAGTTATACTCTGGGCTACTTGCGTAAGAATATGTATTGAGTTTTTTGGCCTAGTATGGAAGTTATTCTGACAGTTATGTAGTTAACCTAGTGTTGCAATGCACACCCGAGATCATATTACAGGGCTACATTAACACATAACGGTTGTGCATTGTGATCGGCTAGATGAGATAATGCTGAAGATAATGGTGGGGTAATGTGATAGGTTAAGTGTAATGTAGAGAGCCAGTGTGGCAAACGATGATCAGTGTAGTTAGACAAAGCAAGCTAGCACAATTTGTTATGCTAATATTATCTGATAAGAAAAGGAAAATCAACTGCATAAACCGCACAAGATCAAAGAGATTGTGGGAAGTCATTGAAGACGGCTTTAATTTTGCAAGATGAAAGTTGGGCAAGAAGGTTGGCCACACAGAAAAGAAAGGGTGAGCGTTTTGCTGCTGATATGGACTATATTCTGCCAATTAAGGGAGGTTCTTGGGAACGCAGATGTGTAAAGAAAACTGCTGGTGGGTCTCTCTGATCCAAAGAACCAGAAGGTTGATGGTAAATTAAAGTTTGAGCAGGCACAAAGGATTATTTAGGAAAACTGCGCAGGGGGTGAGTAGTATAGAATAAAGAGATTCAGACAAAATACCACGTGGTGTTCATAAGTTCCTATTTTTACCAATTCATGAGCTGTGCGGTAGGTTTTCCAGTCGCCACCAGGTCTGTTCATGTTGTGTTCTGTGTGCCTGTGTCTGTGTGTGTGCGTCTGTGTGTGTGTGTGTGTGAGTACTCTGGTTTTCAGAAAGACTTTGTGTGTTTGTGTGTGTAAGAGAGAGAAGCTGTAGCTTGCAGAAAGGCATTGTGGGTGTCGCTGTGTCAGAGAGAGACAGAGACTCTACAGTTTAACCAATGTGATCTTACTTACATGCACAATTCCGTATTGACCTTCAAATATTTGTGTTAGGGACTGATAGATTGGCAAGTGACGCTTGTGAGTTGCAGAGTTAGGGAACATTTATAATAATTGGCAGGCGTTACTGACTTGTATGGCATAAGGGATTGAATTTTGAGAGAATAGATAATAGATCAGCGGGACTGAAATATATGTCAGGATGAATAAATGGACTGCAGTTGGAATATTTATCAATAAATTTCCAGTCAGAAGACAAGGAAAAATGGGAAACAAGGACGAAGGATTTACGAACTAAATGGCTAAGATACCTTTGATATCATAAAGTGCGATGCAATGGAAGAGTTAATTAAGAATTACTGATCTACAGATAAATCGCAAAAGAGAATATTGAAGAGGGCACAGGAGGTGGAACTTTTAAGGCAGTTTGGAATTGTAGGCGAGGATTGAGAAAAAAAAACGTTTCAGGGACCAGTTACGACCAGGGAGGTACCGGAGAACAGTACGAGCAGTTTTTGGAAACAAGGACATTGAAAGAGAAAATCTCCCCGTGTTCAAAGCAGAACAAAGAGCCTTTAGGTATAAAGGCTCAGAATGGGAATAAACTTATGAAATCTGGATTTCAACATTGGGAAAACCTCATCCCATTCAGGTTAACAGAATATTACACTCTGCCCTGCAATAAGTAGAGAGAGGGGAAAGTGGATTGGGAAGTAGCTGACCCAGAGCAAAATGTCTTCAAAATAAAATGACAGGTAGGAGGGGTGTGGAAACAAACCGAATTACAAGCTTTGCAACTGGAAAAAGAGACTGTGAGGTGAAATTCGGACGTTACACATGTTAAGAGATCAAAGAGACTTTGAGGCATATCTTAACCTTTCCAGGAATATTGAGCAGAGACATCCAGAGAGTGATGAGGCAGGAAAGCAGAGCAGTCAGCACCGGAAGCAGGAAGATGGGAGGAAATACAAGTTGGGCTAGCATTGGAGTCTGATGAGGAATCACAATGCACCAATTCTAATAAGGGAAGAAGATCCAAAAAGGGGATTCTGCCATTGTTTATAAAAGCGGGAGACAACCGTGTGGAAACTAGCAGCTGGAAAAACTGAAAGATGTGTTGCTCAATTTACATGATGGGCTAGGGAATTGAATTAGAGACTTTGAAGATGAAACCACGGCGCAGTTCTTGGGTGTGGGGGATTTACTAGGAGAAAGTGAGGACTGCAGATGCTGGAGATCAGAGCTTAAACATGTGGTCCTGAAAAGCGCAGCAGGTCAGGCAGCATCAAAGGAGCAGGAGAATCGACTTTTCAGACATAAGCCCTGTGGGGGATTTACAGTGGGCACTGCAGCTACAGGTTGTCGGGCTTCCGAAATGAAGAGAGATAATGAACTGAGCCTGCCTGAAGAACGTTGTGGACATTCAATTGATTGATGGTGCTGGGTTTGATTGAGTAAGACATAGGGTATGACAGGCGCTTAGACTGTGACCCACGTAAGATTGATTCCGATGCTTTGAGATAGGATCCATTGAGAGATACGGAAAAACCAGCAAGGTATTTGGAAAAGGAATTGAAAAATCTGGAAGCTTGGAATTGAACAAGATATGGAACGTGGCCAACTGTTAACCACAATGTTCTGTACTGCTACTGCCGAGACAATGACCCTCAAGTCAAATCTAAGCTAGAGGACATAGATGGTCAAACGTCCATGACCCGCCTGTGATTCATAGATCATGTAGTCTATGTGATCCAAAGATACAGGAAGGACAAAAAAAGCTGGATGAACAGCAAGATGAAGTGCAACGACAATTGACACAAATGCAGCTCGGGGAACCTAAAATGACAGAGAGCGCAAAGAGCAGGGTCATGTTGCAATTGACTACTGAGTTGATTGGCGCTATTGAAAAGAATAACATGCCAGACCAGGGAGAACACCTTACTGCCACCTGGCAAGGACTGGTCGACCCCACGGCGATAATAAATGTCTTTGGAGGAATCTTTCCACAGATGCTGTACGAAGGGCAATACAAAAGCAACAGCCCAGACAGAACTCGTGTGTCCAAGGACATGGACAACGAGGTGGGGCGGGGAGTGGCATGGTATGATTTCAGACTCAGGAAGGATAAGAAATTGTGTTAAGGGGCTTTATCAACCATTTTATAAGAAATTACTCACATTGGACCTGGCCCTCCCGGACCCAGAGTGGACCAATGAGTCAGGAATATCCGTCTGTCCGGCCACAGAATCCCTACAGGCCCAATGGGCATGTTAATCTTTATATGATGTTCTAGCCGTGCCCAGAGAATCTGAGTGAGCCAGGAAAATACCCTATATTAACACTGGATGCTGAGCAGGAACATATTTTGTGGGTTGGTTGAGAAGGAATGTTGACACCTATCATATTAAATGTTGGATCTCGTTATACATATGCACAACCGCAATATGTCGCCAATCTTTCCATGTCAGGAAAATATGTTGAGACTGTAGGGTTTTCAGGTAAACTGTAGTTGACATGCTTTACAACACCAATAAGTTTATACATGGATAGTAAAACAGCCGCCTTGCCTAAAACAACCGTCTACACGGGGACACCAATTAATTTGCTCGTTAGGGAAGTTTTATTAAAGCTGGAATTAAAAGTGGAATGCAATCAAAATAGAGTTAATGTAGATAGAGGGAATTCTCAGCCGGTGTTGCACGAAGCCAGGGAGGCCAAAATATATTGGATAGGTGACTTTGATGGAAACAATTTGGATGTGAGAATTAGAGATATATTTGGTCAGTTTGCTGATGACAAAAAAAATGAGGTGTAAGTGGACAGCGAAGAAGGTGCCTCAGATTACAATAGGATCGTGATCAGATGGACAAATGGGCTTAGACGTGGCAGATGGAGTTTAATTTAGATGCATGCGAAGTGGTGCATTTTAGGAAAGCACATTAGCAGAACTTATACACTTAATGGTAAGGTTCTAGGGAGTGTTGCTGAACAAAGAGCCCTTGGAGTGCAGGTTCATAGCTCCTTGAAAGTAAGCAGCAGGTAGATAGGATAGTGAAGAAGTCGTTTGGTATGCTTGCCTTTATTGGTAAAAGTATTCAGTTGGGAGTCCAAGTTGGGGCTGTACAGGGCATTGGTTAAACGACTGTTGAAATATTGCGTACAATTCTGGTTTTCATCCTATCCGAAAAATATTGTGAGTCTTCAAATCTTTCAGAAAATATTTAAAAAGATGTTGCCAGGGTTGGAAGATAAGTTGAATGTCTCGGCTGCTTTCCCTCGAGAGTCTGAAGATGAGGGATGACCCAATAGAGGTTTATAAAATCATGAGGGACATGGATAGGATAAATAGACAACGTCTTTTCCCTTGGGTGGTGGAGTGTGTGCGTCCAGAACTAATGTAGATAATATAAGGTGAGAGGGGAAAGATATGAAAAAAGACCTAAGAGGCAATGTTTTCACTGAGATGTTCGATGCGTGTATGGAATGAGCTGCTAGAGGAAGTGGTGGCGGCTCGTATAATTGCAACATTTAAAAGGCATCTGGATGCATCAAGCAACAGGAAGTGTTTGGTAGGGAGGACTATATTGGGTTGGGACATCTGGTTGGCATGGACGGGTTTGATTCCCTGCTGTACATCACAATGACTCTATTTCGGAAACTCAGGAAATGGAGGTTAGATGCTTTAGCTTTACTACCTTTGGCTGAGCCATCCAAGTCTGAGCTGCATTGGACTGTGATTTTTGACGAGATTCTGAGTAAAGTCTTAGGTGAGCGGTAGCACTGTGAGGTTATCACCCTGCAGCATTGCCAGAGTACAGCCACAGTGATAAGGACGCAACAGAGCTTCCGAAAGAGCATTGAGGTTCGCATGCAACATTGTCAGCTGATTATTGTGTTGACGATTGCATTGATGATGACTGCAGCGTTAGGTATTATAAAGTGTCAGGCAAAAAAAGATAGGTTGTGATTTGTGATAGGCAGCAAATGAAGCGTCTGGGTTGTCTTCTGGATGCGCTTTAGCTGTCACTGTGCCCCAGGAGGTTTTAGATCTGAAGCCCACCATCAAAGACATCATTGTAATGTAAGGTGACGTGACGATAGCTGAGCAGCTGTCGTGGGAATAAGATCGGCCTGGCGTAACCAGGAAGCCTGTGGTGCACAGACGAAGTCTTGGGAGTAGTGCCTACACATTTATTGACTATTCTAATCTCAGTGGCATATTGGTGGCTCACTGTACTGGAGGCGACATGCTGAGGAAGATAGTGTGGTATAGCTGTTGGCCACCTTGCTTTCAGGATTTGGTGGATAACATATTATTGCAATGTGATATCTATGTTCAAAATAATGCCTGGAAGGGTTTAACGATACCTATAGGGCATATACCTATACCTGAGGGGGCAGTTAAGCATTTGGTGATCCCCTATGTGGACATGATAGGGACGCTGAGAAAAAAGAGATATATGTTGTCGTCATTGACATGTTCAGTGAATGGGTAGACGTGACCCCATGGCAAGATATTGGGGCAGGCACAGTGGTAGAGATTTTAACAACTGAAGTTATTCCAAGGTTTGGCATGCCATCTGGAATCAGTTTGAATAATAGGTCTGCCTTTATCCCAAAGGTGGTTAATTTGGTGCTACAGACTTTGCGGATTAAGCAGAGGTTTGGCTGTGTGCATCATCCCCATTCGCAGGGAATGGTGGAACTGATTATTAATACTTTGAAAGCTAAGTTGAACATAATTTGCGCATGTATCTATCGTACATGCGTCGATGCTGTGCACTGGCATTAATGGGTTACCATGTGTGGACTAACTGCATCATTAACTTGTCGCCACATGAGACACTTCCCACTAGACCCATGCCAATGCCCAAGTGGAAGGGTCCATTTGGCGGGCCTAGCTTGGAACAATTAGAACTTAAACTTAAGTGGTACATGCAACTGCTGACTATGATACATGAGAGTATGCACACACATGAAATGCTGAGGGAGTTGGTATCTGGCAACAAGGATGGGACTATTACACCTGGAGATCAGGTGCATATAAGGGTTTCCAGAGAACGTGGAACAAGCCGTGTGGAAGGGGTCCCTTTACGGGAACCAGGGCCTCAGTTACTACCGTCACGTGGAGGGTCGCTCCGCGTGATATCAGCTTTGTCACTGTACCAAGGTGCGACCACGGGCACAGACGGACTCCGGGGTTGAGGTAGGTGAGGGCTGAGAAGGAACTGCAACAGTGGAAATGGCGTGCAGGGATCTGATACTCCTTTACGTGTCCTTGAGCAGTTGGTGAGTGCGGCCTTTGGAGAAAGTGGTATCATTGGCATTGGGGTTGTCAGTTTATGGAAAGTGTCTTTCTCGTGATTGTGTGGCTGAAGACGGGTTCAGGGAAGCCACTGAAACCCCACTCTAGTCCTGAACCTTTCTGCTCCTTTGCAGACTTGCTGTCCATTGATTTGGTGCAGCTGGCAGATCTAGTTTTGTACTGCCAATGCCCAATGACAATCGATTCTCCACTGTCCTAAACATGAATATGTTCCTAATCCGGCAATACGAGTTGTTGGTATATGTTAGAGAAGGGGTATCCCTCATGTATTCAAGGGCAGAGAATGAGATTGCCGCGGGCTGGGAGTTGCTTCTCCCTGCCATTGTGAAAACCAAGATTGCTGAGTTTATTAAATGTATCTATCACTATCAGCAGAGATTAGTTTGATGATGCCCCTTTGTGTTGTGTGAGCAATTGGATACGACCAATCGAATGGCATGGTGGACTCGGCAGGCCTTGGACTGGTTGTCGGCTGAGAAAGGTAGGATCTGTGTACTGATTTGGAAACCTTTATTCACCCTAAAAAAATCTCTGAAGGATTTTCAGCTGTGGTGCTGAAGTCTTGTTCGGTTGGAGATTCATGTGTTGCTTGCGCGTTTAGATTATCTGGGATGTCCTGGTTTTATTTCCTTTTCCAGTTATTGTGGGACAAGTTTTGGCCTGTGATTCCAGGTGTTGGGCCAGAATTATTTGAGGTCTGGACCCTCGAACTGTTATTGCCCGCTTTTGGATCTCTGACGTTCGATCTGGCCTTGCTGCGTCCTGCCTCGTTGTATTCTTTCTCTGTGTGAGACCTGTTGATCTCAAACGTGGTATATATGGAAGTTATTCTGGCAGTGATGCAATTAACTTAATGTTGCAAAGCATGCCAGGGAGAATGTTGCACGGCTCCAGCAACAGATAGTAGTAGTGCATTGTGATAGGCTAGTTAAATTACTGGTAGATGAAATAATCTGAAGATGGTGGTGGGGTCATGTGATAGGTTAAGTGTAATGTCGGGAGCCAGTGTCGCAGACAATGATTAGTTTAGAAGGACCAAGCAAGCCAGCACGATTGGTTATGCTAATGTTATTTGAATAGGCGTTGGAAGAACAACTGCAGTAGAACGAATAGCTTGTGGGGAGATAGGGAAGTCATTTTACTGGCTCTAACAGCATTAGTTTTGCAAGATTCAAATTTAATTTCGTGAAGGACTGTCTGTGCCTCCTGTTTTTTTTTATAGAGCATTGAGTGGTTCTTCCACACCCTCAGTCCAAAACATTTGTGTGTAATGAATTAATTTGGATCCCACTCTGTACCGTGTGATTTTAAAGGTATTGATAGACAGCTCATTGTGAATTGCTCGGTCTTTTGACGCCGTATTAAACTCTAAGGAAGCTCATTCACAGCCAGCCCCCATGCCTAAGAGAAGCAAATGGAGCATGTCCAGTGCTAGAAATAAGTGCTGTTTTCAATTAGAAAGTCGCAGAAAGCAGGTAAAAACAATAACTGCAGATGCTGCAAACCAGATTCGGATTAGAGTGGTGCTGGAAAAGCACAGCATTTCAGGCAGCATCCGAGCAGTAGGAAAATCGACATTTCGGAAAAAAAAACCTTCATCAGGAGTATAGGCAGAGTGCCTGAAGGGTGGAAACGTCGACGTTCCTGCTCCTCGGATGCTGCCTGAACTTCTGTGCTTTTCCAGCACCACTCTAATCCAGTCGCAGAAAGCAGCAGTGCAGAAACAGCGGTGAGTCATCTACACCTGCAATGCCTTCCTTTATCAATAGATTATTGATTTTTTTTCCCGACGGGCTGCATTCTCTTTTAATAATTGTAACGTAAACATATCATACTAAGTATTTCAACGTTCTGGAATGTAATTTTCGTCAAATCATAAACATATGAATTCTTGGACATCTGGTCATGCCAATCCAAATTTCTCACATTAAATAATGAATCGTTTCTTTTAGTTTTGTTTCTGGTGTCCAAAATTACTGACGCTTTCTGATGATGTAAGACAACAGCCCAGGGCTAAACCACTCAACGTGACAACGGCTCTGTGGCAACTTCAGAGCAAAGTCATCTCAAGAAAAGTCACAGGTGACTAATAAATCACACTCGTGCACCAAATGTGGTTATGCAAACAGCTTCAATCCCACACCGTTTCCATCCCATTTTCCACCTTGTGGCCAGCATGTTGAAAAATCTTAAAATTACAATGATACCAATATGTACTTCTTCATTCTGACCAGTGTTTTCTGCCTCTACCTTTGGTACAGGAGAAGACATCGAGAGACCATTTACGGTCTGTGTGGTAAGCCTTTTCCTCCCATGTTTCATTTGTCCCTTAACTTAAATCGATGTCTCTTGGGCCATTTTGTGTTTCTAAAGATCAAGGGGATAAGTTTATTCCTGTTGACTCCATTTACGTCCTTCCGAGTTTCTTGCATCTCAATAACATCCCCTCTGATTTTGCCCTGCAGTAACAAAAACGATCCCAGTGGGCCCAATCTCTCTTCATTTCTGAAAAACATTAGCCCATGCAATGTCTCGTTAAATATCTTTTCTAAACCTCTCCATTCACATCACATACTTCCTATTGTATAATTTCGACAATTGCAAATAGCATTCTCGCTGTGACCAAAGTAATATTTTGACCAATTCTTGAGTAATTGTCCTGCTGTTAAAGTCTACCCGTTGATTAATAAATGCATATCGGAGAGTGGATAGACACTAAACTGTTGGATTTTGATAGTTGTTGCCAAAATTGCAATCTACGTTAGTTGGGATAAATTTAAAACATCACCCGTACTCTACGTTGTTCGGCTTTGCTTTAAACAGAACACGCTTATTGAATAATTCCTCTGGGAGTTCAGTCTATCAATAATGAATGTGGTTCCTATTTGCTAAAGAAAACAGAGCGGGAAATACATTGAACATAATTCTGAACACAGCAAAACTATTTAGTCCAAACTCCATGATGACTAGGATAACATTTCTGCAACAAACCAGCATGAAAGCAGGTCTGTATTTTCAGCTTTCGAATGATGTACGAGTTCCCTATAATTTGGCCTGTGAACATAAGTGTTGAACTACGCACTGATGTCTAAAATTATTTGTCTTACGTTCTTTTCCAAAAAAAAGGTGCAAAGACATATACCGCAGGTATGGAGTGGATATTATTTTACATTGACTGGTGCTATCGCTGTCTTTTTTGACTAACTAAAGTGTTTCTGTTCTGTAAGCTAAACTGAATCATCAATACTAAACCTGAAGAGCACATGTTGTGCCTTTTGTCCCCACTGCAATAGTTAATGAGTTTCAAAGACGATTGCCATCTAAAAGAGAATTGTATTAATGCAGAACAGCAGATAAATCCACTATTACAGTGGAGTCCAAACGATCCTTGCAGAGGGAGGAGGAAAACTTCTTCAAGGCAGGCATCCTTGCAAGGGGATTCGCAGTAGGGTTAAAATCAACGAGGTAAAAATAATGACTGCAGATGCTGGATACCAGATTCTGGATTAGTGGTGCTGGATTTCACAGAAGTTCATGCAGCATCCGAGAAGCAGTAAAATCGACGTTTTGGGCAAATGCCCTTTATCAGGAATAAAGGCAAAGAGCCTGAAGCGTGGAGAGATAAGCTAGAGGAGGATGGGGGTGGGAGCAGTAAAACCGATTTTACTGCTCCCCGGATGCTGCCTGAACTTCTGTGCTCTTCCAGCACCACTAATCCAGAATCTGGTATCCAGCATCTGCAGTCATTAATTTTACCTCGTTGATTTTAACCCTACTGTGTTCTTCCAGCACCACTAATCCAGAATATGGTTTCCAGCATCTGCAGTCATTGTTTTCACCATGGAGTTAAAACGATGCCTTTCCCCTTATAGTCGTCATCATAAGAAACAGACCAACAATTCCCAAGCAACATATGGAAATAACTAATCATCCAATTGTAATGACCCTGTGGCTCCTTAACATGTGCAACATGTGTTGCCCCAAAACCCACATTATGACTGCTGAGCAGTCTCTCATTATTGTCATCTTGGTGACTGGATCGACCCACAGGAAACATGAAATAAAATGAGAAACCAGTGCATGCTTTTAATGTTACTTGCATTATTACATGGAATGAAAATTGTAGTTAAGGAATACGTAAGCATGTTTTTAAACGGATGCCAGAGCTCTGCTTGCGTCACCACATAAGTATAAGTGTACTTAAATACAAGTCAAGAGCTGCAGCATGAAGCCGAATTCCAGTACGAAATAATCAAGAAACAAAGCGGGTTATCCGACCTCCCACATCGGGTCCCATATATTGTACACCATTACGACTGTCCAGAAGAGAGTGATACTTCCTGAAAAAAAAACAGGACGATGGCTTTCCTTCTGCTATTCATCTATAGGTCTCTGTTTCTTACCCCATCGCTGTGAACATGCAGTCTTTTCCGGGATCTGCTAGTCACTAAAATGTAAGTGATGGTTAAAGTATTGAACAGCAGAATCAGGGCAAATGTTATCCCAGGCGTTAGATTGCAATGCAGGTATTAGATTCATCCCCAGATATGCGAAAATTCAACATTGCCCTTTATTTCAGTAAACCATGGTTCAATCCACAGCCGATAAAAACACTTACCATAAAACACCATGCTTTTTTTTTCAACAGTTTAATGCGGATACCTTTGGAAATAAAATTAGAATCGCTGATTCTTTCAGAGTAATACTTATATTTGAAAACTTGGCAACAAATTGACAGAAATCGAGCAAATGTGAAAGTAACGGTGAACCAGCCGGAAAAGTCAATGGATGCATACAGAAGAAGATCACAGATATTGTGCAAGTGGACTGGCTTGATGACAGAAAACTGCTCCAGATAAACGATTGGAGTGCGTCTGATGATCAAATCGATGATAACTAAGAGTAAATGCCCTTCAGACACAGCCAAGCGGTAGCAAATAATACAATTAGAAAGAGCACACATTCTCTAGATCAGGATGACAGTCGTCAAGAAATTAAAAGAAAAAAAGTACAAAGAAACTTTACAGCACAGGAAAATGCCCTTCGAACCTCCCAGCCTGAGCCGATCCAAATCTATTGTCAAAACCTATTGTCGCCCAGTTCCTAATCATCTGTATCCCTATGTCCCCCACCTACTCATGCATTTTCCAGAAGCATCTAAAATGAATCTACCGTGTCTGCCTCTACTACCTCTGCAGGCAACTTGTTCTCGGCACCTACCAACCCCTGTGTAAAGTACTTACCGAGTATATTCCGTTACACTTTGCACTTCTCACCTTGAATGCGTGACCTCTCTTTATTGAATTCTTCACGTTGGGAAATAAAAAGCTTATCTCTGTCTAATCTGTCTATACAGTGAAGCCTATCTCCTCTTAGCAAATGAAAACAATTCTAACCTACTCAACCTCTCTTCATATCTAGCATCTCCCATACCAGAAAACATCCTCGTAAACCGTCTCTGCGCCATCTCCAAAGCAGCAACATCCTTTTGGTCATCTGGCGACTAGAAATGTACAAAGTATTCTAAATATGGCCGAGCAAACGTCGTGTACAATTTTAACATGATCTGCCTGCTCTTATAATCAATACCCCTTCCAATGAAGAAAAGAATACCATATGCCACCTGTCCACCTGTGCAGCAACGTTCAGGGTACAAAGGACTTGCACTCCCAGATCCCTCTACATGTCAACTTGTCCCAAGGCTCTTCAGTTCATTGTATAATTCGCTCTGGAATTGGACTTCACAAAATACATCACCTCATATTTGACTGGACTGAACTCCACCTATCACTTCTCCGCCCAACTCTCCAGTCGATCTATATTTTCCTAAATTCTTTGACAGTCCCCTATGCTCTCTGATACTCCACCAATGTCCGTGTAATCTGCAAACTTGCTGAATATACCAGCAGCGCCCTCTTCCAATTCATTTTTGTATGTCGCAAACAGCAGTGGCCCCAGCACTGATCCCTGTGGAACAACAGTGATCACCTTTCTCCATTCAAGGAAATCCCTTCAATTACTATTCTCTGTCACTTGTTGGTCAACCAGTTCTTTATCTACCAAACTAGAACACCCAGCACACCATGAGACTACACTTTGTCTATTAGTTTACCATGGGGAATCTTATCAAATGCCTTACTAAAGTCCATGCATTTAACGTTAACAGCCTTTCCTTCATCTATCAAATTGTCCACTTTCTCAATTAGCTCTATTACATTGGTAAGACGCGATCTCCCCTGCACAAAACCATGTTGTACATAACTGATAAGGCCATTCTTTACTAAATATAAATACATTTTATCCCTCTGTTACTTCTCCAGCAATTTTCCCATCACTGGCGTCAGGCTCATTCCTCTGTAGTTAGCCAGAATATTCCTACTACCATTCTTGTACAGGAGATAAAATGTGCAAACTTCCAGTCCTCTGGCACCACACCTGTGTTTAAACATTTTTCAAAGATATCTGTCAGGATCCCAACCACTTCTTCTCTCCACTTGCTCAGCAACCTGGTATTGATCCCATTCGGTCTTGGACATTTGTCCACATTAATAACATCTGGCCTACGCAACGCATCTTCCCTACTTAAATCAACGTGATTCAGAGTTATCAAACGTCTGACTCTAATCTCAACATTCATTATGTCCCAACCTCCGTGATCTCTGATGCAAAATAATCCTTCAGAATCTCACCCATTCTCTCAGCTTCGACACACAGCCTTCCTTCATTCTCCTTCAATGGACTAATTCTTTTCTAGTTAGCCGATTCCTTCTTATATTAAAATAAAAGGTTTTGGGATTCTCCTTAATTCTGCTCACTAAATCTATTTCATGACGACTTTTAGCTCGCTTGATTCTCCTTTGGTCCTACTCTTCTTATGTTTCTCCATGGCTGGTTTTGTTTTCAGCTGCCTGGACTTAATGTGCGCTTGCATTTTCCTCTTGTCTAGACATACCGTTATTCCTGTCATCCATGTTTCGCCATGCCTGCCTTTCCTGTCCTTTAATTTCAACGGGACATGTCTGTCATGCACCATTTTCAACCTGCCTTTAAAAGCCTCCCACATATCAAATATGGACCTCACTTCAAATAGCTCCTCCTAATCAACAGTTCCAAGCTCCTGCCAAATCTTGATGCAATTGGCCTTGTCCGAGTTTAGTCCTCTTCCCTTACGACCACTCACATCTTTGTCTACAAGTATTCTAAATCTTACAGAATTGTTGTCACTGTTCACAAATAAATCCCACACCGCGACTTCTACCACCCAGCCTGGCTTATTCCCCGACACCAAGTCCAATATGGCCCCTTCCCTCGTCAGAATATTGGCATACAGCTCTGGAAAACTCTCCTGAACACTCTTTACAAATGTTGCCCCATCCAGACCTGTGGATGCTGGCAAAAATAAAATCTCACATCACGACTATCCTGTTGCTTCTACATCTTTCCATAATCTGTTTACCAATTTGTTCTTCTACGTCACGCTCGCTATTGAGAAGCCTGTAATACAACCCTAACAATGTAAATGCACCCTCTTGTATTTCTCAGCTCCACCGACAATGCCTAACTACTCTAGCCCTCCATAGTGTCCTCCTTTAGTAGAGACGTGATATCAGCCGTGATCAGCAATGCAACTTGTCCCCATCCCCATTTACTTCCCTCCCTGTCCTGTCTGAAAGGCCTATATCTTGCAAGATTTAGTTGCCAATCCTGCCCGTCCTTCAACCAACTCTCTGCGATTGCAGCAACATTATACTCCTAGGTACCAATCCAAGCCCTAAGTTTATCTGCCTTACCCACAATACTCCTTGCATTAAAGTATATGAACGTCAGGTCACCAGTTCTTTTGCATTCATCTGCTATATGTCTACTCTTCCCCTTATTAATGACATCTTCATGATTCTTACAGTCTGAAGTTTCCACCACGCTGTCTACTTGTCTTCTTTTCTGCTGCCCAGCTCACTGCCACCTTAGCTAAAAACTTCCCCAATAGCAATAGCAGAAACTCCTCCAAGAACATTAGCTTCAGTGTGGTTCAGATGTGCACCGTCCAATTTGCAATAGTGCCACCTTCCCCAGGACCCATCCCATAGACCAATAAGTCTGAACCCCTCTCTGCTATACCATCCCACAAGCCACGTGTTCATCCAGCCTATTTTGTTTTCATTTCTCCGCTGGCTAGCACGTGGCAGTGGTTTTAATCCCGCGATCACTATCTTTGATGTCCTCCTTATTAACTTCTCTCCTAGCTCCATGAATTCTGGTTTCAGGAATTCACCTTTCTTTCACCTGTATTGTTGGTGCCTATATGCACCACGACAACTGGCTGTTCAACCTCCCCCTTTAGAATGGTCAGCGGCCGATTGGTGACACACCTGACCTGAGCACCTGGGAGGGAACAAATCATGCGAGTGTCCTGTTATTGGCCACAGAACCGCCTATCTATTCACCTTATAATAGAATCCCCTATGACTATGGCCCTACGGGTCATTCCCGCGCCCCCGGCCCCTCCAGCCCACCCTCACTTCTGAACAGCAGTGACCGCCACTCTGTCATGACCTTGCCAATAGCTTCCCTCCCCTATTTAGCAATTTCCACCAATAGTATCCAAAACAGTACACCTGATTTGGAAGGAGTTGACCACAGTGGACACCTGCACTGCCTTCATATCTTTTTCTGCCTTTCTGTCACCCATTCACTGTTTCCCTCAGCAATTCTAACCTGCTGCGTGACCAGTCCACTGAACGTGCTATCCATGACCTCCTCAGAATCGCGGATTCTGCACAGTGAGTCCATCCGCAGCTCAAGTCCCGTCACGCTGTCAAACATGAGCCACAACTGGACACACGTCTTGCATTTGTAAGGATCAGGAACGTCAGCCACGTTCCTGAGCTCCCTCACCAAGCAAGAGGCGAATGCCACGAGTCTGAGATCCCTTGAAATTGTAAGCCTTAGCTTTATATTAATCAACAAAAACCAAACAATGCACTTAAATATATGAAAGAAAAGAAAAAGAAAAAAACCCTGATATTTCAGAGTCGTTTTCTTCTGGTTCGAGGTGGTTGGGCAGGAAGGAGATACCACACGTGTAGTATTTTGGGTTTTGCTGCTGCCCAAATATGTACGAAGTCCTTATCTTCCCGACTCCTCCTGATCTCCACGTCACCTCCTCTCATTGTCCAATTGCACCCAGACCGGATAAAAATCTGGTAAAGGAAAATATTTTGTGAAATCACGCATAAGTCTGCTTGGTAACAGCAGTCATTTGGTTTCGTCTTCTCTTCTGAATTTCCAATGATATATTGAATCCAGACGGCTATTAAAATATAGAAAATGAAATAACACAAGAGAAAGTCTTACATGTGATGGACTGCCGGACAGATTTAATCATATGCTCATGATATCTAAATTCTTCATCTAAACCTCTGTCAAAATTTGTAGTTCCCTCCGAGTTACACAAACTAATGTAATGCTTGGGCACAGTAAAACGAAATTTCTGTTCCTGTAAAATATTTTCAAGTTAATTAAGAATGTTAACGTTGTAGTTTTCAGCAATTCCTGAAGAAGGGCTTATGCCCGAAACGTCGATTCTCCTGTTCCTTGGATGCTGCCTGACCTGCTGCGCTTTTCCAGCAACACATTTTCAGCTATGTTAAGTTTTCTACTCTGTTTTCTGATTCACATAATTATCAGTTGTTTAATTATTAGTGTCATTTTGTGTAACCTCACATTCCCACCACCACGCCATTTGTATCTGCGTTGTTTGTTTTCCAAACGCTTCACCTGCCTGTATCTCGCTGTAATCTCGCTATGCCATCCTCTGAACTTGCCCCTCACGCCTACCTATTATTATGTTCCAGCAAAAATATCTCATAGTACATCTATTTGCATTATCCGAAACGTGAAAACATCCATAGTGAATGTGTGCCAATATTCCTGCCAATCTTTTATCTGTTCATTAATCATTTTGTGTTGTATGCAAATATACTGCCGACTAGAATCTGTATGTTCTATTATGCTAATACGTAAACTAATGTTTGGTACCTTATTAAACAACTTGTAAAGAGTCAATTGTGGCACGGTGGCTCAGTGGTTAGCACTGTTGCCTCACAACACCAGGATTCCAGCTTTGGGTGACTGTCTGTGTTGAGTTTGCATATTCACTCTTTTTCCTCCCACAGTCTAACGAAGTGTAGGGCAGGTGAATCGGCGATGCTAAATTGTCCATGGTGTTCGGTGCATCAGTCAGAGGGAAATTGGTCTGGGTGGGTTGCTCTTCGGAGGGTCGGTGTGGACTAGTTTGGCCGAAGGGCCTGTTTCCATACTGTAGGTAATTTCAGATACACTGCTTTAACGTTATCTGGATAATTGTTTTTATTCTCAAATAAATTCAAAAGGTTTGCCAGCTACAATATAATTTTCACAAAACGAACTGTCTTGTGATATTTGCTGCCTATTCTTGTAGGGTATTAGGCGGTTTGACATCTTTAATTTCAAACTGTGTGGGGTTTTTGCAGGACACAATGTGAAGGTAATGCAAAAACAGACTGTTTATGTTCTAGTGCAATTATACGATCTGACCATACGAGGGTTCAAACAACAACAGATGGCTGCTCAGTCTGATACTTCCCAAGCAGTTTTAGGGAGAGAGGGAATAAATTTGATGAAAATAAGATTTGAGTAGTTGGTAGTAATTTTTTTTCCTTTTAACGGTATTGCATTGAATGGTAGATTTGAAGCATTCTGTTGCAACTCTATATATTTGGAGAGCTACCACCAGACCAGGAAGTTAGGATTTAAACTTTGATGATATTATGTCAGATTCACAAAATAGCTGCGAACATGTGTGATTCTGAGGATTCCTGATCACGTTGATGACTTCCATAAAGCTATTTTTTTCAACTGCCCAAAACGCTCATGTTGCATTTAAAGGGGAAATTCTATTCGAAATAAGGTGTTGTGCTGTCATGAAAATTTCTCTTTAAAAAAAAGAATTTATCGTACACACACATGCGCGCGTGTGCGCGCACACACACACACACACAAACACGCACACAAAAGAATCAGTGATTGCATTTCACTGAAAGGCAACAGATGATATGATCCTGAAACTCATGACCAGTGAAACAATGGAAACATAATGCTTCCGTCATCTTCTGAGTCAATAGTTTTCTTGTGCAGAATTAAGATGAATATCAAGGGATGTGGTCCAAAAAATGGATGTGTTGTATGCACTAATGATTACTTGTCGATTGCAGTGATCTGCAGTGGAGTTTCGAAATTTATTCTATAAATTTGAAAAAAGAACAAAAACAAAGTTATGGGAAATTATCACCGTCTGCGACTAAATGCATCGTAGTTCAATGGAAACAGGGAACATCTCTGGGAACACCCAGCATATAACATAGAACATCGAGGATGACAGTGCAATAATACAGTGCAGCCCCAGATGTTGTAGCGACCTGTGAAAGCAACCTAAAGCCCATCTAACCGACACTGTTCCATGATCATCCATATGTTTATCTAATGACTTTTGATTGTCATTAAAGTTGGCGAGTCTTTTATTGTTGCAGGCAAGGCATTTCATGCCATCACCACTCTATGAATAAAGAACCCTGACACCTGTAATATTATCTATCATTCATTTATTTAAAGCTATGTCACCTCGTGGTAGCCATCACCATCCCAGAAAAAAGGCTCTACACGTCCACCCTACCTCAACCTGTGACCACCTGTATGTCTCTACTCAGTCATCCTTCATTCTGGATCAATGGTGCTGGAAGAGCACAGCAGTTCAGGCAGCATCCGAGGAGATTCAGCAAAATCGAAGTTTCGGGCAAAAGCCCTTCATCAGGAATAAAGGTTTTCCTGATGAAGAGTTTTTTTCCCGAAACGTCGATTTTGCTTAAGCTCCTCGGATGCTGCCTAAACTGATGTGCTCTTCCAGCACCATTGATCCAGAATCTGGTTTCCAGCATCTGCAGTCATTGTTTTTACCTCAGTCATCCCTCAACCCACTGCTCTCTAAAGAAAATAGTACCTTCCTCTGGCCGACCACATCAACTCCCTCTTCCACTCCACCAAATTCATACAAGTCCTGGGCCTCGTTCACTGCCAAATTCAAGGCACCCAACGGCTCTGGGAAGAACGTCTCATCTTCTGCCTTTGAACCCACCAACCATACGGCGTCAACTATGACTCCGCCTTTCTTGTCCTCTCCCCTCCCCTTCTCATGAAATCGCACCACTCTGACATTTTCAACTCTTCCTTCCACTCGACAAGGACATGCAAGTCCCGGGCCTCTTCCACCGTCAAATCCAAGCCACTTAATTGCTGAAGAAAGAATGCCTCACCTTCTGCCTTGAAATCCTCAACCACGTCAACGTCTACTTCACCTGTTTCCTTATCTCCCCTCCCCCACGTTATTTCAGATCAAACCCTACAACTCGGCATAAAACTCTTGAACTTTCCACCTATCTGGTCCACCCTCACCTGTGACCTATTTTATGACATCCCAGCTACCTTTCCCCAACCAGCACCTTCCTATATGTCTCTAGACCCCCGTCCCTTCACCGCACATTCCTGATATTGGGTTTATGCCTTGATTATCCTGCGCCACTTGTGCTGCAGGACCTGTTGTGCTTTTCAAGCGCCACACTTTTCGACTACAGTGGAAACAGTGCAGTATCAAGACTTCAAGTTGCTTTCTGGACAGATCTGAGATTCTGTGTTTCGTCCAATTCCTGTGTCTGAATTGCTTTACCACTCTAATGTACGATTAGCAGGCCGGATGCCAAATTTGAAGCAGTAGGTTTAGAGAGCAACTCATCTCTGGTTCAGTTGGCCATACATACCATTCACGAGAAGTTAATACTGGATACAAATCCAACATGGAGACCTGATCACAATAATCAAGGTTTGCATGTTATTTTAAATGTGTTGCGTTCAACGCTGCTGGGTGAAGTTTCATAATGCCACATGTTCTTCAATAAACATTACACAATTACTTGCTGATTCAGGAAGTAGATAAAATAGTTTCATTCTCTCGATGCCCAGGATAATATTTCCATTCATAATAACAGATTATCTGAACATTTTGGGATTTACTGTCTTTCTGAGCTTGTGGAGTCAAAATGTTTGGAAGGAAGTATAACTAGTAAACTTAATATCCAATGCTAAAATGGTGCATCTGAACACACAGCGAGAAGTAGGACGTTTCCAGGTAATATTAAAGTCAAAACAGTCAACTGTCTCTGTGAAAAGTAGAAATCAACTTCAGAATGGCATGGAGAAGCTGAGCAACTCGGTACGTCATTTGCTGTAGAAAACTGTTGGTGGACAGTGTAGAAAGAACTGTTACAATTCGAATTTAAAACTTGATGATCAGAGCAAGCTGCGGTTAGAAAATTCTGAAAGTCGCAGCTCTTTTCAGAAGTTTGTTCGTGAAGCGTAAGAAAATCTCATTCAAAGTACATTGTTTAGCAGACTAACTAAACATAATCTCGAAAGTCTTCGACAATTTTGAACACTTCACTTAATTCTTATCTGGGATTTCAGGTATAATATGATTTTGGAAAACATTTGGAATTTCACAGAGTAAGGGAAAAAAATGCTGAGATAATCGGATAATTCAATACTCTACAAAGGCAGGCATACAGAATTTTGGTTCTTTGCCGAAGACTAAGATGCAAAATGTGGATTACATCTTGTTGGCAAAGTCTTGGCAAGATGATGAAGTAAATAAATTTCCAAACTGAAGTTAATAAATGTTCACAAAAAACGGAACTACGAAATGAACTGATGAAAGACGGGAGATATTTGCCAACCTCTGTCTCCATCCAAATTTTCAGCACCATCACCGTTTCTTTGTGAAGGTGAACCAACAGGTGGATGAAGGCAAGGAGGTTGACGTGGTGTGTATTGATTCCATTAAGGCAGTCGGTAAGGTTTCCCACTGTACAACATTGCACATAATAGGAGGCAAGGGAGTGAGGGTGCTTTAGCAGTTAGGATCAGAATTGGCTCGCTGAAACAAGACCTGGAAGTGTTCATCCTGGAATCCAGTTACTTATGGTATACAGCAACGATCTGTTTTGGCCCACTGTTGTTCGTCATTTTAAAAGAAAATGACCTGGATGAGAGTATCGAAGGATGGGTTAGTAAAGCTGCAGGTGACACTCACGTCGGTAGAGTTTTGGATGGAGCAGAAGGATGTTGTATGTTACAGAGGGACATAGCTACGCTGCAGAGCTGGGCTGAGAGTTGGCAGTTGGTGTTTAGTGCGGAAAAGTGTGACGTGTTTCACTTTGGAAGGATTATCAGGAATACAGAGTATTGGGCTAATGGTAAGATTCTTGGTACTGTAGATGAACAGAGAGATATCGGTGTCCATGTACATAGATCAATTAAAGTTGCCACCCAGTTTCATTGATTGTTTAGAAGGCATATGGTGTGCTCGCTTTTATTAGTAGAGGAATGCAGACTTGCTGCACCTATACAACTCTTTGGTGCGGCTGCGCTTGGAATATTGCATGCAGTTCTGGTCACTGCATTATAGGAAAGATGGGAAAACTTTGTAAAGTGTTCAGAGGAACTTTACTAGGAGATGCCTGGTATGGAGGGAAGGTCTTATGAAGACGGGCTAAACGACTTACATCTGTTTTCTTTCAAGAGAGGTTTGAGACATATACTAAAACCAGAGGGTTATAGAGGGTGGTCAGTGAGAGCTTTTTTCCTCTAATGTTGATTGTTAGCACGAGGGGACATAGTTTACAATTGCGGGGTGATAGATATAGGACAGATGTCACAGGTAGGTTCTTTACACAGAGCGTAGTAGGGATATGGAGTGCCCTGCTGCAACAGTAGTAGACTCGACAAATTTAAGGGAATTTGAATGGCCATTGCGAGACATACGAATGAAAATGAAATAGCACACTGGCTCAGTGGTTAGCACTGCTGCCTCACAGCACCTGTGTTCCAGGTTGAATTCCAGCCTTGGGTGATTGTCCGTGTGGAGTCTGCTCATTCTCCCCGTGTCTGCATGGGTTTCTCTGGGTGCTCTGGGTTCCTCCCTAAGGTCCAAAGATGCGCACGTCAGGTGAATTGGCCCATACTAAATTGCCTGTAGTGTTAGGTGCATTAAACAGAGGGGAAATGGGACTAGGTGAGTTACTTTTTGGAAGATCGATGTGGACTTGTTGGGTCGAAGACATTTTTTCCACACTGTTGGGAATCGAATCTAATCTAAAAGTTTAGGGGAGATGGGCTTCAGATGGTTTTCACATTTCGTTGATCATCGGAGGGTCGAAGGGCCTGTACTGTAATGTTCGTTGATCTATGTTCTCTGTCACAACCTATTGAAAAGACTAGTTTTGGCAAATCTCTGCAATAATGATGGAAGCTGTTCGAGAAATAGAGAAAGATTGAGAGAGAGAGAGAGAGAGAGAGAGAGAGAAGCGAGGGAACCTTTAATACAGTATTCTGTGCCTCAAACATTTTTGATCTAAGTTTTTGAATTAAGAAAACTGTGACCTGAAAACAAATATCGACTGGCATGTTTGCAAACGTAAATCATAACCTTTTCAATATTTGTGTTTCCCTTATTGAATCAGAGCTTTAACTCGTCCATTCTCACCAGGTTTCCTCTACTGAACTAATTCTTTTTACATGTATGTACTTTTTAACTCTCCATATATTTATCCAGATGTCTTTTAAGTGTTGCAATTGTACTATCCTCTACCATCTCCTCTTGCTATTGTTTTCATGCACGTGCCATTCACAGGTGCCCTCTAGAGTCCCTTTTAAGTCTTTCCCGCTCTCAGTAAACCTATGCCCTGTCTTTTGGACTCTCCCACATTGGGGAAAGTCTTTGATTTTTCGCATCTTTTATGTTCAGTAATGATGCTTTACACCTGTAAGAGCTTACTCCTCAGCCTCCTACACACTTGAGAATAAAACCTCGGCCTATCCAAACTCCCCTTAATACACTTAACATTTCTATCTCGATAACACACTTTACGTTTTGTTTTGGCACCCTTTCCAGTTTAGTAAGTTTCTTCCCAGAGTATGGGTCCAGAATTATTTGCAAGATTCCAAATGTCGTCGAACCAATGTCTTATACAGCCATAGTATCATGTCCCAACTGCGATGCTGAATGATCTGAACGGCGATAGCAAGGGTGCCAAAAGCCTTGTTCACACCCTTTTGAACTGAAACATCAAAAGGAACTATATATGTGCACCCCTACGTATTTCTAATATTCTCAAGGCCACAGTGTGAATTATACAAGCCCTGCCCTATTTTGTCGTATAATATCTAAACCCCACATTAATCTGAATTACACTTTCACTACCATTTCTCGGCCAAATCGCTCAATTGATCAAGTTCACATTGTACTCTCAAAAAAAGTCTTCCTTGTGCACTATACCACTAATTTGCCTTTCAACTGCAATGTTCCCTACCACATCACCAATATTGTCTTCCATGTCGTTTGCGTAAATAATGAAAAATAGTCGACACAACACCTATGCTTGTGACAGAATTGCGTCAGAGGACTCCATATATAACAGCCCTCTTGTGTCACCCTCAGTCTACTACCGACATGACAATTAGCTAGCTGTCCGTGAATATCTTGGTATGTTTCCTTACTAAACAGTCGACAATCAGGTACCTTGACGAAAAACGTTAAATGTATTTTAGCGTGTAAGCAACTGTTATCCCTCTGTATTCATCTATAATCTCGATCACAAAAATCAAAACAATATTACCGGACAGGAACATGTCTTTCGGCCTTCCAAGCTTGCTTCTGGATTAGTGGTGTTGGAAGAGCAAAGCAGTTCAGGCAGCATCCGAGGAGCAGTAAAATTCGACGTTTCGGGCAAAAGCCCTTCATCAGGAAAACAGGCAGGGAGACTGAAAGAGTAGAGAGATAAGTGAGAGGAAGATGGGGTAGGGGAGAAAGTAGCATAGAGTACAATAGGTGAGTGTGGGAGGGGATGAAGGTGATAGTTCAGGGGGTGGAGAGTGGGGTGGATAGGTGGAAAAGAAGATAGGCCGGTAGTACCAGTCATGGGGACAGTGCTGAGCTAGAATTTTGGAACTGGGGTGAGGTGCGGGAAGGGGAAATGAGGAAACTGTTGAAGTCCACATTGATGCCCTGAGGTTGAAGTGTTCAGAGGCGGAAGATGGGGCGTTCTTCCTCTAGGCGTCTGGTTGTGAGGGAACGGCGGTGAAGGAGGCCCAGGACTTTCATGTACTTGGCAGAGTGGGGGGTGGGGGGGAGTTGAAATGTTGTTGCCAGAGGGAGGTGAGGTTGATTGGTGCGGGTGTCCCGGAGATGTTCCCGAAAGCGCACTGCTAGGAGGCGTCCAGTCTCCCTAATGTAGAGGAGACCGCATCGGGAGCAACGGATGCAATAAATGATATTGGTGGATGCGCAGGTAAAACTTTGATGGATGTGGAAGGCTCCTTTAGGGCCTTGGATGGAGGTGAGGGAGGAGGTGTGGGCGCAGGTTTTGCAATTCTTGCGGTGGCAGGGGAAGGTGCCAGGACGGGAGTGTGGGTTGTGGGGGAGCATGGGCCTGACCAGGTAGTCACGGAGGGAACAGTCTTTGCGGAAGGCAGAAAGAGGTGGGGAGGGAAATATATCTCTGGTGGTGGGGCCTGTTTGGAGGTGGCAGAAATGTGGGCGGATGATTTGGTTTATGTGAAGGTTGAAAATGTGTTGCTGGAAAAGCGCAGAAAGTCAGGCAGCATCCAAGGAGCAGGAGAATCGACGTTTCGGGCATGAGCCCTTGAGGAATGAGGAAAGTGTGCCCAGCAGGCTAAGATAAAAAGTAGGGAGGAGGGACTTGGGGGAGAGGCGTTGGAAATGCGATAGGTGGAAGTAAGTTAAGGTGAGGGTGATCGGCCGAAGTGGGGGTGGGGGTGGGGGCAGAGAGGTCAGGAAGAAGATTGCAGGTTAGGAAGGTGGTGCTGATTTCGAGGGTTGGGACTGAGACAAGGTGGTGGGAGGGTAAATGAGAAAACTGGAGAAATCTGAGTTCATCCCTTGTGGTTGGAGGGTTCCGAGGCGGTCCCTTGTGGTTCCAGCAACACATTTTCGGCTCTGATCTCCAGCATCTGCAGTCCTCACTTTCTCCTCCTTTATATGAAGGTTGGTACGGTGGAAGGTGAGCATCAGGGGCGTTCTGTCCTTGTTACGGTTGGAGGGGTGGGGTCTGAGGACGGAGGTGCAGGATGTGGACGAGATGCATTGGAGGTCATCTTTAACCACGTAGGAAGGGAAATTGTGGTCTCTAGAGAAAGAGGCCTGCGCCAATCCAAATTCTCTATTTAAACCTGTCACTTTTTTCCCAAGCGTCTGTGTCCCTCTGCTCCGTGCCCATTCATGTATTTGTCTCGATATATCAAAA
Organism: Chiloscyllium plagiosum; assembly: GCF_037043375.1. NCBI lineage: Eukaryota > Metazoa > Chordata > Chondrichthyes > Orectolobiformes > Hemiscylliidae > Chiloscyllium > Chiloscyllium plagiosum. The sequence continues at coordinate 38,896,709 of NW_028270188.1, forward strand.
ATGATATTACCGTTCCTGTGCCTTCTACCTTCGCTGGCCACGCATTCCAGGTACTCACTACCCTCCGCATAAAGAACTTTCCATGCATTATTTCCCGAAACATTTAACCAGTCACTTTGAAATCCTGGCCCCTAGTAATTGAGTTCGCCACGCTGAGAAAATGCGTCTTGTTATCCATCCTTTCCCTACTTTTCCTGATTGTGTTGACCTGAATCAGTTATTCCCTCGACGTTCTGCTTTCTAGTGAAAACAATCCTATGCTTGCACACGCTCTGGCACGAGAGGGATTCACGATTGGCGCGATACCTCCCAGGTGCCAGAGTTTGTGATGTCTCTGATCGTGATTTCGAGATTCTTGAGGGTAACGGGGAGAATCCCCAATTCTTAGCCCACATAGGCACCAACGACAGAGGGAGGGAGGAAGGTTGGAATCAATGAGAGAAGTTCAGGGATTCAGGATGGAAACTTAGAGTTGGAACAAACAGAGCTTTTGTCTCTGACTTGTTGCCTGTGCGACGTGCTCGTGAAGTGAGGAAGATGTAGAGATTGGAGCTGAACACGTGGCTGCAGAGATGGTGCGGTGGGGTTGGATTCTTGGATAATTGAAGGTCTTTCTGGGGAAGATGGGACCTTTACAAATAAGATTGTTTTCATCTGAACTGGAGATATACCAATATGCTGTGTGGGAATTTTGCTAACACTCTTAGGGGGCTGTGGGGCGTTTAAACTAATACAGCAGTGGGATGTTCACCTGAATTGTGGTTCCAGTGTGCAGGTGGTTCAAGGTAGTGCGGTTAGGGTGACGTTTACAAAGTCGCGAGAGGGCACCAGCAATCAGGATTTTGGTTTGAAGTATGTGTACATCAGTGCAAGGAGCATCAGGAATAAAGTGGGTGAACTTGCAGCATGTGTTGCTACCTGGGATTTTGATATTGTGGCAATTTCAGAGACATGGTTAGAAGAGGGACAGGATTGTTTGTTACAGATTCCAGGCTTAAGATGTAGCAAGTTTGTTGCAGATTCCAGGATTTAACAAGTACCGAGAAGACGGTAATTGAGTGATGCGGGGGAGGCAGCAGGTATGTGACATTGCTAATCAAGGGTAGTATTACAGCAGCTGAGAGAACGTTTGAGGACTAACACACTGAGGTAATGTGGGCTGTGGTTACAAACAGGAAAGGATAGGTCACACTGTTTGGAGTTTTCCTTCGGGCTCCAAATTGCTCCAGGGATGTCGAGGAATGCAATCGTTCAAATTGCTTGGATGTGTCAACGTTATACAATCTGCGCAGGAGGGTTTTCTGACACAGTATGTGACAGACCAACAAGAGGAAATGCCATATTAGAATTGGTACTGCGGAATGCACCCGGACAGGTGTTAGATTTGGAGTTGTGTCAGCATTTTAGCAATAGTGACCACAATTAGATTATGTTTACAATAGCAATGGGCAGGAGCAGGTGTACACGGCAGGGACAGAGGTATGACTGTGGGAAAGACAATGATGATATCACTAGGCAAGACTTAGGATACATAGGATGAGGAATGAAATTGCAGGAGATGGAAACACTTTTTGAAAGCTGAAGCTTATTCAAGGAACACCTACAGCGTATCCTTGATATGTGTACACCTCTCAGGCATTTAGGCAGATTTTGATAGAGAGACATGATTTATGAAAGAAGTTGAAGTTCTTGTCAAGAGGAAGAAGAAGGCTTATGCGCGGATGAGACGTGAAGGCTCAGTTCGGGGTCTTGAGAATTGTTAGTTAGCCATAAAGTATCTTACACGCGGACTAGAAGGGGCATGACAAGTTGTTGGTGGATCAGATCAAGGAAAACCTTGATAGGGGAAACGTTAGTGACAATATGGGGATAGAGTCTACAAGGTTAGAAGCGATAGCGGTTGAAAAAGAGGAGGTTTCAGCAATTTTGGAAAATTTGAAAATTGATAAGACCGCTAGGCCGGGAGGGATTTATCATCGAATTCTCTGGGAAGCCAAGGAGGAGATGGCAAAGGCTTTGGATTTGATCCTTATGCCATCATTGTCGAAAAGCAGTAACAGAAGACTGGAGGATATCAAAAGTTGTTACCTTGTTTAATAACGGGAATTGGAATAAGTCTGGTAACTACAGATCAGTGAGCCTTAATTCGGTTGTGGGTTAGGTGTTGGAAAAGGATATCAGATGTAGGATTTATTGTTATCTGGTAAGGATTAATTTGATTAGGGCTAGTCAACACGGTTTTGTGAACAGTAAGTAGTGTGTCACTAATCTGATTGAGTTCTTCAAAAAGGTGATGAAACAGATGGATGAAAGTACAGCGGTTGATGTGTGTATGTGGACATTAGTAAGGAGTTTAACAAGGTTCCTGTGTAGGCGATTGCACAAAGCATGTGGTTTTGGGATTTAAGGAGATTTAGCGATTTGGGTAAGAAATTGCATAGCTAAAGGAAGACAGAGTGTCGTGGGAGGTCGGAAATGTTCATCCTGGAGCTCAGTTAAAAGTGGATTGCCGCAAGAATCTGTTTTATTTGTCATTTTTGTAAATCATCTGGAAGTGGGCGTAGAAGGATGAGTTAATAAATTTACTGATGACACGAATGTAGGCAGCGTTTTGAATAGTGCTGATGGATGTTGTGGGTTACAGAGGCACATAAATAAGATCCAGAGGTCGACTGAGAAGAGGCAAATGAAGGTAATGCGGAAACGTTTGAGATAAATCACTTTGGAAGAATCAGCAGGAATGCAGAGTACTGGGTTATTGGAAAAATAGTCGGCAGTATGGATGAACAGATAGTGCATAAATCCCTGAAAGTTGCCACCGAGGTTGATAGGGTTGTTAAGGCGGCATATGGTGTGTTGGCGTTTATTTGGAGGGGGATTGACTTTCGGAGCCACAAAGTCATGCTTCAGCTCTACATGACACCTGGAGTATTGCATAAAGTTCTGCTCACCACATTATCGGAAGAATATTGACGTTTAGTGAAAGGTTCAGAGTAGATTTGCGAGGATATTTCCTGATATGGAAGGAAGGTCTTAATGGAAAGGCTGCATCGTTGGAGAGAAGAAGGTTGAGAGATGAATTAATCGAGACATATAAGGTAATCGCAGGGTTACATAGAGTTGACAGTATGAACATTTTCCCTCAGATTGTGAAGGCTAACACAAGGAGATATATCTTTAAACTGAGGGGTGATAGATTTACGACAGGTATTAAAGGTAGCTTCTTTACGCAGAGAATAATAGGGGCGTGAAAAGGCCTGCCAGCAACAGTAGTAGACTTGCCACGTTAAGGGCAACTAAATGGCTATTGGACGTCCATGTGGATAGTAATGGAATGGTATAGGTTACATGGGCATCAGATCAATTTCACAAGACGGCACACCATCGAAGGCTGAAGGGACTGACCTAAGCTGTAACGTTCTGTGTTCTATGTTCTTTGTAAAATGTTCGGATCACGCTGAGGCAACAAACAGCGTCCAAAGGAAATGAGCGGGTAGGTGATGCTGCCAATCAGACAGTCTTACACCTCAAACTTCTGGTCTCGTTGGGTTCACAGCAAAAGCTGGTTCGGGACAATATAAAGACGGGTATGCCGGACCTGGGTAATGTACACAAATCACAGCGGAGCTCCCCGGCTGAAGAGAACGAACCAAGGACTCAATGGCGTGCTCCTTCGATACTCAAAATAGCAGGTGAGCCCTGCCGGACAAGCTTGTTCTCCTTCTTGGCTGCTGCCTGTTTTCCTTGATTATGTGCAAAATGGTACACTGTTGCGCAACGGGTGAACAGTTAGTACTCTACTACAAACTTGGTGGCACCCAGATTTTCTGAAAGTAGCTGAGAAAAGATCTGAAGCTTTTTAAATTTGTTTTAAAAAGCGGTGATGTAAGAGGAATGTCCTGTATTTATTAAACCATTTCGTTGACTGGTGCACTTTTTACTGATCTACAACGTGTTTTTGAGAATGAGTTTGTATACTTTTTTGGAATATTGTCTAATAATAGGTCATGTATTTAGTAGATGAATCAAAACCATCCGAGCGACTGATACTGCTGCCACAACAGTGGTGGATAAGAGGGAAATATCTGCATCAGTTCACCAAAACTCTTCAAAGTTTACATTCACAGGGACAAACAGCCTTAAAAATCGGACCGGAGCAAATTGGAGCCTCAGTGCAAATGTCCGTGCCTCGTCTTGCCGGTCACCTGCATAGCATTCAAGGCCAACGGGAGTGCCAAATGTACGTATGAGACGCAATGCAAAAGAGGGCCACCCACTGAAGAAAACCGGAAGACCATCTCAGAGAAACGTGTTCAGCCTCCGTTCAAGAATGGCTTAGCGTGATTGGTCTGTCTTTCACTACACACTTCCTTTTCTTTCAATAGCTATGTTTTATTTGGTCACAATGGATAGCCTGATAATCTTCGCAAATGGGCTTTAAAATATAATGTTTTTCTTTATACACAGACGTTCAACTACTCTTGCTGCTGCGTATGCACCTGTATCTCCATCCATACCGAACTCTCAAAAGCGAATCCCTATGGAATTTCAGCGATTTGCAAATTTCGTTTTCCCTGCCTTTGGAAATGCTTAACTGGAAATTGAAGTAACCCTGCTCGTAATCCCGTGCTTGGTTCAGTTCACTGTTGTGACCCACGACTCCAGCAAATTTGCAGATTCTTAGGTTTTCCCTTCCTGATGAAACCCGTGTTGATGATGCTCAGTCTCAGGAACCTTCTGCCCATTTCCTGACTGAATCCGAGGGCTAACTCTGATCTCCACCCCCACCCCCGACAATCGCCCTGGGTCAGGATATATACTCCCTTTTGCTGACATCTCTAAACTGTTATTTATTTTTTTAAAAATGGAGGTATTGCGGAAGCGTATTTGACCAGATTCAACACAAAGTATCTGTGGAAGCCATTTTGTCAAAAGCAATCTTTTCAGAAAGACGCAAACTGCTAACCCACTAAACTGATGTATTGGATCTGATAGCATGACTTTGCAGCTGCAAAAAATCATAGTTCCTCTGGCCCCTTAGCCACAATGCTACTTCATAGATGATGTATTGTTTATATAGCTACTTATCTGTTTCTGTCTAGTTAAATCTACATTACGAGGTAACATTCAATCGTCGTGACCTTGAGCAATGTTGGTCCGTGCAATGCATGTAGGAGCTGTATGAACTGACTGTTTCCCATGCCACTGCCTCTTGGCCTAGTCAATAGTGGGCAGTAAGCTTGTGATGAACTATATAGGGTGTAACACGCTGTACCTCTTTGGACTACCTCAGATTTCTGTGAACGAAGTTGCACTTCCCCATGGCCATGATTAAGAATCCATGATTGCTCACATTCTCGACTCCTGACTTTTGTTCTAAAAAATGCGGCATGAGATTTAGTGCCTAACAAGGAGAAAGAGCTTGTGAGAGGACAAAAAGGACCAAGCCCGATGGTGGAGTGCCCAACATCCGTATCCTCACCACGTAGCACCGCCTTGTAGTGAGGATCCTGGCACAAGCTAGAGATGGTGGGAACAATCCGCGTGGAATTTCGGACGTAGCCTCATTCCACCAACAATGTAAAGAGCTAGCGAGTTGTCAGTCAAGGTTATATTATTAGCGAAGGGTAATTCTCAATTTAAACTTACTGTCAGTGTTGTTTCCCTTTGACAGAACTTATAAGCGGTGGCCCTGATGCCATCTCCCTTCTGTGTCGACCTGGTGAAAATAGAATCTCTAAGCACTCGGTGGGCAGGGGAGTTGGCTCACAACACAGACGCAGGCAGATGCAGACATATATAAACACAGAGAATCACGTGCAAACATAGACACATAGACTCTCACATGCATGCATACAAGGACACATACGAACACAGAATCACACACACACGCACACATACACACACGGACACCCACACACAACAAACACACACACCGAAGTACTCCTACGCACTACACACAGGCAGGCACATAAACACACACACACACAAGAGCTTGGCGTGTAGAGGATTGCCGTTGTACTGACGCCCACTGAGTGGAACATGCTCATGTGGAGAAAGGTGTGTGCTGCCTCTGCAATGTCGAAATGATGCGTCTTGGGCAGTATTCCTCACACATAGTGTACATATTAAAGAGCATTCCCATTGCAATTATATTTAAGTTTCTCTGAGTGAGCCATTTTGTGTTTAGATAAGATTAACTTTAGTGCATTTTCTGAAAATTAAAATGTTTAATGACGTACCCTTACAAAATTCCTACTTGTAAGAATGTATTGAAAAGTTCTAAAATGCACCAGCCAATTGTGGTGTTGGATCACTTTAAACGAAAAAGGTGCAGACAGACGGAGAGGAAGGGATTTGACCCCTGCATCAATGATTCACCCCCAAACAAAAGTTTTCCCATTGCACAGAGATGCAGAGACAGAGATGCAAACATGCATGAACAAACTGTTGCAGGAACACACATAACATGTACAGATAGGTACACGCAACGGGACACATTGGGATATACATAGAAGCACAGAAATACACAAACATGGAAAAAATATGCAGATACATACGTCAACACACAAACATAAATGCAATTAAATGGTTTAACGGAGGGTTGGAAACAGACCTATCGGCCCATACAGTCCATGCTGACTATAATCTGAAGATAAGTCTGTCTCATTTGCCTGCTTTTGGCCCATAGTATTCCAAATTTTCTCTTATTCTTGCACTTGAAAAACGATTTTTTAAGCGATTTTTAAAAAATGCACCTGATTCTTCCTGCTTAGGTGTATCGAAGAACTCTATGAGAAGCTAAGAAAGCGATTGCTGGGCCATTTGCTGAGATATTTTCACCATCCATAACCACAGGGGAGGTGCTTGACGATATAAGTTGGCAAACATGGTTCCATTATTCAACAAACTGGAAAGGAAAAGCCAGGAAATAGTGGATCAGTGAGGGTGATACTGATGGTAGGCTCTTTTGTCAAGGGTATGGGTGGAGGGTGCTTTCCGGACTGAGGACTTGTGATCAATGGTATACCGCATAGATCGTGCTGGATCCACTGGCTTTCGTCATTTACATAAATGTTTTCGATAAAATTGAGCATGTATGTTCAGTCAATTTGCAGACGACACCGAAATTGGTAGAGTTGTTGGACAACGAAGATGGTTACTTCTGATGACAATAAGATCTTAAGTAGATGGGCAAATGAGCCAAGGATTGGTACATGGAGTCTAATTGAGTTTCTGCAGTTTGGAAACGCAAATCAATGTAAGACCAATACACTTAATGGGAAGGACATGCGGAGTGTTGCTGAACAAAGATCTTGGCTTGCAGGTTACAGTTAGTTGAAAATAGAGTAGTATGTGATAGAATAGCGAAGAAGGTGCTTGATATGTTTTCGTTTATTGGTCAGAAAATTGGGTACAGGGGTTAGGAGGTCATAATGCAGCTGTACAAGACTTGCTTAGACCTCTTTTAGGATACTGTGTGCAATTCTGTTCTCCCTGCTATAGGAGTGATGTAATGAAATTCGCAAGTGTTCAGAGAAGACTAACAAGGATGTCACCAGTGTTGGAAGATCGGAGTTATAGGCAAAGGCTGTATATGCCGATGCTATTTTCTCTGGAGCATCAGAACGTGAAGGGTGACCTTACGGTTTCAAAAAATCATGGGTGGCTCGGATAGAATGAATAGCCAAGTCTTTACCTAGGGGTAGCGCAGTCCAAGACAAGAGGGTATAGGTTTAAGCTGAGAGAGAATTGACTTTACAGGGATCAAAGACGCAACATAGTCACATCGAAGTGGTGCATGTGCAAGGAGCTGACACAGGAAGTCACAGAAGCTGATGCGCTTACAACCTTTCTAAGGCAACTTGATGCGTGGCACGGTGGCACAGTGGTTAGCACTGCTTCCTCACAGCGCCAGAGACCTGGGTTCAATTTCTGCCTTAAGCAACTGGCTGTGTTGAGTCTGCACATTCTCCCCGTGTCTGCGTGGGTTTCCTCCGGGTGCTCAGGTTTCCTCCCACAGTCCAAAAATGTGCAGGTTAGATGAATTGGCTATGTTAAATTACCCGTAATGTGAGGTGAATGGGTAAATGTAGGGAAATGAGTTTGGTTGGGTTGCTCTTAGGAAGGTCGATGTGGATTCCTTGGACCGAAGGCCCTGTTTCCACGCTGTAAGTAATCCAACGTAATGATTGGGACAGTGTCAGAGGGATGTGGACAACTGATGTCAAATTAATTTAGGATAACTGGTCGACAGGGATGGTTGGACTGAAGGGACTATTTCCATGCTATACAGTTCTATGACTCTGCCCGTCTTGTCAAGGATTCTCATTTCATCTTAAAACTAGCCTCTTAGTCTTCAAATCACACACCCGAAGAAAGACAACTGGTATTCAACAGAATCTATATTCCTCATTGTTTTATAAGCCTCTATCAGGTCATCTCTGAACCTGCGCTGCAGCAGAAAACGTTCCAGCCAGTCCAGCCTCTCCTTATAACTCTAACACACCATTCCTGGTAAATCATATCTGAATCCTTCCCAAAATAAAAATAAACATCCTCAATATAACAGGGCGACCAATACTGCACACGGTACTCCGGGAGAGGCCGAATCAATATCCTGTAAAACCTCATCATAACATCCCAACTCTTATACCCAAAGTTATGAACAACAAAACCAAGTGAGTCAAATACCTTTTTAACCGTTTGAAACGTTATTGCTATTATGGAGACTTGATTGAGTGAAGGGCAGTTTTTGACAACTAAATATGCCAGGGTACTGATGCTTCAGACGTGTAGAGTGTGAGGTAAAAGGGGAGGAGCAGTTGATTTACTCGTCAGAGAGGATATCACAGCTGTTCTGAAGAAAAAAGACACTATGGAAGACTCGGGTGGTGATTAATATGGGCAGAGCTTGTTGGAATAAAGTTGGAGCTGTACTACAGGCCTCCCAAATGCGGGCGTGAGATAGAGGTGCAACTACATGAACAGATTATGGAAAGTTGTAGGAGAAACAGGGTAGTGGTGATAGGAGATTTTAACTTTCCGAACATTTACAGGGAATCATTTACTGTTAAAAGTCTGGAATGGCGAAGAATTTATAAGGAGCAGCGAGGAGAGTTTTCCAAAGCAGTATGCAAAGTAGTCCAACTCGGGACGGGGCTACACCTGACCTGGTGTTGGGGATTGAGCCCGGCCAGGTGGTTGAACTTTCAGTCGGGTGTTGCCTTGGGAGTAGTGATCACAATTTCGTAAGTTTTAGAATATTCATGAACAAAGACGAGAGTGGTCCTAAATGAAGAAAGCCAAGTTGCGGGAATGTTATTGATTATAACATTCGATAGGAGATGGGGACGTAGATTGGCAGCAACTGTCTACAGTTAAATCCATGTTTGATATGCAGGAGACATTACAAGCGAGGTTTATTAGAGTTCAGAGAGATATGTTCCTGTGAAAATGAGGGATATAAGTGGCAAATTACGGAAGCATGGATGACAGGTGAAATTGTGAGACTAGCTAAAAGGAAAGATAAAGTGTACATAAGGTCTCGGCGACTGAAGATCGATGAAGCTTGGGAAGAATATCGGGAATGTAGGGCCAAACTGAAACGAGTAATTAAGAAGGCTAAAAGGGTACAGGAGATGTCTTCAGCAAATAGGTTTAAGGAAAATCCCAAAGCCTGCTACTCACAGATAAGAAGCAAGAGGGTAACTAGAGAAAAGGTTGACCTGCACACGTACAGAGGAGGACCGTTACCTATGGAGGCAGAGAAAACAGGCGAGATTCTTAACGATACTTTGCATTTGTATTAACCGAGGAGAGGGGCGTTACAGTTGTTGAGGTTCTGGATAGATGTTTGATTACTTTTGGTCAAGTCTGCATAAGGAAGGGAGAAATGTTGGGTGTTCTTCAAAGAATGAAGATGGACAAGTCTCTCGATCCGGATGGGAACTATCCCAGGCTACTGAGATAAGCAAGAGAGGAAATAGCTGAGGCCTTAACAGATATCTTTACAGCATCATTCAAAACGGGTGAGGTCCCGAAGAGCGGAGAAATGTTAATGTTATCCCCTACCTTGAGACGGGTAACAGGGATAATCCAGGAAATTATAGACCAGTAAACCTGATGTCCGTGGCAGTGAAGCTGCTGGAGATGAAACTGAGCGGTAGGATTTATTCCAGTTTGGAAGAACATGAGCTTATGATTTATAAGCTGCATGGTTTTGTGCTGGGAAGTTCATGTCTTTATCACCTCAATATAATTCGAAAAGAAAGTGACAAAGTTGATTGATAACAGAAGGACTGTAGATATCATTTACAGTGACATCAGGCATTCGATAAGGTTGCCGATCGTAAGCTGATGGAAAAGGTGCAGCCGCTAGCAGTCCAAGGTGTACGAATTCGATGGATTGAGAGCTAATTGGACAACAGATGAAAACGTAGTGGTAATGTGAGTTTCGCATAATGGAGACCTGTGACAAAGAGAGATCTGTGCTGGGACCATTGTTTATTTTGACATGCATAAATCACTTTGGAGTAAAGCGTAAATTGCTTGATGAGCACGTTTATGGATTACACTGTAACTGGCAAAGTAGCAGATAGTGAAATGGATTGTCAGAGAATAAAGCAGAATCTAGATACAATTTGAGTTCTAGGCAGAGAAAACGCAGATAGAACTCAATCTGGAAAATGCGAGGTGATGCATTTTTGAAGATCCAAATCAAGAGCAAACAATTGAGTAGGAGGAAATGTCCTGTGGAATATTGATGTGCAGTGAGATGTGGCTGCTCAGGTTAATTGTTCCCTGAAGTTGGCAACGTAGGTTAGTAAAGTGGTGAGGAAAGCATACGGCTTGTTTTCCTTCATTGGACGGGATACTGAGTACATGAGTTGTCATGTAATGTTACAGTTGTATAAGACTTTGGTTCAGCCACATTTGCAAAATTACGTACAGTTCTGTTCGCCAAATTTACCCAACGTTTATGACTACTTTGGAGAGGATGCAGAGGAGGTTAAACACGATGTTGCCTGGTATGGAGGGCGCTAGCTATGAAGGGATTTGGAATAGATTAGGATTGGGGGATCTGATTGAGGTCTGCAAAATCATGAGGGGTGTACACAGGGTGCATAACAAGAAGATTGTTTTCCCAGAGTGGGGGACTCAATTACTGGGGATCACAAATTCAAAGTGAGATGCAAAGGTCTAGGGGTGATATGCGTGGAAAACTCTTCACGCAGAGGGTGGTCAGTGCCTGGAACAGTTTGCCAGCGGAGGTGGTGGGGTGGAAAAGGTCGCATCAAGTGAAATGCATCTGGACAGATCTATTGCTTGAGCATGCAGCAAAGGGATACAGACCCTGAGTTAATAAGCGACAGGTTCACATTGCCGTTTTGCATTGGCTGTGAGGACTGAAGGGCAGTTCCTGCGCTGTAATTTTCTTTGTAATTTCTTTACTTCTATACATTTCTTCATTTTCGAAGTAACCTTTGCTTTCCTAAATAATTAAACTCTGACCATCTCTGCTTTAAGCGTACTTAATAACCAAGTCTCTACAGCCCTTTGCAGTAAGTAATTCCCATACTTTCACTACCTTCTGAATAAAAAGATTCCTCTTCTTCTCCATCATGAATCAATGAGCCCTCTCTGGGATGTTATGCAACCTGGTTACAGATTCGTGCAAAAGTGAAAGCAAAAGAAGTACTAATGTTAATGATTGAGACTGAGGTTATGGATGTTGTCCACATTGAGAAACACCACAGGCCACATACCTCCAGTCAGAAATACACCGTTCCACATTCGTCTGTCTCCTATGACCAATAAAAACTCTGTGTCTGACTAAACAACCACCATGCATTGCGATTTGATCTTCTTGACCAACCTTTCCAATGTTTTTTTTTAATTCAAAGATATGTTCTGCGATTTCTATTTGTAATTTACATAAATGATAAAGATGAATATGTCAACGGTCTGATGAATAATTTTGCAAAGGCCTTTTGGAAAGGCATGCACTAATTCGGAATAGTTGGAGGAATTTTGGATAGTGAGGATGGATGTTAAAGGAAACAGCAGCATGTAAATAAAATCGAACGCTGGGCAGAGAAATAGAAATTGAATTTCATCGGCATAAATGTGAGGCGATGCATTTTGGGAAGTCAAATGCAAAGGAAAAGCGCACGGCAAATGGTCAGACTCTTAGGAACATTGTTATACAGAGGGATTAGGGATCCAAATCATAGCTCGCTGAAAATAACAACGCATCAGGATTTGGTGGCAAAGAAGCTGAGTGACATGCTTCGCTCCATCGGTTGCAGCATCGAGTATAGACGTTTGCATGTCATGCTGTAACCGAATAAAACTTCAGAGCGGCCAAGTTAAGAATGATTTGTTGCAGTTCTCTTCGCCACACACCAGGAAGGATATGGATGCTTTAGAGAAGACGCAAAACAGTTTACCAGCATGTTGCAGGACGGGAATGTGTTAATGAGAAGGAGAGTTTGGATGCAGCTAGATTACGTTGCTAGAGTGTCGGAGGCTGAGGGTGGACCTTTACAGGTTTATAACATTCGGAGAGGCGTGGACAGTGTGGATATTTGGAATTTCTTTTCCAAAGTGGAAATGCCAAGTACTCGGGCGCCACAGTATCAGGTGAGAGTGGGATTTTTGAATGAGTTGACTGAGGGAAGTTTTTTTTTCCACAGCTGCTAAGGACGTGGCTGAAGTGAAAATGTGAACAATATTTTGAACACGTATTTAGACAAAAATATGAACAGGCAAAGAATAGAGGGATATGGACCATATACAGGCAGATGGGTTCAGTTTAGAATAACATCACGATCGGCAAGGCCATGGTGGTCCAAATGGCCTGTTGATGTGCTTTCCTGTTCTATTTTCTAAAATCACAACATCGTCCGTGTGAAAACCCTTCAGAAACTCCTCAGTACCATATAACTTTCTTGCTCATTCTTTGAAACCTCATCAAATTCGACCACAATCTATTCCACCTCTTCTCATTCGAAAATCCCGCCAGTCCCAGGAGCAGTCATCTGAACCTTCTCTGGCCCCCGTCGAATGCAAGAATATCTTTCCTTTGGGCACTCATGCTCTTTATAATATCCTCGGTATGGTCTGCCTCTTACCTAGCATTTTTATAGCAAGAACTCCTTATTTTTAGACGCCATTCCCTTCGGAATAAATGCCAATATTTGGTTGCCTCCTCTATTACCTGTTCAAACTGTAAGCTGCCTATTTTTCACGTTGATACACAAGGATTCCTGAAAACCGTTGTACAGTAAGTCTGAAAGCAAATGGTGCTGATTCGGGAACGTGCTGGAATATATTGTAAAGAATATGAAAATAACCAATTTCTGGATTCTTAAAAACAATGGTGGGCCGTTGATTTCATAAAACGGTATTATTTAAAAATCTATTTGGTTTTATACATTGCTGTGACAATAAATAGCAGAATACATAAAGATGGGGAGGGAATTGGTGGTAGGGGGACATTTGAAGTTTCAAAGCATTTTGACATGTTTCAACAAGGGCTAAAGATTAGATAGGGAGAGAATAGGACTCCTGAAAAGTCAATCAGGCTGGCTATGCGGAACAACTTTTGTTGGAGGAGATTCAAAACAAATACTTTGCATGCTGATTTACTATGGAGAGGCATGAATCCTCTGGAACTTAGGAAAATAAATATCATGTCTTGAAAAGAGTTCAAATTGGAGAACAGGAGGTGTTAGATGTCTTAAAATGCAAAAAGGTTAGTAAAATCTTGGGACATGATCCGATATATGCAGAAAATGGGTACTAAAGTTGCTGGAGTATTAGACTCAAGACTAGAGTGGTGCTGGAAAAGCACAGCGGGAGAGGCAGCATCTGAGGAACAGGAAAGTCCAAATTTCGGGTAAACGACATTCATCAGAAATGAGGGCTTCACTGTAATCTTCCTTGATCACATCCATCCCAGGACTTTGTGAGAAGCTAGTGAAGAATTTTCAGGGACTGCCGCAGAGGCATTTGCATCATACAAAGAACAAAGACAATTTACTGCTAAGAAATATTCCCTCATTCATCCAAGCCTGAGACGATCCAAATCTACCGTCTAAACCTGTCGCCCAATTCCTAAGCCTTAACATCCGCCTGCTCCCTACCTACTCATGCATCTGTCCTCATGCATTTTAAATAAATCTAACGTGACCGCCTCTACCATCTCTGTTGGCAGCGCTTTCCAGACGCCCATCACGCTATGTGTGTAGTACTTGCCGCGTGTATCGCCGTTAGATCTTTCGCCTCTCCCCTTGAAAGCGTGACCTTTCGTTTCTGAATCCTTCACATTGGGAAAAAGCTTGTATCCATCCACACTGTCTATCCCCTTCATGATTTTCTAAACATATATCATGACCCCCCCAATCTCATTTTGTTCTAATGAAGACAAACCTAACCTCTCTTCATAGCTGGCACATTCCAAACCAGGCAACATCCTCGTAAACCTTCTCTGCATTGTCTGCAAAACGTCTATATCCTTTTGGTAACGTGGCGAACAGAAATCTACACAGTATTCTGAATGCGGCCGAACCATTGTCTTCTACAATTTTAACATGACTTGCCAGCTCTTATACTCAATACCGCGTCCACACAGCAGTGGCCCCAACACTGACCTCTTTGGAACAACACTGGTCACCTTTGTCCATTTCGAGAAACTCCCTTCAATTACTACTCTCTGTCTCCTGTTGCTCAGCCAATTCTTAATCCACCGAGCTAGAACACCTGGCACAACATGTGATTTCACTTTCTCCATTAGGTTACCATGGGAAATCTTATTAAACGCCTTACTAAAGTCCATGTATATGACATCAACAGCCCATCTTTCACCTATCAACTTTGTAACTTCCTCAAAGACCTCTATTTAGTTGGTAAGACACGATCGCTCCCGCACAAAACTATGTTGCCTATCACTGATAAGCACATTCTTTTCTAAATATAAATAGGTCCTATCCCTCAGCACCTTCTCCAACAACTGTCCCACCATTGACGTCAGGCTCACTGGTCTGTAGATAACTAGAATATCCCTAATTTCTTGTACAGAAGGACAACACTAGCAAACTTCCAGTCCTCCTGCACCTCACCTGTGTGTAAAAATGCCATAAAGATATCTGTCAGGGCCCCAGCTATTACCTCTCCCACCTCTTTCAGCAACCTGGGATAGATCCCATCCAGAACCGGGAATTTGTCCACATTAATATCCTGTAGCCGACCCAACGCACCTACCCTACTTATGTCAACGTGATCCAGACTAATCAAACTTATATCTCTAATCTGAACATTTTTTGTTCCTCTCCTCAGTGAACACTGATGCAAAATAATCAATCAGTATCTCACCCATTCTCTCAGGTTTGAAGCACAGCTTTCCTTCACTATCCTTTAGGGAATCAAACTTTCTCTAGTTGCTCGCTTGTTACTTATATAAGAATAAAATGCTTCAGGATTCTCCTAATTATCCTCGCTAAAACTGCTTGATGACTCATTTTAGGCTGCTTGATTCGTCGTTTAAGACTTGTCCTGGTCTCCCGATATTCCTCCAGGGCCCATTCTGTCCTTAGCTCCGAAGCCTTGTGTACACTTTCCTTTTCCTCTTGGCTTGTGGTGTTATTTTTCCTGACATCCATGGTTCACGAATCTTGCCTTTCGAATCCTTTGCCTTCAACTCACATGCTTATCCTGCACAATCTTTAACCTAACTTTTAAAGCCTCCCACTTATCAAATGTTGACTTCCCTTTTAATAGCTGTATCAAATCCACATTTCCGAGCTCCTGCCTAATCTTGATACAATTGGCCTTGGCCGAGTTTACTACTCTTCGCTTTGGACCACTCTCATCTCTATCTTCGAGTACTCTAAAACGTTCAAAACTGTAGTCACTGTTCCCAAAGAACTCCACCACCTTAACTTCTACCACCTGTCCTTGGTCATTCCCCAATACCAGGTCCGATATGGCCTCTTCCCTCGTCGGACTCTTGACATACTGCTCTCGAAAACTCTCCTGCACATTTCTTACAAATTCTACCCCATCCAGACATCAGACGCTCGGTGTATCCCAGTCAATTTTGGGAAAATCAAAATCTCCCATCACCATTACCCTATTGCATCTGCATCTTTCCATAACCTGTTTACCTATGTTCTTCTACCTCACTGTTGAGAAGCCTTTAATATCGTCCCAACAATGTGACTTCACCCTTCTTATATCTCAGCTCCACCCATAATGCCTCAATACCCAATACTCAAATCCCGCCTCAGGTGAGTCTTTGTGTG
The DNA here is from genome assembly GCF_037043375.1 of Chiloscyllium plagiosum. NCBI lineage: Eukaryota > Metazoa > Chordata > Chondrichthyes > Orectolobiformes > Hemiscylliidae > Chiloscyllium > Chiloscyllium plagiosum. Next base: position 38,913,016 of record NW_028270188.1, read on the forward strand.
GAGTTTGCACATTCTCCCCGTATCTGCGTGGGTTTCCTCCGGTTGCTCTGGTTTTCTCCCACAATCCAAAAATGTGCAGGTTAGGTGAATTGGCCATGCTAAATTGTCCGCAGTGTTAGGTGAAGGGGTAAATGTCGGGGAATGGGTCTGGGTGTGTTGCACTTCGGCGGGTCGGTGTGGACTTGTTGGGCCGAAGGACCTGTTTCCACGCTGTAAGTAATCTAATCTAATCAAAAATCTCCCTTGTGTCCTCCTTTAGCACAACCGTGATAACATCCCTGATCAGCAATGCAACTCCAACCCATCTTACTTCCCTCACTGTCCAGTCTGAAGCGTCCATATCCCAGAACATTTAGCTGCCAATCATTCCCTTCCTTCAACTTCGTCTCACTGATTATAATAACGTCATACTCCCAAGCACCAATCCAAGCCCTAAGTTCATCTGCCTTACACACTATTCTACTTGCATAAAATTATATGTATTTCAGGTCATCAGTTCTTTTGCGTTCATCTGCTCTCTGCCTACTCTTCCCCTTATTAATGCTATCTTCATGATTCTCACAGTATCCAGTTTCCTCCTCGCTGCCTACTTGTTTTCTCTTCTGGTTCCCAGCCCTCTACAACTTTAGTTTAAAATCTCCCCAACAACAGTAGCAAAAACTCCACCAAAGGGCATTGGCTCCAGTCTGGTTCAGATGTAATCCGTCCATTTTGTAATAGTCCCACCTTCCCCAGAACCGGTCCCAATGTCCAACAAATCTGAATCCCGCCATCTTACACCATCCCTCAAGCCACATTTTCATTTAGCCTACTTTTTTTTCATTTCTACGCTGGCTAGCACGTGGCACTGGCAGTAATCCTGAAATCACTATCTTTGAGGTCCTCCTCTTTACCTTCTCTCCTAGCTCCCTGAATTCTTTATTCCGGAACTCATCTCGTTTTTTCTTATACCGTTCGTGCCTAAATGCACCGAACAACTGGCTATTCACCTTCCCCTTTTCGAATGTTATGCAGCTGATCAGTGACACCCCCAAACCACTGCCCAAATATATATTAAGCCTTTACCTTCCCGACAGCCCTTGCTTCACCTCGCCTACGCTCGTCGGCACTCTGTATAAATGGATGCCCGACTCACGAGCTAAGTCCCTTTTTATGTGGGAAAACTTACACTTAGCGGTAGCCCTCGCTTCACTCCACCTTCTCTCCTCACCGCTCAATGAAAATAGACAGCCGGTCCAGACTATTGAGACTAAGTTGGGTAAGCTGTTGGGATAGATTCAGCTAACCCAACTGAATCATCATGGCTTTGTGCGTGTAAAATGATCTTTCACAAACCCGATTGAGTGTTTGAGGAGGTAGATCAAGGCAGAACAGTCGACGTTGTCTGCATGGATTTCAGAACGGCCTTTGACAAGGTTTTTCATGGCAGACTGATTACTAACTGTAGATTACATATAACCAGGGAACAGTTGTCACCTGGATACACAATTTGTTGGACGGTAGGAGACAGAATGTGTTCATAGAGAGTTGCTGCTCAAACTGCAGGCCTATGGCCAATGGTGTGCCGTGTGCTTCGTTGATTGATCCACTGTTGTGCATCATTTATATCAAGGATTTGTATGAGAATAAAGGAGTCATGTTTAGCAAGGTTGTGAATTAAACTGAAATTGGTGGGATAGTAGAGACTGGAAAGGGATTTCTGAGAGTACAATGGAATCAACTGCTGAGCCATTTAATTTACGAATAGCAGGAGGAGAAATGCATGCTAAGGCAAAACAGAGCAGGACTTTACAGTTAATGATAGTTCTGTTGGTAGTGTTGTCAAAGAAAGAGAACTCGGAATGCAGGTACACAGTTCTTTGAAAGTTGCATCAGATGTGGACAGAATGGTGAAACAGGCGTTTAGGATGCTCACCTTTATTGGTCACCCACTGAGAATATGAGTTGGGATGTCATGTTCTGGCTGCAGGGGACATTAGAGAGGGCACAATAAAAAGCATTGTTGATCAACTGGAAACACCCAAATGGTTCACTTCTATCCTTCGGGGAAGGGGGTCGGATATTCTTCCCTGGTCTGGCTTACATACTACTCTAGACCCACGTCAATATGGCTGAATCTGAGATGCCTCCAGCGATTGGCGCCGAGGAATGTTTGCTAGTCCAACCAGTGACTCTCTCAGACCATGAATAAGTAAAAAAATACACATTTCCCTCCCTGCCTGTGCAAACACCATGACCTGCTGCAATTAGCACTTGCTTTGCAACATTCAAGCCCTTGCTCCTCTCTGTAACAGTGTCACTATATACAGCACCTTCAGTTCCCTCTGTTAGTATCAATTCATTACACTCTGGCAATGTATTCTCTTCCTACTGCGCTGCTCCTGCTCGGAGACCCCTTAGAATACCTTTAGCAACTGCTTCCTTATTTCTAAAACACTACCATTCTTCAGAATTGTTCGGTTTTTGATGATCTTCGAAGCATCTCTTCATTGAATCTGATCCATTACGTCCTGAGTGAGGTGCAGTTGGAAATTTATTGCTGAGATTTTGTCTATTTTAGTAGAAACTCCGTTTATTGCATATTTTATACTGTTCTTTCAAATGTTTTCCACTGTTCATTTACAGTTTTACATTTCAGTCTGTTTACCTTGATCAGTTCTCCTCTCAAACTCATGTAATTGGTTTTGTTTCGGATTGTCGGGTATGGATTTTGTCTTTTCAAAATACTTCATCCTATTTTTGTTTCTAGTTGCAGCTTGTGCATTCTGTGATTGACTTTAAAACTTTATAATTTCCTTTAACTACACTCTATCAAAATTTCCCAGAGGATCTTTCAGTATGACGTTACTCATTCACTCAGCTTCATCACCCAACGGTCGATCTGAGACAGTTACATCGTTAGCCAGTTGCGCAATGTGTCATTGAAAAAAAAACACTGACAAAAACATTCGCTGTACTCCTCGTCGAATATCACTCTTCCTGTGTGACTGTCCCAGACACATGAAGGTCGAAGACTCCCAAAATTATTACAATGTATTTATTACAAATTCCCATGAATTACTGTTGAGTGCAGTGATGAAAAATAAAATGTTTTTAGGCAGCCTAAAAACTATTCTCCCACTGATCATTTTGACACTTATTACCCAGAATTTTCATTTAGACTAATTCTGCTGCGTAATCTAAGGACAATGCTTTCTACTTAATGCCTTTGTTATCCATTACTGTCAGGGTTACTCATTTTGCATTTCTATTCTGCCTGAATCCCCACAAGGTTGTGTACCACTTAATATTGATGTTCTACCTTTTTATCCTGTAACCCCGTCTCTGTTGACTACATTTTATTTCTGTCAGCAAACAATTCAAACTATCTTATTGCAGATTATGATGCATGCCGAAAACGAACAGTGTAGTTTCTGTTTTCCCACAATTTCCTGTCACAAATCTATTTACAGTTTTAATAAAAGTCTGTACTTTCCTGCTCCTTGCTGCATGTTTTCAGCCACATCGCCATGATGTGACTATGCTTGAACATTTCACATTGGATTTGGAATGCTCCTATAACCTGAACCCTGTCCCTGCATCCTCTCTATTAGTTTCAATCACTGTCCATAATCCTGCGTTCAGTATTACTCTCCCCAAAAATATCTCTCCATCTGTAAACAGCTCCGAACCCTCCAAACACACCATCTCTAAAGATTCCAACAGATCCAACGCACCTCCTTATCTGTGTTACCTCTTCCACTCCTGAAACACTCTCAAAATGTGCTCACCCTGTAATCCTCCCAAACTGTGTCATCTTCTCAGGTCCCTGCAACACTCCAAATCTGTAGAATTCAATTCAAAGTTTTTGACCCGATCTATTTCCAACAAGACCCACTATCTGTGTACACCTGCTGTCACAACCATTCACCATGTCAATGTAAGCTCCTCCAGTCTTTCCATCAAGCTATTCATCTCCATAATCTTCTCCAGATCTTTCACATCTATCTGTGTAATCCTCACCCACTCCTGCACCCCACCCTACCACAGGAACCTCCTCCATTTTTTTCATTTGTCCCTATCTGTGTAAGTCTCTCCAGCTCTTATTAGTGTTCCTGCTCCTTTACGCTCTGCCAGACAACTAAGATTTCCCGTCTGTCTATCCTCCAGAAATTAAGGATCCGATATCAGGAAATGTGTTCATTCACTGCAGCTTTCGATATCTCAGTTATTTCCTCAATTCTATACAACTCTCTTAATCTTGAAAAATGCTCCATTCCATAAAATACTGCCTCTCTCTGTAAACTACCCACATCTATAACCGATAAGTCTCACTCCAATCCCTTCCGACCTCTCCATATTTTCCCTGATACCATTGACGCCAGCTCATCTCATGTTATAACTCTTTTCGCTCGTATGTTACTCCCCATCTCTTTGGTATTATTCAGTCATTGCAATTCTCGTTCTTTATATCCAGACGCTCCAATCATCCTTATCAATGGAAGGTTACTCATCTCGTACAGCATTATAATACCTGTAGCAGCCTGCAACCCCTCAATGCATCCTGTCCCGGTGACTTCCTTAAATATTACAGCTCACTGCCTTTGCAATATCTTGCAGCATTGGCAACCCTCCTGATATCTCCTGAAAGGGGAGGAATAGCGCACTGCCTTTGCAATATCTTGCAGCATTGGCAACCTCCTACAGAACTGTACTCCACGTGTCTGTGTACCTGATGCGAAGCTGCAAAGCTGCCTTCACAAGTATTGTGAACGTCTGCTGCCGAATAACGCTCAGTATCTGTGTCTCTTGGAATCCCACACAATTTACACTAGTTCTGTCAACTGATCCAGCCCCTGCAAACCTCTCTATCACTCCTGCAGCTCCAACTAACATTCCTATCAGTGTAATGCCGAACCCCCAAAATCCTCCCTTTCTCTGTAACACCTGAAGCTCCAAATACCACCCCTAGCTGTTTAATCTCCAGACGTCACAACCCTCCCTTTCACTGCTACTTCTTCAGGACTGATCACCCTTTACCTTCACGTGCCATCTTCCATCCCGACAACTTATCTAATCTCTCACCACCCCGAGTAATATCAAACCAGCCGAAGTCTGTACATCCTTCAGTATCGACAACCGTCCTTTCTGTGACAGTTTCTCAAATGCCTGCAGTCCCCTTTATCTCCGTCATAGGTCTTTGCTCAGGGAAAAGAATGTCTCAGCTCCGACAGCGTAAGAAGACCTAAGATTCTCCATTGTACCAGTAAATTTGCCTCGTCTTCTAAAACCTAATGTTTTCAAGTTCAATCTTCACCAGCTCGTCTCATCAGTAGCCCTCCTTTTTGGCGATCAATCTGGAGAATGTTATCTGAACTGCCTCCAATGCAAGAACATTTTCCCGCTTCATAGGGGACCAAATCTGTTCACAATATTCTCATATGGGCTGACTGGAGTCTTATATCGTTTTTGGAATTTTTCCCATTTATTACTCTCTATTCCGTTTGAAATGAATGCCAGCGTTCTGTTTTCCATTCCTATGAAGTGCTGAACCTGTCTGCCATGCGATCTTTCTAAAAAATATGCACAAGGATTCCCAAGTTACTCTGCAGTGTACTTTTCTGTAGTTGATCTGAAATCAAGACGTGAAAGTGACAGTCAGAAAAGTGCTGAAATGTACATTAAATGATTTCGCAGAAATGATAGCTGTCCACTTAGAAATGAATGGAATAAGGAAGTTCATAAGACCATCAGATAAAGCAGCAGAATTAGGCCATTCTGCCCATTGGGTCTACTGCACTATTCGATTTTGACTGAATTGTTTCTCAACCTCATTCTTTCAACATGTCCATTTAACCTTTGATCCCCGTACTCATCAAGAACTCATCTATCTCTGCGATACATATTTTGATTTGCTTCGCCTCCACAGCCCTCTGAGGCAGTGAGTTCCACAGATTTATCACCCTTTTGCAGAACAAACGCCTCTACAACTCCATTCTAATGCGTTGTCCCTTCACTCTGATGGTCTGACCTTGGGCCCTCGTCTGTCCGACTATTGCAAACATCTTCCCCACCTCCACTCAACCAGTCTCCGTAATATAATGCAAATTTGAATGAGATTCCGTCGTCTCTTAAACTTCGTTGAGTATAGACTCAGTGATCTCAACTGTTCCTCATGTGACAAGCATTTCGTCCCTTGGATCTTCTTTGAAAATATGTTTCCCTTTTTCCCTCACATCGCTTGTACAGACTGTAAAGTATAGTGTGTACAGCTGTGGTTCCAACATTGACCCCTGTGGAGTTCCACTTACCGACTTACTCCTTTAGGCTCACACTGTCTTCTGACAGTGCCACGCATGTTGTTTGGAAAGTGAAATTTCATTTGACACACGCGGTTGGATTTTTTTTTTGTTTTATTTTGAATGGCTGTGGAGAGCAAAATAAATGAAAGGGGAAGAATAGCGCATTGTAATTCTCAGAAACCTTTGATCAACGTCTCACTGAAAGGTGATTAAAAACAAAATTGGCACATGTGGGATTGGAGGGAATGTACTGGAATGGATTGAGAATACATCAACAAAGAAGAAAACTAAGTCCGAATAAATGGATTCGTGCTTCACTCCAAACTATTCACAAATGGATTCGATGCTTTTGATGGATGGACAAAATCTAATGTTTCACGTTTGTTGTTGATATAAAACTAGATAAGAATGTGAATTGTATGGAGGAAGCAAGGGGGACATGAACAGTCCGTGAGATTCATTTAAAAGTAATATTGATGGTTTGTTGTCATCACTGGAAAGACCATTATTTTTTACCATCTGTAATTAACGGGAGAACGTGATGGACAGCTGTCTTCCTGACTCATTGCAATCCTTTGAGTGTAGTGACAGGCAGAGCGGTGGTCGAATGGAGCGTGGTTTGGAGAGGACATTGGAAATGCTGGTATTCCCATGCAACTGTAACTCCTGTCTTTCCAGGGTATATTTGTTCCGGGTTTGTGAAGTGCTGCTGAAAGGGCCTTTCTGGCTAATCTCAGTGCTGCTCGTCAATCTCTTTCTTACTCATTCATTCTTGCACGCGAGCATTGCCAGCTGGGCCAGCATTTATTATTAATGTTGAGTTGACCTTGAGAATGTGGTAGGCAAAAGTGAGGATTGCAGATGCTGGAAACCAGAGTTTAGATCAGAGTGGTGCTGGAAAAGCACAGCAGGTCAGACAGCATCCTTCATCAGGGTTTTTGCCCAAAACGTCGATTTTCCTGCTCCTCGGATGACGCCTGACCTGCTGTGCTTTTCCAGCACCACTCTAATCTAAACCCAGCGAATGTGGTGTTCAGCTGCCACTGCATCAACCGTTCAAACCGTTTTCTATGCACCCTCAAGCAGTCGCTACAACATTCCTCGTGTCTCTGACTGTATGCAAACAATGCAACTCTTCCTCTATACAAAACATCCATCTCTACCGTCAACTGTACAGTTCCTCACAATATTTCATCTCCTCCATTCCCATGTGTGCTGCTGATCTCTCAACTAACTTTATTTTTGGATAAACCTCTGATCATCGATAAACTGCTCGTTTCTAAATTTCCACCTCTCAGTATCTGTAATCCTCCATATCACAAATACAGCACAGTTTCGCCTCCTTAAATCACTATGATTTACTCTGGATGTTGTGTTAAATTTGCAGTTTCCATCCTCTTTACCCACCTGAGCTCTCTTTAATCCCATTAATTTCACAACCTCTTTTAGCCATGACGTATGTTCCTATTCTCTGTACCTCCTCATGTCCTGAAGGTTCTTGAAAATCACCAGTGCCCCCAAATCTATATTGCACCCAGTTATTGCAAGCCTTCCATCTCTGTAATATTCAACTGTCTCCAGTACCTGCTTCAGGCCCTGCCTGCCATTTTGCTCTCTTTGAAACCTTCATATCTTTGTAAACAGCTCACAAAAAGCCTTTTGCAGCCTACAAAGCTATATCACCAAGAAGCCAACATCTTTCATTTTCCTCAGCCTTCTCCAGTGCCTGCAACACTGAATGTAACTTCAAGTAAAATGATTTATGTAATGCGGATCTGCGTACCTCCCCAAATCACCTGTCCCATCCCTATAGCTCGCTCAACTACTGCAACACACTCTGTCCCTCTAATTCTTCTGTTTCCGAGCGCTTTCCGGGAATAACGGCGATTCTGTGAGGGAGAATTGAAGAAAGGGAACGTTGTGAATCTCAGTTGAAGTCTGAGGCCTACCATTACTGGTGGTTTATAAAGGAAGAGAACTAGAGACTCAGCAGCACAGAGAGGGAGGCAGTTGGAGATGCAGCACACCAGGAGGCTCCAACTTAGTAGCGAGTCATTGTGTAAGTGACCGTGTGAGGGAGCATCTTGGAGGAGAGCTTGAGATCAACTCATACCGAGGAGTTACTGAGGCAGCAAATTGTGAGGATATAAATAAACACTGAGGATCGTGACCTAGTCGTACGTGGGCACCACAGATGCGGTGACACTGTGAGGGAGCAGAGTGGAATGGGAGCTGGAAGATTACATGTACCTGGGAATAACACAGACGGTGATCTTGTGAGGTAGCAGAGTAGAGTGCGAGCTGGAGGATCACACGTACCTGGGAATAACACAAATGGTGATCCTGTGAGGGAGAAAGGTTGAGTTGGAGCTGGAGGATTACACGGAGATGGGTCTCATCGAGACGGTGAAATTGTGAGGGAGCAAAATGTAGTGAGAACTGGAGAGTTGCACGTACCTGGGAGTCAGAAAAACGGTAACACTGTGAGGGGGCAGAGTGGAGTGGGTGCTCGAGAATTACATGTACGTGCGGGTCACAGATAATACTTAATGCTGCTGGACCAGCCTGCAAAGAGATTTGAAAGGAGTGCAAAAGACATCACAGAAAACAAAGCTGACAGTTCATTGGCTGATAATACACCGTTATTAGCGAATGTCTGTAACTTGCTCCAAGTTAGCAAATTTATGTTTTCAACTTCTAAGAGAAGATTTGAACTCAGAAATAAGAGGATAAACTGAACGTCTGAGCCAATGTAATAAAGTAATCTGAGTAAACCACCGCTGACGAAGGGACTTTACCCTTAATGTTATTTCCCCGATGTTAAATTTATACTAAGAAAATAATTAAGATTGGATACTTTGCAAATTTAGACATGTCAGCACATGTTTGTCAAGTGTAAAATATGTTCTGGTACATTATGTGGACATTGCCCCTGCCGGTGTCCCAGACGGAGTTCGGTCTTAGAGCTCAGACAGTGACTGGAGACTGTGTGGGACATTTATGATACTGAAAGTAAGGTAGATAGTACATACAGGGAGAGCCCAGTCAATCGAAAAGATAAAGACAGAGGTTACATAAATAGACTGATGTCTCACTCACAATTCAGTTTTCCAGTTCGGGACTGATAAGGATGCTGGCTGCTCAGGACAGCGCAATCAGGGCCATGTTTGTGGCACCACAAACAGCCTCACTCTACAGGAGGTTAGGGAGAAGGAAGGAGCAATAGTCAGAGGGCATTCAGTAAATTGAAGAAAACGTAAGATTTTCTGTGACAAAAATTTAATTCCAGGATGATGCGATCAAGAATGTCACCATATCTGCAGGACATTGGTATGGGGACAGTGAACAGTTGAAGGGCATGTTGGTAGGAATGACGTGGGTAGGAAGGGTAAAGTGTCCTGGGAAACAGAATTTAAGGAATTAGGTGGATGGTTAGCGAGCAGAACCTCAGAAGTAGCAATCCCTGGAATACTCCAAGCGCAGTACTCAAGGGAGAACAGAACTAACAATTTTAGGTAGATGAGAACGTAAATGGAACGGTGGTGTATTGGGATTGGTTCTGGGTAAGGCAGCAAATGTACAAGCTCGTTGGGGTAACAAGTGATAGAGCTGAGACTGAATTCCATGTATACTATGTGGGAATAAGTTAAAATAATTTTGCGTGCGTCTCGGATCCAGAAATGAGTCGTCAAGGACACTACCACGATTCACAAAGTACTTGAAAAAGCATCTGTTACTAATTTACAACAACAAGATTATCAGTGGAAGATGGGGTAAGAAAGAATGTCGAAACCTTAGGTACTTTGTGTAGATGTGAATACTTGCAGTCTGGTGATTTGCAGATGCAGATTGGTGTGTGAAAATCTGATGTACCGAAATGCAAGAGCTCGCTCATGAAATGGCTGGAGTCGGAGTTAAAAATTGCGAGGTTTAAGTATTCCAAAACAATAGAAGTGAAGGAAAAAGATGAAGAGTAGCAGTAGTGGTTTACATAGCATTTGTTAAGGACTCTGAGAGGAACAGGATCTGTTCATGGACAGAATGAATTGGGCTGGAGTTACAGAACAAAACAATGTACAATTGCACTTTGAGGTACAACCTGTAGGCAACAACCATTGCAAAGTATGCCAGAATAACTATGCAAGGCCGTTTGAGAACGATGACAACACGAAACTGGAGTTAAACTGAGAAACTTAAATTGTCCACATGTAGACTGGTATACTTGTCGTGCAGGGTGATGAGGAGTGAATGTTCCTTGATTGCATGAAGGAGACCGACCTGCAGCAGTATGCTTCCAACCCAAGACCGCATGCAATGTTGGTCCTGATCCTTGGAAAACAGGTGAGACGCGTTGATCCTGTCAGATATTGGTAAACTTTGAAAACTTTTGAATTAATGTACAGAGACGACTCTGTACACTGTCTGCACTGGATAAATAATGATTTTTTTAAAAGCACGTATTCTGACAATCCGGAGACGAAAGGACTTATGGTGCAGAACTTCGCCCTGTTAAAAAATGTCTTTAGGGATTCTGCCTCTACTCCACTTCCATACGTGACTTCTATATCCCGACCACACTCTTGGTTAAATAACAACTTTCCTCACCAATTGCCTAATATTTCAACCAATTAAATTAAATAATTGTCGCTGCAAACAGAGCTCTAGAGTCGGAGCAAGATATTGTCTTCCGCTCTATGCAGGCCTCTGACAACATGTGCACCCCACTCAAATCACCTGTCAGCATTCTCCATTCAATTGTTCCTCATAACTGCACTTTCACGTTCACAGCTTAACAGATCTCGACTATACTTTCTACAGTCCTATTCCATGTGATGTGGTGCCCATATCTGTATGCAGCACGCAAGCTATTACAGAACTCATTATTTCCACAGATTCGGAATAAGCTTCATACTCTTGCATTCTGTACATTGGCTGGATAAAGGAAATATTGATGTGTCGAGCTACCTGCAGGGATCTACCCACACTGAGATACTCTCAGTTGTTGCACATTCATCCTTAGAACATAGAACATAGAACAATACAGCACAGAACAGGCCCTTCGGCCCACGATGTTGTGCCGAACATTTGTCTTAGGTTAAGCACCCATCCATGTACCTATCCAATTGCCACTTAAAGGTCACCAAAGATTCTGACTCTACCACTCCCACAGGCAGCGCATTCCATGCCCCCACCACTCTCTTGGTAAAGAACCCACCCCCGACATCTCCCCTATACCTTCCACCCTTCACCTTAAATTTATGTCCCCTTTTAACACTCTGTTGCACCCGGGAAAAAGTTTCTGACTGTCTACTCTATCTATTCCTCTGATCATCTTATAAACCTCTATCAAGTCACCCCTCATCCTTCGCCGTTCCAACGAGAGAAGGCCTAGCACTCTCAACCTATCCTCGTACGACCTATTCTCCATTCCAGGCAACATCCTGGTAAATCTTCTCTGCACGCTCTCCAAAGCTTCCACATCATTCCTAAAGTGAGGCGACCAGAACTGCACACAGTACTCCAAATGTGGCCTAACCAAAGTCCTGTGCAGTTGCAACATCACTTCACGACTCTTGAATTCAATTCCTCTGCTAATGAACGCTAATACACCATAGGCCTTCTTACAAGCTCTATCCAGCTGAGTGGCAACTTTCAAAGATCTATGAACACAGACCCTAAGATCCCTCTGTTCCTCCACCTCACTAAGAACCCTACCGTTAACCCTGTATTCCTTATTGTCGATGACCACAAATGCCTTGGCTTACAACTCTCGTAATGGCTGGTCTCACTGTTTTTCAACTGCCTGCCATGGATCTCTTGTCAAATCCACGTAAGACACACTTAGTCACAACTTACTGGTTTAAGACGACAGTGTGATTAATTATGCACAATCTTTCTTGAACATTTCCAGGTCGACTGTCCTGAGGTCTCCGAGACTGTCTCAGTGACTGTTATTCCTTGCCTCAGATTTCCAGATTCCACCTATTTAGTCCGCACTTTGCTCCTTATTAAATAAAGTTGTGGTGTTAGCCCTTCTCCAGTCCTCTTTCATCATCCCTGTATCCAATGAGGATTGGACAGCGATGGTCAGTATAAGGCAGTGGATTTTCTCTTGGCTTAGTACAACAGAACAGCATGTTAGGCCCTTTAATTATGTTAATCTCCTTCATAATTCCTCTCTCTGTAAACCTATAACTCCCAATATTTGACACTTCATCATTGGGGACACTCCCGATTTTCGTACAGACCGTCAGGGGGCGACATCATCATATGATTTTGTCGAATTTAGTTTTAGTAAAGTCTCAAGCCAACTGCCTGGATTAACCAAAACGAACCAAATTTCCTGCTGCAGGTGTTATATTCAAAAAATCATCACACATTGGATTCTCATTGCAAAACTGCTCTGGACATGGCAGAGGCCGGAGATTTAGGGCCCCATTTTGTAGACAAGCACCTGAGGTTCTGGTGGATGTATGGTGCAGGAGAGGGACATTATCTTCCTCCAGGACTGGTAGAGGTGGCCAAGACACTGCACCTGACAGCTTGGTCTGAGGTTGATTCCGTGGTCTGTAAGATGTCAGCCTTCTTGGTGAATACCCAGCAGTGTATGAAAGATGCCTGTGACCTTCTCCACTCGACAGGGTAAGTGCCTGCATTTTCATTTTGTGTCATCTAGCTCACTCTATCTCTGGTATTGCACTCACCTCCCACTAAAGCTTATGTTCTTCCACTCCCACTGAATGCAGCACCTTCGCTCCTTCTCTCTCTAACCTCTTCCCTGTTCCTCTCCCTAACTCTGGTCGGTGTCTGTACTGCCTATTCAGAGACTCAGGACACCGCGCCACCTTTCCCCCATCTATACCAGCCATAACAGCTGTGCCAACCATTTATATCTCCCTTAATACCTTTTGGTAATTTTGTCATTCTGAAGTTGGGCAGCAAGAACCAAGAGGAATAAGAGTCTCCCCAATGTTCACCTCTTCCCACTTAATGATCGTTTTTGCAGCAGAGAGCGACGGGTGTTGAGCGGAAGTGAGGTCGGAGGACAGAAGCTGTTGGGAAGTTTAGTGTGTTCCATGTAATTAGGTGTGTTCCAGAGAACTCGGAGGAAGGCGACAAAGCAGGACTTCCAGGGTGGTCATCTCCATTTTGATTCCGGCTCCGCGGGCTGAACATGGCAGGAACAGGGAGATAATGGACTTGAATGTGTTGCTGAGGAACTGGTGTAGGAAGCAAGGATTTAAATTCTTGGATCGCTAGGGTATGTTTTGCGGTAAGGGTAAATTATGCAAGGGTAACGAGTTGCACCTTACTAGGTGGGGAACCAGCATTTTGGAGGCAGGCTTGCCGCTGCAATACAGGTGTGTTCCAATTGAGTAATGGGGCGAGTGCAAAAAGAGGAAGATTAAGGGAAAGTGAGAATAAGTAAAGTTAAGAAAGACAACATAATGATGAAAGTATGCAAAATTAGCAAATTTGCTGATAACATTAAGCTGGGTGGCAGGGTGAAATGTGAGGAGGATGTTTGAGAATACAGGGTGACTTGGACAGGCTAGGTGAGTGGACAGATGCATGGCAGATGCAGTTTCAAGTGAATGAATTTGTGTTTACCCACTTTGTTCGCAAGAACAGGAATGCAGATTACAATCAAAATGGAATCAAGTTACGTAAAGGGGAATTAAAACGAGATCTAAGTGTTCTTGTACATCAGTCAATGACAGCAGAAAGCATGAAGGTACATCAGGCAGTGAAAATATCGAATGACGTGCTGGGCTTCATATCAACACGAATTGAGTATAAGACCAAAGAGCTCCTTCTGCAGCTATATAGGACCCTGCTGAGATCGGTCCTGGAGTATTGTGTATAGTTTTTGTGTCCACATTTGAGGAAGGATATTCTGGCTAATGGGGGAGTGCAGCATGGGTTCACGAGGACAATTTCCAGAATGGCGGGGTTATCATATGTGGAGAGATTGGAGCGACTGGGCTTGTATACACTTGTGTTTCGTAGGACGAGAGGGGATCTGATTGGGACGTATAAGATTATTAAAGGATCAGACACTCTGGAGGCAGGAAGCATGTTTTCCCAGATAGGTGAATCCAGAACAGAGGAGATAGTTTCAAATAAAGGGTAAGCCATTTAAAACATAGTTGAGGGAGAAACTTATTCACCCAGAAGTGGTGTATATATGGAATGTTCTGCCCCAGAAGGCAGTGGAGGCCAAGTTTCTGGATACTTTCAAGAAAGAGATAAATAGGGCACTTAAAGGCATTGGGGATTAGGCAGGAACTAGATACTGATTTTGGATGGTCAGCCATGACCATAATGAATGGTGGTGCTGGCTCGAAGGGCCGAATGGCCGCCTCCTGCACTTATTGTCCATTGCCTTTTAAAGAATCCTGACATTAAAATGCACGACAAACTAACTGGTCCAAATTCCCGGATTCGTATCTGAGACTGCCCTTGACTGACTGTGTTGGGCACGGTAACTGATTGTGGACAATGATAACAAGCTTCCTGTGTTTGTGTCTGTGATAAACAACAAGACAATACAGCAGTTGTGTGAGCCTGGCAGCTGTGGCTGAGGGGAAACACTGTAAATGGGAACTTTCGGCAATAATTCTGTGATCATTCAAGTCATCTCAAAATGACTGTGCACAAAAACCCGGTGAGCGGCCCAGAGGTGCAGTCTATGATGTGTCCCTGAGCACAGTGTCCTTGCAGCAGCATTGCAATGAGATTTCACAGTGCACCGTGAGCGGCAACTTTGAAATACAAAAGTATACTCTCAGTGTGTGGGATGTGTGCTGTGATGGCATGGTAAAGCTGGCATGTGACAGATGCCAGCGCTGGTGTGTGAAGTATCTGCACCCCCTGTCTCTGGGTGAGACGTTGTTACCCAAGATAGTCTTCCAGCGGAGCGAGAGGCGAGATGATGTCACCAGTTACTACCTCTGACTTGAATGTCAAATTCATTATACTGAGTGTCCTCACAGTGGGAGAAATGACATGAAGTTTCAAATTAATGAAACGAGATCTGCATTAATCTGATTGTTATTTATTCATTCATTCATGTATTTATTTATTTAACTTACTTATCATATCTCCTTCAAACGTACCTCACGAGTAATTGTGTTTTCGACTCTTGTATAAAGCTCAAAGTATCCCACTCTCTATGCCTCTGATGGTTTGGTAAATGGGCATCAGCCACTAATGTCAAAGTGAAAACAAACCAGTTTTGCCGAATTTGTCATTATGGCTGGATTAGGAAGTCTGTCTCCTTTTAATTTTGGGAACACATTTTTTTCACAGAGCCACTTTAATCTACTCTCGGGATACCTGTGACTGCTCTGATTCTGATTTACCTTCTCTTTATTGCTTCCTGTTCACATGCATGTTGGCTGCTATTGAAATCTTAATGCATTTAGTATCATTTATTGATCTGAGGAGTTGAGAATTGTAAACTCATGAGCAAACGTCATTACATCTGACCTTATGAAGGAGGAAGCTTGCAGATAGCTGGTTTCCAAAGTAACTGCCTTCTTCGTTCGTCTAGATGGTCATGCGTTAAGAAGGCGCTGCATAATAAGCCTTGGAACAGAGAATCTTCTGGGTGGTGTACACTGATGCCGTTTAGCATCAGGAGTGGAGGAGATCGATGTTTGTGGAAGTGACACAAACTGGTTTTGTGCTGGTTAAGCCCTGAGATGCAATCCATCACTGATGTTGGGAGGGTGGGTACGGGTGGGATGTGAGCACGTGTTTTACTCACTTCCGAATACCTCGACTCTGACCTACTCGTGAAGATATTGTCAGTTATGTGTCTAGTCGAGGGCAATTTCTGGTCAATGGTAGCACGCAGGATGGTAATAATCACCGCATTGGAGAATTAGTGAGTATACTGCTATTGAAATTCAAAAAAGGATGATTTGTTTCTTTATCGTATTATTTGTCTAATATTTTTGTTGCATCAACATTACTTGCTATTTATCAGACTTGCAATGGGAACAGACATTAAGTGCGCCTGTCGGGACACCAACTGAATGTTATTAAGCAAGCTGTTGCTGCTTGATCACATTATTAATAACATCTTCCTAAACATTTACATAATAGATGGGTCAGTGACGAGCTGCAATGCAAGTGCCCTGCTTTTTGTTTGCTGGACGTTCTTGGGCAATCTATCACATTGTAGGTAGATGTCAGTGTTCTTGCTGAAATTGAATAGTTTGGCTAGAGATGTGGTAATCTCTGGAGTTACTCCCGCCATTTCTTGACATTGTATGGAGTGAATGGAATTTTTTGAAGATTGGGGTTGGTGATGCTGGGCCAACTGAAGGAGGCCGAAATGGATCATCTGCTCAACCCTACTGGCTAAAAATGTCTACAAATGTGGTAGCTTCGTTTTTTCCCCCTGATGTGTTGTGCTCCCCCATAACTGGGGATTTCATTGTTGGAGAGCAGCAGCCCACTTATACTTCAATGCTATCTTTCATTGTCCATTTTCTTGCATGACTACATGTTGAAGGACCGCAGACATTGGTCTGAAACTCTTGATAATGGGATCACAGAGCTCTCACCACCACTTGCTGATATTGCTATTCATATGCAAGTTGGTATGCTCTGTTGCTGAAGACAATAAGCTTCTCCAGGCTGTCCTCTCATATTGAGGTCTGGCTGGTGCCTGCTCACAACTGGCTTTCTTCACTTTTCATTGAAACAGGGTGGATCCTTGGCTTGATGGTTACTGTCGAGTGGGCGGTATGTCAGACGGTGGGGTTGCAGACTTTATGTGTTGTACAGAAAATGATTCTGCTGCTGCCAACGCCCCACTGCACCTCATGGACGCATCCTCATCAGTAGCTCGATCTATTTAAAGTTTGTCCTATTCAGCCAACAGGTTGCCATATAACATGGCCGGGAATGTCGACAAAATGTGAAGATGGCCCTTCATCCCCAAAAGGACTATCCCGTGGCCATTCTTCCCGACATATTATACGGAGAGGTGTATCTGCAGCAGGTGGATTGGTCGGCAATTCTGAGTTTCCCTTTTATTGATTCCCTCATAACCTGCTGCAGATGTGTGCAGCAGCCAGAGGTTCCAGCATCAATGCGGAGCACTATATTGACTATATAAGAAGGTGCTACACCCTTTATATGGCTGTATGCTATCAGTGGGACAGAACCTATGAGAGGGGATGGTAATGTTTGCCAGGGACATAGCCTTGTTCACAGAAACCTGCTTTACAGACAATGTCTGACTGTTGCTTGATTAGTCTGTGGAAAGTATGAAGCAGGTTACTTTTTCATTTTGTATAATGAAGAGTTAATATCACGTTATTTCTTAAACATTTTAAAATAAGTTAAAATCATTGGGTTTTTTTCCCAGTTAACAATTAAGGAAGTGAACAATAATTAAATTACAAGAGTACAAAACGAACTATTTCAGAATTCAGTGACTGCAATAAACAGCTGATTCATGTTCAGGTCAGTAAACGCACCATTTTGCTTGAGCAAAGCTTTTCAAAATGACTTTGAAGAAAGCCGAAAAGCCGGTAATGTGCAACTGGCCCTTACCACTACGTTCAAGACGCTGGAAACTTATCAAAGGGTTTACTGAAGTCCATGTTTACCACGTCAACTACCCTACCCTCATATACATGCTTGGTCACCTCCTCAAACAACTCAATTAGGTTTATGTGATACGATCTGCCCTTGACCAAACCATGTTGACTATCTGAAATCAAACTGTTGCTTGCTAGATGATTACAAGTCTTATGTCTTATAATCCTTTCCCGAACCTTTCCTGCAGCAGAAGTAAGGCTCACTGGTCTATAATTACCTGCGTCGTCTCTGCTGCCCTTCTTGAACAAGGGCACAACATTTGTAATCCTCCAGTCCTCAGGTGCTAAACCTGTAGTCAATGACGACTCAAATGTCAAAGCCAAAGGTTTACTATCTCCTCTCTAGCTTCCTAGAAAATCCTTTGATAAATCCCATCGGTCCCAGGGATATGTCTACTTTCCCTCCTTCGAGAATTGCTAACAACTGGATATAACTAACCTCGATCCTTTCAAATCTAATATCTCATACCTCATTCTTCACCTCTATAATATTCTCCTTTTTCTGAGTGAACACCGATGAGAAATGTTCGTTTCGCACCTCTCTGATCTCTACAGCGTCCACACTCAACTTCCCACTTCTGTCTTTGACGAAAATGAGACGGCTGGTTTGTAATGCAAATTAATGCTAACAGTATAGGTTCAATTCCTGCACTGTCTGAAGTGACTATAAAGAACTGAACTACTCAACCTCTCCCTTAATTGCGACATGATCACTCTCCAGTTTAGCTAACATCAGTCAACTCTGTTTAACGAGAGAGAGCACCCCTTTCATGCCAGAAGAGTATGGTGCTTTACTGTTCCATTTCTCACCTTCAGCCTTACCCAGAAGCAAGCCCCCTCTCCCCCTGGGAACTGCAGCAGAGCTGCCCTGGGGCTGAGATGACTGCTCTCAACCAAACCTAACTATCCTCCTTTGTACCATGTATAATTTCAAACAGTGTGCTAGTTTCCCTGATACCCACTTGCTTCAGTTTTGATATTAATCTTTGACACCACACTTAATCAAATGCAGTTATGGCAATGTGAAGCGCAGTCTTTCTCACCTAATCTCTACAATTCAGCTGTCTGTTTTCTTGTCCACCTTTACACCAAGGCATCAATGATGTCAGGGAATGAAAGGCCGTGGCAGCACACAAACTGAGCTTCAAAAGCAGGTTCGTATTGAGGAAGTGCTATTTCATACCACTGTATTGACATATTTCATCACTTTATTAATGATAGGGATTAGATCAATGGGGCAGTCTCTGATCGCCTGATGTTGTGTCTCTGTGTGTGCAGGTCACACCCGGATAGTTTCCCTCATTGTCAGGTAGATGCCAGTGTTGACGCCCAGTTGGAGCAGCTTGAATGGAATGTGATCAGGGTACACAGCCATTGCATTGTCCAATCAAATTAAATGAAGACCGCCATCTGCAAGAGACTTATCTACATCATCCAATCGACACTTCCGTCTGAACTAGTCAAAAGTGAGGCCTGCAGATACTGGAAACAAGAATCTAGACTATTGTCGTGCTGGAAAAGCACAGCAGGTTAGGCCGTATCCGAGGAGCAGGAAAATCGAAGTTTCGGGAAAAAGCCCATTCCTGATGAAGGGCTTTTGTCCAAAACGTCGATTTTCCTGCTCCACGGATGTGGCCTGAACTGCTGTGCTTTTCCAATACCACGCCAATCTAGATTTCTATCTGAATATTGTTGTGAAAGTTTCAGCGTTATCTTTTCTGTTTTTTAGATTAGATTAGATTACATTACAGTGTGGAAACAGGCCCTTCGGCCCAACAAATCCACACCGACCCGACGAAGCGTAACCCACCCATACCCCTACATTTACCCCTTACCTAACACTATGGGCAATTTAGCATGGCCAATTCACCTGACCCTGCACATCTTTGGAGTGTGGGAGGAAACCGCAGCACCCGGAGGAAACCCACGCAGACACGGGGAGAACGTGCAGACTCCACACAGTCAGTCGCCTGAGGCAGGAATTGAACCCGGGTCTCTGGCGCTGTGAGGCAGCAGTGCTAAACACTGTGCCACCGTGTGCTGGGCTCTTTCATTATTGAGGAGGGGAAAGTGAGGACTGCAGATGCTGGAGATCGGAGCTGGAAAATGTGTTGCTGGAACAGCATAGCAGTTCAGGCAGCATCAAAGGAGCAGGATAATCGACGTTTCGAGCATAAGCCCTTCTTTAGGAATCCTGAAGAAGGGCTTATGCCCAAAACGTCGAAATTCTCCTGCTCCATTGATGCTGCCTGACCTGCTGCGCTGTTCCAGCAACACATTGTTCAGCTCTTTAATTATTGAGGAAGGTATAATGGTAGATTCCCTTCCTCCAGTGATTTGTTTGTTTGTCCACCATCATTCACCGAGACTGCATGTGACAGGATTGCAGAGATTAGGTCTGATTCGTTGGTTAGATCTGCTGATCACTTGCAAGTTACGCTTTTTAGTTAGTACGTGGACCTGCTTGGTAGCCTCGCTCATTTTAAGGTGTACCTGGGACTGCTCTTGGCAAGCACTTCTATATTCTCCACTGAACATGGGTTTATTCCTTGGCTTGATGGTCAGGGTATAAGAAGCATATGTCAGGCAGTGACTGTAAAACTTTTACTAGTATACAAATATGCTACTCTTAGTAATGACCCGAATTTCCTCAAACAGCCCTGTGCTGAGTTACGAGACCTATTTAAAATCTGTCCCGTATAGCACCGTGATAGCGTCACACCACATACAGAGGGTTTTTGCAATGTAGAAGTGGGTCTTTGTCTCTGGAAATAGTGTATGTGGTTACACTAATACCAATAATTTCATCGATCAATATGTCTGCAGCTGATAGTCTGGCGAGGATGTGGTCAAAATGTTTTGTTCCCTCCCGACCCAAAGCAAACCAGTCTAGCAGCTATATCCTTTGGACCTGACCATGTCGAACAACAATGCTGCTGCTAATCCCGTCTTCGTGCTGGTTTCGAAATGGCCCATCCTGTACAAATTCTCCATCTTTGTCTCTCGTTCAGTGCTTCAACCAAATCTTGCTTATTATGGTGGAAAACTGATTCATCAGCTAAAGGTGATAGTCAGTAAAAGATTTCCCTGTCAGTGCTTGACGTAAAACCATGAGGTTTCGTTGTGTCACATTGTTACTTGAGCAGTGTAGAAGATGGCTGTCCCAATTCTGAAACTCATCCCGAGACATTAGGAACGTGGACTTTCCAAGGAGTGCGGAGGTTTTTTTCACTGTCAACCGACGGACCTCTCATGTGGTGTGTGACGCTGACTCTCTGACTGTTGTGACTGGACTTTTCAAAGTCTCATGCTTTCAGCTGCTCTCGGTGCTTTGTCTGTTCAATAGATTTCTAAAATGTGCTCTATATTAATTCACTGAGCAATTCCGCTTTTAAACTCTCCAACTGTATATCTGTATCGTTCTCTGTCATCTCCTCCAGCTGCTACATCTATCTCTATCCCAGTAACCGTCCGTATCTCCACAATCTTCGCCAGCTATTGCAGCCCCATTTATCATTGTAAATTCATCCAGCATCTACACCTCTCCCTATCTCTCTCAGTCCAATCAAGTACTACACACTTCGCTGTCTCTCTAACCTTCGCCAGCTCCTACATTGCAGTATGACATGTCTGGAATTGACCATAAAGAAGGAAGTAACTGAACACTTGAAAAAAATATTGCCAGTAGTTTCGTAAAGGGCAAGTTCTGCTGCACACATCTGCTGGAGTTCATTGAGGACGTAAGAAGAAGTTGGGCAGTGGGGATCCAATGGTTGTGATATATCTAGACTTTCAAAAAAGGTATTTGGGAAGATGTTGTTGTAAAGATTGATATTGAAGGTTAGATACCAGGCGGTTAAGGATGTCGTCTTGCCTAGGTTAGATGATTGGCTGACTGACAGAAGAAAAAGCATCGGTATAAATGGCAAAATGATTCTATTGGCGTGCTGCAGGTTTCAGTTCTCAGAGACTAACTACGACAAACGTATACACATACTGTGCAAGCACAGGCAGAATATTACATAGCAAAATTCATGATGGTATTATACTCGCTCTTAAAACAGGCTATGATGACGATGTAGAGTTCACAGATGAATATTGATAAGCTAGAAGAATGGGAGAGACCATTGTTCGGAAATTCAAAGGGTGGATTGTTATTTAAAGGAGAATCAGATTCAAATGCGTCAATGGTGACGAAACTGGATGACGTTATGCATGAATCTCAATCGAGGTATGAAGATACATTTGCGTAAGCCAAATGAAATCCTGACATTGATTACAAAGGAATGGATTGCAAAAGCAAAGAAGTGTTTTTCCAATTACATAAGGTTGCACACCTGGAATGTTGTGTCCAGTTTTGGACTCCTTAATGAGGAAGGATGTGGTAGCAATGGAGGCATTTCAGGAGAGGGACACCAGGATAAGTCCAGACATCAAAGGGCTGTCGTACGATGAGCAGTTGAATAGTTTGTGCTTGCTCTCGTTGGAGTTCAGAAGAATGGGAGGGCAGGACCTCACTGTCTTATATAATATACAAAAGGAGAATGATAAGTTGGACTTTGGAAAGATAACCCCTTGTAGGACTCAATCGAACGTATTGTCATAGATATGGAGTGAGGGATGGGATATTCCAAACTGGAATGAGGTGAAAATACTTCTCTCAGAGAGTTGTGAAATTGTGGAACTCACTGTCCTAAGGTGTGGTGGAGGCAGAATCAATCCACAGAATGAAGAATTAAATAGATATGTTTCTGTTGAAAAGCAGAGTTAAGAGCTATCGGGATCAAGCAGAAAATAGCATGAAGAATGGGTTAAAGTTAGCCATGGTCAGATTAATTGGTGCTGTGGAGAGAAGGCCTGAATTGTCTACTGCTAATCCGAAATCAGATATTCCTATATTACTCCAGCAGCAGTTCATTGGTTTTGAATAATTATTGATTGTTGGGAATGGCGGGAGCCGAGGTGTACTCCCTCAGTACCGACCCTCCCTCAGCGCCTGCTCCCTCAGCAAAGGAAGGTTTTCGGTTCTAACCAGTTTGAACTATTTACTGCCTGGCCAAATTAAAGACCTATTGCAGTTTTCCGCTCGTCAGCTTAACCTAAATGGTCTCCACATATTTCTGAATAGGGACACAGGCGGCTTCAGTACCTGAGGATTGTGAAGTGGAGCTGGAGAATGTTTTGGGGTCAACTGAGACACTGACATTTTCCTCCCCGTTGCATCAAAGAGCAACGTACTATTTGGAAACATACTTTCATGTCATAAAAATATGGAACTGGATCAAGAAAGCAGTTATCAAAAACATTCGACGTTGGAGGTGTGGGTGGTGAATGCTGATGAACAACTGGCAATAAAACACAGGAAAACTTTCTCTTTGTCAAAAAGAATACGTGGGAAGGATCTTTACGCTTTAGACAAATAACATCATTACAGCTAGAAGTCGGTATTATAATGAAGGAAAAGCTGTATTTATGTTATTGCATTAGTTATAGTAATGGTGGCAAACAGCTGGAAAAAGTTTTGTACTATTGTTGGTAATACTTGCACAGAGCATGTGAACGATCCTGGATGTTCCAAGAAACGTTTCGGCTGCCCTAGGTTGGGTAAGTCGTGATGCTTCATAACATGATGTTGATTTGTAGCATAACCATTTACTGAGTACAGTGAAATGAACAAACCAGCAAGTGTTGTTGATTATTGCTTCAGCACCATATAGAACCAAACAATGAAATAAAGGCCAATCGAGTCTCACCATCAAGTGCAAGTCCAACGGCTTTTTAAACGTTTGTCAGGTTGAAACCAACCTTCCCATGCAGTGCATTCCGGACACGCACCATCCTGTCAGTGCCAAACACAAATCCTCTCTCAGCATTTTTCCTTTCGCTTTAAATCTGTATTTCTTTTTTCTTGACCTTTCAACTATGGCGAACAGTACCTATCTGTTTATTGTCTCCATACTCCTTGTGCTCTTGTACACATGTTTCAATGTCCCTCCACAACCATCCCTGCTGAAATCAAAAACCAAACAAATTTTACCCCGCTTCATTGTTTGAGAACGCACTTGTCTTGTTACACCTAACGTGCAACGTTTCACATTTATCAGTTTTGAATTTCTCCGACCATTGATCTGTCTATCCCAATAGTCAGCTTATAATTTACCGAAACTTAACACTTTCCACCTCACCTATTACCACCCAGCTCATATTTGTGTCTACATTACTATTATTCCACTGCTCCCATCTTCCACATTGTCAACATCATCGTTTATGAATATCTCAAACAAAACTTGATTTCCTTAATTCTCTAGATGTTATTCACAGAGGAAGAATTAATAATTCCACTCTCTTGCTGTTCTTAGTTTGGTAAATTTACCGAGTGAAGTAGTTAATGTCTTTTATAAGTGAGCCACAAATAGCATTTTCGACACCGAGCTGAATTCACCTTTTACAATATTACCCTCTGAAGTCTTTATTCATAAAGCTTGTAAATGATTTAGAATGGAGTGGGCTTTGACATCTTGCACTACAACATTTGTATTTCATGTGGGGCTGGAATATGTTCTTTGTAACATTCCCTGCAATATTCAGAGTTAAAAAAAATTTCATCTGTATGATGGACACAGATTCATTCATTCTTTGAAAGAGCATGTGCGATGAGGATAAAGATTGAATTGAAATCGACATTAAAGGCCCGCCGGAGGAGATCAAATTATTTTGTCACCTCTACTCTGAAATGGAAACAAACTTTTGGGACACATGCCACTGTTGTACATACTGCAACACGAGGGGAGAAAACATATCATCTGCACTTGATGCAGATACAGAAATTCAGAATGAATTTACAATCTGAACAAGAATCAATTGATATAAAATAAAGTAATTTTCAAACGAAATCAGATCCCGATTTTCAAAACGTGATGTTTTCTCAAAAAACCTCACTTCTCCAAAAACAAGCTTTTTCTTGTCAGACTACGTCATCTGCCATTCCTTCTCCTTCTTCCTACTGTTTTCTTACACTTCTACTTCCCTTGCACGATCCCCCCTGCTGCGACAGAGTCTTCCACGAACGATTTTCCTTCACGCTGTTTTGCTGTCACTCCCACAGTATTTTAATCAAGTAGCATTAAGGGTCCTGAGCAAACTGTGATCAATGGGAACCGGAGGAAATTCTTTGTTGCTAATTTTCTCACTGAACAATGGGAAAACCAATCCCTGCAAGTTGTCTTCCAAATACCATGCCATTTTGACTGAGTATCCACATGTTGTTCTTTCACCATAGTTTGTTAAATGTATTGTAATCCCATTGTATATGTGTGTGCACCTGCATCACTTAAATAGAGGCGGTTCTATAAGGCTGAAACATTCCCCCGGTCTATTCGTTACAGTGTGCAAACAGGCCGTTTGGGACAAGTCCACACCGACCCGCTGAAGCACAACCCACCCAGGCCCCATTCTCCTACATTTACCCCTTCAACGAATTCACTTCACCTGTAGGAACAAACTCACGCAGACACGGGGAGAATGTACAAACTTCAAGCAGTCAGTCGGCTGAGAAGACAATTGAACCCGGGTCTCTGTCGCTGTAAGGCAATGGTGATAACGATTGATCCCCCGTACCACCAGTTGGCGATGATAAAGAAGGCTATTGCCTTCCAGAACCGAAGAATGAATTTATCCTGTTTAAAATATTAAAACATTTTTTTTTTCAGAGTTTGGTCTGAAGTATCTGAAAAGTAGGACTGTGCTGGTGGAGTGTCACCCCAGTGAAATCAGGACATTACTGTAAGGTTATGATCCTAATTGTTTTCAGTCAGTTACTTACTGAGGACTGGTTATGCCACGTCAGTGCCACTGAGTTCAACATTTTCACTGTCCAACAGAATCGCAGTACATTTTCTCAGGACTGTGCCAGCCCACTACTCACTTTCATCCTTCAGCACATCCACTGTGCTCACCAAACATTTTCATTTTATTTTGTGTCACTCTCAAGATGCAACAACTTAGAGATGCCCAAGATGCTCAGGAGCCATCTTCGCCTCCACTCTCTTGTCCGCTGCATCCTTCCCCTCCCACAACTCCACCTCCTGTCGGGTACTCGCTATCCCTTCTAACCTCCACTCTCTCATGCTAAGCGTTATGGACTCAGCAAAGGTCTCAGCTTTATTCCTCTGCGCTCCCACCTTCATGAATTTCGGCCACGACATGACATTCAACTCTTCTTCTGCCGTCATCGCCTCCGTACCCATTTCATTGGACAAGAATCCTCTCTCCGTCGCACAGAACATCTCTCCCAAATCGAACACTCACCCTCCACCTGAACCCCCTCCCTCTGCCCGTTGACCTGCACTCGATCTATTCAGTGAGAACATTTGGTTGCGTCAATTTCGCTACATTCCCCTCACCCAAACAAACGTATCTCCTCCTGAACAGACTACAATATGTCTGCTTCAATCGAACCCTGACTTTGTTATGATTCCAGGGTCAATAAGGGTGGTGCTTCTGTATTCGGGTGGACTGACCTCTACATTGCAGTGTCTGAGCGCCAGCTCTCAGATAACTCCCCCTTTCTCCCGCTAGAGCATAGCCAAACCACGGCACATCAGGGCTTTGTATCAAATACGATAACTGACCTCATGTAATCTGGTAATCCTCCCTCCCAAACAAGGGTCCGAAAGCAGATAATCCTCTGATGACAAAGCTTGCTTCCATCACCTCCTGAAAATTCACAAACAGAACTATCGTGGCAGACTTATTGCTTTAGCTGTTCCTGCTTCACAGTACTCATCTCTACTTGCCTTGACTCAGTCTTTCCTACCCTGGTACAGTCTTTGCCCACGTACATACATGATTCCTCTCATACATTTCACCAGTCTTGGAATTTCCAATTTGCAGGTTCCAACCGCTTTCGCTTTCCCATGGTTGTGCAATCCCTTTACACGTGCATTCCCCCACCAGGATGGTGACAGAGTTCTCCACTTCATCCTGAAGCAAAGGCCTGGACCGCACCTAGCCACCACCACACTCCTTCTACTAGCTGAACCGGTCCTCACCGGCAACAACCTCTCTTTTTATCTCCACTCGTTGCATTTTTCAGGTAAAGGGGAGGGCATTGTTACATATGTGTGCCCCAGTTATCCATGTCAATCCATCAGGCATTACACAAATTCAATTTTTTGGAATTCACTACGAACCTGATTTCCACAGGATCACAGTAACTTTGAATTTCGTACACATCTTTTCTATCTCCATCTGTATCTTGCGCCTGAGCTCCTGACTACTGTTGGGGAACCTGTACGCAACCCCAACTACGTTTTTGGTTACATTTTTGGTACCTCATTTCTACCCACACAGGGTCTACATTATCTGACCCTACTTCATTTTTTACGATCGATTTAATTTTATTTCTTACAAATAAGGCAACAACACACCCTCTGCCCAACGGCCTATTTTGTTGATAGGATTTATATCCTTGTATATTCAGCTCTAAACCCTTGCAGCCACATTTCCATAATCGCTACCAGGTCATGCCTGACAATTTCGATCTGCACCACAATCTCATTTATATTATTGTTATACTGTGTGCATTCAGATATAACATATTCAGTCCTCTGGTAACCGTCTCTCTTCTCATTGTCATTTGTTTGCCAGTATGCTTGAAGTTTGATTGCTAACCCTTTCCATACACTCGGTTCTATTTGGACCTGGACTGGAGATTTCTGCTTTTTAATTTGGTTGCTAGATGTTCATATCCCTTAACAGAAGCTCTGCCCTAGTTTTATCTATGTCATTAGTATCTACGTGGACCACCACCGCTTCGATGTTTACTGTCCGAGATGAGACATCCCAAACTCGAGCCCCAGGCAGGCAGCACCACCTTTAGGGATTTCAATCCTGGTCACAGAGAACAGTGTTTACGCCTTTATTTTTACCACCAGCAATTACAATCACATTTCTCTTCTCTTCCCCGCACCCAACCTCCAACAGGTTTCCTAAATTCGGTGCTGCAGCCCAAACAGTCCATCCTCCCTGCAGTCCCCATTCCCGTTCACACACCGAGCAAAACTCTCTGAACGTGTTCTACACGGGCAGAGGCTGAGGCTCCTGCAATATTCCCTCCAGAATCCTGCTTCACTCACAGGCATACCCTCCTCTCCATGACCACTAAGTGAGTGACTGTCTCCTGAAACAGAACTTCTAGTTAACTCTCCCACTCCCTAATGTGCCACAATCTTTGAAGCTCAGTTTTCAGCATCGACTCTGTGACAGAGTTCTTCCAGGAACAAATATGTACTACAGACATGGTCACCGGGAGCCAAAATGTGGTCTACCAGCTCCCACATCATGCGGAAACAACATATCTCCCGATCCTCCATCCTTATTTTATTTCATTAATACTGATTATTCTTATGTCAACAGTTGTTGTGTAGATGCTTCCGCAAATGGTAACCAGTAAGATTCCGTTTTGCATTAACCATTTTCTAGTTCTCTGAATCTCGCTGGCGACCGTTATCCCTGAAAATCGCCACCAGTGCCTCCACGACGTCCTTCGCTATCTCCTTCAGAACGTTGGATTTTAGTCCTCTCAGTCTATGTGATTTATCCATGTTCAAACAATGGGGCTTCCCCATCACCTTCACCTCTGCGCAGATCACAGCATTTATCCCTCACCCTCGACTCTCTTGAAGTTCTGAAATGCTCGTCCTAACTTTCTTCGTGAGAATTGATTGAACATAGAACATTACAGCGCAGTGCACGCCCTTCGGCCCTCGATGCTGCGCCGCCCTGTCATACCAATCTAAAGCCCATGCCTCCTACACTATTCCATGCACGAACATATGTCTGTCCAATGACGACTTAAATACACTTAAACTTGGCGAATATACTACTTTGCAGGCAATCCATTCCATACCCTTACTACTCTCCGAGCAAAGAAACTACCTCTGACATCTGTCTTATACCTATCTCCCCTCACTTTGAAGTTGTGTCCCCTCATGTTTGCCGTCCCCATACTTAGAAAAAGGCTCTCCTTGTCCAAACTGTCTAATCCTCTGATGATCTTGTATGTCTCTATTAAGTCACCTCTCAACCTTCTTCTCTCTAACGAGAACAGCCTCAAGGCCCTCAGCCTTTCCTCGTAAGACATTCCTTCCATACCTGGCAACATCCTAGTAAATCTCCTCTGCACCCTCTCCAAAGCTTCCACATTTTCTTATAATGCGGTGACCAGAATTGTACACAATACTCCAAGTGTGGCCGTACCAGAGCTTTGTAGAGCTGCAGAATAACCTCCTGGTCCTGGAACTCAATCTCTCAATGAATAAAGGCCAAAACATTGTTTGCCTTCTTAACTACCCTGTCAATCTGGGTGGCAACTGTCAGGGATCTGTGTACATGGACACCGAGATCTCTCTGGTCATCTCCTCTCCCAAGAATCTTACCATGAGCCCAGTACTTTGAATTCCGATTACTCCGTCCAAAGTGTATCACCTCACACTTGTCCATATTAAACTCCATTTGCTACCTCTCAGCCCAGCTCTGCATCCTATCTATGTCTCTCTGCAACCTATTACATCCTTCATCACTATCCACAACTCCACCGACCTGAGTGTCGACCGCAAATATACTTACCCACCCTTCTAAGCCCTCATCCACATCATTCATAAAAATGACGAACAGCAGTGGACGCAACACCGACCCTTGCGGTACGCCGCTAGTAACTGGACACCAAAATGACCATGTTCCATCAACTACAAACCTCTGTTTTCTTTCAGCAAGCCAATGGATGATCCAAACTGCTATGTCTCCAACAATTCTATTCCTCTGCATTTTGTATAATAGCCTATTGTAGGGAACCTAATCGAACACCTTGCTGAAATCCATATATACCACATCAACCGGTTTACTCTCATCTACCTGTTGGATCACTTTGTCAAAAAACTCAATAAGATTCGTTAGGCACGACTTATCCTTCACAAAACCGTGCTGACTGTCCCTGATCAGATCATTCTGTTCTAGATGGTTATAAATGCTGTCTCTTATAACCTTGTCCAACACTTACCAACAACTGAAGGGAGACTCACTGGTCTGTAATTATAAGGGTTGACTCTACTACCCTTTTTGAACAAGGGAACCACATTTGCTATCCTCCAGTCCTCAGGCACTATTCCTGTCGACAATGATGATTTGAAGATCAATGCCAAAGGCTCTGTAATCACTTCCCTTGTTTCTCATAGTATCCTCGGTTAGAGCCCATTCGGCCCCGGGGAATTGTCTATTTTCACACTCTGCAGCATTTCTAATACCTCTTCCTTGTGAACCTCAATCTCTTCTAGTCGAGATGCAAGTATCTCTGTATCTTCCTCGCCAACATTTTCACTTTGTATAGTGAGCACTGTCGAAAAATATTTATTCAGTGCTTCCTCAATCTCCTTACTCCACACACAATTTCCCACTATTATCCTTGATTGGCTCTAATTTAACTCGGCATTCTTTTATTCCTGACATACCTATGGAAAGCCTTAGGGTTAACCCTGATCCTATCCGCCAACAACTTCTCATGTCTCCTCCTGGCTCTTCTGAGCTCTCTTTTTAGGTATTTCCTGACTTCCTTGTAATCCTCACGTTCCATAACTGAGTTTTCACATTTTGACCTAACATAAGCCTTCTTCTTCTTCTTGACCAGGGATTCCACTTCCTTCGTAAACCACGGCTCACGTGTTCTATATCTTCCTCCCTGCCTGACAGGTACATACTTACCTCGGACACACAGGAGCTTTTCCTTGAATAAGCTCCACATTTTTAATATGCTCATCCCCTGTGGTTTCCTTTCCCATTCTCTGCTTCCTAAATCTTTCCTAAATGCAAAGTAAATGCTCAGTTAATTGCCCAGTTCTTGTTCTCCGTTTATATGGAGCCAACCTCGTTTTCTCGTGTTCCAATGTTCACACTAGCCTCTCTTCTTTCATATAGCTTAACAAAACTCCTGAAATCTTCTATTCGATCGCGAGTTAGCTTATATGATTCCTAGTTTCCACCTTTAGTTCTTTAATTGCTCACTGCAACGTTTGAAGATGTTTCCCACTCTACCCATTCTGAGAGAGAGTATCCCAGTGAATTCACTGTTGAACGCAAGCATGTAACTGTATAAATCCTATTTTCCATCATTGAGCTGGATGGTGGCGCAGCACTGCTGCCTCGCAGAGCCAGCTACCCGGCTTCAGTTTCAATCTGAGGTAAAAGACGGCGTTGAAGTTGTACATTCTTTCAGTGTTTACATTAGAATCATTAAGTTTTCTTCTCTCTCCACAGAATATCTTTGTGTTTGTTTCGGGTTTCTGCCATCTACAGTATAGTCGCTTTTGTTCGATGGAGAAACGTGGTAAATGTGACCGGTTTGTTATAAAAGCGGCTCTGGTGCTCAGGCTCTCCTGGATGTTTGGGAATGTCAACCAGCCACTTGTGTGAGTGCAGTGTCCCAGACGACACACTCTATCTCTCTCACTTCCTCAGCCAATCCGTCACTGCATGCAGCCTTTCCTCGGGCCAATCATGGGATTCCCCACACCCCATTTCTTGGCACTGGGTACTGGCTGCACTTGCAGACACTGATCACAATCTGACCTGCTGGGTATGTGAAGTAAGGACCCTGCCATTGAAAAGAACCAAAAAGCTAATTACCCATTGAATAGCAAAGCAGACTAAGCAAGGTGAATGGCATCCATGTGCCTCATCACTTTCTGATCTTATTAATTAACTTCTGTTTATCCTTGTGCATCTGCAAATATATGCTCCATATGAGCGCCTTGGCAAACTAGTTTGGTGGAGGTGATAGATATCAGATACTGTGGCCATTGGACTGATAAACTGCACTCCTCTTTTCTGATTATTGAGGTCACACTTAAGTTTTTATTATCAAATCATTCAATTTTAAAGGAAAAGTTTTGCCAGAGTTGTGTTGAAATGGTATTTGAATTGTGGAGGCGCTAGAACAAGCCACGTGCCAGTGAGGTAAAGAATACGAAGATATTACTTTTAAATACATGACCAAAGTGCTGGGATAGGAGGCAGCCCTTCCAACATGTGGATAATTGGAATTCCCGGACAGTGGGACCTACACAAGAAGGACAGGATGGACTGAACTGGCAACAATCTACTGGCATACAGGTTTGCTATGCTATTGTGACTCAGGAGGGTTTAAGCAAGTGGGGCAGCGGGGGGAGGGGCGATTATGAAGTCGAAACCTGAGCAGTAAGTTTAGGAGTACAGTGCCTGAGGAGGAGTTGGAAACTAATTCCAAGACAGATAAGGCCAATAACAAACAGGCAAAGGGCACTGAACACAGTGAGAATGGTAGTCTGAAGTGTGCTGATTTTATTGTGAGGAGTGTGAGGGCAAGGCAGATGACGTGGAGCTTGGGTGAATATACATAACTGCGATTTAAATATTACAGAGGTTCAATTGAGAGAGTGACAAGAGAGCAGTCAAACTTGTGTGTCCAGAATGTTTTGCAGAATATGCAGTGAGTGGCTGGAGACAATTGTTGGAAGCAACGTAATTATCCAGCACTTTTTTGGCATTGGACAGTACGCATGCTTCAATGCCCAGACTGAAGAGACAAGGGAGGAACCTGGAGTTTTCTCTAAGATACTTTCTGCTTTGCTTATAGTCCTTAGTAATCCTCTGTCACCAGAGAAATGAAGAGACGAATTAACGTCAGGGTAACTCAAACGAAATATCAGATCAGGATCTGATGGAGTTGGACTGACATGCGTTTAATTGAAAGGAAAAACTGAGTATGGGTAAGGCAGAAGAACTTGGAGACTGAATCAGTGCAAGGTACTATGAATTTGTGGCTGTTACAGGGACTTAGGTGAGGGAGTGACAGGACTCGCTGTTTTCAACGATCCAGAGTTTTGTTGTGTTAAACGAGATAGAGAGCAAGGTAAAAGAGGTGGAGGAGTAGGACTACTAATCATGGAGAATGTTACATCTGCATTCTTAGAGGACGTACTGGAGAGCTCATCCACTGCAGCAATATGAGTAGAGGACACACATAAGATGGATGAAATTACTGCGTCAGAATTAAACTACAATTCCGCCAAGAGACTCCCAAATATGCGGAACAAATATGAAGGGCTATTCAGGAAAGGTTCATTAAAAACAGAGTTGTCATATTGAGTGACATTAACATCTCCAATATTGACCGGGACGTCCTGAGAACAAAAGACTGAGATGGGACAGAATTTATTTTGGTGCATCCAAGAGGGCTACTTGCAACGGTATGCGGATAGTCCAACTGCAGAAGCGGCCATACTGGACCTGGTCTTGACGAAGGAGCCTTGTCAGGTGACTTACTTTTCAGTGGGAGAGCATTTTGGAAACTGTGATTAAACTCCGCATGTTTTAAAATAGCTAAGAACATGGATTATTCAGGACCTTTTGGAAAGGAAATGAATTGGGGGAAGGCAAATTAAGTCAGTATCAGGCAGGAGCGATAGAGTTTTAATTGGGAGGACCTGCTATCAGGCAAATCTACATTCTTTATGTAGCAACTGTTTATTAAATCGTGATTGCAATATCATCGCATAAATATTGTCCCAACTGCTCGAATTTTAATCTATTGTATTTGAAGACATATTTCGAGGCCGCTGCATGTAAGAGAACGGGAAGAAGTAATGGATAATTGTGCATTGTGTCCTTCAACGAAACAGCTTTTCTCAGCAGGCACATAGATTTCTTTTTGATGGGCAGAGAATTTCACAGCTAATACAACACAGAAGGAGGCCATTCAGTCCATCGACCGGTCATGATCTCTCCAGCTCCACCACCTGAAATCATGTAGACTGACTGGTGGAAGACTGAGAGATAGAAAGAGAGGTAGAAATAGAGATAGATAGAGAGAGAGAAAAAAAAAGACTGGGCGGGGGTGGTGTTGGTGGAGGGAGAGTAAGACGGAATGAACCCGAGAAGGAAGAAAGTGAAGGGAGGTAAATAGAGAGGAGAGTAACGGAGCAACAGACTGAATGAAAAAGGAACAAAGAACGAAGAAAAAATTCAGCCCAGGAACAGGCCAGTCGGCACTCCAAACCTGAGACAATCCAGATCTACTGTCTAAACTTCTCGCGCAATTCCTAAGCATCTGTATCCATCTGCTCCCCACATACTCGTGCATCTGTCCAGACGCACCTTAAATGAATCTACCATGCCTGCCTCTACTATCTCTGCTGGCAACGCGTTGCAGACACCCACCACACTCTGTGTAAAGTACTTGCCGCGTGTAACGCCCTTAAACTTTTCTCCTCTTACCTTCAAAGCATGACTTTTAGATTGCTGCTGCTCCTAATGGCAGCCCCAAGCGTTGGGAAGAGTAATTTATTGATAAAAACTACATGTGTACACAAAAGCCACTATCTTTCAGGATATACATAATATTATTGACTGATCCATAACAGAAACATCTTTTGTTTCCATTTGTTCAGATGTATGGTTCAGAGAATTCCATGAGGAAGAGTGGACAGGACCTGACGTTGCTATTGCCACTCTGGCCTGCAATGCTAGTAATAATTCCCTCCAAGTCATTTATTTTTGTGTCTAGTTCACACACTAAGAACAGCTTGTATGGGATGAATGCATTTCTTTTTGTGCATGACGAATTTCTGTTTCGCTAATGCTTTTGTTTTTCAGGTTTCTACAATCCGTTGCTCATTGTTAACAACAGTGTCGATTACTATGCTCGTCCAGTCTCTTTTGTTTTGCTCTTCAGGTGGGGTCATTCCTTCTTCAATAAATAAGAGCGCTATCATGTTCCTATTCCTGCTTTGATTTTCATTTGATATTCGTTTCATTATCTGCTGCAGCTGAAGTTGGCTCTCAGTTACTTGCATTTATTCAATAATTGAATTAGTTCTATAATTGGACATTTCACTGTATACATTTACTGGTATCAAAACACTCATCAAAACAGACCTGGAGAGAATGTATACCGAGGAACATAGAAAGAGAAGACTCCACAGCAGGCTGGTATTGAAATTTGAATTTATTGTCAATCTTAATCGGTGACTTTATCGGACCTGTATTGAGGAGAGAAAGTTAAAAGGTAGGCTTGTTGGAAGGATTTGTAAAAAGCTGTTAGTTAAGTATTCTCTGTTACACTTAAAAGAGTAAAGTTGTTAAGTTGGAGGAGGTTGAACAGTTCTTCCACTTCACCAACACCTTCCACCCCGACCTCAAATTCACCTGGACAGTCTCAGATTCCTCCCTCCCCTTACTCGACCTTTCTATTTCTATCTCAGGCGACCGAATCAACACGGACATCTACTACAAACCGACCGACTCCCACAGCTACCTGGACGACACTTCCTCCCACCCTGCCCCCTGTAAAAACGCCATCCCATTCTCCCAATTCCTTCGTATCCGCCGCATCTGCTCCCAGGAGGACCAGTTCCAAAAACGTACAACCCAGATGGCGTCCTTCTTCAAGGACCACAATTTCCCCTCGACGTGGTCGACGATGCCCTCCACCGCATCTCTTCCACATCCCGCTCCTCCGCCTTTGAGCCCCGCCCCTCCAACCGCTACCAGGACAGAACCCCACTGGTCCCCACCTACCATCCCACCAATCTCCATGGACAGCGCATCATCCGCCGTCATTTCTGCCACCTCCAAACGGACCCCACCACCAAGGATATATTTCCCTCCCCTCCTCTATCAGCGTTCCGAAAAGACCACTCCCTCCGTGACTCCCTCGTCAGATCCACACACCCCACCAACCCAACCTCCACTCCCGGCACCTTCCCCTGCAACCGCAGGAGGTGCAAGACTTGCGCCCACACCTCCCCCCTCACCTCCCTCCAAGGCCCCTATGGAAACTTCCATATCCGCCACAAATTCACCTGCACCTCCACACACATCATCTATTGCATCCTCTGCACCCGATGTGGCCTCCTCTATATTGGGGAGACCGGCCGCCTACTTGTGGAGCGTTTCAGAGAACACCTCTGGGACACCCGGACCAACCAACCCAACCACCCTGTAGCTCAACACTTTAACTCCCCCTCCCACTCCACCAAGGATATGCAGGTCTTTGGACTCCTCCATCGCCAGATCACAACAACGCGACGGTTGGAGGAAGAGCGTCTCATCTTCCGCCTAGGAACCCTCCAACCACAAGGGATGAACTCGGATTTCACCAGTTTCCTCATTTCTCCTCCCCCCACCTTATCTCAGTCAAATCCATCGAATTGAGCACCGCCTTCCTAACCTGCAATCTTCTTCCTGTCCTCTCCGCCCCCACCCCAGTCTGACCTATCACCCTCACCTTGACGTCTTTCCACCTATCACATTTCCGACGCCCCTCCCCCAAGTCCCTCCTCCCTACCTTTTAACTTATCCTTCTGGACAAACTTTCCTCATTCCTGAAGAAGGGCTTTTGCCCGAAACGTCGATTCTCCTGTTCCCTGGATGCTGCCTGCCTGTTGCGCTTTTCAAGCAACACATTTTTAGCTCTGATCTCCAGCATCTGCAGACCTCACTTTCTCCTCATTGTGTGTATATTGGTCTGAGTGTTTCTGTTTGTGTGAAACTGAGTGAGAGTGTGTATGTATGCTTAACTCTCTCTTTCTGATTAAGTCCATATTTGTGTGCCTGTGCGAAACCATGGATGTGCGTGCGAGTGTGTGTGTGAGTGTTTAGGTGTTGTGTGAGTCTGTGGGTGTGTG
This sequence comes from Chiloscyllium plagiosum, assembly GCF_037043375.1. Classification (NCBI taxonomy): domain Eukaryota; kingdom Metazoa; phylum Chordata; class Chondrichthyes; order Orectolobiformes; family Hemiscylliidae; genus Chiloscyllium; species Chiloscyllium plagiosum. The sequence continues at coordinate 38,949,634 of NW_028270188.1, forward strand.
TGTGTGTCTGTGTGTGTTCATGCTTGTGCAAGGTTGGCCCTCTGAGTTTGCTGCTATGATTGTGCATGTGTGTCTGTGTGTGTGAGTGTGCATGTGACCGTGTGCTTGAATGGATGTGTTTGTGTCTGTCCGTATGAGTGTCTTTATATGTCTGCATGTCAGAGTGTTTCTGTGTGTGTTTATTAAGCATGTTATTGTGTGTTTGTGAGTCCGTGGGTGTTATTGTTTGACTCATCAGTGAAACGGCCGTTGGGATCGTGTTCAAATAACGACCAAATTCGGTGAGTGGTGAAAGTAGCACCTGTATTCCGCAATCACAGCACAGGTTTGAAGCAGCAGTGGAATGCCGAAATTCAGTTCTTGCAACAGCCCATTGATTCACAGTTCTTACATAGATTAATACCTCATTTTTATGGTGTTACATTTTTTGTATGTAGCACAAAAATGTTTGAAGGTCTTCTGTCCCATGGGATAGGAGATGGGTTAAAACGTGCTAAATGCTTGCTGAAACCTCTGTTGGGGTGAAGGGTGTCGAACTGGTTTGTTTGCATAAGTATGAGGCGTCAGCTCTTTTGTCTTTCAAACTAGTAAATATCAGTAAAAACATACAAGGCGTATAAGGTCTAAATAAGTGATAAATCATAATCACCGAATAAAGGATATTAAACAGAATACTGCAGCTATGTGGCAAGATTTATTTAGTATTTGCGGGTATGAGTTTCATTTATTCATACAATTTCATGGAAACGCTGTTTTGTAAGTTATTTTCCTAAAGCGATAATGGGCTAGTTAAATGTATTTAACAGGTACTTCATCATTTCAAGTCCAGTAGATGGTTAGTAAAGGCTGATATTATATTGTAATGTTTCGTGGAAACTTCACAGGTATGACATTTTTCTGTACGAGAAGGTTGGCCGGGGCTTACTAATACTATTAGTTTTCGTGGAGACTGAATGTGTGATATTGTTCTGTGCGCTAATAAGTTGTGGAAATGTAGTAATGGATTTGAAATGATTGTTTTTAAATTTGGGACCGTGGTTTGATGAATGACGGGATTTTCTCAGAGCAGACATTCAAAGTCATTTGGCAGAATGCGTTATCACTAGAATTTCTAAACAAGCACCAAGACATTTCTTGAATGCTGATGAAAAAGGCACTACCTGAGAGAGCATTCGTGTCTGCCTGGACTGTGTGTGCCAGCACAAACTGCGCTCGAAGCGGCTGTAGGCTGAGAACCGATTATCACACATCACCTTCTGGAATGTCCCTTTGCAAAGATTTTGTCGCGTTTAATACCAAGCAGCTATATGATGCAGGATCCTGTGCTCCACCAGCTGTTCCCCAGTACCCATACCAAGACAACCTCAAATGTACTTGGAGGACCACCGACGTAACAAATGACGCTCTTTGTCTGCCCAGAACTTGTTGGCCTTCCAGACAAAGGAGTTGACATCAACCGAGAGTAGCAGACTGGGACATTCCAAAGTTCAGGACTACTTGCTGACGGATGCATGAAAGCGTGGGGCACCTGCCACCACACAGCACCCATAACTTCTCACAATATTCCAAATGTTGTGTACAGCCTGAACAGTAAATCCCTGTACTTGTGCTCCAACCTTCACAAACACTGAAATTTTCCTTCTTAACTGCTAACAGAAGCTGCATTCAGCCGGAAGAGAATCTTGAATGCAAAGCACCAAGTCCCTTTGTGCTTCAGATTTCTGAAGCCTTTACCCATTTAGAAAAGTCTCCGTCACTTCTTCTAATCCCAATACAAATCCTCTCACGTTTTACCACCTTGTATTCTGCCTGCCAGAGAATTCTGGTCAAGGAATCACCGCCCGGTACCTTTCTTTGTATTTCCGGTCTGGCAGCATCTCCTCAGACAGAGGTAATGCAGACACAATGTTTCGACTCCAGGATGGCCGTCCTTCAGATGAGTGCGCTTTGGGACTTGATGCTCTGACGTGCAATTTCCTCATCATTTTCATTTCTCCGTCTTTGAGTATTTTTCATTCTGATCCATATTATTGTGTTTGGCCACACAAAGAGTCGGACTCTTTTGTGTTCTTGCTTTCTCTCCTGAAAGGCTTGGTGCTCTTCAATGAGTTTTTCTTCAGAAGCAAATGCTAACAGTCACGTGAGGCATGAGGCGGTCGTTAACCTAAACCTCGCGTGTGGGGAGGAGGGCAGGGCGAGAAACTAAATGTCTGCAGGCCCGAAGGAAATGATGGTGGTTATTCTAGGGTGGAGGGAGTGGTGCTGTGTCAACGAAGTTCTATTGCTGAAGGTAATAATGGTGTTTATTAGGGGTGGAGGGAGAGCGGGCTGTATCGACAAAGTCCCGTCCCTGAAGGCAATAATGATTGTCATTGGGGGGTGGAGAGAGAGTGGACTCTGTCGACAGAGTCCCGTTCCCGAAGGTAATGACGCTGGCCATGAGAGTATGGAGGGAGAGTGGACTGTGTCAACAAAGTTGCGTTCCTGAAAGAAATGATGGTGGTTATCGGGGGGTACGGGGGGACGGAAGGAGAGCTGACTGCATCGACAAATTCCCGTTCTTGAAGTTCATGTCCGTGGTTATTGGGGCAAGGGGGCGGCTGAAGGGAAAGCGGACAGTTTCAACGAAATCCCGTTCCTGAATGTAATGATGACGGTTATTGGGGGGTGGAGGGGGAGGGGACAATTTATGCTTGGCCTGCCCGCCCTCCCCTCATTGTGTCATCTTGCCAGTACGTGGGGTCGGGCGATCATTACAGATCTTATTTTATATTTTCCATTTTCCATCACTCAGCCCCGACTCTTTCTATTTAAACTCGATGATGTTGTGCAATGGTGAGGAGAAGAAGCTTGTGAAGGAAGAGACATGGCTGAACACGGCCACAGTGAGCAAGGCGCTGTGTTGTTTTGCTACCCTGTCGCGCTCCAGCTTCATCAGGGTCCGCAGGGACTGAGAAAGAAAGTGAATTTGGAGACGGGAAGAGTTAATGGGTTTGGGATTGTCTTCTTCAAAGGGCAGTCTGCACTAATTCAATTGCTAAATTGCAATCTGTCGTTGGCGATTTTTTTATTGATGAATGGTGTTCGGACGATATGGGCTGAAGGCAAAGAAATGGGTTGAGGCCACAGATCAGCCATAGTCTAACTGAGGGGTGGAACAGCCTTGAGGGCTGAATGGCCTCCTCCTTTTACTGTGAAACCTGTTTACAAATTTACCAGAACACTTCAGTAAAATATGACGGCGGTGGATTAATCAGGACAGATAATCGATATGAAGGCAGGGCTCACTCTGCTGATACCATTGGGATGGGGCTGTGCATTTCTCACGTTCCCGCTTTTGAATCTGGTATTTGCCACTGTATTTATACGTTGCGTAGCTCATGGTACCAACTCCCTGCCTGACCCGATCCATATTTTTTTTAAAAATTGGTCAGTGGGTTGGAGACACATAAAAGCACGGGAAGAAGCCATATGACGTTTCATGCTTCTATCAGCAAAGCCCAGTCAACGCTTTGACAAAACGACTTTTCATTGAAATGAGAACTTCAATCTAAATCTCTTCCAAATGAGTTTGTTCAGACAAATATCCACAGCACTATCCCTATCATCTATTTGTTCGATTTCACAAACACCGCCTCCTTCAATCAATCTGGTTCCTTCAGAGAAAAGCTGCCACGTTGATTAGCTGCGATCTTCATGTGAAGGCCATGCTATCTCTGCTGGTGTAATCAATCTTTCTTGAAATATCCGTTTGTAGGATTTCCCAGAGATTTCACAGTTGCCCAAATGTAATTGCAGCTGCCTCTCCCTACCCCCCACCCCCTTATAATTTTTAATTAATTGGCAAACCTCTGGGAAGTAGATTTCAGTAATTTCATATTGGAAGTTTTTTTTTGTCTTTTGAGAATCAGCTTAAATCAACTTCACAGAAATGGCTGGAAATCGGAGTGCGGTCACTCACTTGTACTCATCATTATAGCACCATCGCTCTGCCAACTTCCGTTAATGATTCCCAAAGGCACTTAACAAGACACTGATCGTGACCAATTCAATTAGTCTGAAATTCGAAAAGGAAAAGTAGGAATTGCGGGTGGAACTCAGGAGGTCTGGAAGCATCACCAGCAGAACTCTGCAGTTTTGAAGAAGACTTACTGACTTGAAACGTTTACCCTGTTTTCTACCCTCAGATGCAACTAGGACTGCTGAGATTCACCAGTAATTTTGGTTTTCTTTCAGGTCTCCAACATTGGCAGTCCTTTGTTTAAAAATAGAACAAACGTTAACTCAAAGTAGGAAATATCAGTTCATGTGGTCGGCATGGACGGGTTGGTCTGAAGGGTCTGTTTCCATGCTGTCCATCTCTATGACTCTGTGACTCTATGTGACGTTAATCCATGTATAGAGGCAGGTGTGCGGGAGCATCTGAAATCAGACAGGGATTTGGGGAATTGGAGAGATTTAGGGTGAGAGTAGAGAGGTTTTGACAGCTCACTAATACAGCACTTCATACTGTTACTGATTAAAATGCAGACGACGTAGTGGAGCCGATGAGCGGATACAGGGTGCGAGCTGGGCGATATTTATGATCTACCAGTACAGTTTGTTCGTATGATATCATTTTTTCAGGCGGTCTAATAGCAGCCGTTAATGCCACTGGATTCACTGAGTAGTGAAGGATCAGTGAACAGAGCGGAGTGTTTATGAATTTTCTTCCTGAATTTCGAACTCCCACTCGGCTAGTGACAATTTATGCTCCCCGCGAAATGTGTTGTCATCAATTCTGCCTGATTCCTGGCATTTATTATCGCATGAAATCATAGTTGATGGTTTGAGTAATACCATTCCCAAATGACTCCTCTCCAATATCATAACAATTTGTGTGTGCCTACTCTCAAACTATTAACGTCATTATTCAGGAACGTGGGACATTTCAAGGCCGAAACTGATGACTGCAAAAGACTAATTAAAGTTACATTTACTTTCAGTGTTATAACATCAGGATATCAAATTTGAGGGGACAGTTAAGGTCTTTCCGTGGTTACATGTTGACCAGTCCCTCTTAAGGATGACAGGTCTTTTGTCAGTGATCTTTCACACAATCTCACATTTCTCCAGTTTGAATTGTGTTTCATAATTTTTTTTTGCCCAGTTGACCAGCTGATTTAGATGTCAGTGCAGTGTAGAGATAGCTTCCCGGCTACAAGCGACTAATGTTTGCAATCTGTAAATTCAATAAACCACATCCAATTCCAGATCATTGATATACAAAAGGAAAAGCAGGTGACCAGCACTGTTGCCGGGGGATAAATCAATGAATTACAGGAATTCATCAGTTTGAGACCCTCAGGACCCCAAACATAAACTCTGTTTTCTCCACAAAAGGTGCCAAAACGCAAAGCGGCTCCATCATTTTCTAATTTGATTCTGAACCTTGAGGAACTGAACTATTTCAGCCACGCAAACGCTGCATTCTTCCTATAATCAATTTGATCATCATTAGAAACACTCCTTCCATAAATCATTCTTCTTCATTCACAGAAAATCAGAAGTTCATCTGAGACAACCTTTCCTTAACAAATCCGTACTTACTGACTTGGATTAAACGTTCACTCTCTATATCGTAACTTCTATTGTCTTTCAGAGATTTATCGAGTCATTTTCCAACAACTGGAAATGTAATAATAGCTGGTCCACTCATTATTTGTACCGCACGCTATCCATCATGAGGGGAATAACCATTGTCTGTTGACTCCATTGCTGTAATCTGATGACGTCAATGTTCTGAAGATTACTGATGTGACGATGCTGCGTTTTTTTTAAAAAATGTTATGTTGTCCTCGTTTTGTTTTTCAACAGACATAATAAAGGTATAGGCTCCGATATGTCTGAAATATCTACTTGAGAAGGCTTTTAACTCTTTCTTTGAAAACACTTGTAAAATGAAAGGGATGTGGCCAGTTCTCCCAGTTCACAGTTTGGTTTGGTTTGTGTTGGTTTAGTAAGCAGTTTGTTTGGATCTGCTGATCAAATATAACTGCTGGGGTAGGGGAAAGGTTCCCGGAATCAACAGAGGCTTTCTGTCTGACTCTCTCTCTGACATCTCTCCTTGAAAAACCTGTGCTTTATTTTATTTTTTTGCGAAGGTGTGCTTTGAGCGATGTTGCAAGTATGTGCACTGAAGTTGTGACAGAGGCGATTGGTTTTTCAGATAGGTTGTTATTCTAAATTCAATTATGTGTCATTTATTCAAAGTTTGTGAGAAGATTTGTAGCTCGGGTGCTCGTTGCTGCATCAACAAACTCCATCAACAAACACATAGACCTGGACCCAATGGCCACGACAGCGGACAGCTGAAACTGACAACCGGTAGCGGCAGGGACAGGCCATTATAAATGCCGGAGGAAACACCACAGAAGCGCTTCACAGGAGGCTTCCAAGCACTGAGGATGTCACCTAGACATGGGACGACACGTTTGCAACAAAAACTTCCAGCTCAGCGAACAGAACCACAGCATGTGTCATTTATGTTTCATTCAGTAGTTTGTAAATGAATTCTGTTTTCTTTTAATTTGACTTGTTGGGGTAATTGCATCACTCCTGGAATCTCCACTCTGTACCTGCTTAAAACAACTGGAGTTTGGGATGCCTTCTTCAAATGCCTTGAGACGGTCTGGCCTGGTCCATAACAATGACAACTAATGGCTGCAAGGTGGGAACTGTAACCAACCCGCAGAATCAACCAGTCTGTCAGAGTTAATGAAGTAGCTCATGTGAGCAAACAGATTCTGTCCGTCATCTCCACACTCCTATTGGTGCACTTAACAACACTCTGACCATGACCAGTTGAATGAGGTTGAAATAGGAAGAAAATGTCCCGGAGAAACTCATCAGGACTGGCAGCATCAGCGTCAGATATTCTCGGTTCTGAAGGAGAATCGTGGGATTCTAACGGTTCAATCTGCTTTCTCGTCTGAATTCACCTCTGAACCTACTCTGCAATCCCTCAATAGTCATAATGTCATTCTTCAAACTTGGAGTCCAAAACTGCGCACGATATTCCAGGTGGGGTCTCACCAGGGCCCTGTACAGCTGCAGAAAAATCTCTTTGCTTCGATACTCAAATCCTCTTGTTATGAAGGCCAGATGCTATTAGCTTTCTTCACTGCCTGCTGTACCAGCATGCTTGCTTTCATTGACTCATGTACAAAAACACCTAGATCTCGTTGTACTGCCCCTTTACCTAAGCTGACTCCATTTAGGTAGTATCTGGATTCGTGGTGCTGGAAGTGCACAGCAGTTCAGGCAGCATCCAAGGAGCTTCGAGATCGACGTTTCGGGCAAAAGCCCTTCATCAGGAATAAAGGCAGTGAGCCTGAAGCGTGGAGAGATAGGCTGGAGGAGGGTGTGGGTGGTGAAAAAGTAGCATAGAGTACAATGGGTGAGTGGGAGAGGGGATGAAGGTGATAGGTCAGGGACGAGAGGGTGGAGTGGATAGGTGGAAAAGGAGATAGGCAGGTAGGACAAAACTGGACAAGTCATGGTGACAGTGCTGAGCTGGAAGTTTAGAACTAGGGTGAGGTGGGGGAAGGGGAAATGAGGAAACTGTTGAAGTCCACATTGATGCCCTGGGGTTGAAGTGTTCCGAGGTGGAAGATGAGGCGTTCTTCCTCCAGGCGTCTGGTGGTGAGGAAGCGGCGGTGAAGGAGGCCCAGGACCTCCATGTGCTCGGCAGAGTGGGAGGGGGCGTTGAAATATTGGGCCACGGGGTGGTGTGGTTGATTGGTGCGGGTGTCCTATTTAGGTAGTAATCTGCCTTCCTGTTCTTGTCACCAAAGTGGATAAACACACATATATCCACATTAAACTGCATCTGCCATGCATCCGTCCACTCACTTCGCCTGTCTAGGTCACCCTGTATCCTCCTAACATCCTCCTCACATTTCACCCTGCCACCCAGCTTTGTGTCATCAGCAAATTTGATGATATTACTTTTAATATCTACATTTATATATTAATGTATATTGTAAAAAGCTGCGGTCCCAGCACTGACTCCTGCGACACACCACTGGTCACCGTCTGACATTCTGAAAGGGAGCCATTTATCACTACTCTTTGTTTCCTGTCAGACAACCAATTTTCAATCCGTGTCAGTATTTTGCCCCTAATGCCATATACCCTAATTCTGGTCACTAACCTCCTATTTGGGACTTTGTCAAAGATTTTCTGAAAGTCCAGGTATACTATATCCACTGGATCGCCCTTGTCCATCTTCAGAGTTACATCCTCAAAAAATTCCAGAAGATTAGTCAAGCATGATTTCCCCTTCATAAGTCCATGCTGAATCTGACCTATCCTGTTACTGCTATTCAGATGTGCTATAATTCCTCCCTTATAATTGACTCCAGCATTTTTCCCACCACTGAGGTCAGACTAACTGTTCTATAATTCTCTGTTTTTCTCTCCCTCCTTTCTTAAAATGTAGGAGAATATTAGCCACCCTCCAATCCGCAGGAATTGATCTTGAATCTGTAGAACATTGGAAAATGATCACCGATGCATCCACGATTTCTATAGCCACCCCCTTCAGTACCCTGGGAAGCAGACCTTATAGTCTGTCCAACACAATTTCCTGCCTAATATAAATTCCCTTCAGTTCAGGTCCTTCAGTCACTATTACATCTGGAAGATTGCTCGTGTATTCCCCAGTGAAGGCAGATCTAAAGTACCAATTCAACTCTTCTGCCATTTCTTTGTTTCCCGTAATAAATTCACCCGTTTCTGTCTTCAAGGGCCCAATTTTAGTCTTAACCACCTTTTTCTTTTCACATACCTATCCTCCTTGATATTTTTGGCCAGTTTAACTTAGTACCTTATTTTTTCTTTGCATATTTCCTGTTTAGTTATCCGCTGTTGTTCTTTAAAAGCTTCCCAGTCCTCCGATTTCCCGCTCATCTTTACTATGTTATAATGTTTCCCTTTTGTCTTTATATGGTCCTTAACTTCCTTCGTCAGCCACGGCCAATCCTGCCTCCCCTTTGGATCTTTCTTCCTTTATGGAATGAAGTGATCTTGCATCTTTTGCATTACACCCAGAAATACCTGCCATTGGTGCTCCACTGCCATCCCTGCTATGGTATTGCACCATTGAACTTTAGCCAGCTCCTCCCTCATAGCTCGACTGCTCCACTTATTCAACTGAAATGTTGTCACTTCTGATTCTACCTCTCCCTTTCAAATTGCAGATTAAAGCTTATTTTGTTGTGGTCACCACCTCCTAATTGCTCCTTACTTCGAGGTCCCTGATCAAATCCGTTTCGTTGCAAAATACCAGATCCAGAATTACTTTCTCTTCCAGTATGTATTTCAGTCTTGCGTGTAGTTCTTTGGCCAGTCTGTAAGTTGATATTCCGAGTAGCGAGACTATGGGTCTGAGGGGGGCTCCTGGTTTACGGATTTTTGGTAGTCCGTAGAATCGTGGGGTGTTGGTCCCGTCTGGTTTCATTTTTTTGTAATTCCGTCTTGTTTAATTGTCCGGAATTGTGTAATTTTCTTAGGAGATATGTAATTTTGTTTCCTAGTTGTGGGGTCGGGTCTAGCGCCACCTGTTGGTATGTATTGGTGTCTGCGAGTAGTGCATTGTCTTTCTCTGTGTAGTCCCTTCTGTTCAGGGTGACTGTGAGCCGACCTTTGTCTGCAGGTAATATAGCGATGTTTTTGTCTTTTTTGGGGTTTTCTAGGGCTTTCTTTTCCTGTGCGTTCAGTTTGCTTCCGTCCCTCTTTTGGCTCAGAGTAGGTGCAACTGTCTGTCTGATCGTTTGTTGTGTTTCTTCCATGAGATTGTTGTCCTTCAATGTGAGATCCACCTAACAACGTATTCAAGAGGAACGGATACTCAAAAAATACAGTCCGCAGATTCCTCAAGAATAAACCACGACAAGCAGACCAAACACAGCCAGAAATCCTAACCACCTTACCATCCATCAAAGAAATTTCAGAAATGGCAGCCAGACTACTGGGACCCCTCGGAATCCTAGCAGCACACAAACGCACCAACACTCTCAAACAAAAACTAACAAACTTAAAACACCCAGTACAACCCTTGGACAAAACCAACGTCGTCTACAAAATTCCATGCAAAGACTGCCACAAACACAACGTAGGAAAAACAGGAAGAAAGTTAGCCACCAGGATACACGAACACCAGCTCGCCACAAAAAGACACAACCCTCTCTCTCCCTCGTAGCCCTACACACGGAGGAAAAAAGACCCCATTTCGACTGGGACAGCACGTCTATCCTGGGACAGGCTAAGCCATGACATGCGAGAGAATTCCTAGACGCCTGGCACTCCAACCACAACCCTATAAACAAACACATACATCCAGATACCATTTATCAACCCCTCAGAAAACGAACAGGAAACATATAAATAGAAAGCAGGAGACAACAGCTTCGCTTCACTCGGAAGTCGCCACTGATGATGTTACCTAGCCAGGTAATGAAACGTCTGGATATCAAACCTAGAGCTCAGCGAGAAAATCTACACCCGAAAGTTCATATATGATATTTTTAATTTGTTACTCGCCTCATCCTTCCTATCAATCCCTATTTCACTTGACCTGACGACATGATTCTTTTTTGAGTTTTCTGCTTCATTAGTTCTGTTGTCTTTCTTAATTTCTCTTGTTGTAACATTCCCGGTAACTTCCTGCTGAAACTTCCAGGTTGTACACTCCCCCTCCCCCTCCCGCTATTTAGTTTAAACGCAACTGTGTTGCAGTGGCAAACGTACCTGCCAGAATGTTGGTCCCCTACTTTTTAAGGTGCAACCCGCTCCTTGCATAATTTATCCTTACCGTTAAACATCCATCAGCGATCCAAGAATTTAAATCCTTGCTTCCTGCACCAGTTCCCCAGCCACACATTGAAGTCCATTACCTCCCTGTTCCTGTCCTCTCCAGCCCGATGAACTGGAAGCAAACTGAAGATAGCCACGCTGGATGTCCTGCTTTTCAGCCTTCTTCTGAGTTCTCCGAAATCCCGCTGGAGAATGTCCCTCCTCTTCACGACGTCATTTGTGCCGATATATACTACCACGTCTGTCTCTTCACCTTCGCCCTTGAGGATTTCCTGCACCCTGTCGGCGATGTCCTTAATCCTGGAACAGAGAAGGCAACACACCATCCTCAAATCCCGCCTGTTGCCTGGCCGTCTCACTATGGAGTCCCATATTACCACGGCTCCATGTGATATCTGACTCCTCGGCTCTGCCTCCACGCCAATTTCTGATTTGCAGATCTGACCACCTCTCGGACTGGCAGTGACATCTGTGTCTACGGTTTCTAAGAGATTCAACCTGTTCCTGACAAGTGCTTCCCCCGGGGTCTCTTGCACTTGTCTCATCTCTGCCTTCCTCATCGTCTTCTCCCTTCTACTCTCTTCTGGTATGCTCGGTGTAATAACCTCGCTGAAGGTCCTGTCCAGAAATATCTCGTTTTCTCGGATGAGCCTGAGGTCATCTAATTCTTTCTTCAATGCTGCATTATGCTCTGTCAGAAGCTGAACGTGTACACACTTTCTACAGTTGTATGAGCCAGCTACACCATAGTCCCTGACCTCCCACAACTTGCATGCAATACACTGAATCAGTTTGGCAGTTATGTCTTAATCCTCTTCAACTGTGGCGGAATCAGAGCAGAGTGTCCCTGTTTTTCTGTTCCTGAATCGCCAGCTCCCGCTGTTAGTGAGGCCACAGTCTCCTGGGAAAAGAGATGACCCAATTCTACTCAGATTCCTGGCCTTTATTATTCAGACAGTTAATCATCCACCTATAAACGTAATTGTTCACGAGCATAAGGACATTTATTGTCCGAAACTGAGGACTGAAACAAAGTTGATCAAATTGAGTACATGAGTTGGGAGGTCATGTTGCGGCTGTACAGGACATTCGTTAGACAACTGTTGGAATATTGCATGCAATTCTGGTCTCCTTCCTATCGTAAAGATGTTGTGAAACTTGAAAGGGTTCAGAAAAGAATTACAAGGATGTTGCCAGGTTTGGAGGATTTGAGCGAGAGGGAGAGGCTGAACAGGCTGGGCCTGTTTTCCCTGGAGCGTCGGAGACTGAGGGGGTTACCTTATAGAGGTTTACAAAATTATGGGGAGCATGGATAGGATAAATAAGCAAAGTCTTTTCCCTGGGGTTGGTGAGTCCAGAAGTATAAGGCATAGGTTTAGGGTTAGAGGGACAAGATATAAAAGCTACCTAAATGGCAACTTTTTTCTCGCAGAGGGAGGTAAGGTGTAAGGAATGAGCTGCCAGAGGAAGTTTTGGACGCTGGTACAATTGCATCATTTAAGAGGCATTTGGATGGGTATATGAAAAGGAAGAGTTTGGAGGGACATGGTCCGGGTGTTGGCAGGTGGGACTAGATTGGGTTGGAACATCTGGTCGGCATGGACGGGTTGGACTGAATGGTCTGTTTCCACGTTGTACATCTCTATGACTCTATGACTCTAAATTTACATGGACTTTGTCTAATCGAAGCAGGGCAATGTCTCCTTTGAGAGGTCAGTTGATATCCTTCCTTATTGAGCTTTTGCCCATGGTTTGGATGATAGATCTATAATCAATGATATCTTACAGAATCTCACCATCCTCCTACTTGAATTCCATTTGATAGCGTTATGTTGCACAGCACATCTATGCAGTGTAAATATAACATCCCCATTGCAAAAGACACAATGTTTTGTTTTCGGTAAATTCAATACCCTACATGCAGTTCCAGATCAGTGACATAAATCAGGAAAAACAGGTGACCAGCACAAATGCCTTAAGAGAAAACAGAAAACTGCAGAAATTCATCAGATGGAGATTCATCAGATGGAGCTATGAGTCTCCAGCAATTTATTTTTTTAATGAACCTTGAGGAAGAAAGAATATGCTGCACTCTTCCCATAATCGACTTTATCATCGTCAGAAACACTCCCTCCATTAACCATTCTGGTTCCTCCAGTGAAGATCAGAAGTTAATCAGACGCATCCTTCCCTTCACAAGCCCATACTGACTATCTTGGATTGAACTTTCGCTCTCTACACGGAAATTTCTGTTGTTTCTCGGAGTTTTATTCAGTTCGTTGCCACCACTCGAAATGTAATTGCAACTGGTCCTCACCATTACTATTTCTCGTTCACACTGCCCAACACAAGGGTAATAATTATTGTCCACTGTTTCCATCTGTCTGCTCAGGGAACTTCATGCTTCGCAGTTTAGTGAACACGACTGGCCCCAAGTATGAACTGCAAACAACCTGCAGTAATGCTCCGAGTTTGTCAGAGTTAATGAAGCAGCTCAGAGCAAACAGATTCTGTCTGTTCACTCCACACTCACTTTGGAACACAGTTAGATGGAAAAATAAGTGTGTTGATACTGATGAAATGCTCAATCACATTTTACTTGTTGTTGTGCAGTATTTCACGACAACTAAACTAAATGTAACGTTGATAGGAGTCAAACATGAAAACATTTAATTTGAAATAAAATGATAAACTCAGGAGTTCTGTAGTGACTCCCGTTCATTTGAACCTTGTGTAGACCTGACGCATTAATCTTTCCGGGCGCATTCTCATCTTGGACGTTGTGGTCCTACTCCAGAATTTTTACCACATTGTCCAGGCTGACACTTCCTGTGGTCATGAAGGATGTCATATAAATGTAAATCTTTACTTCATGTTTGTCTTTTGTGTTGACATCAGGTTGGAATGACCCAAATTCAAACCCAGGTCAACTGCTTGGAAGGCAACAATGCTCACCTTTACGCGATTTTCACTACATATTGAGTACATGCAGAAACAAGCTGATGTGCAGTTCGAGCAATAGTTCCTGATTATGTTTTCTAAACCTACAATGTTGGAAATTTTGTAGCGAAATAGGAGAATTGAGATGTAATAAAAGACTGCCTTAACTGAATGCATGGTCCTTATTATAATTGGCGCAAAAATTTAAAGGGCACAATGCAGAATTTTGCCTCATTCCCTGAAATATATCAACAACACTTACACCAAGAAAATTTGAGAGCAACCCTGGAAGTTTCAGAGAAGGAAAAGTTGTGAAGGGCGACAATACAGAAAGAGTAAAGCAAATTGCAAAAAGAAAAACGAGGAACTGTTGGAGATACTGAGCCAATGCTGCATTACTTGTGAGGTCGGGAAATTCTTGGTAACAGTTCATGAAACAGAAACCTCTTCACAAATTGATCGTTAATCCGACAGATATACAGTTTTCTGTTTTACTTTGTAAAGGGGGAAAGAGCCGAGTCCATGCTGGGAGGGAGAGTAACTAGAGCAGTTTCCATTGCTTCAGAATCGTACAATTATACAGCATGTTGCAACCAGTCCACGCTGATCATAGTCCCACCTGCCTGATCCTGGCCCATTTTTCAACGAACATTTTGTATTCACCAAATTATCTAAATGTCTTTTCAACTTTGCTAACAGTCCTGTGTCCACCCTTTCCTCAGGAAGTTCGTTGCACACACGAACCATTCGCTCTGCAAATAATGTGACCCATAGTTTTTTTTTAATCCAAAATCCCCGATATCACAAAACACTGTGCAGTCTAAATAAATCCACTGATATATCCTTCATGTAATTCACGGCTGTGACTTTAAAGAAATTCTGCGATTTGCATATTATTCAACCGAAACCTGCATCCCCATTGGACGTTATTCACGACTTAACAGCCAGCCAACTTTATTTAATCCATCGCATCAGTTGTTTGACAATTTGATATTTATCGATAAAGTCTGTGTCCTATGTAACTGCCCTACCTGATGAAGGAGCAGCGCTTCCAAATAAACCTGTTGGACCATAACCTGGCGTTGTGTGATTTTTAACTTTGTCCACACAGTCCAATACCATTACCTCCTCATCATAAATAATCGCTGGCCATTCCCATGGTTTTCATAATAAATAAACTTCTTCAGAAAAAAAATCAATGATTCCATTCAACATATTGGTGTATTCCCATTTTTCTAAAAAAAAAACAATAGCACTCCCAGCCCGAATTAATGAATACATGGCCCATTTAAATTTATCTTCGGCATTCCCAATGGTTTAATAACCATTCATCAGAACATGATTGCGGCACAGAATCATCAACCTGTCCCCTTCACATGCATCTGTCCAGCCCATCACAACTAATATTCAGTAGAACAAGCATCTCCTTTGAAGATCCGTGTATCATAATTCTGTTTTCTGACTTTTCCAATTTTTTTAAACCAATGGGAAACACACTGTTTCGATTCTGAAAACCCATTTCACTTTGAACTCCATTATCTATTAGAATACTACTACTCTGTTTTCCGACGTTTCCAAGTTTTTGATTAATTAATGGAAGCAGATTGCGTCATATGATGAAAATTGATTTAATATTCAGCTCCTTTGTCCAATAACCCTTTCGTCAGCAAAGAAAATGTATCAGTTTCTGCAGACTCTTCGCATTAGTGAAGTTTTTTGTGGTTCGTGGAAATAGTACAAGATATGAAGCCGATTTGGTCTGTTCGGCATATTGAGACTGATCTGCTGTTCGATCATGTTTAATACGTTTCTCAATCCCATTCCCCTGCCTTCTCTGCATTGTGCTTACTCCCCTTACTAATTCAAAACAAAACTTCCTCGAACGGGAGAGGCTTCCATTTCTGTTTTTTTTAGCGTCAGCAGCAACTCAAAGGGCGGGAGATTGGACCAGGGCCCTACCGGGAGCGGCGAGTCACTGAGTTGAGTTTTTATTTTTGAAGTCAGAGAGCAGAGTTTTCTGGGAAAGAAGAGATTTCTTAATTTTATTTACATCGAGCTATATAAGTCAGAGTTTTCTCAGCGCGAGACCCGACCATTGGAGGGCCTCACACCCACACACCTCCTATAACCTTAAAGACTGTGGACACATCAACTAATCCACTTTTCTTTTTTTCTTTGTGATAAGGGGACTAGCAGAATGTTCTTCCTGCATGATGCTTGAGGACAGGGACAGCATTAATGCCCTACCAAGTGCATCTGCACGAAGTGCACCCAACTCACGCTCCTCCAAGACCGTGTTAGAAAGCTGGAGCCGGAGCTGGATGAACTACGGGAGACAGTATGTGATAAACAAGAGTTACAGGGAAGTAGTTACTCCCAGCCAACCAAAAAGCTGGTGACTCTTCGAAGGGGAAAACTAATCTGTGGAGGGAATCCCTGTGGTCGTTCCCTGGAAAACATGCATGCCGTTTTGGATACATTTGACGTGGATGACTTACCAGGGGCATGCAGTGGGTCTCTGGCACAGAGCCTGTTCCTGTTGCACAGAAGGGAAGGAGGGAAAGGAGGAGAGTGTTAGGTATTGGGGACTCAATAGTTAGAGGCTCATATAGAAGGCTTTTTGGTAACGTACAAGACTTACTGATGGTGTGTTGCCTCCCAGGTGCCAGGGTCCATAATGTCTCTGATCGTATCACTGGGATGCTGAAGAGAGGGGGCGACGAGTCTCAAGTCGTGGTTCATGTAGATTCAAACAACATAGGTAAAAAGAGGGATAGGAATGTAAGGCAGGATTTTGTGGAGCTAGGGTGGTAGCTGAGACCGAGAACAAACAGAGTTATTATCTCTGGTTTGTTATGCATGCCACGTGATAGCGAGGCAAGGAATAGGGAGAGATATCAGCTGAACACGCGGCTGCAAGAATTGTGCACGGTTTCAGGTGCTTGGATAATTGGGGCTCTTTCTGGGGGAGTTGGGACCTGTACAAACAGGACGATCTATACTTGAACCAGGGAGATACTAATATCCTGTGTGGGAAATTTGTCGGTGCTATTCGAGTGGGTTTAAACTAGCTCAGCAGGAGGATGGGAAACTGTGGTGTAGTTGCAATGCACAGGAGGTTGAGAGCAGGGAGGATAGGGATAGGATTGCAGGGTCACAGGAAGGTGCTGGCAGACAGAAACCTGGTTTGAAGTGTGTCTATTTCAACGCTAGAAGTATCCGAAATAAGGTACGTGAGCTTGCAGCACGAATAGGTACGTGGGACTTCGATGTTGTGACCATTTCGGAGGCATGAATAGAGCAGGGTGAGGAACGGATGCTTCTGGTTCCAGGATTTAGATGTTTCATTAAGAACAGTCAAGGCGGTAAAAGGGTGGGAGGTGCCACCTTGTTAGTCAAGGTGTATATAACGGTGGCTGAGAGAACTTTTGACGAGGACTCGTCCACTGAGGTAGTGTGGTCTGAGGTCAGAAACAGGACAGGAGCGGTCACACTGCTTGGATTTTTTATAGGGCTCCACAGAGTTCCAGGGAGATGGCAGAGGGGATTGACAAAATTATTCTGGGTCGGAGTGAAAGGAACAGGTGGTCATTATGGGCGCTTTAACTTCCCTAACTTTGATTGGAAATGTTTTACCTCTCGTACATCGGATGGATCAGTTTTTGTCCAATGTGTAGAGCAGGGTTTCCTTGCACAGTACGTCGAAGGTCCGACAAGAGGGGAGGCTACACTGGATCTGGTGCATGGTAATGAACCAGGCCAGGTGTTTGATTTAGTTGTAGGTGAGCACTTTGGACAGAGTGACCATAATTCAGTTGCGTTGTGTTTAGCGATGGGAAGGGATAGGAACATGCCACAGTTCAAGGGTTATCGATGCGGCAAGGGCAACTATAATGCGATTAGGCAAGAATTAGGAAGCATAGAATGGGGCAGCAAAATGCAGTGGATACAGACACTGCAAATGTGAAGCTAGTGTAAGGAACAGATATTGCGTGTCCTTAATAGGTATGTCTCTGTCAGGCTGGGAGGAAGTGATAAGGTAAGGGAACCGTGGATTACGACAGAAAATGCATCGCTTGTTAAGCATATCAAGGAGGTTTATGTGTTGATGAGGCAAGATGGTTCAGATGAGGCGATGAGAGTTACAGCTCAGCTCAGAGCATTTAAAGAGAGAGTTAAGAAGATCACAGAGAGGACTCGAGCAGTCTTTTGCAAATACAGTAAAGAAGAACCCAAAAACGTTCTATAGCTTTGTGAGGAATAAAAGAATGACTAGGGTAGGAATAGGACTAATGAAAGACAGAAGTCGGAAGTTGAGTGTGGACCTTGTGGAGATCGGAGAGGTGCTAAGTGAAAGTTTTTCATTGGTTTTCACTCAGGTAAAAGAGAATGTTGTACAGGACAATAATGATATACGAGATATTAGACTAGAAAAGATCGAGGTTAGTTATGAACAGGTGTTATCGATTATGGAAGGATTGAAAGTCGACATGTCCCTGGGCCTGGCGGAATTTATGCAAGGATTCTCTGTTAAGCTTATGAGTAGATAGCAGAGACTTTGGCTTTGATATTTGAGTCGTCATTGTCTGCAGGTTTATTTCCAGTTGACTGGAGGTTTGCAAATTTTGTCCCCTTGTTAAAGAAAGTCAGTAGAAATGACACAGGTAATTTTCCACGAATGAGCCTTAATTCTGTTGGAGGATAGATTTTGGAAAGGATTATAAGAGTTAAGATTTATTAACAAGCAACAATTTGATTTCAGATGGTCAACATGGCTTCATCAAGGGTAGGACGTGTTTCACAAACCTCATTGAGTTTTTTGAGAAAGTGGCCAAGCACGTAGATGAGGGTATGGCAGTTGAAGTGGTATAAATGGACTTCAGTAAAGCCTTTGATAAGATTCCACATGATAGGCAGTTAGAGAAAATGAAGAGGCATGGAATTGTGGGTGATTTAGCAGTTTCGATTAGAAACTGGCTTTCTGAAAAAAGGCAGCGAGTGGTGGTTGATGGAAAATATTCAGCCAGGAGTCCGGTTATTAGTGGTGTGCCACAAAGATCAGTTTTTGGACCACTGCTGTTTGACAATTTTTACAAATGACTTAGACGCAGGCATAGGTGGATGGATTAGTAAATTTGCAGATGACAATAAAGTCGATAGAGTAGTGGACTGTTTGGAAGAATTGTTTGCAGGGGGCGTTGGATAAACAACAGAATTAGGCTGAGACGTGACAAATGGAGTTCAATGCAACTAAATGTGAGGTGATGCACTTTGGGAAGAATAACAGGAAGGCAGAGTACTGGGTCAATGGAAATATTCTTGGTAGTGTGGATGTGCATGTATATAAAACCCTGAAAGTTGCCACCCAGTTTCATAATTCTGTTAGGAAGGCAGACTGTGTATTAGGTTTCATTCGTAGAGGAATTGAGTTCTGGATCCATAATATCATGCTTCAACTATACAAAACGGTCGTGCGGCCACACTTGGAATATTGTGTGCAGCTGTGGGAGCACGTCGAAGCATTGGAAAAGGTGCAGAGGAAATTTACGAGGATATTGCCTGGTCTGGAGAGAGGGTCTTGTGAGGATAGACTGAGAGACTTGGATCTGTTCTCATTGGAAATAACAAGGCTGCGAGGGGATTTGATAGAGACATACAAAATGATCAGAGGACTAAATAGCGTAGACAGTGAAAGCCCTTTTTCCAAGGATGACGACGTCAGCTTGTACGAGGGGACATAACTAGAGATTGAGGGGTGATAGATTTAAGACAGATGTCAGAGGCAGGTTCTTTATACAGAGAGTGATAAGAGCGAGGAACGCCTACTTGTCAATGTAGTCAACTCAGCCACATAAGGGAGATTTCAACAATCCTTTGACAAGCCCATGAATAATGATGGAATAATGGAGGGGGTCGAGAATAGTTCACAGGTCGATCCAACATCGAGGGCCGAAGGGCCTGTTCTGTGCTGTATTGTTCTATGTTCTAATCAAGAACATACTTATCTCTGTCATGTGAACATTCAAAGACTTGGCTTTCACAGTCCTTGATGCAATTGGATCTACAGATTCATCGCCTTCGGTTTGATAAAATTCCTGTTTATCCAATTTTTAAGTAGTTTGAACTTTGCTCTGAGGCTCTGTCCTTGGATCTTAGTCACTCTGACTAGTGGAAACATCTTCTCCACGTCTACTCTATCCATGCTTCTTCGTAATCAGGAAGTTTCAATGCAATCTCTCCCGTTCATTCTGAACTCGATCAAATAAAGACTCAGAAGCCACAATCACAACTTAAATAAAAACCCTTTCACGCCCAGGATAATTCTTGTGAACTGTTTCTGTGACCCTCCAAGGCCAGCACGTGTCTCCTCTGATATAGCCTCCAAGACTTCTCACATTATTCCAAATGTATTCTGACCAGAGCCATAATCAACCTCAGCAGTAAATCCTCTCTCGTACTGAAACCATCTCTACGTGTACGCTAACATAGCTTTTTCCCTTCCTTATAGCCAACCCGAGTATCACAACACACTTTCCCATATTTTACTTCCATCTGCCACTCTTGCCCACTCTTCGACTCTGTCCAAGTACTTCTGCAGCACTCCTGCTTCCTCAACACTATCCATTATCTTTGTTTCATCTGGAAACTAGCTACAGTTCCCTTTGGTCCTTGATCCACGTTGAAAAAAATGCTTCAGGAAAATTCATTTTATTTCCAAAAAGGATATCCAATAAAAAACTGGCCTGAAATCGATACTTTTTAATATTGACTCATTTGTAAGATTTGATTCCATTTTATTATTTCACTCTTACTGAACTTCGAAGTATCCTCCATGGAGCCTCTAACATATTTTTCACCTCCTTTCTGAATTTGCTTTGGGTCGCTGCATAAATACAGGGGTTCTGAAAGCAATTCAAATAAACCAGGAAATATCCAATTTCGAAGGCTACATATGCAGAACTTGTCCTGTCACCACGATAATCATTAGTGTCTGTCAACCTGTTAACTCCTAAGTTCACTGAATGTGTAAACCAAAGCAATGTAAAGCAGAATGATACAGAGAACAGTAAAACAATGGATCTCCTTCGATTCTCCACCTCTGTTTCTCTCTCTTTGGCAGTCCTGTGTTGGCAGAGTCCAGTGCGCGTTCTATTTGACACCAAAATACTTCTAATGGTGAGAGCATTGAACAGGACAATCAGTGCAAAGGGAAGCCAAATTACCCAGGTGGTGTAAAACCACACATACGCAATACCTGGAGATGAAAAAAAAAAGCAGCACGAGACCCGCAGCCCCACTTGGTTAATTATTTGCTGAGGCTCATATGCAAACAAAACTGGGATTTCCTTTGGAAATACTAGGACGGTGAACGTTGTTATAACTGTGATTGCCGTTCTCTCAGTACGATACGTTGATTTAAACTTCTGGCAACAGATCACTACGAATACGTCAAATGTGAAGAAAACCAAGCACCAAACAGACAAATCAAAATCTACAGCATGCATATATAAAATGACCTTACACACAGAAGTGTGGGACAGGAATGAAAGTGGAAAATGATAAGAGAATATATTATACATTATTATATTATTAATAATGACGAGTAGGTCTTTAATTGCCATGGCCAGCATGTAAACCATGACACACTTGGAAAGACCACAGTTTCTTCGAAACAGAATGACAATGGCCATCACGTTTGCTGTAAGAGGGAGAGAAAGAGGTTTCAGAGGGTTTTATAATGGGCAGAAAATTCGGTAGCAACATGCGCACAACATAAATACTAGGCTATTATCATCTGCAATAAGCGACAATTTGACTAATGTCAAAGAACAAAGATCATAGAAAATTATAGTGGACGTACAGGCATTCGGGCCATCTAAGCCTGCGCTGACCCAGATCCTTTACCTTAACCTGTCGCCTAATTTGTAAGGATTTGTATCCCTTTTCTCTCTGCCCACTGATGTATCTGTCTAGATACGTCTTTACTGACCCTATCGTGCCCGCCTCTACCACGTCCGCTGGCAATGCATTCCAGAAACCCAACACTTTGTGAATAAAGAGCTTTTCAAGCATGTCTCCCCAAAACTTTCCCTCTCACTTTTAACACGTGACCCGAAGTAATTAAGTTCCCCACTCTAGATAAACGATACTTGTCATCCACCCTGTCCATACTCTAAATATTTTGTATTCCTCAATTAGGTCCCCCTCAACCTTCGTCTTTCTAATTAAAATGATCCTATGTACTCGAACTTTCTTCATAGCTAGCACCCTCCATGCCAGGCTACATCCTGGTGAACCTCCTCTGCACCCTCTCCAAAGAATCCACATCCTTTTGGTAATGTGACGACCAGAAATGTGTGCAGTATTCCAAATGTAGCAGATCCAAAATCTTACACAATTGTAACAAGACCTGCTAACTCTTGTACTCATTTCCCATCCCATGAATGAAAGCATGCCGTATGCCTTCTTGACCACTGCATTGCCCTGTGTTGCCACCTTAAGTGAACAATGGACCCGAACAACCAGATCTCGCTGAATATCAATTTTACCCAGGACTTTTCAATTTACTGTACAGTTCGCTCTTGAAGTGGATCTTCCAAAGCGCTCGATCTCGTATTTGCCCGGATTGAACTCCATCTTCCATTTCTCTGTCCAGCGCTCCAATTTATCTATATTCTGCTGCATGCTCTGACAGTCATCTTCACTATCGGCTACTCCACCAATCTTAGTGCCATCTGAACTTTTTAATCAGACTACACATACATTCCTCCAAATCATTTATGTATATCACAAACAATAGTGGTCCCAGTACAGAATACCTGTAGAACGAAAACGGCCACAGTTCTCCATTCTGAGAAATTCCTTTCCATTACTACTCTCTCTCTTCTTTAACAGCCAGTTCTTTATCCATCTAGCTTCTACACACTAGACCCAATACGACTTCAATTTCTCCATCACCCTAACATGGGGAGCTTATCAAACGCCTTGAAGAAACCTATGCATATGATAGCTGCAGGCGAAAGAGGGTACAGCAGATGTTGGAGATTAGATTCACGATTAGACGAGTGCTGGAAAAGCAGAGCAGGTCAGGCAGCATCCAAGGAGGAGGAAAATTCGATGTTTCGAGCAAAAGCCCTTCATGAGGAATTGATGAAGTGCTCTTGATGAAACTTCAATTGTCCTGCTCCTCGGATGCTGCCTGCTGCTCTGTACTTTTCCAGCACTAGTCTAATCTTGACACTGGTATGACATCTACCTTCCCTCACCAGTTAACTTTGTCACTTCCTCAAGCTTGGTAAGACATGATCTTCACTGCACAAAACCACGTCGTCTATCACTTCTTAGCCCATTTTCTTCCAAATGGGAATTGATCCTATCCCTCCCTATCTTCTCCAGCAGTTGCCCTACCAATGGCGTCAGGCTCACAGGTTTATAATTACTTTGATTATACCTGCTACATTTCTTACACAAGAGGACAACATATCAATTCTGCATTCCTCCGGGGCCACGCCTGCGTAAATCAAAGCTGCAAAGATATATCCCTTGATATTCAATTGCATTACCATCACTGAATCCCCTTTCTTAACATTCCTGGGGTTACAATTGAGGGGAAATTGAGCTGGACTCACCATAAAAATACAGTGGGTAAAATAAAAGCTCTGAAGCTGTGAATACCACAAACAGTAACTCGGTTCTTGAATTTCCAAAACCTGTTCACAAGTCACAAGTCCATAGTGCAATGGAATATTCCCCACAATCGCTTCCATCTAGAAGGACAAATGCCGCAGATTACTGGGAATATCACTGCCTGCAAGTTCCCCATCAAACCACTCACCATCCTTACTTGGAAATGTATCCCCAATTCCTTCACTTCTGCTGGAACAAAATCACAGAAATCCCTCCCTTTTTGCATTGTGAATCTATCTACAGCAGTTCAAGAAGGCAGCTCACCACAACTTTCAAGGGCAACTTAGGGACATGGAGTAAAATGTACGCCCAGCCAGTGACATCCACATCCATGAGCAAATTTGAAGAAAATGACATCGCAGATCATAGTGAAACATATGTGGAGATACTCAACTAAAAACTATTAAATATACTCGAATGCAATTATCCAAATACCCAGAACTACCAGTGTACAGGGGTTAGTTTTGCCATCTGTCCATTATATGAAGCTGACATGAGGAAAAGAGTTTACTCATCCACAGAAAGGTATGAACAGGAGCTAACGTTGACTTAAAACAATCAGGTTTCAATGACTCACCAGGGAGAGCAACAGCTGCGAGGATCGGGTAGTAAATCTCCTTTACCAGCAGAATGACTGCTTTAAACATTTTCTCGGAGAGTGGATAACTTCTGTCGAAGACAGAAGATTCTGACAGGCTCTGAAATGTGCAATGGTAATAACCTATATTTAAACACTTGTGAAAACACATGGGAGCAAATCAGATAATATAATCACTAGAATTAATTAGTCAATTAACAGAACAAACACTGAGTCAAGTTATTTGATTTTTTTTCTTGTATTCCAGATTGAAAGAATAAATGATTGGCATTAATATTTTAAAAATTCAATCAGAATTGTTTACAAGTGGAATGTGATGACTCTCGGTGTTAGGTGCAAGGCATTCCAAAAATCACAACTCTCTGAGAGAAGAAATTCCTCCTCACCTCAGTCATAAACTGGTGCCCCGTACTCTGAGACTCTGTTCTCTGGTCCTAGGCCATCCCATGAACGGAAGTATTCTCTCAGCATTTACCCTGTCAAGACCCTTAAAAATCCACTCTACTTCAATGTGATGCTCTCTCATTATTCTAAACTCTAGTGTGTATAGAACCAACCTGTTCAACCTTTAATCATAAAACCATCCCTCCGTTAATGGTTATGCAATAATACCAGTACGGCATCGATTTTCCCTCTTGAGGCCATCCAAGCAACACATGCACAAGTATTCAGTTCCTCCAACACTGATGCTCAATAGTACACACTACTGCTATCGACAAGTTTCACGGCAGAAATTCACCGGAGATCCTGAGACAGCATCTTCCATACCCATGACCGCTTCCATCTAGAAGAACAAGGGCCGCAGAACACGACCACCTGCAAGATCCCCTGCAAGCCGCTCACCATCCTGAAATAGAAAGATATCACCGCTCTCCAGTGTCACTGTGACAGAATATTGGAATTTCACATCGAAGGGCATCGTGCATCTGCCTACAGAACATGGACTGCAGGGCTTAGAAGACAGTTCACCAGACTCTACTCAAGCAAAATTATGGATTGTCAAAACAATCCGTCCCTGCCAGCAATGCTCATATGTCAAGTAGCTGCCAAAGTTCCCGATCCAGCACGGCATTGGTTCCCATCCCGCACGATATAAGGACCTATACAGCACAGTACAGACCCCTATCAGAACTATCTATCCAGATTACCAATGCCAACTATCCTGTCTGAAAAAGCCTGCTGGTATTAAAGCTCAGGACCATTCTGTCCAGTAGCCTGTATTAAACTCATACAAGGATTGGGAAATTGTTATATACTAGGCACACAAAGAATTCTTAGGCAGGCAGCTTAGACAATAACTTTCGAATATCTTTCGGAAAATGTACAGTGAAAATTACGCGGAGTAACTTAGCTAGATTGACTATCAGGTTTTAAAACAGACAAAAAAATTCGCATAATTATACAATGCAACACAAAGAACAGAATAACGAACTATACAGATCACAGTCTATCCAAACTAAACTGAATTATGCTTTTCCGAATATGCACAACAGTCCAAATAAGCAACACCTCATCAAACGCTATAAAAATGAAACAAATGCTAACACGTCGAAATTAGAAGGGCAGAATGTGAGAGAGATTAACAGACTCTTTCCACACAACCAACAGCTAAACTGCCCAACTCGTTCTCGACTGAAATACTCAGCTCGAGAGACGACGACTCCCTTTTCATTGTACAAGTCACTTGGAAAACGTTACTTCCCTGGCCTGAAAACTCAGAAGTTTACATATAAACAAAAGGCCTCACAAAATCCTTTTTCATGTCTGTACCAAACTAGCCACCTCGGAGTCGGGAGTGTTTAAAGACTGATCTGAAAAAAAAACTCGAGGACACAGTATCGTTGTGAAGAGGAACTGCTTTGTGATAACGTTTTCGGTGGTGCTTAAACAAGTCTCTGCTTTGCTGGTGGTTTTGAGCGACAAGGCTCGCAATCCGTGAACAATTCGGCTGGGATGCAAAGCTCAGTTCTTACCAGAGAACAGCTTTTTCACCTGAAGAAATACATTCAACGTGGGAAAGCGGGATTACCCAACCCTCAGGGCTGTGAAGAGTTTGTTTGCGTGGCTGACGGGTAGGGAGAGGAAGGGAGTTTTTGTAAGGGACAGAGGGAGAGAGATGGACAGGGTGAGAGATGGAAATAGAAATGAATGATTTGGAGACGCCGGGGTTAGACTAGCGTGTATAAATTTAAAAATCACATAACATAAGGTTATAGTTCAGCACATGCATTTGAAGATGCGTAGAAGAGGAGAGAAAGAGAGAAAAAGGAAAATTGGAAGTACAGAAGGAGAGAGAATGAGAGAGATGAGAGTAAGGAGAGTGGAAGAAAAGTATGGACAGAAAGAAGGGGAGGAGAGAGAAGATTGGAGAGAGAACAGGATGGATAGAATGAGGAAATTGGGCGTAAAGACAACTGATAGGAAGATGCAGACTGAAGTACGGAGAGTTATAGAGTGTCAAAGTCAGAGAGATGGGCAGCACGGAAAGAGACCCATTGGACCAACTCATACACGCAGACCAGGTATCCTAATTAATTTCGTCCCATTTATCAGCATTTGGCCCATGTCCCACGAAACCACCCCTATGCATATGCCGATCCAGAGGCCTTTTAAATGTTGCAATTGTACCAGCCTCCACCACTTCCTCTGATAGCTTATTCCATACCTGCTCCACCCTCTGCGTGAAAAAGACGCCCTTAGCTCCCTTTTAAATCTGTTCCCTCTCATCATAAAACTATGCCCTCCAGTATTGGACTTCACAAACCCTTGGAAAATACTTTGTCTATTTTCCCTACCCATCCTCCTAATTATTTTATAAACCTCTATAAGTTTACTCCTCTGACTCCAAGTTCCAGTGAAAATAGCCCCGTCTATTCATCGCCTCCCAGTAGCGCAAACCTGCCAAACCTGCAAACACCCTTGCAAATCTTTTCTGAGCCTCTTCAGATTTCGTAACATCCTTACTATTGCAGGGATACCAGACGAGCACGCTGTGCATCAATAGTGGCGTAACCAATAACTTGGAGAGCTCCAAAATGGCCTCCCAAATCCTATATTCCATGCACTGACAGTAAAGGCAGGCATATTCAATCGCTTATCCAACTGTAACTTCAGTGTCATAAGTGTATAAGTCCAGGACTCATTTGTCTTTCTAAAATGCAGCACCTCACATTTATCTAAATTAAATGCCATCTGCAACTCGTCAGCCCATTGGTCCATCTGGTCAAGGTCCCTTTGAACTCTGAGGTAACCTTCTTCACTGGCCACTACAGCTCTAATTTTGGGAACATCTGTTGCCCTCATTAGGCAGGCAGACCCACAACGGGAGGGAGTTCTAGGACTTTGACCATGTGACACATTTCCAAATCAGGAAGGTGAGTGGCATGGACGGCAACTTGAAAGTGATGTTCTGTTTTATCTGCTGTTCGTGTTTTTTTTTAGATGCCAGTGCTCTTGGTTTGGAAGGTGCTGTTGAATTAATCGTGGTAAATTTCTGCAGGAAATCTTGTTGATTGTACACACAGCTACTTCTGAGCATCGGTGACGAAAAGAGAGGAAACTTCAGGATGTGGTGCCAGTTTGGACGGCTGCTTTGTTCCCGATAGTGTCAAGCTTCTTCAGTCCTGTTAGAGATTCACCAATCAAAGCGAATCGGGAGTATTTTAATAGACTGATAACTTCTGCCTTATAAATCATATACAAGCTTTGGGGAGTCAAGAGTGAGTTCTAACAAAAGATATTCAATTACTCACATTTTATTTACCAACGTTTTGCCTCACCCCAGTTTTGAATAGTGTGATAAGATTTCAATTTTAAATCTTCCAGTACTTTTCAGAATGATTGATTTTTGGGGGGAAATTATAGCCAATGTATACACTATCCGTGTAGCTACATTTATTTTAAGATACTGAGCTATCTGGACAAGGTAGTCATCTGCCTTTAGCACATAGCTTTGTCTCACACTTCTGCAGTACAGATGGAGTCGGTACTTACGTTCTCCACCCCACCCCAATATTATTCGTATTAATGTGATGCCTGCACATCGTGCAAGGTGTTTTGTGTATGGAAAACCAAAATTCATTCGATGCTGTGTGCTCTTCCACAGGCGTTTAGATGAACTATTGCAGGTTTTCAGCTTCATGGGTACTGAAATATGCAACATGCGGACAGGATGGTATTCACTCAGATAGGTTCCAGATGAAATTATGTGGGATTTAAATGCAGTGTATCTCCAGGACAGTTGTCAATCTGTTAGGGTTCCTTCGTCCAATACTCAGGACTGAAAGCACCCTTGCAATTATTAGAAGGTGATCAGTTGTTAGATACTTCAAGGATGCAGCTATTGGCATTAAGTGGAGCAGCGAATATTAGATAAAGGGATGGACGGCAATTGATAAAGTGAAACTAATTCACAAAGTAGAGCTACTTTACACAAGCCGGACGCGCCCCTAAATTCAGAATTACGGTAACAAACCTGAAATAAGGACTCAATGCACAGTGAGACAGCGAGCAGAGAAAGCGAAGCCATGGTACAAGAATCAGGTTTTCTTTCATTTAATGTATTAGTCAAAAAATAATTCGTACTGAATGATTGTAAATAATATGAGTGATGGTTTGTCATAATTGACTCTCTGGAGGTCTGATGCATGTGTAACTGTCGATTGCTTTCCTGTACCATGGTCATGTACAAGTCGCAGATTTCCAACACCTACAGAAGTCATTCATTCTCAGAAATTGGGGAAACCAGTGATTTTATTATTAAAAGAAATTTTAATTGCTTCATATTAATGCCGCATATTATATAGGTAAACTATTTCCCATAGTCAGTGTTCTGCAAAGGAACAACATGTAGAATTGTGTGGACACTTTCCACTTTTTCTGGTGCAATAATAATGTATTATAAATGTCTCAGCAAAGATGCAAGTTGATCTTTCGACTGTCTCTCTATGACACATACAATAATGTGATTAAAGTTTTGTGTGAATTTCATATTTTACAAGCAGCACAGCTTTTGTTCATATATTCTTAACAAGTTTTAACAATTCTATTTCAATCATACTTTATAAAATAAACAATCGTCTCTGACTCGCTCACAGCGACTATATTAATGGTCTTGCGAGGAAAATGTAATTTTTTTCCAAGTGGATTTCCATTTACATGAAAGCAAGGCAACGTCAAATTTCTTGCTCGGAATCAATAGTATTATACTGTATCATATTTGAGTTATAACTTTCCATTTTCATTCTTGTCCCATAGTCCTGTGTGCATACTCATTATCGACACGATAACCCTGCTCTCGATTTAACTGTCTGGTTCACTATTTCCTTCACATTTGATAAGTTTGTGGTGATCTGCTGTCAGAAGTTTAAAGCAAAGCATTGCAACAAAGGAACTGCAACCACAATCGTAAAAATCTTGTCAGTTCTGATCTTCTTAAAGAATATCCCGGTTCTGTTTGCCCATGAAATTGAAAAAAATCATTAACAAAATCCACATGGGCTGCCATTCAAGTGTCGTTTTCTTGCTTCATTTGCAGCGATAACATTAGTCTCATTTGACTGCGCCTGGTTTCTTAGCTTCCTTATCTCCGAACTTCCTTGTTTAATTGTTTCACCATGCAACTTATTTTATTGGCGAATAGAACCCGCAATGTCCTGCAGCTTCACAGACTTGAGAAAAACAGTAATTAAGAGAGGGAGAACCGGAGCAAATCTATCATTTTATTGTTCTCTCTATCAGTCTCTTTCATCCTGCTTTCGTTGATGCATTCTGAGAGTTCTGTCATTCCGAAACTGTCACACATTAATTATTACAAACGACACCTCACAGAGACGACATATATCTCAAATTAAACAGGAAATATTCTTAAGTTGTTGCATTGTTTTGCGAACTCCTGTGTTCATGCATCAATCCAGAACAAATTCAGAAAAGAGTTGAAAAATGTGGTGAAATCTGTCTGCAAACAAATCCACAGATTGTTTGCAAAATAAATGGACAAGACAAGTCTATTTTAGCAGAACATTTTTGTAGCTGAGTCTTCATTTCTCAACTTTTCCTACAGTAAGATTCATTTAATCTTTGAGACGTTAAAGAATACAGACTTACACTTTTGTTCATTCATTTTGCGAGCCAGCATTGATAGTCCATCTTGCTTTGCCCATAAGAAGTTGGTGATGAGCTGCCTTCTTGAATCGCTGCAGTCCACTTGCTGTCGGTTGAACTACAATGAGGGTCGAGAGGAAATTCCATGATTTTGACCCAACGACTGTGAAGCAACGGCAGTAAATTAATCAGTTGGTTGATGAGTGGCTTGAAAGGGAACCTGCAGATGATGTTGCTTCCAAGTATCGGCTGCCCTTGTTCGTCTAGATGGAAGTGGTTGTGGGTTTGGAAGGTGCTAAAATTCTGCAGTGCATCTTGTAAATAGTACACACTTCTGCTACTGCGTGCAGGTGGTGAAGTGATTGAATGTTTGTAGATGTTGGGTCCATCAAGCGTGCTGCGTTGTTCTGGATGATATGAAGCTTCTTGAGTGTTGTTGGAGTTGCACCCATTATGACGTGTGCCTTGTGGATATTGTACAGACTTTGGGGTTTCAGGAAGTGAGTCACTCGCCGCACTATCCCTAGTCACTGACCTGTCCTTGTAGCCACAATGTTTATGTGGTGTGTCCAGTTGAGTTCCTGGTCAACGTTATCCCAAGAATGTTGACAGTATGAGATTCAGTGATGGCAATACCGTTGGATGTCAAGGGGTGGTGGTTATGGTCATTCTCTGGAATTTGAGAGGTGTGAATGTCATTTGCCACTTGTCAGGCTAAGCCTGGATATTTTCAGATCTTGTTGCATTTGAGCACGGTCTACTTCAGTATCTGAGGAGCCTCGAATGGCACTGAATACTGTGCAATAATTTGCGAACATCTCCACTTCTGACCTCATGACAGAAGGAAGGCGATCTGAATTTTGTTGGGCTGAGGACACTACCCCAAGGGACTCCTGCAAATCTGCCCTGGAGCTGAGATGACTGACCCTTGGCGACAAAAAAAACTTTCTTTGTGCCAAGTGTGACTCTAACGAATGAAGAGTTAGCCCCCGATATCCTTTGAGTCCAGTTTTGCCAGGAATCTTTGATGCCACAGGAGTTCAAATGCAGCCTTGATATTAAGGGCTGTCACTCTCACGTCAACATTGGAATTTGGCTCTTTTGTCAAGGTGTGAACTAAGGCTGCAATGAGATCAGAGCTGGATGACCCGAACTGTGCATCACTATGCAGTATGTTGCTGCGTTAGTGCTCCTTGATAGCACTACTGATGACACCTGCAATCACTTTACTGCTGATGGAGAGAAATAAATTAGGCGGTATTTGTCCAGCTTGTATTTGTTCTGCTTTCTGTGTATAGGACATACTTTGGCAGTTTTCCACATTGTCAGTTAGATGCCAGTGTTTTATTTGCACTTGAACATGTTAACTGGGGGAGAGACAGGTTCTGGAGCACATGTCTTCAGCAATATTGCGCGAATGTAATCATTGCCTTTGCAGTATCCAGTGCCTCCAGCTCTTTCCTGATATCACTTCGAGTGAATCGAGTTGGCTGGAGACTGAAATTTGTGATTTTGGGGACCACTGGAGGAGCCCGAGATGGATCAGCCACTTTGTACTTCTGACTAAAGATTGTTGCGAATCAATCAGCCTTATTTTTCGCACTGATGTGCTGGGCTGTTCCATCATTGAGGATGGGTGTATTTGTGGATCCTCCTCCTCCAGTGAGTTGCTATGTTATCCACCACCATTCATAACTGGATGTGGAAGGACTGCAGAGCGTAGATTTGATTCATTGCTTGTGGGATAGCTCAGCTCTATCACTTAATGTTTATACTTATTGACACTCATGTAGTCGTGTTTGATCGCTTCATTCGGTTGACACCTCATTTTCAGGTGTGCAAGAGCTGCTCCTGGCATGCCTTCCTACAGTCTCCATCCAATCGGTCAGCGCTTCATGGATGCCCAGTCTTGAGCTGCTAGATCGGTTTGAAGATTGTCCCTTTTAACACGGTCATAATGCCATACAACGCAATGGAGGATTTTCTCAATGTGAAGGCGGGACGTCGTCCATACAAGAACAGTGCGGATGTCAGTGTTACATATACTGTCATGGACAGAGAAATCTGCAGTCTGCAAATTAGTAATGAAGAGGTCTTTTTTTTTCTCTTGTTGGTTCCTTCACCACCTGCCGCAGACCCAATGTCGCAGTTATAGCCTTTAAGAACCGACCAGCTTGGTCAGTCATGCTCCTGCCGAGTCACTCTTAGTGTGGATACCGAGATTCCCCACCCAGAATACATTTTGCACATTTGTCAATAGACAATAGACAATAGGTGCAGGAGTAGGCCATTCAGCCCTTCGAGCCTGCACCGCCATTCAATATGATCATGGCTAATCATTCCTAATCAGTATCCTCTTCCTGCCTTATCTCCATAACCCTTGATTCCACTATCTTTGAGAGCTCTATCCAACTCTTTCTTAAATGAATCCAGAGACTGGAACTGCACTGCTCTCTGGGGCAGAGCATTCCACACAGCCACCACTCTCTGGGTGAAGAAGTTTCGCCTCTTCTCTGGTTTACCCCGTATTTTTAAGCTGTGTCCTCTGGTTCGGCACTCACCCATCAGTGGAAATATGTTTCCTACTGCCAGAGTGACCAATCCTTTCATAACCTTTTATGTCTCAATCAGTGTCACTCTCAGTGCTTCCTCTCCGTGTTGTGCAACATGGAGTAGTACTGTTTCATCAGCCAAAGAAGTTCGGTATGTGGTAGCCAGAAATAAGTTTTCTTGCCGATGTTTAATCTGAAGCCATGTGTCTTCCTGGGGTCCAGAGTCGACGTCAAGGCTTTCCATGCCAATTGGCATCCGACTGTATCCCAGATTGCCGCCACCTCTACTGGGCATATGTTGCTGGTGGGACAGAACATATACAGGGATGGGAATGGTGGTGTCTGCGGTGACATCTGTAAGGTATGATTTCGTAAGAATAACTATCCCAGGCTGTTGCTTGACTAGACTGTGAGACACGCCTCCCATTTTCGGCACGCGTCCCCAGATGTTGGTATGGAGGACTTTGAAGGTCAATAGCTGTGTTTGTGTTTTTACTGTTGTCTTTTCCGGTTCCAATTTGAAGCCACATGGTCCATCCTGTTTCATTTCTTTGTTGTGACTTTCTAGCAATTGATGCAACTCAGTGGCTTGCTCGGCCATTTCAGAGAGCAGCTACGGGTCAATCAGATTGCTGTGGTTCTGAATTCATACTTCGGCCACACTGGGCAAAGATTGCGGATTTCCTTCCCTGAATGGCATTAGTGAACCAAATGATTTTCTTTCCGTCAATTAACAATGGTTTCGTGGTCATAAGTTGAATTTTAATGCCAGATATTTTTCTGTCTTTTCGTGTGTGTGTCTGTGAGAGAGGGAGAGAGAGAGATCATGCCTCTGTCTATGTGTGTTTGTCTGTGTGTGTGAAAGAAAGAGAGACAACGCCTGTGACTCACACCCTTTCATGTACAATCTCACTGTCTCTCTCTTTTTCACATAGAATCTCATCATTATCTCTCATATATTAACTCAGTATGTCTCTCCCATGTACAATCGCAGTCTCCCTCTCATACACAATCTCACTATCTCTCCGTCATACACAATCTCCCTCTCCCTCTTACTCAATCTTGCCAGCTCTCCCATAGACAATCTCACTCTCGTCCATACACCATGTCACTATCACTCTCTCCCGCACACAATGTATCTTTCTCTCACACACACACACCCAATCTCGATTTCATTCTTGTGTCTAAATGTATGAAATATTATGAGGGGGAGAAAAGGATGATGGAATTCAGCTCAAGAATCCACCTTGATCATTCTGAATGACAGAGCAAGCACGAGCGGCCGAATGTCCCACTCCTGATCTGATCTATGTTTCTATGTTTTTTTTCTGGGTCACTCAAAAGACCATCTTGAGTGGGAAAGAAAGTTTTCGGGAGAACCAAAGGGGCTGTGAACCGATATGACCAGCTTTACTGAGTGCACAGTCATTGGCAGATGGAATATAATTTGGAGAAATGTTAACATGCAGCAGACATTGACAAACTAAGTCACTGACAGATTAAGATCCCTATTCCCTGCACAGTCCAATTTCCAGACCCAGTGAGGTGTTATCGCTGAGGGAGGGCTCGTTCCTGACTGGATATTATTACATTATAACATGAAGGTAATAATTTTAACAGAGTTTGCTGCATCCCATCCTATCATTTACACTATTGTGTAAACTATGTTTAAAATATTGACAGATGGAACATAATGTGGTGACATGTGATTTACATTTTCAGAAAGAATGCAAAAAGCATAACATTTCGGTTTTAAATTGGTGTGAAATTATTAAGCTTTTGTGACTTTTTCTAATTATGTAAACAAATATTGGAAAGTCAACATGATGGTAGCGCCAGCAACAGGAGGACAAATGATGCAGTGACCCTTCTTTCCTGAAGATTGTGTTGGGAACATGAGCGTAACACGATAAAGACTGAGTTGCAGACTGTAATCTAATGGAGAGGATCTGGGGATTATATTTTGGATAATGAATAGAGAGTCTGACATCGCGGGTTTGCCGTAATTTACATACAGCATAACAGGTAGTAGAGAAGTCAATTACAGAGAGGAGTACAGTCGAGGCGTTGAGTGGGGTTTACTGATAGATTAACTAATACAGTTGATTTAGTGATAGACTGGAAACTAACTGAGGGTCTCAGGGTGATTTATGTAAAGGATAACAGAGAGCCTTGAGTGAGGTACTGATTGAAATCTAATGGAGCAGTTCAGGTTGCTTTATATATAGAATAAAAGGTATGCAGGAGTGAGTCTCAAACTGGATTAAAATCAAAGATTTCATTGTGTTTCTAACGCAGCCACAGGTAGATGGGAGTGCGTTACACATTGCAGGTTAATCGAAGGGGTGCAGGGTGGTTTACGTATAGCATAACGGACACCCAAGAGTGACTCTTCGGGCTGGTTTATCCATAGAATACAAGAAACCCGGGAGTAGACAGGAATTGAATTGACGGGAGTGGGCGATGTATAAACAGAGCAAAATAATTTTAGAGGGTAGAAAACA
Source organism: Chiloscyllium plagiosum (assembly GCF_037043375.1). NCBI lineage: Eukaryota > Metazoa > Chordata > Chondrichthyes > Orectolobiformes > Hemiscylliidae > Chiloscyllium > Chiloscyllium plagiosum. The sequence continues at coordinate 38,984,874 of NW_028270188.1, forward strand.
GGGAAGAAAATACCCATCATGGACCCATCATAAAAATGAACTGAACCACACAGGATTCAACTGTTGCATACGAAGATTGACAAGTGCTCTGAAAGATGGGAGAGTAAAGGCAGACACTCACACCTTGACCAACAGGAAGGAAGGGACAGAAGGGTATTCTTATTTCCAAATGGCATCAGACCAAGACAGGTTAGATTTAAATAGTGACTCAGCAGACATCGCTTGCAAAATGCATTGGCAAGAGGACAAATTAAAGGAAGTTTACTGTTCTTTCAGCCACTACATAGGAGGACAAATGATGTGTTTCCAGACTTTACTCGGGTTTGAATTAGTATAGGTCGGAAAAGACAGTAAATTAACGTAAATCTGCATTAAAAAGATAAAATTGACCTTCGACCAATTTCCGCTTGCTTGAAGCAATGTCAAACTTCGATAACACTCAATGTGTTGAAGTAATAAACTATACTATTTCATTGTCTCTGCACATGCCGACTTTGAACGCCACCTCTCCCTGTTTTCCCCATCCGCAGAGGATCTTCATATCCTTTCCTAATGTCACTACCAACATTGTGTTATGATACTGCCTAGATTTCACTGTTTCATTTATCTTCAATCTTGTGTAACTACAATTAGCAAATACACAAAGTTGTATTCTATAGTTTTTTTTAGTTGAAAATGTATTATTATATTTTATTTGTCGACAAAACACAATTTGAACTCTCAGCTGGTGAGAGTGATATCACATAAATACTTGATTTTGGGATGGGACGTAGCAAATTTCACGTACTTAACAAAGCTGCATACCAACAGCACAGTCGGTGAGCTGTTTCAGTTTTTTGTATATCTGAGTCCTCAAATATTTGGAGCTCAGAAAGTAAGACAGGCATTGCTGGAATCAACATTGTTTCAGGCTTTTACTGTGAACACGTTCTGAAATTTGCATTTTAATCACCTTAACAGAGAAGTCACCTTTTTCTTCTCTCAGCAAAGGGAATTCCCACTTTTACGATGCAACACTATGGGACAGAAAACAATTTTAGAGACATTATCCACAATGACAGTATGTCAGGCTCAAACTGAAACTTGGAGATCTATAACAGAGCAGAAATGAACCAGATGCTTCCTGTGTTTATGTTCGCAATTCAACGTTTGACCGTTCAGTTTCCTTGTTGTCAGTCTAATATACATCGTGCATTACTTTACGTCTCACATTATTTCAGTTCTCCTGCCATTTGGTCAGTTTCCCCACATCTGAACCGTTCCCATCAAAAACTGCAGTGCAGATGGAGAGTGTAGTTAGATACAGAGTAAAGCAACCTCTGCTGTGCAGCTATTCAAATTCCCAGGCCTTGCACAAAAGGGGTTAGGTGTCTGCATCAAATATACTTAGGGCAGCTATATCACTGTGTTCGATGGAGACTATGTGTACCTCCACACTTTCTCCGTCTGAATCTTCCAGAATCTGTGGCGAGAACATGGGATCGGGATATTATAGGCATTGCAGAAACACAGTTGAGGGAGGGACAGGACTGGCGGCTCAATGTTCCAGTGTACGTGTGCGACAGGAAGGATAGAAAGCAAGGCGAGTGAGGAGGGAGATTTGACTGTTTGATCAGTATGGACTCACTGCAACACCTCGAGTGGACATTCCTGCAAACCACGCAGTGAATCTCTTTTAGTGGAGAAATTAAGAACAGATTATCACTATGACATGACTGTACTACAGGCGCCCAACAGTCAGCAGGAAATTGAGCAGCAAATGGCGTTGGGAGATAGATGATATCTTTAAGAATGGCATGGTCGTAATAGTAGGGGATTTTAACTTTGCAAACCTAGCCTGACATGGACAGAGTGTTCACAGTTTGGATTGGAGGAATTTGTTAGGTGGATTGAAGAAAACTGTCTCAGTCGAAATGTAAATGGCCCGACAGGAGGAAGGGGTAAAACCTCACCTCCCCTTGGGGAAAAAGGTTAGGAAAGTGATTGAGGTAGTACTTGTCGGGTGGGGAGGTGTGCGTACTTTAGCGAAGTGACCACTATTCTATGAGATTGAAAATATTTATAAAAAATGGTGGACCCAGTGCACAATTTAAATATTAAAATTAGACTTGGGCATTCCTGAAGGTCTTAGTCAAGAGCTTTCGAAACTTGATTCGTGGAGGATATTTGCAGGTAAAGGAATGGTTAGCACGTGGGAACCTTTCAACATCGAGATCACCTGAGACTTCAGGGACCACAATTTCCTCTTAGTGTGACGGACAATGTTGACACAAGCAGGAAACACTAGATGACTGGGGATATTGAGGCTCTGGTGATGAAAAAGGGTCATGTGTCAAATGTAGTCTGCTGGAGTAAATGAATCGTTTGAAAACATGGCGGGTGTAGTAATAGACTTAAAAGGGAATTCAAAAGGGCAAACGGGGACCTGAGAAAGCTTTGGTAGATATGGCTAAGGGAAATGTTAAGCGACACTAAAAGTATATTAATAATAGAGGGTTAATTAGTGACAGAATGTGGCCCCTTGAAGATCAATTGGGCCATGCATGTATGGAACCACAAAAGTTGGGTGAGATCCTAAATGAAAACTTCACGTCAGTACTTACCGTGGAGAAAAACTGGGGAAGTCAGGGAAATAAATAGTGATGTTTACAAAAAAAAGTCCATATCGTAAAACAGGAGACACTGCAGGCTTTAAAATGCATAAAATATCGACAAATCCCTGTAAATTAATCAGATGTTTCACAGGACATTGGGGGAATTTCTGGAAGAAATTGTGGGGCCGATTGAAGAGATATTTCTGTCATTGACAGCCACAGGTGATGAGCCGGGAGCTGGAGGTTGGCTCATGTTGTCCCAGTGTTTAAGAAGGGCTGGGAGGCAAAGCCAGGGACCGAAAGACCAATTCGTTTGCATACAATAGTGTAAGTGATTTTTCGGGACAGGACTTACATGCATTTGGAAAGGCAAGGATTGATCAGGGATAGGCAGCACAGCTTTGTGCAAACAAAGTATCATTTTTCAAATTTGATTGCGCTTGTTGAAAAGTTGACCAACCAAGTAAATGAAGGTAGAGTTGTAGACATTGTCTACACTGACTTCACCAAGGTCTTGTCGAGGGTTTAGCATGGTACATGCGTTCGTATGGTTCTATCACATGGGGTCTGAAACAGCAAGCCAAATAGACACAAAACGGGCTTGACAGTGGGAGAGAGAGGGTGGTGGTAGAGGATTGTTGTGCAGACTGGATGCCTGTGAACAACGGTGTGCCATAAGCATCAGTGCTGAGTCCACTGATGTGCATCATTGACAGAAACGAGTTGGGTCAGAATATAGGAGGCATTGTTAGTAGGTTTGTGGATACTAAAGTTATGTTATAGTGGGCAGTGAATCCTGTGACCGAAGGGGAACTTGATCAGCTGGGACAGTGGGCCAAGCAATGGAAGATGATTTTAATTCGATTGTTGAATTTTGTTAAGACAAAACAGGGAGGACTAGCACAGTTCATGGTAGGGCCCTAGGCAGTGATGTCCGACAGAGAGAGAGAGAGACCAAGGGGTTCAGTTATATTGTTCCTTGGAAGTGGTATCACAGGTGGACAGGGTGAGGAAAGCGGCATTTGGTACACTTGCCCTCATAGAACATAGAACATAGGAAAATACAGCGCAGTACAGGCCTTTTGGCCCTCGATGTTGCGCCGATCCAAGCCCACCTAACCTACACTAGCCCACTATCCTCCATATGCCTATCCAATGCCCGTTTAAATGCCCATAAAGAGGGAGAGTCCACCACTGCTACTGGCAGGGCATTCCATGAACTCACGACTCGCTGAGTAAAGAATCTACCCCTAACATCTGTCCTATACCTACCACCCCTTAATTTAAATCTATGCCCCCTCGTAAAAGCTGCCTCCATACGTGGAAAAAGGTTCTCATGGTCAACCCTATCTAAACCCCTAATCATCTTGTACACCTCTATCAAGTCACTCCTAAACCTTCTTTTCTCCAATGAAAACAGCCCCAAGTGCCTCAGCCTTTCCTCATACGATCTTCCTACCATACCAGGCAACATCCTGGTAAACCTCCTCTGCACCCGTTCCAGTGCCTCCACATCCTTCCGAAAGTATGGCGACCAAAACTGCACACAATACTCCAGATGCGGCCGCACCAGAGTCTTATACAACTGCAACATGACCTCAGGGCTCCGGAACTCAATTCCTCTACCTATAAAAGCCAGTACGCCATATGCCTTCTTCACCGCACTATTTACCTGGGTGGCAACTTTCAGAGATCTGTGTACATGGACACCAAGATCCCTCTGCTCATCCACACTACCAAGTATCCGACCTTTAGCCCAGTACCCCGTCTTTTTGTTACTCTTACCAAAGTGAATCACCTCACACTTACCTACATTGAACTCCATTTGCCACTCTTCTGCCCAACTCTGCAACTTATCCATATCCCGCTGTAACCTGACACATCCTTCCTCACTGTCAACAACTCCATCGACTTTCGTATCATCCGCAAACTTGCTCACCCAACCTTCTAACCCCTCCTCCAGGTCATTTATAAAAATAACACACAACAATGGTCCCAAAACAGAACCTTGCAGAACACCGCTAGTAACTGCACTCCAAGATTAACCTTTAGCATCAACTACTACCCCCTGTCTTCTTCCAGCCAGCCAATTCCTAATCCAAACCTTCAACTCACCCTCAATGCCATATCTTTTTGCAGTAGCCCACCATGGGGAACCTTATCAAACGCCTTACTAAAATCCATATACACCACATCTACCGCTTTACCCTCGTCTACCTCCTTAGTCACCTTCTCAAAGAATTCAATAAGGTTTGTGAGGCACGACCTGCCCTTCACAAAACCATGCTGACTATTCTTGATCACATTATTCCTATCCAGATGTTCATAAATCCTATCCCTTACAATTCTCTCTAAGACTTTGCCCACAACAGAAGTGAGACTCACCGGCCTATAGTTACATGGGTCAGGGCATTGAGTACATGGGTTGGTACATCTTTTATGGTTGTACAAGACATTACTGGGTCTCCTTTTGGAGTACTGCGTGGAATTCTAATCATCCTGCTTCAGGAAACATTTACTGAAACTGCAAATGGAGCAAATAATGACCTAGATGCTTCCCATACTGCATTGTTTGACTGACCAGGAGAGTCTCGACAGAGTCCGTAGAAATTCAACAACATATTAGGATAATACGTTCCAGAAATAGGAAGGGTTTAATAAAACTAGGAAGTTACAAACATTGGGAGTGTTGGACATATTCATACAGGATTGATATAAAAGGAGTGTTCGAGGGTTTGAAGGAGGAGGTTGCAGTGATAGGGAGTAATGTCAGAGCTTGAATACGTTACACAGAGAGGGAAGGCTGTGGGTAATGAAGGAGGTTATGGAGATCGGCAGAGTCTTGTGGTTGAAGGAAGTTATGGCGATAGGGAGTATCGTGGGGACTGAATTAGGATGCGCAAATAAGGAGTTTCATGGAGACTAAAAGAGGTTATGGAGAAGGAGAGGGTTGTGGAGATTGAAGGAAGTTATAAAAATAGCGACAGTTGTGGGGATATGAAGGAGGTGATGGAGATGGGGAAGGCTATGGGTACTGTAGGAGGTTACACAGATTGGGAGGGTCATGGAGACTGAAAGAGTCTAAACATATAGGGAGGTCTGAGGGGAATGAAGAATGGTATGGAGACAGGAAAGATTGAGAGGACTATTAAGGTTATGGGGATTATGGAGAGTCGTGAGGTCTGAACGAGATTTAACAAATAAAGGACAGCTCTGGGAACTGGTGGTGCTTATGGAGGCAGAGAGAATTCTAGGGACTGAAGGTGGTTATGGAGACAGAGAGCATTATGGGTTGAAGGCAGTTATGGAGATCGAGATCTTTGTGGGATCTGAAGGAGGTTGCACACTGATTGGGAGGCGCGTGGGGACTGAAGAAGGTTATGGAGATAGGGAGGTACGTGGAGACTAATCGCGGTTATGGAGAAAAGGAAGTCCGTGGAGACTGGTGGAGGTTATGGATATAGGGAGTCTCTTGACAACTGGTAGAGATTTTGGAGATACAGAGGATTGTGGTGACTGGAGGAGTTATGTCGATAGGGAGGGTCAAGGGTACTGCTTGAGGTCATGCAGATTGCAGAGAAACAGGAACGAGAGCTCCGAATCGGCCATTTGATCACACATTGATGTGCCACCATGCAATATGATCACAACTGATCATCTAACTCAGCACCTTGTTCCTGTTTCACTCCATACTCTGATATTGTAGTGACTGGTGGCATTTAGCGACACAGAGGGCTGTAGTAACTGAGAGGGCGATGAGTCTTACATAGATAGAGATGGCTGTGGAGGTTGGAGCAGGTGACAGATATGGGGCGAGGTTGAGGAATGGGAGGACGTCATATGGAAGCGGAGGTCTGTCGGGACGGAACGTTGTAACAGTCACAGAGAGGATTATTGAAGCTCATGGAGGTCGTGGAAATAAACTGTGTGGTAGTGTCTGAAGGAAGTTAAAGGATTAAAGGTTTGTAGTGACTTAACAACATGACATTAATAGGCACCAGCGGAGTTTACATAGACTGTGTGTTTTAGAGACAGAAAGAGTTTATAGTCATCATTAGAATTGTAGAAAATAAATTATGAGAGGGCTACGGTAGCTTTGCATGGTGTACAAGGTTCAGAAAATATTTTTAAGGATGCTGCCAGTGTTGGAGGATTTGAGCTATAGGGAGAGTTTGAATAGGCTGGGGCTGTTTTCTTTGGAGCGTCAGAGGTTGAGGGGTGACATTTTAGAGGTTTATAAAATCATGAGGAGCATGGATAGGATAGATAGACAAAATCATTTCCTCTGGGGTGGCGGAGTCCAGAACGTGAGAAAAAAGGTGTAGGGTGAGTGGGGAAAGATATAAAATAGACCGAAGGGTCAACTTTATCACGCAGAGGATGGTAAATGTATGGAAGGAGCGGCCAAAGGAAGTGGTGGAGTCTAGTACAACTGCTACTTTTAAAAATGCTTCTGGGTGGGTATATGAATAGGAAGGGCTTGGAACAATATGGGACAGGTGGGACTAGTTTGGTTTGCGTACCTGGTCGGCATGGACAAATTGGACTGAAGTGGCTGTTTCCGTGCTGTACATCTCGATGATTGTATGACTGTATGACAAGGAGGATTCTAATAGCTGGATGAAGTTGCCCTGATGGGGAAGGTTACATCGATCATGAACTTAGTAGGAGTTAGTTACAAAGACAGGGAGGTTTTTCATCTGAAATGGACGACAGTGATTCAGATAGCTAAAGGAACTGAAGAGGCGTTTTCACAAATGAGGAGGGCTGTAGGGGCTAGAGACGAATACCCACATAAAGATGGATATAGAGACTCAATCCAAATGCACAGAAATGGAGAGTTGTACAGGTTGGAGAAGCTCACAGGGATAGACGGGACTGTGAGGGGCTTACAGAGACAGGGAAGGTAGTGTCTACTGGAGGGTGTTACAATGATACAGACAGGTTTCGAGATTGGAGAAACTGGCATAGGGAGTATTCTATGGACTAGAGAAATTTACACACAAGAAGATGATAATGACACCCGGTACTTTGCGAATGTTCCTTGCCCAGCATTTTATCTACATCAAGTCCTCAGAGACTAAATTAACGTCCACTTACTCCTCCCTGCGCTGCTTACTGTGAATTTTCTTAACTCGCTGCAGGGTCTTCTGAAGGTCCCAGGTCTTCCTCTCCAGCTCTTTCTGGATGAACTACCGTCTTAATTGAGGTGATTGGCGAGATAGCCCGTTTGGATTTCTGTTGAGTCAGGAGCATCCTGATTACCTGCTGGAGACAGAAAAAGGCAGGCTCAGCGATTAGACTGTTGCAGTGATATTTACTCATGTAGAATGTTACTGAGCACAACAGAGATTTGGAAATCCCAGCCTGTATCCCTGACCTGTGCTAAAGCGTCTGTCTGGAGTGGGGAATTCTGCTGCCTTCGGATCTCATACCAGCTGCGAGAGCGAGATTCGCAGACAGAGATAGCAATTAGACCCATACTGTCAGGCATACCACATGGAGATATACTGAGTGATATCACCAGTGTGCAGAAAGCTGTCAGGATTACACCATGGTGTCAGGAGAAGTGGTTTTGATTCAGTGGACACTGCTACCAGCACTCGGGCAGGAGTGAGCTATTGAATTGGGATAGCTTCACTGGTACACTGCTGGGGCCAGTTTCGTCTTCAACCATATGAACAGGATAATGCAGACTGCTTTAACTGACATCGATGAGGAGACACGGGCTCAAGTGAAAGACAATGTTCAAACCCAAAAGAGAATGTTTGCAATTTCGGAAAAGCATGGGGAAATAGCTAAAGACAACCAGGAGGTAACAGCAACGGACTGAGTGTAACTAAAATACCACTTCATGAAATAGATTTGTGACATAAATTATGGTTAAAAAAAGTAAATGACAGCTCCTTTATTAGAATGCATAAAACTTCTGCAATAACATATGTGTACTTGTGACACAGAGACGTAAACAATTTCTATCTAATTACCATCAGGGAGACGTGGGCACAAGATGAACATAAAGTGGGGCATCGATATTCACGGCTCCGGAACATTGTGGGAAGTCAGGCAGAATGGAAGCAGAAGAGGGAACTGTCATGATTAGGGATAATAATGGGATTGCAAGAAAATATTTGACTCAGAATATGAATCAGTATGATTTTAATTTCTGGGTATTGGGGTTCAGGAAACAGAACTGGTAGGGTAGGGTTATGGCATATATTGTTCGACACTGTATTAGCAGGGATTTGTTAGAATTTGCAAGGAAAGTGACTGGGATAATTGTGAGGGAATTCGATCTTCCTATCTCACTGTCTCATTGGTGGTGGGTCACAGACGAGGCTGCCTCAGGGTTTTTTGTAGGTGGTGTTAAAAGCGATGTGGCTTCCACAGACACTGATAAACTTCAGGCAAAAGGTGGTCATGGGAAGGGGATGGGTGGGGCATTTTTGTGGCATCACGCCCCTTGTGCTCTTTCCTCCTGGATTCACCTTTTCTCGATAGAAAGTCTCGAGGTGGTCAATACCATTCCCAATGCTCCTCACCCATTTTGGACAGTCTTGCCACAGCAATTCCCAGATATCGGTGGGAATCCTGCACTTCCATACTGAGGCCTTGTGGGTATCCCTGAAGCATGGCCTCTGTCCACCTTAGGCTTGTCTGCCGTTTCAGAGCTGGGAGTGCAGCACTTGCTTGGGGAGTGTGGTGTGTCATGAGGACGATGTATCTAGCCAATTGCAGCCGATCAATGTGGCGGGGGGAAGGTGGGTCAGCAACTCAATGCTGCGGATGTTGGTCTGTGTTGGAGCACGCTACTGTCAGTGTGTCTGTGGATGCCCTCTGTCTTGTGAGTGTTCAGAGTGAGACGTATGTTCTGGTATGTATCTGAAGAAGTGTTGACAATGGGTGGGAATACCTCTTCTGAGATTGTACACACACTCAAATACCATCCACGTACTGTAGCTAGAAGACATTGGGTTGAGGTGAACTTGGTTTTGGTTTGAAGGCGGGGGAGGTTGAATAATCTCCTGCTCGTTCTGGAGATGAACACCACTCCAGCAGGGAGATTTTGGGCGGTGAGATGAAGCATTTAAGTGAGGTAGTTCAGGAACAGCGTTGAGGCGATTACAAAGTCCTGCTTGTCACTGAACCGAACCGGGAATGGGGCGATGGGGAAACCACTTTTCATTACCATGACTTCCATGTCATCATCAAGCATGTAAAGGATGGGGACAAACTTCATGGTGTAGCCAAATCAGACAAGGACACTCCATGGCGTTTCCCAGATGGCGTGTGAAAATAGCATAGTGACGTTGACTGGCCATGTACAGGGGTTAGTACTGTTTTCTGCATTTCTCCTGCAGCTATCACACGGTGACAATCATGTCCATTCTGTCGCTCCGTGCCCGAAAGCCACACTGCGATTTCAGAAGTAGTTCCTCAGTGACAAGGATGAGACTGTTGAGGAGCACCTTGGCGATGACTTTTGCAAGAATTAACATCAGGGTCGATTCCTCTGTAGTTACCACAGTCAGAAAAGTTTCCTTTTCTGAAAATGTTTCCGGTGGTGACAAGTCGGAGCTCTCCCGGTATACTCTCCTCCTTCCAGGTGAGGTAGGCAACGGCATTCAGTTCCATTGGGAGCTCTGTGCCTCCGCAGTTCAATACCTCATCTGAAGCACTCTCTGCTCCAAAAGGCCTGATGTTCTTGAGCTGGCGGACGGCCTTCTCTATTAGAAAATTGCTGAGCCCGCGGTGCGTAGTGTGCTGTGGGATATGGTCAAGGACACACAGATCGATGGCATAGCCCTGTTTGTTGAGATCTCTAAAATGTTCCCCCAGAGTTGTTTGATTGCTTTTTGACTTTGATGAGAGTCACTCCGTCCTTTACAAGCAGTGGACTGGGGCATCAGGGATTTGGCTGATAACGTGGAATTCAATTAGAGTATGAGGTTTTACAGTGATCACTCCCAGAACACCCAACAATCTGAACTTGAAACAAAGCAAACTACAAGTGTATGAGAGAAGAACTGTCCAAGGATATTAGGCTGCACAGAATGACATGTATGGCTCTAAATTAACAGCAATAAAATATTCAACGAAAGGACATTCCATTGACACAGGTAAAACTTCAGCAAGAAAGACCAATCGGTGGCTCACTCAGGTCGTTTAGGATTATATTAAATTAAACGAGTTTTCGAAGCCAGTCAACAAAAACCAGCAATACTGAAGACAGAGTGTTTTAGATCTACCAAAGTAATAAAGCAGGTGTTAAGCAGAGAGCAATGTTTTTCCTAGTTAATGGAGTGTCCAGCAAGTGGAATCATTGTTGGACTTTAATGAGATGACAAGGGAGACTTAATGTGCTGGGAGTAATGGCTGATGTTCGAAGTGTGATAAGGATCTGAAATACGTTATAATACCCGTAGGAATTGTTCTGGCAGGAAGATTTCACAGATTTATGGAGGGCAATATTTACTGGAGTGTTTTAAAGAGATATGGTGTGTTATGCGATATAGGATGAATTACAAATGCAGAGCATGTTGTGGAACTCAAAACAGGTAATGGAGAAACAAAGTGCCAATAATGTTTAAATGTACTGGATATTAACAGGGCAGTACGGGATAAAGGAAGTTCGATATTGGGAGAAGCTGTTGGAACATGTGGATGCTTGTGCCTAAAGGCAAGGACAGCCAGATGGAAGACAGGGAGTGGAAGAAGAGAGGGACCTCGTGCTTGAGGAGGAAATGCCAACACATACGCTCAGAAAATTTGCAGCGGCACACAAAGATCACACACACCACTCTCTCTCTCTCTCTCACACACACACACACACACAATCTGCAGGATTAATATCAACTCCGCATTGGTGTCAGTTGTATGTTAAGTAGGGAGCGGAATATGTATTTTTATTTATACATTCATGGGATGTGTGCGTCACTGACTGGACCAGCTTTCATTACCCACTGCTATTTGAAAGAGGGCAGTTCAATGTCAGGCATATTGCTGTGGGTTCGGAAAGACATACCTAGGCCAAACCAAGCAAGAATGTAGACGTCCTTCCCTTGAGGATACAAGTGGACAAGATGAACTTTTCCTGATGACCAACAGTGTTTTATGGTTATCATTAGATGACTGTAAATGGTCTCGCCAATGTCCTGTAACGCCACAACATGGTACCCCAACTCCTCCACTCAATGCTCTGACAAATGAAGGTAAACGTGAAAAATTATTTCTTAACTACCCTGTCCACCTGTGAAACCACTTTCAATGAACTGCATACCTGCACCCTTAAGTGTGTATATTTGAAGACTCGAACCAGGGCTCTACCATTTCACTCAAGTAAATTTCAACAGCTGCTCCTGAGACCAGAGACCAATCTGATCAACATCCCATGAAAATCTTAGGAAACCTTCTTCACTTTTCACTCTAGCACAAATTTTATTGTCACCCACAATTTATTGCTAACTATGCCTCAGATATTCTCCTCCAAATTGTGGAAAATTTGTCAAATGACTTCTGAAAGTTCAAATAACCAATAGTGCTCTCTCCCAATCTTATCTATTCTGTCATTTATAGACGCTCCAAAACATAAAATACAACGGGTTCATCAAAAATAAATATTTTCTTTTCTACACTCATGCATCTACATTGTTTCCAACTCTCCAGTAATTGTTTGTCATATCATTTTTAATACATTCCAGAACGTTCCCGACTTACTGTCAGGCTAACACCTTTTGGTTTCAGAATGACTGCACAAAGGGTTTTGCGACTCCTTGTGTACCAACCTGAAAAATGTAGCTTAGAGGGTCAGCAAGTATTAGAGAAGGCAAATCAAATTTTGGCATTTATTACAAAGGCAATGGACTCTAAAAAAGGGAGGTATTTCTAAAACTATACAAGGTGCAAGTCAGGCAATACAAGAATATTACGAAAAGTATGAATGCCCGAAGGAAAGATAGTCTTGAACTGGAGGCAAGCCAGAGAAGGTGCAGTGCGCTGCTCTTGTGAATAGAGAGATTTTCTAATGGGAAGTGAGGAATTAGGTGGAACTTAAGGGAGTTTAAGAAAAATGAGAGAAAATTTTTATGAAACTTCCTAGATTCTGGGGTAGATTCTGTGTATTTAGAAAATAGAACATAAACATAGAACGTTACAGCGCAGTACAGGCCCTTCAGCACTCGATGTTGCGAAGACCTGTCATACCAATCTGAAGCCCATGTACTATTCCATGTACGTCCATATACTTGTAGAATGACGACTTAAATATACTTAAAATTTGCAAATCTACTTCCTTTGCAGCCAAGCATTCCATAGCCTTACTAATCTCAGAGTAAAGAAACTACCTCTGACATCTGTCCTATATCTATCACCCATCAATTTAAAGCTCTGCCCCCTCGTGCTCACCGTCACGATACTTGGAAAAAGGCTCTGCCTGAAGACCCAATCTAACCCTCTGATTATCTTATATAAAGAACAGTACAAGACAGCATTAGGGATGCAACCCACCATCGCTGCACATAACACATTGTTTCTACTGATATTATTATTATTATTATTATTATTTTATTATTATTATTACTGGCAGACGTTGCAACTCCCTGCACTTCCTGTCTTCAAGCGATCAATAAATCCTTCGTCTACTTTATATGATTCTAATCTATTATTACCTTCTTGAATATGGTTCACATTCGTCCATTGTCTTCCTGTTGATTTAGTTTTCTGAATGGCATTTCAAACACTTGGTAATATTTGCACTTCTATAATCTCCGTTGGCATCTTTCACTCTTCTAGTAAAAAATTCTACGACGCAAGTCTAGTTTAAAATTCGTCCCTCTCATCTTAAACCTCTGAAACCAACTATATGACAATTCCAAATTGAAAATTCGATTCCGATGATGCACACGATCCAAGCCTCTGCTAATATTTTATACGTGAACCAGGTCAGCCCTCAGTCTCCGACACCCCAACCTCTCATTATCGCTAACAAATCCTCATCCTGGCAACGTTCTCGTATACCTCGTTTGCATCCTCTCCAAAGCCTCCACACCCTTTCTGTAGTGTGCTGACAAGAAGTGGATGCATTATGCCAAATTTGGCGGAGCATGCGGTTTGCATAGCAAAATCATGAATTGCAGACTGTTACTTGTATTCTCATGTTGTGACCAGTAAAGGCAAACATACAATTCACTTTCATTGCCGTCTTATTCACTTGCATTGCTATTTTCAGGGAGCTATGGATTTACACACAAGTTCTCTCCGTATATCAATGCAGCTCAGTTCTCCGCCCGTTATAGTGCATTTCCCTTTTGCATTTGTAATCCCAGAAGGCAGCAACTCACACGTGTCTGGATTAGTTCAATTTATCATTTCTCTCCTGATTTTTCAAGCTTATCTTCATTCCGCTGCATCATTTCATATCCTTCCTCGTTATCCACAACTCCACCGAAATTGGCGTCATCTATTCGCACTGCTGACATTTTCTGTGCAAATCACTGATATAAATAACAACTCGGCGTTTCAGCACTGACCCTTGCAATACACCACTTTTAGATTAGGTTAGATTACTTACAGTGTGGAAACAGGCCCTTCGGCCCAACAAGTCCACACCGACCCGCCGAAGCACAACCCACCCCACTACATTTCACCTCTTCACCTAACACTACGAGCAACTTAGCATGGCCAATTCACCTAACCTACACATTTTAGGACTGTGGGAGGAAACCAGAGCACCCGGAGGAAAGCCACGCAGACACGGGGAGAATGTGCAAACTCCACAGAGTCGGTTGCCTGAGTTGGGAATTGAATCCGGGTCTCTGGCGCTGTAAGGCAGCAGTAGCTAACCACAGTGCCCAAAGGGAATCATCTCACACTTGTCCGCATTAAGCTCCATTTGCCACCTCTCAGTCCATCTCTGCAGCTTATCTCGATCTCTCTGAAACGTACTACATCCTTCGTCACTATCCACAACTCCACCGACCTTAGTGTCGTCTGCAAATTTACTAACCCACCCTTTTACACCCTCATCCAGGTTGTTTATAAAAATGACGAACAGCAGTGGACCCAACACCGACCTTTGCGGTACACCATTGGTAACTGGACTCCAGGATGAACATTTCCCATCAAGCACCACACTCTTTCAGCCAGCCAATTACTGATCCAAACTGCAATATCTTCCACAATCCCATTCCTCCGCATTTGTACAATAGCCTACTGTGGTGAACGTTATCGAACGGGGAGAAAGTGAGGTCTGCAGATGCTGGAGATCAAAGTTGAAACTTTATTGCTGGAACAGCACAGCAGGTCAGGCAGCATCCAGGGAACAGGAGATTCGACGTTTCGGGCACAGGCCCTTCTTCAGGCGTTATCGAACGCCTTGCTGAAATCCATATACACCACAGCAACCGGTTTAGTATCTTCTACCTGTTTGGTCACCTTCTCAAAGGACTCAATAACGTTTGTGAGGCACGCGCTACCCTTCACAGAACCGTGCTGACTATCACTAATCACATTATTCTTTTCGAGGTGATTATAAATCCTACCTCTTATTAACTTTTCCAGCACTTGGCCAACAACTGAAGTGAGGCTCAATTGTCTATAATTACCAGGCTTGTCTCTACTCTCATTCTTGAACAGGGAAACCACATTTGATGTCCTCCAGTCTTCTGGCATTATTCCTGTAGACCATGACGATCTAAATATCAATGCCAAAGGCTCGGAAATCTCCTCCGTCTTCCCAGAGAATCCTAGGATAAATCCCATTTGGACCAGGGACTTATCTATTTTCACACTCTGCAGGATTTCTAATACCTTCTCCTTGTGAACCTCAATCACACCTACTCTAGTAACCAGTGTCTCAGTAATCTCCTGGACAACATTGTCGCTTCCTAGAGGGAATGCTGTTGTAAAGTATTCGTTTAGTGCGTCCCCATCTCCTCTGACTCCACACACAACTTCCCACTACTATCCTTGATTGGCCCTAATCTTATTCTCGTCATTATTTTATTCCTTAAATACCTACAGAAAGCCTTAGTGCTTACCCTGATCCTATCCGCCAACAACTTCTCATGTCTCCTCCTGGCTCTTCTGAGCTCTCTCTTTAGGTCTTTCCTGGCTACCTTGTAACACTCAAGCGCCCTAACTGAGCTTCACATCTCATCCTAACATAGGCCTTTTTCTTCCTCGTGACCAGAGATTCCACTTCCTTCGTAAACCACGGCTCCCGCGCTCTACAGCTTCCTCCCTGGCTGACAGGTACATACGTATCTAGGACACACAGTAGCTTTTCCTTGAATATGCTCCACATTTCTAATATGCCTATCCGTTCCAGTTTCCTTCTCTATTCGATTCTTCCTAAATCTTGCCGAATCGCATCGTAATTGCCTTTTCGCCAGCTGTAACTCTTGCCCAGTAGTATACACCTATCCCTTTCCATCACTAAAGTAAACATAACAGAATTGTGACCTAAGTGCTCACCTACTTCCAAGTCTAACACCTGGCCGGGCTCATTACCCAGTACCAAATCTAATGTGGCCTCGCCCCTTGTTGGCCTGTCTGCATACTGAGTCAGGAAGCCCTCCTGCACACACTGGACAAAAACTGACCCATCTATAGTACTCGTACTATAGTGTTTCCAGTCAATATTAGGAAAGTTGAAGTACCCCATGACAACTACCCTGTCTCTCTCACTCCTATCGAGAATAATTTTTGCAATCCTTTCCTCTACATCTCTGGAACTATTCGGAGCCCTATAGAAAACTCCCAACAGGGTGACGTCTCCTTTCCTGTTTCTAACTTCAGCCCAAACTATCTCAGTTGACGAGACCCCAAACATCTTTTCTGCAACTGTAATACTGTCCTTGACCAACAATGCCACACCTCCCCCTCTTTTACCATCTTCTCCGTTGTTACTGAAACATCTAAATCCTGGAACCTGCAACAACCATTCCTGTCCCTGCTCTAAACATGTCTCTGCAACGGCCACAATATCAAAGTCCCAGGTACCAACCCAGAATGCTCATGGCGTTAAAGTAGGCACACTTCAAACAAACATCTTGCTTGCCGATGCCACCTTGTGTCCCTGAATCTTGATTTTGGGCCTCCCTACGCTGAACCTTTTCTATACCTGAACTACAATTTTGGTTCCCATCCCCCTGCTGGATTAATTTAAACCCAATAGCCTTCGCGAATTTCCCCCCAGGATATTGGTACCCCTCTGGTTCAGATGAAGACCATCATGCTTGTAGCGGGCCCACCTAGCCAAGAAAGAGCCCCAATTATCCAAGATTCCAAAACCTTCCCTCCTACACCATCTCTGTAGCCATGTGTTCAACTCCCCTCTTTCCCTATTCATTGCCTCACCAGCACATGCCACGGGCAACAAACCAGAGACAATGACACTGTTCGTCGTAGCTCTAAGCTTCCATCCTAGCTGCCTTAATTTCTGCCTTAAATCCCCATCTCTCTTCCTACCTGTGATGTTGCGCCTTAAGGATCCCAAAAACACGATCAGAGACATCACGAACCCTGACTCCTGGGAGCCAACACCACAACCGCGAGTCTCTCTCGTCCCCTTTTTATCCCCGTAACTATGGAGTCCCCAAAGACTGCTGCTCTGCTCCTCTTCCCGTTTCTCTTATGAGTAGCAGGGACAGACTCTGTGCCAGAGCCCTGTACCACACTGCTTTCCCCTGGTAAGTCATCCCCCCGCCCCCAACTTTATCCAAAATGGCATACTTATTGTTGAGGGGAATGGTCACAGGGGATCCCTGCACTGTCAGCTGGTTCCCTTTCCGTCCCCTGACTGCAACCAATTTGCCTTTTTCTTGTACCTGAGGAGTGACTACCGCCCTGTAATTCCGCTCAATAACCGCGCTGCCTCCTGAATAATCTTTAGTTCATCCAGCTCCATCTCCAGTTCCCTAACGTGGTTTTCGATGCGCTGAAGTTGGGTGCACTTCCCGCAGATGTAGTCAGCAGGGACACTAGTGGTGACCCTTACCTCCCACATTCTGCAGGAGGAAAACCTCGTTACCTTACCAATCTGGCGCACAGGTCCATGATTTTGGTTAGAGGAGGAGGATGGGTGGGAGACACTACCCGAGTAGTGATTCGGGTGAAGCAAACACACAAATATATGTCTTCCCAGAAGTCCTTCGCTCGTCTGGCAAAATGGAAGCCCAACTCCCGATGTAAGTCCCTTTTAATGCGGGAAAACTCAACCTTCCCGGGAGCCCTCGCTTAACCTCTCCCTCTCTCCTCGCCGCTCTGGCAAAATGGAGGACGCACTGCGTCCAGACATTAATGGGTTACGAGGTGAGGACCTGGGAGTAGTATTCTTGTTGCACTTGAACGGGTGGGGTTCTAGGCCAGAAATGCGGGAAGTTCATGAAATTCACTGGAGGGTGTTGTTGACCATGTTGGAGGGGAAATTACGGTCCTGAAAATAAGAGGCCTTCTGCGATGTCCTGGATTGAAATTGATCCTCTTGTGAGCAGATATGGGGGATGGGATGAGTTGTAGTCCAGGCAGCTGTCGGAGTCGGTGGGTTTGAAATAGATGTCCATGTTGAGTTGTTCCTCGGAGACATAGAGGTCCAATAGTGGGAGGGGGATGTCAGAGATGGTCCAGGTTAACTTGTGGTCAGAGTGGAAAGTTTTGCTAAAGTTGTTGATCATTTCAAAATCCTTGTGGATAAAAGAGATGGTGCCGATGCAGCCATAAATACACTGGAGGAAAAGGTGGGTTGTTGTGCCTGCGTAACAGTGGAAAATAGACTGTTCCATGTCTCATCTGATCCAAACTACCATGAGGAGACTTAACAAATGCACCGGTAAAGTTCATGTCAACAATATGTATTGCCTGAGCCTCAACAACCATCATTGTCAGTTTTTTGGTTTCCGTTGCGTCAGAAAGTGTAAACGGGCAGACAGTCCCAGCAATGGCTCTCATTCAAGATGGAGTTGAGGAGGAATTTCTTCCCTCTGGGTGGTAGTGAATCTTTGAGATTTCTTACTGCAGAGGACTTTTGAGATTGTGTCATTAAGAATATTTATATAGAGCCGACATTGTCACATTTTAATTAATCAGTGAAACAAGGCTGACGAGGGAAAGGTGGGAAAGTACAGTGGAGGATTACCGGATCAGCCATGATCTCAAACAACAGCAGGGCATACTCAGTGGACCAAATGGCCTAATTCCACTCCCAAGTATCATGATTTTAACTCAATCTGATTCGAACTCAGAAAATATTCCATAATATTGTGTTTCACTGCTTACAAATAGGAGATAGGATACTTGCATTGATTGAAATTACAAAGATCGAGGGGACTGGACGAGATCCAAGACATATGTATGGATGTAGGCTAGTGGTCATTAGAGACTACATTGAGCAGAATGTGGAGACTTTTGGGGGAATCAAGGTTGCAGAAATATTAATGCCATGTTGTGACGTCTGTAGAACTTTCCAGCGACATAGAGCATGTTATGAACTGCAGAATATTATACGAACAGGAAGAGTGGTATGGAACAGAGTATGTTAGATGGCAGGGAGGGAGATATCGACTGGAAAATGTTACATGGACAGTGAGGATGGTATGCACTGTAGAATACTACAAGGATAAGGAGAATAGTATGGGCTGATGAACGTCATAGGGCTGGAAGGTATAGAATGGATTGGAGAATATTATAGGCAAAGGGATGATGCATGACGTGGAGAATGTTACAGGGACAGGCATGGTTATATCTGACTGGAGAACTTTACAGGGATAAGCAGCACCGTATGGAATGGAGAATGTCACAATGCTGGGAAGGATTGTTTGAACTGGAGAATGTTGCAGGGATAGGAGATGATATGGACTGGAAAATATTACAGGGCTCGTGAGGAATGTATGCACCGGAGAATATTACAGAGATGCGGAATAAGGTTTGGATTGGAGAAGGATACAAGATAAGGAGGATGGTAATGGACTAGAGAATGGTTCAGGAATGGGAGGTGATATATACTGGAGAACGGTGCAGGGGTAGGAAGGATGGTCCGAAGTGGAGACTATTACAGCAATAGGCAAGATGGAAAGGACTAAAGACCATTACTGGGAGAGGGAAATGCTATGGTGTGGAAAATGTTACATGGATAAAACGAGTGGTTTGCACTGTAGAATTTACAGGGATTAGGTGGATGGTATGGAGTGGAAACTAAGACAGAAATAGGGAGGATGGCACGGGCTGAAGACAATTACAGGTGCAGGGAGGATTGTATTAACTGGCGAATATGACAGGAACGTGGAGTACGGTATGGTTTGGAGAAATTTACAGGGGTAGGCAGGATGGTACAGACTGGTGAACATAGCAGTGACAGAGATGATGGTAGGGACCGAAGAATTCTACAGGGATAGAGAGCGTGGTATGGACCCGAGAATGTTCCCAGTGTAGGGACGATGGTATGAACTGGAGAATTTTACAGGGATAGAGAAGCGGAATGGACTGGAAAATATTACACCTCAGGGAGTGTGGTATGGACGAGTGAACATAAAAGTGACAGGGAGGATGGCATATACTGCAGATTTCTGCAGGAATGGGGAGATGATATGGACTGTGGAATACTCGATGGATAGCGAGAATGGTATGTGCAGTAGAATATTACCAGGATAGAGAGGATTTTGTTGGACTGGAAAATGTTGCAGGAATAGGGAGGATATTATCGACTAGAGAATCTTAGAAGGATAGGGAGGGTGATATGGGATGGAGAATAACACAACACTGAAGTGTGGTAGGGACTGGTGTTTGTTAAAGGGATATGGAGGATGGTTTGGACTGGAGAACATTATAGGAATAGCAAGGATGGAATGTAAAGGAAAACATTACAGAGATAGGGAGGATGATATGGACTGAGGTATGTTACAGGGATAAGGAGGATGGTGTCGAGTGGAGAATAATACAGAAATAGGAGGATGGTATAAACTGGAGAGTGGTATGGCCTGGAGAATGTTACAATTATCGGGAAAATTTTATGGACTGGCATATGTTACATGGATAGTGAGGGTAGCATGATCTGGAGAATGTTACAGGATAGCGAGGGAGGTATAAACTTGAGAGTGTTGCATGGACGCGGAGACTGGCATTGATTGGAGAATATTACAGATTTGAAGGATAGTATGGACTGGAAAATGCTACAGGGACAGGGAGGGTGGTATGAACTTGTGATTGTTAGAGAGTGAAATGAATGCATGCACTGGAAGATTTTACTGAGAGAGTGAGTCTTTTTCATGCTGGAAGATGTGACAGGGATAGGAAAGCTTATTATAATTGGGAGAGGCTGCATTCAGAGAGAATGTTGTGAGGGAATAGAGTCCCTTGCGGTATTTTGATGGGCCACAGTGAGAGGAGCTGTTTAAGGACATAAGGAGGATACAACTGCCCAAAGTCGTCACACCGCTAGGGAGGCATATCACATCTATTGGAGGTTACACAGGATGGACATTGTCAGTGTTTGAAGAGGTTACACAGATTGCGATCATTATAAGGGCTGAACTAGATTACACTGATCGGGATGGGTTTAGAGACTGAAGAATGTCAAGAAAAATTGAGCGTTGCAATGGTGAGAGAAGGCGTCAGCAATGTTGAGATATGACAATGAAGGAAGTTACCCTGTAGGGTCTGGTGGGGATGACGTAGAGAAGGAGTTGCAGTGACTGTGGGCATTTGCACAGACAGGGAGAGTACAAGTGTAAGGCAGAGTTTACATGGAAAGGTAGAATTGACGAGGCTGCAAGAGATTACAGAAGTGAGGAAGGTTGCATCAATCGAATGATGTTCACAGGCAGAGACTGAGCAGCTCACCATTGTATGAGTCTGGAAGACGTCATAGAGTTGGGAATCTTATGGAGACTGGAAACGCTGGAGACAGTCATAGAGAGCGAGAAAAGTGTAAGGCCTGGTGGAGCTTCCACAAATCTGGAGAGTTGTAGGGACATAATAAAGCATAAGTAGCGTTGACGAAGGGGAAGTTTGTTAGAGAGATAGTGAGGGCTATAGGAGTTAGTAGGCATTGCGAGGGTCCAGAGGATATTCAGCAGATAGGAATGGTTATTTGGAGTTGCAGTACCTTCCGGAGAAAGAGGGTTCACGGGAACAGGGAGAACTGTAGCGATTGGAGGACACAAAGATGGCAATGGCTGTAGGAGAAACTAAAAGCTGGGAGCACTGTCGAAGCTGGATGTTTCACAGCGATGAGGCGGATTGTACGAGTGTGTGACGTTTACATAATTAAGGAGGTGTGTAACATTCCCAGTAATTAGTGACTTGGAGTACGGTCCAGAATATAGCAGGTTTCAGAATTTAGGAGGAATAGAGCAACAGGAAGTTGTTGAAGAAACATAGAAGGATATCGACTTCTAATCTGAGGTCCTGTGTCACCTGGGTGTCATCAGGATGAGAGCTGACCTCGTTAAAATATATGGATTCGCAGGGGAAATTAACGGGTGGATGCTGAAAGGATGTTTTCTTCCTCCTATGGGAGAGGCAAACAAGCACACTCAGTTGGACGAAGAGATTTCTCACATAAAATGGAGAAGGGGACATTTTATTATTCAGTGACCTAAAGCTACTTCAAGTTTGTTTCTCCACAGCACCTAGGAATGTGACAGGATAACAAAGAACAAGTTCATTACGGACTGCAGAATATAACAGACGAAGGCCAGGCTTGAAGGACTGGTCGTGGTTCGAAAGAGGGAAGACGTTCAGCAGCAGAAAGGGGTTACAGTGATGGTGTCCTGTCGGGACTGGAGAACAGAACAGACTCAATCAAAGAGAGGGTGGATAACTATATAGAACAAGGCCAGAGAAAATAGGAAAGCCCGAAGCTCTCTATCTGTCATTTACTCAGTGAGCTACTCTCACCCGTTCTGGTGTCAAGCCCCACATACAATCAGCATGAGTTTTCCAACCTCAGATCGCAGTGCACTAACCTCTGACCAAGTCGGTGAGATACCATCGGATATGTATTTACAGTGTTACAGACTGCCCACAAACACACCATTTCTGTTATAATCACCATTCATACTCTACCAGGCAAAGAAAATGAACAATCACATTCATTGGTGATATAGTCCTCTGAATGACAGCCCACAGAAAAGAACAGAAACTACAAAACCTCTCTGCATTGTTCAAGGTGAATGAGAAAGGTTTCATTCTCTCCACTAGGAAACACATTCCTGCAACTCACGAAACTGGCACTTAAAAATAATGAAAAGAAAGAATATTCCAGTCGAAATCTTGATGAGGTGAGCTCTGGTCAGTCATGCAGATTGGAAGGTTACATGAGCAGCACCAGGTCAGTATCAGGTGCACATTCATAATGGGCAAATAGATTCATATCTGAACTCACATCTCTGAGCCTGAATCTAAAGCTTTGCTCACCCATTCGAGTAAAGATTTCCAGACGCAACTCAATAAGATCCCAGTCTTGTGCATTTACAGCCACAAACTATATTGTTGTTTAAACCCAAGATCCAATCTAAAAAAAATTATCATTCAGGTTGCAACATCCTTCAGATTCCACAACCCATTCTTGGTCCCATTCAGCAGGTTCTATGAATCCCGCTACATCTAACCTCCTGCAGGATCCATAACCCTTCTTACATTTGTGCCATCCTTAGTTTCTGAAGCCCTTCGTACCTCCGTAGCTTGTTCTGGACGCTACAACTTTTACTTACTCTGCAGGTTTCCCCAGAGGAGTACTTGAAGTTGGAGGAGATTACAGAGATAGGGAGGGATATCAGGAGAGGAGGGCATTTCAGGCATTAGGAAAACTGCTGTGGTAAAAGGAGGCTTTTGGAATTGTGAAGCTTCATGTTGATTAAGGTGTTTCTTGTGGTAGGGAGGGTTTTAGAGGAGGATGACATTTACACTGATGTGGTGTAGGTGATGGACTGATTATGAGATGAGTAGATGGATGGAGAAGCTGGTGGAGTTCATTGAAAGGCTGAGTGAAAGCGACTGGAGGAAGTTTCATAGATAGTGTGTCTTCCAGAAACTGGATTGCGAGATTCACAGGCATTAGAGTGCGTTCTAAAGATGGGGGGTGTTGCATGATCCTGAGAGGATTGCACAGATTGGGAGGATTGTAGGGTCTACACACATGGATATTTTTGTTGAGACTAGAAGATATTACATTGATTGGTCACGTTTTATAAGCTGCAGGAGTCCAGGGAAACAGGGAGGCTTGAATTGATAGGAGGAATTTACAGAGAGAGGGAACTATTTCGGACAGTAGCATGTTGCAGGTAGAACATAGAACAATACAGTGCAGAAAGGGCCCTTCCGCCCTCGATGTTGCGCCGTCCAGCGAACGAATCTAAGCCCATTCCCCAAACTATCCCACGACATCCATATGCTTTTCCATGGACTGTCTAATAGTCCCTAAATGTAGCTGAGTTAACCACATTGGCAGTCAAGGCATTCCACGCCATTCTCCCTCTCTGAGTAAAGAACCTGCATCTGACATCAGTCTGAAATTCTATCACCCCTCATTTTGCAGCTGTGCCCCTCGTACAAGCCGACGTAATCATCCGAGAGAAAAGATTCTCACTGTCCACCCTATCTAATCCTCTGATCTTCTTATATGTCTCTATTAATTCCCCGATTAGCCTGCGTATTCCAATGACAACATACCCAAGTCCCTCAGCCTTTCCTTATAAGACCTTCTCTCCAGACCAGCCAACATCCTGGTAAATCTCCTCCGCACCTTTTCCAATGCTTCCACATCCTTCCTGCAATGAGGCGACCAGAACTGTACACAATAATCCAAGTGAGGCTGCACTAGCATTTTGTACATTTGCAGCAAAACATCACGGTTCTGGAACTCAGTGCCTCTATCAATAAGAAATAATACACCGTATGCCTTCTTAACAGCACTATCAATCTGAGTGGCAGCTTTCAGGGATTTATATACATGGACAGCAAGATCCCTCTGCACATCCACACGATCAAGAATCTTTCCATTGACCCAGTATTCTGCCTTCCTGTTATTCTTCCCTAAGTGAATCACCTCACGTTATCTGCAATGAACTCCATTTGCTAACTCACAGCTCAATTCGGCAGTTTATACCTGCAACATTCTTCCACCCTGACCAGGCCTCCACAGACTTTAGTGTCATCTGCAAGCTTACTAAATCATCCACTGCCTGCGTCCAAGACAGTTATAAAACTGACACACAACCAAATTAGATTCTTGTGGCACACCGCTAGAACCGGACTCCAGTCTGAGTACTTTCAATCAACCGCCACTCGTTGCCTTCTTACAGAAAATCAGTTTCTACTCCAAATTGCTCAATCACCTCAATCCTATCCCTCCACGTTTTCTCCAATATTCAACAATGTGGAACCTTATCAAAGACTTTCTTGCAATCCATGCACACCACGTCAACTGCCATACCCTCATTCACATGCTGGGTCACCTTCTCAAAAAGATCAATGAGGATGGTTAGGCACGACTTGCCCGTGCCGAAGCCATGTTGACTACCTCCAATCAAATTGTAGCTTGCTCGATATTATAAATCCTATCTCTTATAATCACTTCCAAAACATTTCTGAGAACAGACGTAAGGCTCACTGGTCGATAATTACCTGGGTAAACTCTGCTGCCCTTCTTGACCAAGGGCACAACCTCTGCAATCCTCCAGTCCTCTTGTACTCAACCTATAGACAACGACGACTCGATGATCAAGCTCTAAGTCTCCGCTTTCGCCTTCCCAGCTTCCCGGAGAATCCATGGATAAATTCCATCCGGCCTAGAGTATGTAGCTACTTTCACATATTCCAAAACTGATAACACCTCCTCCTTACTGACCTCAATCTTTACAAGTCTACTAACTCGCATTTCCACCTTCTCCTCCACAATATTCTCCTTTTCCTGAGTTAAAACAGGTGTGCCCTTTTTGCTCTTCTTAACTCTCTCTTTACACCCTTCTCGCTATTTTGTAACTCTCCAACGCCTCATCTGAAGTGTCTTGTCTCAATGTCACATAAGCCTCCCCCTTCCGCTTAACAAGAGATACAATTTCTTCAGTTTGCCACGGTTCTCTCCCCTTATTACTACCTCCCTGCCTGACAGGTATATACCTATCAACGACGCGCAATATCGGTTCCTTAAACCAGCTCCACGTTTCGACTGTCCCCATCCCCTGCATTTTGTTAACCCATTCTATGCCTCCTCTGTTCTGCCTCAACCGCATTATAATTGCCCTTCCCCCATTTATAACACTTGCCTTGTGGCATGTACATGACCCTTTCCATGGCAAACCCAATCGTCAGCGAATTATGGTCACTCTCACCAAAGTGCTCACCTGCAACGATATCAAAGGTCCAGCCTGGTTCATTACCAAGTACCAGATCCACCGTGGCCTCCCCTCTTGTCAGCCCTTCGACATACTGTGTCCGGAAACCCTCCTGCACATATTTTACAAAAAAACAACTGATCCATCTAATGCTATTATAGCATTTCCAGTCTATGTTGGAGAATTTAAATCTCCTATAATGACCACCCTGTTCCTCTCACTCCTGCGAAGAATCGTTTCGCCAATCCTCTCCTCCACATCCCTGTAAATTTCCAGAGGCCTATGAAACTTTCCCAGCAGTGATAACTCTCCTCTTCTGTTTCTAACTTCAGTCCATAACACCTCAGTAGACGAGTCCTCGTGAAAGATTCTTTCAACCACCATTACACTGTCCTTGACTAACAAAGCCACATCTACCCCACCTTTATCGCCTTGACTGATGTTAATGAAATATCTCAACACTGGAACCTACAATATCCATTACTGACCTTGCTCTATCCGTGTACCCGCAAAGACCACAAAACCGAATTCCCAGGTACACATCCATGGTGCAAGCTCACCTACCCTTTTCCGGATCCACCTGCCGTTAAAATAGACACACTTGAAACCAGCTTGCTGTCTGCCAGCACACTCGTGGAACCGTGAAATCCTCCCCTCTCAGATGAGAAAACACTCACTTTCATCGCTGAGAGGAAAATAAGTTCTCCTTTCCCAGACACTTCTGCTCTCCAATGTTAGCATTTAAAGATCTTAATTAGTGACTCACCTCTCCTGACAGTCCCCTGGTCCAAGCTCTCATTCTACCGAATGCTGAAAACAAAAAAAAAAACTGATATGGAGGGTCGTGCGGGATGAGAAAGTTAAGGGGATAGTTTTTGTGTCTGAAAGAGATTTTACAGATTCGGACCACTGAGGGGACTGCAATATTTTCATGGATAAGGTAATTTCAAGGCTACGGAGAAGATATGCAGATAATGAAAGATGCCGGATTGAAGGCAAACACACAGGCATGGACAATTTTTTGGGAGAGGCAAATTCCAGTGATTGGGGCTACTCTCCGGAGTTTTCGTTGATAAGGAAGGTTGTATATATTGGAGAAGTTTACACTGATGTAGACAGTGTTTGGAATTCCAAAAATTGACGGAGGTAGATATTGTTACAAACGGCATTATAGGAACTGGAGAGGACTACCGCCATATGGAGGGCTGTAAATTTGCGAAGACGACGAGATCATCAGTTTCAGGCTGGGGTGTGGCGAAGTTGGAGTGATCATCAAATTTGTCCCATCTCAACGACTTTCTTGCTATCGAGAGGGACGGGAACAATGACAGTAAAAGAGAAGTTTATACAATCCAGATCACTTTACACAGTTTTATGGCATGCTGTAGAGCATGCCAATGTGACCTTTTTTCTTCATTATTCTATTCTGTTATTAAGGATTGTACTGAGGTACTCAGTACCTAAGATGACACCGTGTGTTGCTGACATTGTTGCACTGCATCTGATCTTGAAACTGAAGAGCCAATACCTAGTCACCTGTGCAAATTAGATGGCGCTGTAAGTTGGAAGTTAAAAACTTTTCTCGCCAATCAATTGAATGCATGTTGCAATAAAGTTAATTCATTCATATGAAGATTACACTCCAAGGAAGAATCCTAAGGGCAGGAATAAGTGTCAGTCATATGGTGTGTTGTAAGGACTAGATAAGACTACATAGGCAATGAATGTATTACTGACTGTTTACAGAATTCCGGATAACAGTGGGAAACAGGAACGGTTCAAGGTATAAGGATTGTTCACAGGAGGATGATACAGTAATACAGAGTATTGCAAAGATAGGCGAGTTCACAAAGTTGACAAGGATTTTCGGAACAGGATGAGGATACAGTCACAGTCGAGTATAAAAAACAGGAGCAGGCTATATTGCCATTGATTATTAGAGGTACTGGAGGAGGTCACAGCATTAGGAGGGAGGTTATAGCTCTAGCCGATTACAGAGGTAGTGTCAGATGTCGAGACTGGATGAAGTTAGCAAGACTGAGGATTGCAGAGTTTGCAAGCAGTTTTCAGACTGACCAAGGTTACAAGCAGAGAGACTACGATGTTGTGGGTTTCTCAGAGGCAGGAATAGTTGCTTGATGTTCCAGGGTTTAGAGCATTTAAAAACAACAGGGAGGGTGCATGAAGAGTATGGGGTGTAGCATTGCTAATCAGAGGGTGTATCACAGCAACAGAAACGAAGGTTTTGATGGCTTGTTTACTGAGTCAGTATGGGTCGAAGTTAGGAACAGCAAGGGAACAGCCACCATATTGGGGGTTTTCTACAGACCACCTAATAGCGTTCGAGAGATTGAAGAACTCATACGTGGGCGGATTCTGGAAAAATACAGATGTAGCAGGATTGCTGTTATGGGCAATTTTAACTTTTTCAATATCGGCTGGAAACTCCCAAATGCAGATGGATTAGATGGACACGTTTTTGTCAGGTATGTTCAGGAGGGTTACCTTACTCAGTATGTGGTCAGGCCGACGAAGGAAGAGGCCATTTTGGATTTGGTGGTCCGCAATAAGCCAGGACAGGTGTGAGATCTCGCGGTGGGAGAGCACTTTGGTGACAGTGATCACAACTGTCTCACATTTGCCAAAGCCTTGGAGAAGGAAAGGAGCAGTTACCGAGGGAACATATTTAATTGGAGAAAAGGAAATTATGACGCCAGCGAGCAGGAGTTGGGAAGTACAGACTGGGAGCAATTGTTCCAAAGAGAGGGCACAGCAAATATGTGGAAACCATTTAAGGAGCAATTGTTGCCTGTGATGTACGAATTCATTCCTCTGTTACAGATAAGAAGGGTAAAGATTAAGAAAACTTGAATGAAGAGAACAGAGGAGTTTCTCGTCCAAAGGAATAAGGCACCTTATGTAAGTTGGAGGAGGCATTGATCGAGCACAGCATTAGAGGATTGCAGGCTTGCAAGAAAGAAGCTCAGAAATGGACTGAGAAGAGCCAGGAGGAAGCACGACTAAGGCTTGCCATGAAGGATTGGGGGAACACAAAGGCATTTTACTCATAAATAAGGCATAAGAGAATGACCAGGGATAATGTAGGGCCAATTAGGGAATTTGTGTGTAGAATCTGAGCAGATAGTGGAGACCTTAAATAAGGTTTTTGCTTCGGTTTTCATAAAGGAAAGGGACCTTGTTGCGAATGAGAAATTTGAGGAGCTGGGATACAGGCGTGACCAGATCAAGATTGATGAAGTTGATGTGATGGAATTTTTGGAAAACCTTTAAGATTAATTAACCCCTAGGGCGAGACCAGATTTATCCCAGGTTGCTCCGGGAAGCGAGAAAGGATGTCGTTAAGCTGCTGGCGAGGATATTTGCCTCCTCACTGTCCACGCGTTTCATACCGGATGATTGGAACGAGGCGAATGTTGTTCTTTTCAAGAAGGGTAAAAGGGAAATCCCTGCCAATTACAGACCAGTCAGTCTTACCTTTGTGTTCAGCAAACCTTTGGGAAGATTTCTGAGGGATATGATTTATTACTATTTGGCAATAGTATTATTTAAGCAGTCAGCTTGGCTTTTTAAAGGACAGGTCCTGCCTCACAAACCTTATTGAGTTTATGAGAAGGTGACAAGACAAGTCGACGAAGGTCGAGCATTGTATGTGGTGTATATGCACTTCAGCAAGGCAATTGATAAGGTTTTCCATGGTGGGCTCATTTATAAAGTAAGGAAGTATGGGATACAGGGAGATTTGGCTATCTGGATTCAGAATTGGTTGGCTGACAGAAGGAAGAGTGGCTGTAGATGGGAAGTATTCTGCCTGGAGATCAGTGATGAGTGGGGTTCTGAAGGGCTCCGTTTTGGGCCTCTGCTCTTTGTAGTTTTTATAAATTACTTGGAACAGGAGGTTGAGGGGTGGGTTAGTAAATTTGCACATGACACAAACGTTGGAGATGCCGTTGATAGTATCGACGGCTATTGCAGGCTGCAGCGCGACATAGACAGGATGCAGAGCTAGGCTGAGAAATGGCAGTTGGAGTTCAACCTGGACAAATGCGAAATGATGCATTTTGGTACGTCGAACTCGGATGCCGAATGTAGAAATAAAGACAGGATTCTTGGAAGTGTGGAGGAGCGGAGGTATCTGGGTATACAAGTAGATAGTTCCCTCAAAGTTGCCACCCAAGTTACAACCATTTAAGAAAGCATATGGTGTTTTTGCTTTTATTATCAGGTGGATCGAGTTTAAGAGTCGAGAGGTTTTGCTACAGCTCTACAAGTCCCTGGTGAGACCACACTTGGAATATTGTGTCCAGTTCTTGTTGGCCTTCTATAGGGAAGATACCGAGGTTTTGGAAAAGGTGCAAAGAAGGTTTACCAGGATGCTGCCTGGAGTGGAGGGCTTGCCTTATGAAGAAAGTTTGAATAGCCTCGAACTTTTCTCTTTGGTGATCAGGAGGAAGAGTGGAGATCTGATCGAGGTATGCAAGATAATGAGAGGAGCAGATAGAGTCAATCGCCAGAAACATATCCCCCGGGCAGTATTGACTGGTACAAGTGGTCATAGTTTTAAGATATTAGGAAAAAGGTATAGAGGGGACGTCAGAGGTAGGTTCTTTACGCAGAGAGTTGTGAATGCATGGAGTGCGTTGCCAGCAGTGTTGGTGCAATTAAAGTCATTAGGGGCATTTAAGAGACTGCTGGACATGCACATGGATAGCAGTGAGCTGTGGGGTGCGTAGGTTAAGTTATTATATTTTGAATTAGGATGAAACCTCGGCACAACATTGTGGGCCTAAGGCCCTGTTCTGTGCTGTACGTTTCTAAGTTCTATGTTCTAATTACTCTGGACCGGAATAGGTGACAGTGATCAGTAGGAATTTACGGATTCACGGATGGTTTCAGTGACTACAGGCGGTTACAGAGTCAAGAAGTCTTAGTAGTGACGGAAGGAGGTCACAGAGATAGAAAAGATTTCCGATACTGGGCGAGGTTTCAGATAAACGGAAGGGTTAAGTCGCTTCATAATGTTATACAAAGGGCGTATTGGCAGGAAAGGTTACAGGGTTACATACAGATAAGGGGAGTTATTGTGATGGTAGACGTTTAGAGGGAAAGAGGTGCTGCAGTACAGTGTGGAGGAGTGCTGAATGGACAGGAGAAAATAATAGTGATATCATGTGCTGGAGAGGCTGGGGAAAGATACACAGTTCGGGAGGTTTGCTAAGAGCTGCAGGGTGTTACAGAGACACAGTGGACTGAAGATAGTTGACAAGATGACAGGAGTAGATGTTTTGGGAATAATCATCATGATTCTGTAAGTTTCAAAGTCCTGATGGAAAGCGACAAAGCCTGTGCAAAATTTAAGTGTTTAAATTTGCACTTTGGCGAAGTGACCACAATTCCATTAGCTTGAAAAGAAAACTATGGAAAAGTACAGGCTTGGTTCACAAGTGAACGTTATAAACTGGGGCAAGACAAATCTTGAAAGTATTAGAAATAAATTGCTAAAAGTTGATTGGGGAGTCTATTTGCAGGGAAAAGGAAGTCTGGGAAGTGTGAATATTTTAAAACTGAGATGAAATGAGCGTTCAGCGCCAGCATGATTCTGTTCGTGGGCAGATCAATGCTGACAGATTTCGGAAACACTGGCTGACTATTGAGAAACAACATGGATGAGTTGGACCGAAAGTGTTATTTCCGTGCTCTACATCTCTATGACTCAATGTTTTCAAATGAGTCCACGTCATAGAAGAGGACATGCTGGAGTTTTTAAAATACAAAGGTAGGTAAATCCCGAGGACCTGACCAAGGGTCTCTCATGACATTGTGGGAAGCCAGGGAAGAAATTGACGGGCCCTAGCCGAGATATTTGACAGCCAGGTGTGGTGTGATGGAAGACTGGAGGGAGGCATAGTGGACAGTGAAGGAGGTTTTCTTTGATGACAACGGTGTCTTGATGAAATGCGTGAATGGGCTGAAAAACCGTAAATATAGTTATATCTGAAAAAATGCGAGGTCATGTATTTTGGTACAGCAAACAAGTGTCGGGAATATACAATTAATGGAAGGCCTTCAGTAGTGTCCTAGAACATAGGGATATAATGGTACAGGTATATCATTATTTGAATTTTGGTAACATGGAAAGACAGATTGGTTAATAAAAAAGTACTTGACACACTTCACATCACTATACAGTTCCTTCGAGAAGAAGAGTTGGGAGGTCGTGTTGAGTTTGTACTGGACATTGTTGAAACCTCTTCTGTAATACTGTGTGCAGTTCTGTTCGGCCAGTTACAGGATGGATTTTCTTTTAAGCTGGAGAATGTTCAGATGAGATTTACCGGGATGTTGATGTATATGGAAGGTTTTAGTTACAAAGAAATTCTGGATAAGTTAGAACTTTTTCATTTGAGTTTGGTGGTTAATAGGCGAGCTTACAGATGTTCATAAAGTAATGAGGGGGTATAGATAGAATTAATGGCAGTTGTCTTTTCCCAAGGACAGGGGAACAACAAGACGAGGAGCTCCATATTTAACGTTAGTGAGAGATTTAAATAAAAAGACACGAGGGACAAATTTTTACATAGAGGGTGGTTTGTGTGTAGAATGAACTTTCCAAGGAAGGCGTGAATGTGTGGCCAATTACAACGTTTAACAGGAATTGGGAAAGTTTGAAGGGATATGATCCAGGAACAGTCAGCTGTGTCAAGACTAGTTTTAAATTATGATGTACGGAACAGTTCGTTACCGGGCTGTATGACTATGACTGTGAATATAGATTTTTGCCAATATTTAAGAAGGACTGCAAGGGAACTACAGACCGATGAGCCAGACTGCAGCATGGGTACGTTGTTGGAGATCATTCTGATAGATGGGATTTACATGCATTTGGAAACACAAGGACTTATTACTGAGAGTCAGCAAGGTTTTGTGTGTGGGAAGAATTATCTTACAACCTTGAGTGAGTTTGTTAAAGATCTGACCAAGAAGATAGATGAAGGCAGAGCAATAGACGTAGATTTTGGATTCAGCAAGATCTTGGACAGGTTTTGACATGGTACACTCGTGAATAGGTTTCGACCACATGGGATCAGGGAGAGGTAGCCAATTGGATACAAAATGGGCTTGACGGTCGGAGACAGAGGGTGACTGTATTGTTGTTCGGACTGGAGGCCTCTGATCAATGGAGTGTCGTACAGGTTTGTGCTGGGGCACTGTTGTTCACCATGTACATAAACGATTTGGGTGGTTATATCGGAGTCATAGTTAGTACGTTAGTGTCCAGTGAATATAGTTATCGAAGGGGATCTTGATAAACTGGGCCACTGGGCCAAGAAATGAAAGATGGAGTTTCATTCAGGTGCTGGATTTTGTTAAGGTAATCCAGGGAGGACTAATACAGAAAATGTTTGGGCCCAAGGCAGTGTTGTCGAACAGAAAGAGACCAAGGGATGCAGTTATACTGTTCCTTGGAAGAACCATCACAGGTATTCAGGGTGGGGGAGGTAGAATTTGGCGCGCTTGCCATCATTGTCAAGAACACTCAGTACACGAGTTGGACATACCTCTAACATTGTCCTCAATATTTTCCTCGGGCCTAGAAGGCCACGGGGCAAATTATGAATATTTATAAAACCATGCGGGATTTAAGTAAGGTGAATACCAAGTGGTGGATGAGTCCAAATCTAAAGAGTATAAACACGAGGTGAGATAGCAAAGAGTTAAAGAGAGACCGACGTGTCTAACATTTTCCACAGAGGATGGTGAATATACAGAACGGACTGGCAGATAAAATGGAAGAAACAAATGCAATTATTTTTGTACAACATGCAAAATACATTTGAGCTGGAACATGGAAACGAATAGGTTTGAAAGGATATGAGTCAAACGCAGGCAAATACAACCCGTTCTCCACACAGTCAGTCGCCTGAGGTGGGAAATGAACCCGGGTCTCTGGCTGTGCTAACCACTGTGCCACAGTGCCGCCCATACCGTCCACACGGAGATCTGGGGCCTTCAATAAATCCTGCAGCGAGGTAAGATGATTCACACTGCACAGAGCAGAGAGCAATGATGGGACTCCAAACAGCAGCTGACTGCAGAAGAAATGATCAGAAAAGAATATTGAATTAAAAACCTGCAAATGAATATTAAACAATTGCTGACGATAGGAAAAATCTATCCGCTGCATTCATGCCTTCGGGGATGGACGTCTGCAATTCTCACCTGGTGTGCACATCAGAGTGTGTCTCCACACCCACAGCAATGTAGTTGCCTCTAAATTGTCCTCTGGAATTACCCAGCAAGCCACTCAGTTGAAGGGCAGCTAGGACTGGGCAAGATATGCTGACCAGCCAGAGATCTCCATATTCCACGAGTGAATTTAAAAAAAAATCCCATTGCAGTGAACCCCAATGATTCCGGGCTGTGATCAGTGTCCTGGCCAATAATGTTGGTCGGTCTATCAACAGGGTTTTCAACGGACAGAGAGGATGAAGGGACAGCTTTCAGTTGAAAGCAGCTTTCCAAATCCAAAGAGAAAACCTGAAGCATCGGAACAGTCATGGGGATGTGGCTGAAGACAGGCAGAACGGAACTGGAGTGGACAGTGTTTAACTAAAGCTGTACATCAGTGAGTCGGATTGCAAAAGGAAATTGTGGGAGACAATACATCAAACTGTTCTTTTTTTAAATACACAAAGGATTTTCAATGGGATAGAAGGCAATTAATGAGATTTAGTAACCAGAGAGACGTGGTTACAGGGTGAATAAAATGTGGGGTGAATATGTAACTGTGCACAAATTGTCGGGTATCAGGCAGAAGCAGAAAGTACGATGAATAAGCCCGGCATTAATGGATAACAATCCCATTACGGAGAAAGCATATAGCCTCAGATAATGCAGCTGAATCAGTGTGAATGCAAATTCTGGGCAACAGGTCTCAAAAACTCAAAGGAGAACTGTTTTACGCTACCTTACAGTATTTCGTTGTTCATCACTGCATTAAATAGGAATTTATTGGAATTTATAACAAAGGCGATGTGAGAATTTTGGGGAGACTTCAATCTTCATATCATCTTGGACAGTTACACTGGTAACAGTGATATTCGAAGAGAAACTTAAGGAATGTTTCTGTAAGTGTTCCATTTCGCAGAACATTATGCAAACGATTTGTGTCCTAATTATTTCAGATCAACGAGTAGGTGATGAAACTGAGTGAATGAGTAATGTCAGAGAAAGAGATCCTCGGGGAAATTGTGATAAAGTGATATTCAAAGGAATTTTGAAATTTTGAAGTGACGAAAGAAAAGTCAAGCTCCATTTGCTATTGGAATCAAAGCCAACTCCATTTTGACAGAACTGCCAGGAGAGAAGGTGGAGTGAAGCCAGTTCTTCCGGGAAGGATAAGTTTTCCCACTTAAAAAGGGACTTACCTCGTGAGTCGGGCCTCCATTTGACAGCGCGGCGAGGAGAGAAGGTAGAGTGAAGCCATGGTTGTCTGGAGTTTGAAGGGAGTTTCTCAAAAGGGAGAAAGGTGAACTTTGGTGTTCCACAGGGGTCAGTGTTGGGGTCACTGTTGTTTGTAATATATATAAATGATCTGGACGAGGGTACTGTTGGTATGATCAGTAAGTTTGCAGATGGCACGAAGATTGGTGGTACAGCAGAAAGCATAAGCGACTGTCAGAGAATACAGGAGGACTGGAAAGTTGGGCGGAAATGTGGCAGACGGATTCAATCCAGACGAATGTGAGGTGATATATTTAGGCAAGACTAATTCTAGAGCGAATTATACAATGAAAGGAAGAGCCTTGGGAAAAGTTGATAGTCAGCGAGATCTGGGAGTGTAAGTCCATTGTAACCTGAAGGATGCTGCATAGGTGGATAGAGTGGTCAAGAAGTCAAATCGTATGTTTACCTTCATTGTTCGGGGTCTTGAGGAGAAGAACTGGCAAATCATGTTAACATTGTACGAGACATTGGTTCGGCCGCATTTAGAATACTGTGTCCAGTTCTGGTCGCTACAATTACCCAAAGCATGTCGACGTTTTGAAGAGGGTGCAGAGAAGGTTTATGAGGGTAGTGCTTGATATGGAAGGTGCTAGCTATGAAGAAAAGGTGGGTACCTTATTTATGTTTACATTAGAAAAAAGGAGATTGAGGGTGGACCTGATTGAGGTTTATAAAATCATGAAGTGTATAGATAGGGGGGATAGAAATAAGGGTTTTCCCATGGTAAATGATTCAATAACGAGAGTTCACGCTTTCAAGGTGTGAGGTGGAAAGTTTAAGGGGGATACAGGCGGCAAGTACTTCACGCAGAGGGTGGTGGGCGTTTGGAACGCATTGCCAGCAGAGGTGTTAGAGCAGTCACGGTAGATTTATTTAAGATGAGTCTGGATAAATGCATGAGTCGGGGGGAGTAGAGGGATTCGCATGCTCAGGAATTGCCTGACAGGTTTAGACAGTACATTTTGATTGGCTCAGGCTTGGAGGGCCAACGGACCTGTTCCTGGGCTGTAAATTTTCTTTCTTCTTCAGTGTTCTTTGTTCGACATGTGTTTAATAGGAGAACTGACCAAGGCAAACAAGTTAAACAGACTGAAATATGTGTCTGCAAATGAACGGTGGAAAACATTTGAAGGAACCATGTAAACACTCAGCAAAAGATCACTCCATCGAAACAGAGAAAACCTCTGGTTTCAGAATTGAACGATTCAGATTCAATTCAAAGAGGCGCAGATCAACTCTAGAAAAAAAATCCCTTGAAATAAGCAGTTTCTTTTAGGAACTGACAATGAGTCACAGAAATATATAAGCAGGTGTTAAATGGATTGCAACGGATCTCCGAGCAAGAGGGGTGCAGCCGGAAGAGGACGCAATATCAGGGTTTATTGAAATGATATGAACAGGGTGAGGTGAGGGTATTGGTGATTGCAAAGAGTGTGACAGAGAGGGGCAAGGGTCTCAGCAATGTTACAAAGACAGTACAAATTGTGTGGCTGGAGATGTTTGATGAGGTTGAGAGGGAAATGTTCACTCTTACTTATTCATTCTTTGGGTGAGAGTATTACTGGATGGACCAGCAAATGTTGCTTACCACAAATTGACTGGAAGCGGCTCAAATTCATCCGTATTGTTGTGGGTCTGAAGTCACGTGTAGTGAAGAATGCCAGGTGTCGTTCCAGAAAGGGAATAAGAGAAGCAGTTCTACTTCTGACATGATCAATAATCTGTTAATGGTGGCTTCACCAATGTCCTGTACAGCCCCAAAATAACATCCCAACTCACCTTCTTAATGCTATGATGACTGAAGGCAAGCATGCCAAATTCCTTCATCACCGCCCTGTCCAGCCGCGAAGCCACCGTTAACGAACTATGTAACTGCAGCTCTGACCCTCTGTGTCTGATAACAATAAGCATCAAGGATTTCAGTCCAGCGATGGATTTTTGAATCGAAATGCAATACCTCAAATTTATCTCAGTTAAACTCCAGCTAATATTGCTCAGCCCCACTGGCCCAGCTGATCAACAGCCTGTTGAAACCTGAGACAACGTTCTCCCATGTCCACTGTTCCACCTATTTCAAGTCACCCACAAACGTACTAACCATGCCTCCTATATTCTCATCCAAATCATTTATAGAAATGACAAACGACAGTGAAACCACCAATTATCCTTGTGACACACCGCTGGTCGCAGGCCTCCAGTCAGAACAACAAACCTCTCCCACCACCCTCTGCCCCGCATAGACCATCAAATTGTGTATCCAATTGGCGAGCTCCCCGTGGATCCTATGTGATCTAACCTTATTACTCAGTCGACCATGCAGTCTTTTCAAAGGCCTTGGCGAACTTGGCTAGGCCG
Source organism: Chiloscyllium plagiosum (assembly GCF_037043375.1). NCBI lineage: Eukaryota > Metazoa > Chordata > Chondrichthyes > Orectolobiformes > Hemiscylliidae > Chiloscyllium > Chiloscyllium plagiosum. Next base: position 39,022,678 of record NW_028270188.1, read on the forward strand.
TTTATCAGTAGATTATCTCTGCCCTGAGACATTTTCATGACACTGGCAAGCATAGACTGGAAGGAACTGCACTCAGCTATGTCTTTATTTGCGAAGTGGGAGTATTTTAAAGTTCAGGGCCAGTGTGTTTCACGAGGAGTAAATGGCAAAGGCAGCACATCCAGTGAATGCTGATCAAGCGATGTCATGAGTTTAATAAAGTAAAAAAAAGTGTAGTAAAAACAGGTGTAGACGTTCAAAGGTACACAGAATGCAAAGAGATCTTTAACAAAGAAAGGTAAACAATGTTTGCAAAATATCCTAGACAAGTACTATTAAGGAAAAGCCACAAGATACTATTTTAACTAAATTTTTAATAATAGGATTCCCAGCTAAAATGTAGAGCACTTTCGAAACCAAATAACAACCTGTGCACGGAGCCAGAGGAAGTAGGTGTGATACTTCTTATCTTCATTCACACTGGAGAAAGACATTGTAGCTGGGAATGCTGCTGTGGGAGTTAAGGGAGAAGATTGCTGGGCTCCTGGTGGACGTACTTAATACTTTTCAGGCCACAGGTGAAGTGCTGAATGGCTGGAGGATAACGAATGTGGTTCATTTGCTCGAGAAGGCCAGCAGGGATAGGCCAAGTAACTACAATGGAGATGGTCTGACATCAGTGGGAAGGAAATTATTGAACACAATCCTGAGCGACAGAATAAATCAACATTTGGAATAGTGGGGATTAATGAATAGTTAGCATGGATATGGTGGAAGAATCAATCTAAACATCAGGTCAAAAACAGAGAACACAGGGGGCTAACACCTTCAACATATTGTCTAGCTATCACCATTGTTAACAGCTAACTCGAGAATGCAACTTTTAAAAAATGGATTTTGTGAAAGAAGTGAAACTATCACGGTATTCTAACAGATGAAAGACTTAACAAACAATCAATTTTTCAATGTATAATTTCAGTTACATCACACTGCAAATTTTTGCTATAAATTTTGTGTTACGATCGAGCCCTCCACTATCACCTGATGAAGGAGCATCTCTCCGAAAGCTAGTGTGCTTCCAATTAAACCTGTTGGACTATAACCTGGAGTTGTGTGATTTTTAACTAATGTTAATAAAGATACCAAAGTCTGTAACTCGATGGCGAGACTAAATATAGACTCAACAATAGCCAGGATGGGTTAAAAAGTAAGGGATGATAAAAATCAAAATTTGCATCCAATATGCTGACCAAGGCACTGAAGAAAATGCGAAAAGAAACCAGGATAAATCCCTTTCCATTTTTGCTGAATTGCAGTCTCTTCTTTCCAGATACAGATCCATTGATTGGACATTCCGATATCTTCTTCTCATATTCGGAACTCTCCTCTCCCTCTCTCTGAAGCTGACGATCCCCGTTCCTGCTAGAGATGAGGCTCCAGCTAAACGCTGAAACCAGTCCATATCATGGGGAGAGACAAAGCCTCCAGTAACAGAAATATGATCCTCGAGACTGACATTAATTAAAGTCAGTAATCACGAGGAGTTTGCATTCAGACCACTCCACAGATTAGGCCTGTATGGTCGCCACAGAAGCATGGCAGTTCTTATTCATTCATTTAAAGACTTTCACAACTTACAAGCAGAGCATTTATGTCGTCTGCTTCTCAACAGTAAACAGAATTTCCCCATTCTATTTTCTAGATTTTGGATCATCGCTGGGGTTTACTACAAATAAATATCTAATTCCTCCACAATGGAACGAGGTTTGTTCCAAAGCAGTGTGTTGCAAACTTTATTTATCCTCTGGGTCAAAGCAGTATTCAAACATCACATCGTAGATTTTCTACCTTTAATGGTTAATCTATGCTACACACCACTGTTCCCTCAACAAAATGAAACAGTACCTTCATACGCACTGTCTTTGCGACCTTTACAACTTTCTGAATCTCAGTCATGTCCCTGCTTAGTTTCCTCTGAACAGAAGTTAAAGAAATGATCGAATTCACAAACACCGCCGCCACTGCGTCCACCACCAACACCAACCCGTTGGCATGTTCTAGCATTTGCTGGTTGCAATGATTTGCTTTTAGCTATTGATAACAAATGGACACAAATCAAGGGCAAAATCGATAATGAAGCAGACAAAAACATTTAGTAGCAGAGAAGGTAAGGAATTTAACAAAGATTTGTGCTGGAATAACAGTTGCAATGTTTCAACTGGAAGTGACCAACATGATACAAACCACAACCTTTCTCATGTGTGATACGGTTTGAGAGGCCACGTTGCCAGCTATTCATGATGAATATTAACATCGAGATAACTGAAGCTAAACGAACCTCACCAGGAAATTAATTATCAATACCTAGTGCAAATCAGCTTCTCCTATCTAAATGCAAAGCCATTGAATTGTAGGAGTTGATGTGAAAAGAATTGGGATCAGTTTATGGAGGATCATTTCATGACCATGTTTACGGATTAACATTGACAGAGAGCTAATGGTAGCTTAGCTAACTTGGTTCGTACTGTATCTCAAAATGCGTGGAATTCAACATATTAACTTGTGTCATCACAAAACGGCCATGGATAGCTCACTGGAGCACTTCCTCTGCAATTGTTCTTCACTGTCTCTGAGTTGGGTTTGCCGTAAATTAACGTCCATCCATTAAGAAAAGACTTGTCGATTACTTGTTCTCTAATTATATCCGCTTATTAACTAATAAAGGGAAAGGCAGCATCACAGTCACAATGGCATAGAAAACTTGCTTTAATGGCCTGTCATGGCCCTACAGTGATAAACAAGCTCAAACAATGCATTGAAGAAATTAACACCAGTCTGGCTCCTTCAATTTCTTCGACACTCTGTCAACTTTGCCTCCGCTACAATCAGACTCCCCCGCCTCTCCCCACCCTCTGTCTGTCCAGTCTCTCCCCACAATCAATCGGTGTCTCAGAATCGTTCGCCCATATTCTGTCTCCCCCAGTCTCCAACCGAAATATTTCTCCCCGTGTACGTCACCTCAATCTGTCGCGCATTGTGTCCCACCAAATGTGCTACCTCCAATCCAGCTCGCCCATTCTTTTCCAGCAATCTGTCTCCCCGTGTCTCCCCCCCATATTCTGTGTCCTCCCAATCCTTTTAACCCAGTCCCTCCCTATCGTTTTCATCAAGGTCTCTATTTCTGCAACTACCTTTCTCTGTCTTTCTCTTTTTCTCTCTAGGTATTTGCCCATCTCGCGGTCGATTGCTCAGTGCATTTTCTCCTTTACAATCCTTTACTCAACAATCATACTCTGGCGGATAACCGCACAATCTTTCTCAAGATCATTTTGTTTAATTTACACTCTGTGTCAATTTATTCGTGCTCTGCGTTCTGCAGCCAGAGAATATCAACTGTCATTCACTGTTCACTTCACCTTTGACAGATTTATGACAACTTATTGTCAATGCCTAAGGCACAATATTGCACTGACGCAACTGTAGCGTTAGTTTAAAAAATAACCGCCGTTTTCTTCTAATTATAAGACATACCTCAGTACTTTGTATAGGAAGGTGAATCTATAAAAGACAATATTCTGCTCTGTTAAGCCAAACAAATTAAATTGATCCTGGATTAGTGTTGTTTGATTATTTTGATACATTTTAAACCCATTGCTCCCATTTGCTTTAATATTTTGACTAATAGAAACATGATAGTGAGGAATCAGAGCCTGAGAGGTCATCCTATCAAAGTTAATGCTAATGACGCAGTTTGTCTGAGTTTTAGTCGGTATTCTGGAAAAGAATACTGAATACAGTGAAACTGCTATATTGAAAATAGATTACCATTCTTCAACAGATGTTTCTGGCTTGACTCTATTCTGTGAAATCTCCCCTGACTGCATGATCATGTGTTTGCATTTACCATTTGCCAAGGGCTGTGTTGATGGGATGTTGCGGTAATTAGAACACATTTGTAAAGCTTTGATACCGGATCATTTGGCTTTCCCAATACTTCAATTATTCTAAATTCTGTTTTCTATCGTTTGGGATTCATTGTCGTGATTAAATAAGTTATGTTTTTTTCTTCAAGCCGAGTGGTTTGACAAGCTGCTTCATTCCTGGAATATACACGCTACACTGAAAAAAAAGTAACGGTCTGGACTGTCTTATTCGAAAGTTTTGGCTTGGCCCATCCCATAATATGTTTGTCAGGCAGCTGAACTTCATTAGAATGGAATCCTCCAAGTCGGTGTTTCCCTTCAGATTTAGTGCATTATGAAGATTAAGAGTTTATTGATACTGGAAATCTGGATACGTCGGACATAAATTCCACCTACCTGAGCGAGATTGACCAATCAGCTGCACAGCAGTCTCACCAATTTTCTCTCAGTCAATGTTTTCTGTAATAGTGTTTTCCAAATATGATGTATTCAGCACGTATTGACACTGAGCCCGAACTACGAAGCAAATGCATGAACTTTCAGATTTACGTGATCATGGTTCATCTGCACAGTACATTTGTTCAGCGACTGTGGGAAAACTGAGTGCAAGTCTGCCCTTCCTGCTCTTGGACGGATGTTATGAAATATGACAGTGTCCTGAAAAGATACATAAGAATGTTGCAGGTTTGGAGAGCTTGAGCTATACAGAGAGACTGAAGACAATTAGTTTGCATTCCTTGGAGTGGTAGAGGCTGAGTGCGACCCCTTGTAGAGATTTTGAGAAATCAGGAGGGTCATGGATACAGTTAATAGTCAAGGCAATTCCCCTGAGGTGAGACAGCCCGAAACTCAAGGGTGTAGCTTTAAGATGAAAGGGCAACGAATCAAAAGGGATCTAAGTAGCAACAATTTCATGCAAAGGGTTGTCTGTGAATGGAATGGGCTGCCAGATAAAGTCGTGGATACTCGTATAATTACAGCATTTAATACACATCTGGATGGGGACAGTAACTGGATGGAGGGATACGCGCCAAATGCTGGCAGATGTGACGAAAATTATTTCGGATAGCTGGTCAGCTGGTATGAGTTGGTCTGGAAGTTGTGTTCCCATCCAGTCTGTCACTATGGCTATATGTCTATATCATATGGCCGTGAGTTTAACGATGGTGTATCATAATTTGCAGTAAGTGTTTGGAAGTTAGATGAGTGACACTTGCCAACATTTGTAAATTTCCAGTCTAGTGCCCATATCTTACACGTGATTGTGCTTCCAAACGGTTATGTTCATATTCTCAAGCTTTTTTATTCAAATTTTACGAATCTTTCCATATCACACTTCTTTCCGTCTTTCTCTCTCTCGCGCTCACTCTCTCACTTCCTCAATCAATCTCTCATTGGTGGGCGGCACGGTGGCACAGTAATGACGCGGATATCTGTTGAGAGATGTCGGGTCGTTCAATGTGTGGCAGTCAAAACCAAGTACTGAACTATACAAAAACGATTTTCAATACATGAGTCACAGCATGTTATGCCCTGACTTCACAAGTGTACATCAAAACTAACTTCAATACTTTTGGGGCTTCTGCTCCACCGTCCCCTGGTGAACAGTTCAACCATTCTCTGATTGAATACATTTTCCCTCGTAACTCTTTCTAAATCTCGTACACTGTATTTTATGTCTATTGCTCTCTGTTTTTCATCCCTCATTCAAGGGGAAATATTCCTCCTGTCGATGCTATGCATGTCCCTCATAACTTTATATGCCTCAATCATGCGCCTGCACAATATCCTTTCCGTCAAGGATAACAAATTCAATCTGTACGATTTATAAATAAAACGCTTCAGCGCCATCAATATCTCCTCTGCACCCTGTCCAGTGACATCATATCCCTCTAATAATTTAAATACGAGAATAGAAAAAATATATAAAGATCACACTGTTGCATCATTACATCCCAGCTCTTTAATTCTGCGGCTCGACGAATCGTTTTGATGATGAACTGCGACAAAGGAATGCCCACGGTTGCCGGTAACAGACAGGCATTTGCCTGTTTGTCAACAAGACAGAGTTGATGAGTCAGTGTCTGCTTATTTGGCGGGCAAGAATTCCGTAATTCTGTGTGGTCTGATGTTGGCTCGTAATGTAAAACTAAAACAATCCAATACCCCAACAATTACTTCAATAGTTAGCAACCAAATTTCATGTAACATATCCCAAACCTTGTAAATGATTATTTACAAAACTTTATTTTCTCCTTCAAACAGTAGACTTAACAGTTTATTGATAATTCATTCAATGAGAAATATCATTAACAGACGAATAATGAAGAACAACGTCAACTGAATGATTGCTGTAACATAAGTCCAATACCTTTTTTTCACAAATCTTCAGGATGCATAAACCTTGATGATAATTCGCTGAGGACCATTTTTACTGCAGTTCATACGATTATGGCATGTGGAAACCACAAACGTCTTCAGAGGGCTGGGCAATGCAAATACAGGAAGGGTGTTCTTCATATTGTGAGAGTACAGAAGCAGGGATGAAAGTTTAAGAAAACAGAAAGGTGATTCCTCCCCGAGATCATGGTCATTGTCTTCACCTCGAGAATGGATAACATGTCGTCATGAAATCTTTACTATGAAACAAGGCCATTTGATATATCGTGTCACCAGCGATACTCTGAAGTGGATCATATCCACACCAAGTCCCGCCCCATCCCTTTAATACCACATTTACCTGAGCTAATTCACCTATTCTGCAAAGCGCGAGAGACACTGTACAATTTAGCATGACCAATCCACAGAACTTGCACATGTTTGGACTGTAAAAGGACACTGGAGCACTCACGCAGACACGAAAAAAAATGCAAACTCCATACAGACAGCATGCCATAAACCGTGGCCGTCGCCTTATGAGGGGCTTCTATGCAATTCACGACAGGTAACAGTTTAGATTTGAATAATAAATATTGTGAAGAAGGAGATAGATATACTTCTGATGAATGAATAGGTGAATGGGAAAAGTGGGAACATGTGTTGATTTAAGTGACCACCCATGAACATATTGGACAGTGCGTTGTTGGAAAAGCACAGCAGGTCAGGCGGCATCCGAGGAGCAAGGGATCGACATTTCGGGCTTAAGCTCTTCATCAGATAAATAAGAGGGTGTTGGTTTGAAGTGAAGGTAGGTGAGAAAGCGATAAGTGATGGGGAAGTTGACAGGTCAGAGAGGGTACTGCTCCATGATGCTACCTGACCTACTGTGCTTTTCCTGCAACATGCTCTCGATTCTGATCTCCAGCATCTGCAGCCCTCACTTTCTTCATCTAGGAAAATATTGAATGATGGAATCAGTGTGAAGTGCAGAATGACTTTCTCCTATTCCAGGTTTCTATATTTACATCAGGAAATGTAGCTTTGATGCAATTTGTTGCCTCTGTCAAACATATAAGTTGTGAAACATTGAGGCCACAGTGCTTCACTCTGTGGCACTCCACGCGTTAAGTCTTGCCAATTCTATAGTTGTTAATTAATACCAACCTCTTTTCTTTGTTAGGTAGTCTAAATTGAAGACAAGATGATGTATCATGTCTAAAATCACAATGCCTTATTTCCTGCTGTATCGGTGTAAGCAGGACTATGCTGGGAAATTTAATAGACTACTGATCGCAGATGCGAATTTCGCTTTGGTAGGTGCTGATACTTAACTTAAAAATGGAATTAAGAGTCGAATGCATTTATTGTCAATTGTAAAACAAAATCAGTCTTGTCCACTAATGTCCTTTATGGAAAAAATCCGCCATGTTGTGGACAATTTAGGACCTCAGATCCAGAGAAAGGAGTTTAACTTTTGACTGCCCTCTTGGATGTTCAGGATGGGCAATAAATCATGACCTAGCGACTTACTCCGTTATCCTTTGAATGAATGTTTTTGAAAATCAAAGCTGTTTTATTCTACCATATCAATTATATCCTGAAATCATATCAAACAAAGGAAATTTATTCACCTCTCCACTCTGTTCTCCTGGGAACTGCATGGGTCCACTTGCAAGCTCTGTTCTCCTATCATTGGCATTGGAAACCATCTGCACACAGTTCCGAGAGCAATGGACTCTGAACACATCAAAACTGTATTCTCCTGACAGTGGCCCATGTCGCCATGCACAATCTGTTGCCCGCGAACGGCCTGGAAAACTTTCATAGAACATAGAATAATACACGCAGAATAGGCCATTCGGCCCTCGAAGTTGCACCAACCTGTGAACTATCCTCAGCCCGGCCCCTACACAATCCTAAAATCATTCATGTGCTTACCTAGCGATGGGAACAGGAGAATCGACGTTTAGGGCATAAGCCCTTCTTCAGGAATGAGAAGGGTGTGCCAAGCAGGCTAAGATAAAAGGTAGGGAGGAGGGACTTGGGGAGGGGCGTTGGAAATAAAATAGGTGGAAGGAGGTTAAGGTGAGGGTAATAGGCCGCAGAGGGGGTGGTGGCGGGGAGGTCGGAAAGAAGATTGCAGGTTAAGAAGGCGGTGCTGAGTCTGAGGGTTGGGACTGAGAAAAGGTGGGATGAGGCGAAATGAGAAAGCTGGAGAAATCTTCATTCCTCCCTTGTGGTTGGAGGGTTCCTAGGCAGAAGATGAATATGTTGCTAGAAAAGCGCAGCACGTCAGGCAGCATCAAAGGAACAGGAGAATGAAATCAATTTGTTGGTTGCTCGATGATTATAAATTTTATCTCTCATAAGATTTCCAAAACCTTTCCTACAACAGAAGTAAGGCTCACTGGTCTATAATTATCTGGGTCATCTCTGCTGCCCTCCTTAAACAAGGGAACAACATTTGCAATCCTCCTGTTCTCAGGTACTAAACCCGTAGACAATGATGACTTAAATGTCTACTTTCACTCCTTCTAGAATTGATAACACCTTTGCGTAAATAACCGTGATCATTTCTCGTCTCATATCTCGTCACTCATTCTTTTCTTCCACAATGTTCTACTTTTCCTGAGTGAACAACGATAACAAATGTTCATTTCGCAGCTCTCCGATCTCTACATGGTCCAGACTCAACTTCCCATTTCTGTCTTTGACTGGCTCTATTCCTACTGTAAATATATTCCTTACTTTAAAAACAGAAGGCTGGATGGATTCAGCATTCAAAACCCTGTGGTGACTCTGTAACCCAAGCAGGGGGCGTGGCCACGTGACGTCCCCGTCTCGCACCCGGAAGAGTACGGGGCGGTCACGTGGCGTCCCGTCTCGCACCCGGAAGAGGGCGGGCGATCACGTGACGTCCCGTTTCGCGCTATTTCGCGGGCAAAAGAAGGTCACGTGGGGTCGGACAGCTAGGAATGCAAGAAGGCGGGGATTGGAATCAGACTAACACCCAATTAGAAGATAATTCTACTTCAGTGTTTATATGACGTTTTTTATGGTATAAAAGACTGGGGCAGGGACAAAACGAGGTCTTTCTTTTTGAACTGGCACACTTTTGTAGTTTGTCAGGGACAAAGAGGTTTAGACCCAGAGCTCTGAATGCTTTGTTCACTTACTGTGTAAAATAAATTAAGTGTGTGAGACCGAATATCTTCTCCTATTGCTTCATTTAAAAGAACACGCAGGACTTGGCTCACACATAGAAGAAAGTAAGTTTGTAGATTGAGCCAAAGTCTAACAATTTGGTGACCCCGACGTGATGAAGATGGAGAAGTGACAGAAAGAGAGAAAAATAGAAACAACGGACAACTGACGTTTGATGACAACAACAAGCGGCGCCGCATAAAAAAAGGTGAGCATACGCCTGTTTATATCGAAGTTCTGCAATTGGAGATACTAAATTGATTGTTGTCATTATACTGCAAGTGTCCTAGTAATAGTAAGTGGACAAAGCATTGATAAGGTACGTACGGGTTTAAAGTCCCTTGGGGTTAGAGTCCCCATAAAAGCAGCAAGGTACGTACGGGTTTAAAGTCCTTTGGGGTTAGAGTCCCTATAAAAGCAGCAAGTTACGTACGGGTTTAAAGTCCCTTGGTGTTGGAGTCCCCATAAAAGCAGCAAGGTACGTAAATGTGAGGAGGTTTAAAGTCCATTGAGTAGGATTTCATAAAAGTCATGCTCACAAATTTTGATGTATGATTGATGTTTTGTAAGTTTTAGAAATTATATTGGGGAATGTACGGAGGGTGGAAGAAAAGCCAGTAGCGTTTTGAAGACCAAGACGGTGGTGTTTCGGTGAGAGAGAGTTGGTAGTGGAAACCTAACGGTGACAACGAAACTGCTGATAAATCTCGCTGAAAGGGTCAGTTGCTTGGGTGTATTTCATCCAAACTGACCAGCCACCGGCTTTGTCTTTGATTGGGTTGGTTGTTTGGTTATATTTATATCTAAACTAACTGACTACTGGATGGGAGGATTAAAATAAAAATACATAAAATGGAAGGGGAGTTTGATACAGAGTGTGAAGAATATGGAGGATGTTCTTCCGATTTAATGTTGCCCATAAAACAGCAGTGGGGAAAAGCCACAAGTCAGTTAGTCAGTGGGCTTGCAAAGAATAAACAAAAAACAATGATGGAGAAATATGATAAGATTTGGGAGGAATTACAGAAACAAGGCAAAGTCCCTAAAGATGAGGAGAAGAAGAAATTGTCACTGTTTTTAGGAAAAGCAGAAGAACAAGCTAAATTAGAAGTAGAAGAGCACATGAAGGGAAAGAAAGGGTCAATATTAGTTAGAAGAAAGTGGACAAAAGAAGCCGGGGAGAAAGAAGAGAGGAGGGTTCATCTGCACAACAAGACGTTAGCCTGTATGGCGGTAGAAACATTACAAAAGGGAGTAGGTGATACCTTCACAACAGATTTGACAAAGGAGATAGGAAAGGCTGGACCATCTGCGCCATTATATCCTAAATTGCCTGTGGTACAATCACCACCTCCATATCCTGTAATACAAATGCCACTTATGTATGTTCAAGAAGAGGTGTTAGACATGCGAGAAGTAGGAACAAGAGAGTACAATGTAGTAAAACAGAGACTGGCGGAGGCTGTAGAAGAAAGCATTAGAAAAGTAGAAAAATTAACATTAGAAGTTGATCAGAGGGTTAAGGAAGCGGAGGAAGCAAATCGGGTGACAATGATGCACAGTAGGAATAAAGAACAGCTAAAACAGGGGAGATGTTTTCCAGTTCAGGAGCCCGATGCTCATTCAACACCATGTCGTGCTGAAGAATCCCTGACAGACAATGATCCAAACACCTACCCGGTCACCTTGAAAGGCTCACTCACAATGCATACTGAACATGGCCCTCCACTGAAGCCCCTCCCTGAACTAAGTTACCACTTGCGTCAAAGAGGCACATTACGACAACCTATAAAGTATCAGCACCACCAAATGCCGTTAATTTACAGAGGCTCTTATCTGGGGAATGTCTATCAGCCTTTTACATTCACTGATATGAACTGTATCCTGGATAAAATGCCCCCACCCATGGAGGGGGGTGGGCCCTGGATGGTAAAGTTTTCTCAATATACACTAGGGTACAAGTTAGCCATGGGCGATTGGAGAGCGGTGCTGGGTAAGCAATTGAATATGTGGGAAATACAGCAGATTGAAGCGTATGCGGGGACCACGTTATTACCTGATTCGGAACCATTTGTGCAGCATGCCACCAGTGTGGGAAGGGCAATGAGGGATAGGTTTCCGATTCCACCGGGAGCGATGCACTCACTCACCTTCACAATGAAGGAGGGTGAGGATATGTCTGTCTTTTTGGCTAGGTGTAAGGACACGTGGGCAGACACTGCGGGGAGCCATCCAGGGTCAGGTCAGCAACAGACTACGTTATTTAGGAATGCCGTCATGACAGGGATGCCAAAGGAAGTAAAAGAGGCAATGGAGAGTAATCCTGACATCCCAGGTTGTACGACAGAACAGTGGGAAAAACATTTGATGCATCACATGAAGCGTTACAGGACAAAACAGGATGAGGATAAACAGAGTAATGAGTCAGCTAAAGCGCAGTTGCTGAAGTTACAGCTCGATGATGCTAGAAGGAAGGCTAATGATACAAAGAAGGCCTCCCAAAAGACGACTAATCAGATGGTTCAGCGGTCGTTGCCACAAAACAATCCGGCAAGTTTAGATCCAACACCTGATTGGATGCCACCCTATCCCCAATATGGGGGAAGACCAATAGGTGTACCGGGAGGAATGCTTGGTAGAGGAAGGGGCCGCGGAGGATTTAGAGGTCAGCCACTTAACACCTGTTTTGAATGTGGCCAACCCGGGCATTGGAGAAGGGATTGTCCCATGTTCTGGGGAACCCAGGGAGGCCAGGGATTGATCCGAGGACGGTATCTCCGTGCAAGTCAGCCTTCTTTTCAACAGGCTGTTCAGCCTTATCAAGTCCCAAATTCAGCTGCAGCCCCGGTGCAAGGACAGTACCCCCAAACATTGCTGGAAGGGCAGGGGTATGAATGTTGACGGGGCCCGAGAACCCAGGGGCATGTGGGGTTGGCAGACCCCTATATGCAAATGAGGGTAATGGACAAGAATCTGTCTTTTTTGGTTGACACGGGTGCAATAGTTTCTACCATCACTTGTGATATACCTCGGTCAAGCATGTCATCCTCTAGCGTCCAGTTAGTAGGCTTCTCGGGTAAACCAGAAAATCTGCCTTTGACATCGCCACTGATTACATCAGTGGCCGGACAGACCTTTCGTCACCAGTATATTTCATCACCTGCATGTCCCGTGAATTTGATGGGACGTGACCTGCTGGTGAGATGCGGGGTTTCGGTTTTGTGCGGACCAGACGGACTGGTGGTGACCTTTCCAAATGGCCATTCCGTCAACTGTTCTATGACAATGATTCACTCTGGATCCCAAATGATGTTATCACCAGACACATCACCAACGGCAGAAGGGCAGTGGGCAGATATATACTGGGGACTTCTCGAACCCGAAAACAGGCAAAACAACGGCATACAGTCTTTATACAGTCAATGGCTACCCTGGGTTCAGATGTTGCATCCCTATGCTCCTCCTGCAGATCCCCTTCATGTTACTTTATATTATGATGGAGATGATAATGAAATCTATCAGCATGCATTCTATCAGCACTTAGAAGGGACTCAATGGGATATTTCTTCCAGTTGCATTCTGCTTGGAAACGAAGGTGTGGCAGGTGTGGTTGAATTAACTGTAGAACAGTTGGAATGGTATGAGATGTCTGAAGAAGCTATACCTCATGTCACATTGGCCGTGCATGCTGAACATCAGGCCAAGGATCTGGGACCTATGTCCAAACGCTTGATGGGGTTAACGGACTGGGTGTGGACTCAGTTACCCGGTTTACAATATTCACCATCGGAGGAAGCCTATAGAATTATGTGCAGGACAACTGACAAGGTACTGCTGGAACATAGGCAGATTGAACGGTTTCATGGTAAGGAGAAAACAGACCATCCACAGGCTGCGGCGATGCTTGACTCTCTACCCGATATCTTATGGTCAGCAAGTTCAACAGACGTTGGGTACTGCAAACACGTCACACCGATCACATTCGATTTAATAGACCACACTCCGATTTGGCAGAGACAATATTCACACAAACTAGAGGCTGAAGCCGGCATTGCCGACACAATTGAAGGATTGTTAGCAGCAGGGGTGCTAGAACCCTCCCGGTCAGCTTGGAACACTCCTATCTTACCTGTAGAGAAGCAGAATACAGGCAGATATAGGATGGCGCATGATCTTCGACGGATAAATAGTGTCATTTCTACTCCAACAGCTCCAGTGCCAAAACCCTACACTGCAATGTCTGTGCTGACCCCTGACCATAAATGGTTCTCGTGCATTGATCTCGCCAACGCGTTCTTTTGTTTGCCCTTAGCTGATCATTTGAGGGACATTTTTTCATTTACCTATAAAGGCCAACAATTACGTTATACAAGGGTCCCTCAAGGGTTTATTTTGTCACCTGGGGTGTTTAATCAGGTACTAAAACAGCAGCTGAAGGATCTGACGCTCCCAGAGGGGGTGGTATTGATCCAGTATGTGGATGACATTCTTTTGGCAGCACCCGATCATATTTCTTGTTTGGAAGCCACAAAGTCGTTGCTGTTTCACCTGTATAGTGTCGGTTTTAAAGTTTCACGGGTTAAATTGCAATGCTGCAGACAAACGGTGTCTTTTCTGGGTAGAATTATTTCTGCTAAGGAAACAGGTGTGTCTCCGTCCCATAGATCCTCCATTCTGCATCATACCAAACCAGTCATTGTAAAAGATATGCTCTCATTTCTTGGGTTGGCAGGATACAGTAGACAATTTATTGCATCATATGGGGAGCTCACTTTCCCTTTAATGGCCATGGTAAATGAGCAAGGTATGAGAAATTTGTCAGCCCATTTGCAGTGGACTATAGAGGCAGACGAAAGTTTCATATCTCTTAAACAGGCTTTAACACGTGCTGCTGATTTAGCGGTCCCAGATTACAAAGAGCCATTTTTCCTCGAATTTCTGAAAAATTACACACAATAAATGGTGTTCTTTTTCAGAAAAAAGGGGGAGGCAGGCAGGTGTTGATGTACGTAAGTGTTACTCTTGACCCAGTGGAGGACAGACACCCGCCATGTACAAGACATGCAGCAGGGGTAGCAGAAATTCTCCAAAAGGTAGCACATATAGTCATGGGCCATTCATTAACAGTACTGACGACACATAGTATAGTGGCCTATGCGAACTCAACAGCCTTTACAATGACGTCATTGCGGCAAACTAGGTTAGAGAAAATCTTGAATGCACCACATATAATTATTACACATGAAGGAATTAACATGGCTGATAATATGGGAGAAGGAGAGCCACACATCTGTGAGGAAAGGGTACAGAGAGATACCAAAGTAAGGGCAGATTTACAGGCAATTCAATTAGTAGACCCAGAAGAAGTGCTGTTCACAGATGGTTGCTGTTACAGACATCCAACTGAAGGACTTAAAGCAGCCTATGCAGTGGTGCGACAGACAAGTGAGGGATTTGAGGAAGTGTTGACAGGAAAAGTGACAGGCAAAGAATCAGTCCAGTTGGCTGAACTACAGGCAATGATAGCTGCGTTAGAATGGTCAGAGGGAAAAAGAATAAACATCTATACCGACTCTGCATATGTGGCAGGGGCTATACAGGTAGAACTTAGTCAATGGATCAGAGCAGGATTCTTAACAGCAGCAAGAACCCCAATTAAACATGAAAAAGATATGAAAAGATTAGCGGAGGCCCTGATGAAACCTGCAGAAGTGGCAGTGGTTAAGTGCAGAGGACATGATAAAGCAGATACAGTAGTAGCGAAGGAAGCAGACTCAGCAGCAAAGAAAGCAGCAGGGTATACACCACAGTATATAATGATGCAAACAGAGAGAACAGTGTATGACCTGCTGCCCGCTTGCGATGCGAATGTGTTAATATAAGAGCAGCAGAAAGCCTCTCCTCATGAACTGACAGTATGGAGAGAGAGAGGGGCCACAGAATCAGAAGGGATTTGGAGGTCACCGGATTGTAGACCAGTGCTACCCCCAGGTTTGATAGCTTCTATGCTTCAGGAGGCACATGGGCTCACACATAGTGGAAAAACAGAGATGCAGAGGTATCTGACACATTTGTGGCATCCGTTCTTGCCAGCGATGATTGAAAATTATATCAGGGAATGTAGAACGTGTACAGAATATAACGTGAGAGCAACAGTGAAACCACACGAGGGAAAATTCCCTCTTCCAAGAATGCTAGGTCAAAAATAGTGATTGACTACACTGATATGATAGAGAGAGTAAACGGATATCGGTACCTTCTGGTAGCAGTGGATGCATACACTGGTTGGCCAGAAGCAATACCTGCGAAAAAGGAAGATGCAAAGACAGTGATCAAATTCTTGATAAACCAATATATTCCAATACATGGGTTTCCAAAGAAAGTCAGGTCAGATAATGGCACACACTTCAAGAATAAAGACCTGCAAGAAGTTGAAGCAGCTTTAGGACTGAAACATGCGTTTGGAACAGTGTACCATCCTCTGTCACAGGGAAAAGTGGAAAGAATGAATCAGTGCATAAAAGGAAAAATAGGAAAAGTGTGTGCACAAACAAAGTTAAGCTGGGTGGATGTCCTACCCTTAGCTTTAATGTCCATTAGAAGCTCAGTAAACTCTATCACAGGGTTCACCCCGTATGAGCTGACAACAGGGCAGCACTTCCCGGGACCGGGAGATGGAATACAGATGTTAGAGGGAGGAGGAGCCTCTCTAAAGGTACAAACCTTACTATGACCAACTAACAGCTTTGGTGTCAGCTTTCTCCAAACAGGTTGGACCGGAGAACGGGGAACTACAGAGCTCGGCGCCATCTACTACAGACTGGGTCCTGTTGAAGGTGATCAAACGGAAGTGGTCGGAGCCGAGGTGGACAGGACCTTAAAAGGTGGTGGAGAGGACATCTCATGCGGTTAGACTACAGGGGAAAGGAGAAAGCTGGTACCATTGGAGCCAGTGTGCAGCCACGGAACCGCCAACAAGAACTTTAGAACAAATAAGAACAGAAAACGAGTAGAAGGGTCCTAAATGTTTAATGTTTGTACGAAGAAGCTTTTGGAAAAAGGGGGAGAGGTTCTCAAGATTTCTAAGCAAAGCTGTGTAAAGGATATAATGTTTATCTCTGCAAGCAGCCCACATTACCTTAGGCCGTGGAGATTGAAAGTCTTTGCTATTGTCTTATGTATGAGTGTTATGCTGCTGTTAATAGGAGTATTAACCACGAGGGACAAACACACAGGCGAGGGAGGAAGCTCCAGGAACAAAAGAGCAGTAAGGCAAGAGGCGGATAAATGTTTAAAGGAGACGAGGAGCCGGGTACACATCAGACAAGATAGAAATCATGGTACTACATATCTGTTTGATTAATGCAAAGTAATTGATTGTGGCTAAGATATAGGGAGCTGGAGGGATTATGATGTATATCTTTGATTTTATGCCATTTACTATGACCCATGCCCGTCGTGGGATAATGTATTAACATGGACTGGGGTACAATGGACCCCCAAGAGGTCGTCACCCTTGGATAATAGATGGAACATTCAAGACCATGTGAGCCTGACAAAAGGGCAACTTGATCATTCTTCAGAGTTAATAAATCCACTTTTGTTAACTCTGACAAAATTTGATATTAATCCTAGTCCAAAGGAGGTACAGAGTTACTGTGAGAGTGCTGACAGATGCTTTTATCTTGTAATAGGTGTAGATCAATCTGGAGTGGATAATATGGGATTATTAAAGGTAACCTTCGTGGACCCTCCTATGAGCCAGCCACAAACTGAAAGCATAAGTATGGAGGTAGAACCAAGTTCAGGAGTTGTGGTAATAGACCACAACAACCTTACGAGAAGGGACATTATTAAATTAGCTACCGGGTATGGGGACAAGAACTTATGGCTGGACTGGATGACAGCGACTGCAACCTCAATGAATATGAGTAATTGTGTCGCGTGTTCTTCGGCAAGGCCAACTCTATTTACTTCTCCAGCCCCATTGTTCACTAACATAGACCCAATCGGATTTCATTGTATGATGGCCCTCACTATGCAAGCGAACCCTCCAAATTGTACCACATTTAGTGCTATTTTCCCACCTGTAAAGAATTCTGTGTTGCATCCAGTGTTTACACCCAGAGCCAACAATTACACTTGTTTTGCTCGAAAGTCAAATATTGTCTTGGGAGACATGCCTGCTGACTGGTGTCAGGACACAATTAATGTAACTGGCTGGCAGAGCTGATCTTTTTTGGTACTGTGGAGATAGAGCACTGCATATTAGTCTACCTCCAGATTGGTCTGGAACCTGTGCAATGTTTAGGTTAGGGGTACCCTTATTCCTTTTGGGAGAACGACGACAGGGAATAAATCCGTATACACAAATTCGTAGGGATTTGTTTGATGTTACGTCTGGCTCAACCACTTACACAGATGCTCGTGGTGTACCTGATGTATATAAATTAGCAGACCAGATAGCAGCAGGGTTTGAGAATCTCCCAATTATCGGGGTTTTATTCCCAGTTACGCCGAATAAAAACGTTGACCGAATTAATTATGTACATTACAATGTACTTAGACTCGCTAATAGAACGAGAGATGCGGTGGCGGGACTTTCTGAACAATTGGCAGCAACCTCATTGATGACAGTTCAAAATAGAATGGCCTTAGAAATGTTGCTAGCAGAAAAGGGGGGAGTGTGCTCTATGTTTGGAGATCAATGTTGTACGTTCATCCCCAACAATACAGCACCTGATGGTTCGGTCACCAGAGCTTTGGAAGGACTAAGAATTTTGTCTGAAGAAATGCATGAACACTCGGGTATTTACAATCCTCTAGGACGACTGTTTGATTCATGGTTTGGGAAATGGAAGGGATTAATTGCCTCTGTGTTTATGTCCCTTGGAGGTATGATTATTGTGTTAGTGTTGTGCGGATGTTGTTGTATTCCCTGTATTAGATCTTTGTTAAACAGGGTAATTATTACAGCAATTAAAGGGAAGGCTCCCCCGCCTTACCAGATGTCACAGATGGAGACGGAAACCATGGCTTTAGCAAGGAGGGAGGACTATGCATCAGAGAGCGAATATGATGTATAGAACTGGTTGGTTGGTCTCATTTTCATGAGACCAAAAGGGGGACTTGTAAATATATTCCTTACTTTAAAAACAGAAGGCTGGATGGATTCAGCATTCAAAACCCTGTGGTGACTCTGTAACCCAAGCAGGGGGCGTGGCCACGTGACGTCCCCGTCTCGCACCCGGAAGAGTACGGGGCGGTCACGTGGCGTCCCGTCTCGCACCCGGAAGAGTGCGGAGCGGACACGTGGCGTCCCGTTTCGCGCCCCGGAAGAGGGCGGGCGATCACGTGACGTCCCGTTTCGCGCCTCGGAAATGGGTCGAGGAGGCCACGTGATGCCCCATTTCGCGGGCAAAAGAAGGTCACGTGGGGTCGGACAGCTAGGAATGCAAGAAGGCGGGGAATGGAATCAGACTAACACCCAATTAGAAGATAATTCTACCCCAGTGTTTGTATGACGTTTTTTATGGTATAAAAGACTGGGGCAGGGACAAAACGAGGTCTTTCTTTTTGAACTGGCACACTTTTGTAGTTTGTCAGGGACAAAGAGGTTTAGACCCAGAGCTCTGAATGCTTTGTTCACTAACTGTGTAAAATAAATTAAGAGTGTTAGACCGAATATCTTCTCCTATTGCTTCATTTAAAAGAACACGCAGGACTTGGCTCACACATAGAAGAAAGTAAGTTTGTAGATTGAGCCAAAGTCCAACACTACCCTAATCATCCTTTTATACCTCACAGATCTTTTGAAAGCTTTAGGGTTCTCCTTTATTCTATTTGCTAAAGACTGTTCGTGCCTCTATTTGTTCTTCCTAACTCTCTCTTAATATCCTTCCTAGCTGATCTGTACCTCCCCATCGCCTCATCTGTACCATCTTACCTCATCCACACATAAGCCCCTTTCTTCTTCTTAACAAGAGATGCAATTTCTGTAGCGAGCCACGTTTCATTTGCCTATCACTTCCTCCCTGCCTGACAGGGACGTACCTATCAATGACACACAATATCCGTTCCTTGTCTGCATCCCCTGCATTTTGCTACCCAATTCTAAGCATCCTAATTCTCGCCTAATCGTATTATAATTGACCTTGCCCCTTCATAACGCTTGACCTGTGGCACGTACCTATCCCTTTTCCTCGCTAAACTATACGTAACTGAATGATGGTCAATATCTGCAAAGTACTCACCTTGAACTAAATCGAACGCATGGCCTAGTTCATTACCAAATATCAGATCCAATGTGGCCTCCCCTCTTGTCACCCCCTCGACGTACTGTGTCAGAAAACCCTCCTGTATACATTGGACAAAAACTGATCCATCCGACCTATTCGAGCTGCAATATTTCCAATCAATTTTGGGGAAGTTAAAGTCCCCCATAATGACCACCCTGTTCCGTTCACTCCTCTCTTCCATCTCCCTGGAAATCTGCGGAGGCCTACAAAAACTCCAAGAAGTGTGACCTCTTCTCTCCCATTTCTAAGTTCAGCCCACACTACCTCAGTAGACGAGTCCTCATCAAAAGTTCTCCCAGCCACCGTTGCATTACCTTTGACTTCACCTCCCCCTCTTTTACCGCCTTGCCTGTTTTAAATGAAAGGTCTAAACCCAGGAACCTGCAACATCCATTCCTCACCCTGCTCTATCCATGTCTCCGATATGGCAACAATATCGAAGTCCCAGCTACCTATCCATGCTGCAAGCTCACCTACCTTATATGGATATTTCTGCCGTTGAAGTGGACACACTTCAAACCACTTCGCTGACTGCTAGCATATTCCTGTGAACCAGAAATCCTGTCCCGGTCCTTCCTACGCTCATCCTCCTGTGCACTGCTGCTTCACCTCAGGTTCCTACCCCCTGAGAGCTAGTTTAAACCCACCCGAATAGTAGCAGAAAATTTCCCACCCAGGATATTAGTACCCCTCTGGTTCAAGTGAAGACGGTCCTGTTTGTAGAGTTCCCACCTTCCCCAGAATGAGCCCCAATGACCCAAAAACCTGAAGCACTCCCTCCTGCACCATTCTTGCAGCCAGGTGTTTCGCTGATATTTCTTCCTATTCCCTGCCTCGCTATCCAGAGATAACAACTTTGTTTGTTCTAGCTCTCAGCTTCCACCCAAGCTCCCTGAAATCATGCTTTACATCCCTACCCCTCTTTCTGCCTATGTCGTTGGTACCTCCATGGACTTGAGGCTGGTCACTCTGTCCCTTCAGGACACCAAAGTTACGATCCGAGACATCACGGATACTGGCACCTGTGAGGTTACACAACATCCGTGAGTCTGGTTCGTTCCCAACAGGCCTTCTATCTGAGCCTCTAAGAATTGAGTCCCCAATGACTAATACTCTCCTCCTTTCCCTCCTTCTCTTCTGTGCAACAGGGACAGGCTCTGTGCCAGAGACCTGGGCCCCATTGCTTGCCCTTGGTAAGTCGTCACCCTCAACAGTATCCAAAAAGGCATACATGTTTCAGGGGAACGACCACAGGGGATCTCTCCACTGACTGTTTTTTCTCCTTTTGAACAGTCACCTAGCTTTCTTCTTGCCTATGAGTAACTACTTCCCTGTAACTCCTATATATCACAGCCTCTGCCTCCTGAATGATCCGAAGTTCATGCAGTGCCCGCTCCAGTCCCCTAACACGGTGTTGGAGGAGCGAGAGTTGGGTGTACTTCCTGCAGATGTACTTGGACGGGACCATATTGGCGTCCCTGACCTCAAATATTATGCAGGAGGAACATTGCTCTCCCTGTACTGTCCCCTCCCTGCTAGTCCTCTCTTCATGAGCTAAAAAAGAGACGTTTTCCTGATATGAACCTTGTTTGAAGAGGTGGTTGGTTGGGAGGCCCTACAAAGGTAGCGTCTCGGATTGAGAAGACAATGACTTATATAGCAGGATGGAAATGAAAATAAGAAGTCCCTCCCTTCCCAGAAACCTCTGCTGTCTGACTTCAAAGTTAAAAGCACGAATCAGTGAATCACGCTCCCGGCTGTCCCCTGGTGAAAGCTCCCGCCCTTCGAGTTGCTGCTGCCACTGCCGCTGAAAATCAGAAATGGAGGACTCCCGCGCTGGTGATAAGTTCAACCTCTGTTCTCGTAGCATCTGCCTGTGAACCTATCCCTACGCTCTTCTTCTACCAATAGCCATGAGCCCATCCCCACTATGTTTCCCTTGCAACGATTTCTTAAACAATTCTCAATTGGTTCCTCAAGCAATGAATTGTGAACCCATCACCACGCTTAGTGACTCACAACAGTCTGTGAACACATGGCCAGCCTGTTTCCCAGCAATAGGCTTTGGACCCATTCCCATTGTCTTCTGCCAGGAGCTGCTTGTGAATAAATGCCCACTCAGTTCCCATTGCCTTGGCCTCTGAGCCCATGTTCACTCTTTGTCGTCACGACCGTTCATAGGCCATTGCTAGGGGAACAGATTTCAGATATATAACAGGTGTTTGCTCCTGGAAGATGGGGCATAGAATAATGGTGTTTACATCAGGAATCAGGCTGTTTGTGGGACAACAAGATGGGGATGTATTCTCAGTTGTTGTGGAAGCAAAAACGTGGGGATGGGTTCACAGGCTGCTACATGTGGAACACACAGCATTGTGGCTGATTAATTACCTCTTGGCACAAGTACAAATAGATAAACTTATTCATATATCCAGTCTGTTCTCCAATCGGCAGTCTGTGTCCCCTTCCACAATCTGCTCCCCTCGCAACAGCCTGTGAACTCATCCCCAGACTGTACCCTGAACAATAGCTGTGAATCGATCTCTAACCTGTTTTCCCGACAAAGGCATGTTGCCCCATCCCAGCTTCATTGTCATAGCATCGGCCTGTTGACCTATACCTACACTTTTCCTCTCCTCATGGCCTGTGAACCCATAACTACTCTGTTCCTCTAGTAACGCCCTATGACCCCATCGCCACTCTGTTCCTCTGGCAACAATCTGTGAATAGGTCTCCAATCTATTCGCCTCGACAATGCTGTGATCCAATCATCATTCTGTTCGACCAACAATGGCCTAATGGTCCATCTTAACTTCATTTTGCCAGCCATGACCAATGAAACAATCACTATTCTGTGCTCTGAATTTTGGCCACTGAATCCAACGCCACTGTTTTTCAGACATCGACCCCTGACTCTATTGACACTTTGTCCCACTCTCAGCAGTCCCAAAACTACTCTGAACCTTTTCTCCCGAATACCGCCTGTTGCCCAAACTCAATTCCGCTTTCCTAACAACGGCTTGTGAACCCATTCCCCTATCTTTCGTTAGCAAACTCCTTTTACACTTCCCAACATTTTTCCCCCAGCAACGGCCTGAACCCATCCACACAATGCTTCCTTAGTAACGAAGTATCAACCCATGTCTTCTCTGTTCAATCAGCGATGGCCTCTGATCCCATCGCCACACAATCTCCTCAGCAGCAGCCTGTGTAACAATCTCAGCTCGCTTCCCCACGCAACGGCCTGTAAGCCCATCGACACGATGTCCTCTGTGCAATGGCCTGCGAACCATCCACTCTATGTTCAACTTGTAGTGGCCTATATTGCCATTCCCACTCGGTTCTCCCAGCATCTGCCTTTGATCTCATTCACATTCTGTTTTCCCAGCAACCGTCTCTGAAACCATCCTCACTCTGTTTCCCCTTTTACACTGTGTCCCCTTTTACACTGTTCTCTGAGCAATGGCATATGAATCCATCTCCGATCTGTTCCACTCGTAGCGGTCTGTGAACCCATTCCCATTCTTTTCTGCTGCCAGCGACCTGTGTCACCATTCCCTATCTGTTGCACTTGTCACTGTCTGAAAACATCCGAACTCTGTTCTTGTAGCAATTCCCATACTCTTCTTCTGGCAATGGCCGGTAATCTTATCTCCACTTCACTTTTCTCGCAACGGTCTCTAAAACAAATGTCACCAGCTTCTGCTAGCAATGACAGAGAACCCATCCGCGCACTGAGTTCCTCCCAACAACCCGTGAAACGATCACCAGTTTCTTTCCCCTGCAATGACCTTTGGTAGCATTCCCATTCTGTGCTCCTTGCAACAAAATCTGAACCCATCCCTACTCTATTTCCATGGTATTGAATGTGAAACCATCCACATTCTTTTCTCCTCACAGCAATCTATGACACGGTCCACACTCAGTTCTCGGAACAACAATCTCCGAACCTATTCCCAATGTGTTCCCCGAGGAACGGATGTGAACCAATCTCCATCCTGTTGGCCGAGCAAGGAATGCTGCGCCATCAGAGCTCCATTTTTCATAGCAACGGCCTGTAAACCTCCCCCCACTCTTTTCCCCGAGTAACGGCCTGTGAACGCATCCCCTTTCTGCTCCTCCAGAAATGCGCTGTGAATACATCTCCACTCTGTTCAGTTCCTCCGGTAATGGCTGTGAACCAATGATCATTCTGTTCTGCCAACAATGGCCTGTTGCCGAATCAGAACTCCGTATTCCCAGCAATGGTCTATGAACCCATCACTGCTCTCTTCCTCTAACAATAGCCTGTGAAACTAACACCACTTAATCCCCCTAGAAGCATGTGAAACCATCCACACTTCGTTCTCCGACTAATTGCCTGTGCATCCATTCCCACTCTAGTCATCCAGCAACAACCTGTGACCTCATCGCCACTGTGTCTCCTTACGAACGGCCTGTGTACATATCCAAACTCTTTTCCAATGACAAAGTCCTATGAACTCATCGCCACACTGTCCTCTGAGTAACTGTCTGTGAGCGCATCCCTACCTCTGTTCAACTGACAACAGCATCTAAACCCATTCCCTCTCCATTTGCCAGGCACGGGCCTTTTGTCCTCATTCCCACTCTATTGTCCTAGCAAAGCTGTGTGAATCAATCACCCATTCTGCTCCCTGGCAGCGGCCTGTGTCATCAACGCCAATCTACTCGCCTTGGAACGGTGTGTAACCATATCCCAAAATTTTTCTCGTAACAACTGCCTCTGGAACAATCCCACTCTCTTTTTTAAACAATGGTCGCTGACTCCATCCCTACTGTGTTTTCCTGGCAACGGTGTCGAAAACCTTTCTTAGTCGATTGCTCCAGCAACTACGTGTGAACCCATCCCCGCGCTGATTGCCTCTCAGCAGCCTGTGAACCCACTGCCAGTCTGTTTCCCTGGTAATCGCCATTGAAACCATTCCTATTCTGTTCCTATAGCAATGTCCTGTGAACACATCCCCGCTCTGTTCCCATTGCATTGATCTGTGCCAGCATCATCACTCTTTTTATGCTCACAGGAAACTGTGGTACCATCTGCAATCTGTTCCAAGAGCAACAGACCGTGAATCCATCCCACTTGTCTTCCCTGAGGCGCGGCTAATCTCATGTCGACACTTTTCACCCAACCTCGGTCTGCTGCACCATCTCAGCTCAATTTTCCCAGCAGCAGCCTTTGACCCCATGCCGACTCTGTACCCCTAGCGACCATCTGTAAATCCTTCCCGCTATGTATTTCTCCCATTTGCCTGGAAACCCATCACCACAGTGTCCACCAATTAAATGTTTGTGAACACTTCCCCACCGCTTTTTCCCGAGCAACGGCCTATAAATCGATTCCCACTCCGTTCACTTGGCACGAGTCTGTATCGAAATCCCCACTCTGCTTGCCAAGCAACGGCCTTTGATACCAAGACCGCTCTGTCCTCCCAGCAGCTTCTTTTGAACTCAGCATTATTCTGTTCCCTACGCAATGGTCTCTGAAACCATCCCCACTCTGTTCCCATGGCAATAGCCTGCCCACCCATTCCACTGTGATGTCCGAACGGCGCCTTGTGAATGATTCCCCACAGCGTTTCCCCAACAATTGCCTTTTGCCCTCACTCAACTCCGTTTTCCACCCAACTGGCTGTGAGCCCAACTCTAATCTCCTTCGCTAGTTTTGGCCCGTGAACTCATCCTTACCTCTTCCCCTAGTTTTGGTCTTTGAATCTGTCCCCACACTGTTCCATTAACAACGACCTGTGACAACATCCCAACTCGGTTTGCCTCGCAGACGCCTGTTAATCTATCCGCAGTCTATTTGCGGAGTAACGGCCTGTGACACCGTCCTCACTCTATTCACCGAGAAACTGCCTGTGAGCCAATCAACTCAGAATGGAACATAAACGTGAATTAAATAGGTGAGATGAAGATTGGGAGGTAGAGGTAGTGCAAAACGGAGAGCGAGTGAAGGAAACTAGGCAAAAGTGCTCAACACCTGAGGTGAAAGCAACGACAGAGTGAATTAAAACCAGTATATTTGCTCGGGCCCGTGTCACTTCCACTTGTCGAAGGACTTGGGGCTGAATCTGTCTTTCTCCAGGTCAACTTCTTCAACACACAGACGAACAGAAATAAAGTTCACTTTGCTGCTTGGAACTTTTTTAATGAACATTTTTATTGTTTGTAGATTGAAGCAATAGATACAGTCAGTGGGATGGCGCCTTTTATCACTGGCTCCTGATTCGAGAGAAACATTGTAATATATCCCGACATGCCCTTTCGGATACATTTGTTAAAAAAACAGCAGTGCCTTTAGCCTGTTACCACTGTGACAGGCTGCATCATTGGTGAAACATTGAACTGAAATAAGACCAACCAGGATGGATAGATTAATGACTGAATTTAGTTGACCTCTGAATGTGGGGAAAGGGATATTTCAGCACATACTTCAGCTGATGCCTGAACTTAGTCTGGGTCACGGCATAAATTGCGGTGTTCGTGCAACAACTGAGGAGCTGTAGCATGAAACCCAATTCCTGCACAAAGTCGGGGATAATCACTGGAGTACCTACAATAAACCGCATCCGTCTCCAGATGTAATACACCATTACCGTTGACCATAACACGATGAAATTTGTCGAGATCACAAACATTAAAATGATGGATTTTTTTCGATTTCTCAATTCTGTGTCACATTGAGAGTCAACATTAGAATGAGCCCGAAGTCTCCTGCGGGCACTGCTGGCCACTAAAATGTATCTGACAGTGAAAACATTGAGCAGCAGAATCAGGAGAAATGCGAGAGCCGGGGTTAGAATGTAGTGGAGGAACTCGATTGTGATCCAGACACGGGACTTCTGAACATCTAGTGTAACATCACAAAACCAGGGTACGTTCGACAGTGCGTACCAAGGTCTGAGCATAAAATACCAGAAAATGTTCTTTAAACAGCTCAGCACAGTCACAGTTACGAGAACAACAGCTGCTGTTTTCTCATTGCAATATTTACTTTTCAGCTTCAGGCAACAAATTGCCAAAAACCGATCAAAGGTGAAAGTGACAGTGAACCAGACGGAACAGTCAGTGGCTGCATAGAGCAGGACGGCGTGGAGATTACAAACGGGGATGGAGGTCAGGAAATCAAACTGATCCCAATAAACAATAGGAATGTGTCTCAATATAAGGTCGAGGAAAATGACCAGTAAATCTGCCATTGCCATAGCCGAGAGGTAACGACTGACACATGGAGACAATCCACAATCTTTACAAACCAAGACATAGACCGTCACCACATTAGCTTTGAGGAAGGAAAACAAACAAATTATACTTCAGCCTGGAGGCATGCTGATCTGTTTGAATAAGTATTCAGAGAGATTTTCAAGTGAGGCACTTAATTTAGTTTTATTGGAACAATTAGAGCTGAAATAGCATTCTGTAAGGTATGCATTAATGTCAACAATGTGTCCTATAACGCATGAAACCTTCCCTCCTGAAATAAATAGATGCACCCATAATAATAGATGATGTCCAGAACATTCCCACACACTCAATCAGTCGAGAGCAGAAACAGGTCACTTCTTCCCGGTTTCAATACGAAGGGTAAAACCTCTGCTATTCTGAAGGATTCTCTCCCACTTCGTTGAAGATGAATGGAGTTTGGAAATTTTGGTCTTTTTGCCTGAATTGTGGCCGCCCATACACCATGAACAAACGTCAACACAAGGAAAACTAATTCACCACTTTAATTGTTTGAGTTGACTTCGAAACAGTGTCTCCTTCTCCCTGAAATTCAATCGCGTCCTCGAGATCTTATCTTCTTCAATTGGCTGACACATGAGAGTCAGTTATGGAATGTTCCAGGGAATGTCGAGCACGGATGTTCCGGGGAATACAGGGTATAGAATGTCTAGAGAAAGGTTTGTAATGAATGTTCCAGGGAATTTCAAGGAGAGAATGCTCCGTGGACGTTCAGGCATGCAATATCCTGGGAAATGGCAGGTATGGAATGCGCCGGGGAATGTCAGGTATGGAACATTGAGGTGAATGTTATTCATAGAATGCTCCAGGGAATGTCGGGTATGGTATTTCCTGGAGCATATCAATTGCTGAATGTTCTGGGAATGTCAGGTTGAGATTGTTCCTTGGAACGTAGGTATGGAATTTCCCAGGGAATGTTTTTTACACAGTAATTCAGGTTATATTGAGAATGGAATGCTCTGGGGATGCCAGCTGAAGAATGTTTCAGAGAATGTCGGTTACAGAATGTTCCTGGCTGTGTCGACTACAAAATGTTCTGGGGAATATCGGGAAAATAATGCTCTGGGGAATGTAGCACAGAGAATGAACCGTGGAAAGACGGATGTGGAGTGCTTCGGGGAAGTGTCAGGAAAGCAATATTCTGGAAATTATCGAATACACAATTGTCGGGTCAATATGTGCCCCCTCGTGTGTAGGGTATAAAATAGTCTGGCGAATGTCAGTTACAGGAATATTAGATTAGGTTACAGTGTGGAAACAGGCCCTTCGGCCCAACAAGTCCACACCGACCCGCCACCTACCCATAATCTAACACTACGGGCAATTTAGCACGGCCAATTCACCTTATCTGCACATCTTTGGACTGTGGGAGGAAACCGGAGTACCCGGAGGAAATCCACGCAGACACCGGGAGAACGTGCAAATTCCACACAGTCAGCCACCTGAGGCGGGAATTGAACCCGGGTCTTTGGCGCTGTGAAGCAGCAGTGCTAGCCACTGTGCCACCGTTACGGTGGCAAGAATGTCCCAGGAAATCTTGGATAGAGAGGTTTCCAAGGAGTATCTGGTACAGAACATTCCAGATATGTCGGTCCCAGAATATTCTGGGAAATATCGGGAACACAATGTTCTGGGTAAGGTGACGTACTTAATGTTCAATGCACTGACAAGTTTGCAATGTGCTGGCGAAGTTCAGAAGTAGAAAGTTCGGTGGAACACCGATTATGGAACGTCGGTGTAATGTCAGGTATAGAATGTAATGTGGAATGTCATGTATTGAACTTTCCGGGCAATGTCGGTCACAGAATGTCCGGGGAATATCAGTTACAGAATGTTCAGTAAATGTCAGGTCTGACATTTCCTGGCCAATGTCAGGTATAGAATGCACCTGGGTGGTCGGGTATAAAATGTTCTGGGAATTTTGAGCACAAAATATTCCGGGCAGTGTCGGGTAAAGAAGGCCCCGAGGAGTGTCAGGTGTACAATTTTCTGGGCAATATTGTCAACAGAATGCTCTGGCGAGTATTGGCAATTTTGAGTATGGAATGTTCTGGGGAATGCTGGAAGGAGAATATTCTGAAGAATAGTGAGAATAGAATGTTCTGTAAATGTCAGGTAAAAAAATGTTGTTCGTGTCACGTACGCAATGTTCTGGGGGCATTTGGAACAGAATGCTCTGAGGAAAGTGGCCTCCTGAACCTTTTGGGGGAATGCTGGGTCCAGAATGATCTAAGCACTGCCGTTTACAAAAAAAAAATCCGGCAATGTTGGGAAAATATTGTTCCTGAGAGAGTCGGGATACAATGTTCTGGGGAATGTCGTTCACACAACGTCGGGGACTGTCAGGTAGAGAATGAATCGGCGAATGTCGGGTATAAGAATGCCCTGGGCAATGTCTGTCAAATAATGTTCCGGGCTACATCTTTTAGAAGAACATTCCGATAATGCTCGGGGTTTTGGGACTGGCAGCTACAGACTATTCCAGGAAATGTCTGGTATGGAATATCCCAGCGAATGTCAGTGACAGAATGCCTCGAGAATGTTGGTGCAGCATGCCCGAAGGAATGTTGGATGTATAATTCTCCGGGGACTGTCAACAGAATGCTCGGGCAATGTTGGGTACAGAGTGTTCCGGGAAATATTAGGTACAGAATGTTCCAGGAGTGATGGGACCAGAAGCCTCCAGCGAATTGTGAGTACAAAATGGTATGGAGAATGTCCACTAGAGAATTTTGGGTTGATGTCGTGTGTAGATGGTTCTGGGAAATGATGGATATAGAATTTTCGAGATACTGGATGGTATGGAAGGTTCTTGGGAATATTGGGTATAGAATGTTCCGTGGATGTTCTCTTACAGAATGTGCAGGAATGTTGGGAAGATAACGTTCTAGGCATTGTCGGTGTAGAATATTCCCGGGAATGTCACGTACTGAAATTTCTGGTGAATGATCGTTGCAGACTGTGTGGGCAATGTCTGGTGTAGAATGATTTAATGACTATGTGTTACACAATGTTCTGACAAGTGTTGGGAATAGAATGTTCTGGGGCATGTCTGATACCAAACCTTCTGAGGGATGGTGATTGTGGAATGTTCTGGGGAATGTTAGAAGTAGAATCTTTTAGCAACTCTCAGTTACACATTATTCCATCGATTGCTGGGAATAGATTGTTCTGGAAAATGTTGGGTACTGAATCTTCTGGGACATGTTGATTGCAGAATGTTCTGGAAATTATCACCGACTATCAGTTGCAGAAAGTTGCAGCGAGTGTTGGGAATAGAATTTTCTGGTGGAACGTCGAATACAGAACTTTCTGGGGATGTCATGTGAAGAATGTTCCGGGCAAAGTTGGGTATAGAATCTTCCGGGAATGTTGAATATAGAGTGCTCCAGGAAAGGTCGGTTGCAGAATGCTTCAGGGAAATAATTGTACAGAATATTCCATAGAGTTTCGAATAAAGAATTTTCCGGGAAATTTCGAGTGAAGAATATTCTTGAGTATGTCAGGTAGAGAATATTCTGGGGATGTCAGGCACAGGATCGTTCAGAGAGTGTTACCCAAAAAATGGTCCGGAGAATGTCCTGTACAGACAGTTCCAACGAATCCCAGTAACAGTGTGTTCCTGGGAGTATATGGTACAGATTATTCCGGGGAATATGGTGTCTGCAATGTCCTGGGGAATGTCATATTAAGAATGCTCAACGTAATGACAGGTGTGGAATATTCAGGGTGGTATCAGGTTAGCAATTTCCTAGTGCATGCTGCGAAAAGAACATTCGTGTAACGTTCGGTTGAGAATGTACCGGGAATGTCAGTCAGAGAATGTTCTGGGCAATGTTGGTTATAGAATGCGCTGGGAATGTCAGATAAAGAATAAGCCTGTGGATATCTTCACGGAATGTCCCACGGAATGTTCGTTACAGAATATTCATGCAAAATCAGGCATAGAATGTAATGGATTATGTTGAGTATCTGATTTTTTGTGAATGTTGGCAACAGAATATTCCGGCAATGCCATTACAGACTTTTTTCCAGAAAACAATGGATCCAGAATATTCCACGCAGCGTTGGAGACAAAATGTTATGGGGATTGTCGGGGAACGAATATTCTGGCGAGAGTTGGGTTGACACTATCCTGGAGAATGAATGGCAGAACATGTTAAGCGGAAATTACGGAATGTACTGGGAATGTGAGGTATAGAATATCCAGGGAATGTCGTGTATTGAATTTGCGGGGAAATGTGAATCCAGAATGTTCTGTTGAATGCCGAATGCAGAAATGTCAGTAACAGAATGCTTCAAGAATGTCGGGCACAGAATGTTCTGTATGATGCCGGGTATAGCATATGTTTGGAAATAACGCTTGTAGGATTTTCTAGGGAGTATCGACTATGCAATATTCTGTGGAATGTCGGGTGCACAAAGTACTGGGGAGGCGAGGTTACAGACTGTCCCGCGAATATCTGAAAACAAATGTTCTGCAGAATGATGGTATAGAATGTTGTGGGACTTTCGGGAACAGAATTGTCCAGGGAAAATTCGGTCCAGAATGATCCGAGGAAGCTTGGTTATAGAATATGCAAAAAATAGCTAAAATAGATCATTCTAGGCAATGTCGATGTTCAATGTCGATGGGGATTGCGAGGTATAGACTGAGCCAGGGAAGGTCAGGTACAGATTGCACTGGGGAGCTTCAGGAAAAGAATATTCCAAGGAATGTTTGTAAGTAATCTTTATTGCTGAATGTCATGAACAGAATGTTCTGGCAACTGTCAAATATAGTATAGGGAATGTCGGTACGAGAATGTTCTCAGAATGTCGGGTCCAGAATGTTCTGGACGAAGTCGGCTCGAGAATGGTCAAGGGGGTGTCAACTATAGAATATACAGTGGAATAACGAATCGAGGTTCTTCTAGCAAGTATCGGGTCTGCAATCTTCCGCAGAATGTTGGGTACATAAAGTTCTGGAGAAGATCAGTTATGTAATGTCGCTGGAATATCTGGCATTGAATGCTCTGGGGAATATCGATATAGAATGTTGTGGGGATTTTAGGGTGTAGAATGATTCGGTGAATGTCGGGTACAGAATTATCCGGAGAGTTTCGGGTGCAGAATTTTCCTTGAATGTCGGTCACTGAATTTTCTTCGGAATGGCGGGTAGAGTATCGCCCGTGGAATATTGTGTGTGGAATGTTCTTGGGAATGACGGGTATAGAATTGCGTCGACAGTGTCTGGTTTACAATGTTCTAGGTACATACTGTTTTGGGAAATGTCGTGTTCATTATGCTCTCGCGAATGTCTGGTAAAGAATATTCTGGGTAATGTCAGGGAGAAAGTATAGAGGGGAATGACGCATAACGAATGCTCCACAGAATACCAGGTATGCCATATTCTGCAGAATGTCAGGCCCATAAAGTATTGGGGACGATTGGTTATGCAATGTCGCAGGAATATATGATTTGGAGACGCTGGTGTTGGACTGGTGTTTACAAGGATAAAATCACAGAAAATCAGGTAATTGTCCAATAGGTTCATTTGGAGGCATGCGCTTTTGGAGCAATGCACCTTCATCAAGTGATCGTGGAGGATAAGATTGTGAAGACACATAATTTATAGCAAAAGTTTCCAGTGTGGTGTAAATGAAATGATATGCTGAAAAAGATCGGAATTGTTTGCCCAGTCTCTTATCTTTTAGAATGACGATGTTGGTGTCAGTTCGTTCATAACTAAATCACAAAACGTTTTATCTCAAGTTACATTCTGTAGTACTATTTGATAATTAGTGTCATTTTTGCCCAAATAAGGTATTGCAGGTGTTTACTGCCTGTGAGGCTGTCTGTGCCGGAATGGTCAGACTGATTCTGATCCATAAGAAACGGATTTTAGTATCTTACATGGATTCATGCCGTTTTTGAGGACAATCAAATGTAAGTACAAATTCACACCACAAACGTATGTCTATGTGCATGTGGGGCGGCGGGGCGCGGGGGGGGGGGGGGGGGGGGGGAGGGGGGGGTGGGGGGGCGGTGTTATGACTGTCTGTGAGAGGTTGTGTGCATGTGTAAGACTGAAAAGGGGTTTAAGTCTGTGAGAGGGTGTGTGTAAGAATGTATGCGTGAGTGTATGAGAGACTGTCTGAGTGTCCGTCCGTCTCTGTGTGTGTACAGTATATAGAATGTTTCATGGAGTGTTGTAAATAAAATTTTCTGGTTAACGTCGGTTGCAGAAAGCTTTGGGCTGGTCGTCAATACAATGTGCTACGCACTGTCGAGAACAGAATGTTAAGGACAATGTCTGTCACTGAAAGATCAGGGATAGCCCATCACAGAAAAGTCAAGCAATGTAGTGTATAGAATATTCCCTGGCATTGCGGTTGCTGGATATTCCGAAAATGTCAGGGATAAAATGCTCTGGGATGTGTCAGGAATAGAATGGTCCAGCGAATGTCGTTATAAAATGTTCAGGGATATGTCCGTTACAGAATATCGAGAATATCTCGTACACAATGTTCTGGGAAGTGCCAGTTACAGAATGTTGCGATAAATGTCGGGTAGAGAATGTACAGAGGAATGTCAGATATATAATGTTCTGTGGCGCGTTGTGTGTACAATATTCTGAGTAATGTCGATTGCAGAAAGTTCCAACATGGGCGATAATACAATGTTCTCGGGAATTAAGGGAATGGAATGTCACAGGCAATATCTGAAACTGAACGTTGCGAGAAATGTCCTTCATAGAATACTTCAGCGATGTAGGGTATATCATCTTCTGGGAGCTGTCACCTCCAGAATGTTCTGGCAAATAAGAGTAAGAGAATGTGCTGGAAATATCAGGAAGAGAGTTTTCCAGACATAGCCAGGGGAATGTCCGTGTCAGAATGTTCCAGGAATTTCCAGTGCAGAATGTTCCGGGGAATTATGATGTCGAATGTTCCCGGGAATGTCGCGTTTACACTGTTCTGAGGCATGTTGTGTATCTAAAATTCGGGGCAATCTCTGTTACCGAATATTTCAGGAAAATCTGGTGTAACACGTGACAGGCAATGTCAGGTACCGAGTGCACAAGGGAGTGTCATGGCCAGAATATTTCAGGAAAAGACAAGTACAGAACTTTCTGGGGAATGTATTGTACAGAATGTGCTGGGGAATTTCGATTACGAATTGCGCAGGCATGGTCAGGTGCAGAATATATGAGGGTGTGTCGGGGAGGGAATGTTCTGGAAATTGCACGTGCAACATGATTCAGAGAGCGTTGGCTGCAGAACGCTCCGAAACGTCTTGGAGAATGTCGGGTACAGAATGCTTTGGGGAGCGTCAGTGAGAGAATTTTCCCAGAGTTTTGATACCGAATGTTACCAGGTATGTAGGGTTTTGGCTGTTCCGAGAATTGTCAGTAAATAATGTGCCAGGAATGCTAGATGCAGAAGTTTTGGGGTAATGTTGGATGTAGAATATCCCAGAGAATTTCTGGTGTAGAATTCTCCAGGGAAAATCGGTTACAGAATCTTCTGTAAATTTTATAAAATGTAGTCGAAAGTGACTCGTTTAGAATGTTCCAGGTAATGTACGTACAGAATGTTATGAGGAATAGCAGTTACAGACAATTCCGGAAAGGTCGCTGACAGAAAGTCCCGGGGAGTGGCACATACAGAATAATCCGAGGTTTTCAGACATAAAACGTTCAGGTGATGGTCGGTTTTGGAATGTTCCAGAAATATCACCTAAATTATGGCCCGGGGAATACAGGGTACATGATTTTCTGGGGACTGTCAGGTAAAGAATGATCCGTGAAATGTAAGGTACAGAATGTTCTGGGGAATGTTGCTGAGAGAATGTTCTGAGAATGTCGGGCATCCAATATTTCGGTCATTGTTGCTGCAGTATGTTCAGAGGCGTGTCGAGTATAATATATAATGCGGAATGTCGGATAGCGAATGTTTGGGAATGTCAGGTCGAAGAAGTTCTGAGGAATGTCTAGTATAAATGTTCCAGCTATTTTCACGTATAAAATGTGCTGTGGAATATTGTGTATAGAAAATTGTGGGAAACGATTTGCCAACCTGCCTACCCATAATAGGTCTACACAGAACATAGCAAAGCAAACTTGGCTAAACCTTACAGCGAAACACTCAGAATGCCTCAGCAGGCACCAAGCAGTCTGATAAGCGAAACGAGACAACACTCGCAGATAAGGGAATAACGTCCCAGTACCCACTAACAATAACACAACAACACATCTATCCCAAATCCCTGAGGGCCGTTTCAACACCCAGCAACACCAAAGCCACACAAGGAATAGTTCATCAAGAGAGGTACCACCATGAACATTGCTCCCAGGGCAGGAAAATGGAAGCATCTTACTGCTTCAAAAGAGACATTAGCACCGACCTGCCAAGGGGACTGGAGTCTCTTGACCCATTGATACTGTCAGGATCTTATATTGTATCGAGAATCAAGATGTTCATCCAATAAATGTATTCCAATTAGCATCATTGCAGCTAGATTACTCTATTTCCAGTGACATTGTACTTTCTCCATACCTGATTAGCCCTATTGTCTAAGATTATTATAAAAACTGGCTTTTTCCTCAGCTCAAGGAAGAGACATTCTTGGCTACCTGGACAGACTGTCTGTGGTGTTGTAGCTTACTCAAATTTCTCTTCCACGATATTGCTGTAATAATAAACTTTTGTCAACTTCACTTCGAACCGTGCTTTGTGATCTCTAATTTATTGGGCAAATTTATCCGACAGTTTGGCGTTAGTCGGCAGGTCCTTTTCGTCTCTCAGCAGGTTAAGGCAATCTGACATTTTAAAGTTAGCCCAATTCGGAATTGGAGGCCAGCAACGCCCCAGCGTGTCAGACTAAGAAGTCAGGACGACTGCGGAAGATGGCCACACTTGTGATCTCGTAACTGCTGCGAATTGGCTACAGCTACCACGACTTGTCATGTGGAGGCAGTCTGGTAATCAAAAAAAATCACCAAATTTTAACTATTTGGCAGTCGGCTGCTGCGGCAATTCTGAATTGTGCATCGAGTCAGGCTGTGGACGTAAACATTTGGGCTCCAAAATCTGTTAACTAACTTGACCTCTGGAGGTAGTCTGGTTTGCAAATAAATTAAATTTAATGAATTGGCAACCGGCAATTCAGAACCGAGCAGCCTTAGACTTGGCCTGGGGAGGTAGTCAGGTTTACTTTTAAATTCATTACCTAAATTTTATAAGAAACAGAAATTTTGTACGTGCTTAATTGCCACGAGCCTGGCCTTCTGTGACGAAACTGACCTCGCCAGTGGAAAGATGGTCGGGCAGAGAACGTGTGGCGATATAGGTGGAGAGACTGCTGATCAAATTTTCGCTTTATTAGTGGTAAATCTTCCGCTTAAAAGAAAATTACTGGGGTTGCAGCTGTGCTACCCTGCCCTGTTATTTCTAAGTGTTTATTTTGGGTCTGCTTGCTCCCCAGTTACTCAGTGCTTGACTTTTTAATTTCGGCTGTCACCTCTGCCTGTGTTTCTTCAGCGCTTAAATGTTTGGTGACTTTACGGTCAGCGACAACACACTCGATTTCCCTTCATACCTTCACCTGTTAATCACTCACTGCCTCTGTGTTCTGTGAGCGCTTTCTCTCTTTGTTTTTACCTTGAAAACCTAACTACAGCACTTGCAAGTCAATCCAAGACGTCCAAGACGCCATGGGAGCACGGGCATCCACCCTCTGCAGGGAGATTTCAGTTGTGGGAACGGGGCAACTCCAACCATGTGGTGATAACGACCCGGGGCGAAGAATGAACAAGACTACTCTGGAAAGACATGGTTATTACGTGATCTTCAAGAACAAGGTAGGAGATGCTCTGGTTAGACCTACATCACCGGCAGACAGTATGCTAAAAGAAACAGTGGACAGCCATTACACTGACCCCTTCACTGGGCACCGGACTGTTGGTCCCAAGGGGATCATGTGGGGAGTCCTGCAAAATTGATAAAATTCACGACTGAACCAGGGACATCTCTATGGGTCACAGGGATCCCTCACAGGACATTGTCAACATGCTGCAGTGTCTCGCGATATTTTACGACGTTTCCAAACTCCATAAGCCCCCTGGTCAATAGGAGACAGAGAGTGTAGTGGAAGGGAGTTTCTCAAAAT
The DNA here is from genome assembly GCF_037043375.1 of Chiloscyllium plagiosum. Lineage (NCBI taxonomy): Eukaryota > Metazoa > Chordata > Chondrichthyes > Orectolobiformes > Hemiscylliidae > Chiloscyllium > Chiloscyllium plagiosum. The sequence goes on from NW_028270188.1 coordinate 39,059,876, forward strand.
GGAGACCTGTCACCAGTGGTGTTTCACAGGGATCCATGCTGGGACAACTGTTGTTTGAGATATATATGACTTGGAGGAAGGAATCGGTTGCCTGATTAGCAAATTCGAAGATGATACAAAGATTGATGGAGCAGAAGGGGACTGTCAGAAAATACAGCAGAATATAGACAGATTGCAGTGATGGACAGTGAAATGGCAGATAGATTTCATTCCAGGCAAAAACTGGTTAATGCATTTTGGAAGATCTTTTCAAGTGCGATGTATACAGTAAATTTGAAAAGTCCTGGCGAAAATTGACGTAGAGAGGGATCTGGGTGTACAGGTCCATTGTTTCCTGAATGTAGAAATGCAGGACAGTAAAGAGGTCAGGAAGGCATTTGGCATGCTTTCCTTATTTGACGGGACAATGAGTACAATAGTTGGCAGGTCATCTTCCAGTTGTATAGGACGTTGGTTCAGCCGCATTTGGAATACTGGGAAATGTCCTGGTTGCCACATTGTTACAAGGATGTAGATGCTTTGGAGAGGCTGCAGAGCAGGTTCACCAGGATAGTGCCTTATATGGTGCACAATAGCTTTGAAGACAGGTTAAAAGGATTAGGATTATTTTCATGCGGAAGACGGAGGTGGAGGGGAGACCTGATTGAGGTCAATAAAATGATGAGAGCTATTGAAAGTGTGAATAGCAATAAACCTTTTTCCCAGACTATGGAACTCAAATTGTAGGGGTCACGAGTTCAAATTGAGAGTGGAAAGGTTTAGGGGAGATATGTGTGGAAAGCTCTTTATGCAGTGAGTAGTGGGTTGCTGGAACACTTTGCCAGTGTAAGTTTTAGAGGCGGAAACAATAGTGTCATTTACGATTTATCTGGACAGATACATGGATTGCAGAGAGTAAAGGGGTAGAGATCTATCGGAAAGAGCTGGCAGGTATAGATAGACGAGCTGGATTGGCACAGTCTTGGAAGCCCGAAGGGCCTGTTCCTCTGCTGTGAATTTCTTCATTCTTTGTTCTTTATTTATCTCTGAAATAAGTATAGTGCTTCCCCCTGCGAGGAAGCGTGGAAAACACGGGTTTAAATTATTTGCTTGTTCCCTTTGCAATTCTCCGGTCTCATCTTCTGAGTGTCCCATATCTACTATCCTCACTTTGTTTCTTCCAAGTGTCATACACTCATCTTGAATTACTTTTACAAGGTACAGAAAAGCTCCTGCGGGCTTTTCATTTTTTCCTCTCAGTTTACTTTCTTGATATGTTTTCTTCCTTTTTTTCAAATATATCTTATGCTTCTCATTCCTAAAATAAAAATCCCATGTCTGGCCTATGCTAGTGCACACCAATCTGTGATTGAGTAGAATACATGACAGCCTTCGCGAACCATGGATGGTTCATCTTCATTTCCACCCCTTCTTTTTGAAAACCACCAATCATTCCTGAGTAGAATGAAATATCTGCTTAAGTGTTTGCACTTGCACAGCCACTGAGCTTCCCCTGGATTCATTTTCACATTCTGATTTAGACGAGATGTAAGACAGAAAGCTGCAGTTAAAATTTCGGTTTGATTTCAATCATTTGCATTAAGGAACACCTGATCAGTTGATCGTGACAGAATTTTAGCGAGTTTTGAGAAGATTTGTAGCTCAGGTTAATCTTCTGGATGTACGTTTTGTCGGTGAGCTGGGAGTTTATTTCCAACCGTTTCGTCACCCCACTAGGTATCATATTGAGTGGGCCTCAGGCTAGGCAGTGTAAATGAGTTCTGCTTTCTATTTATGTTTGGATTTCTTTGGGTTGATGATGGCAGTTCCTGTGGTGATATCATTTCCTGTTCTTTTTCTCAGGGTTTAGAATTTGGGGTGTGACTCGATCTGTTTGTTGAGAGGGTTCTGGTTGGAATTCCATGCTAATAGAGATTCTCGTGTGTGTCTCTGTTTAGCTTGTCCAAAGATGGATGTGTTGCCTCAGTCGAAGTGGTATCCTTCTTTATCTCTACTGATGGATGCTAGTGAGATAGGGTCATGTCATTTTGTGGCTTGTTGTTGTTAATGTATCCTGGTGGCTAGTTTTCTGCCTGTTTGTCCAACGTCGTTTATTTAACAATTCTTTCGCGGTATTTTTGTAAATGACGGTAGTTTTGCTTTTTGTCTGTATATGGTCTTTCAAGTTCATTAGCTGCTGTTTTTTGCGTGTTCGTGGATTTGTGGGATGGAATCACGTGCACTGCTTCTCCTGAGTCCAACTGAAGATGTTACCTAATAGGGTGACGAAATGTCTGGAAATGAACCTCCCTGCTCAGAGAGCAAACCTACATGCAGTGACTGAATTTTTCCACTTTCTCCCTCTTTCCTATTTCCAGTAGATGATGCCACATCCCACTGAGAAGCTTCCGGCAACACCTTCTTTTCTGTCAACCAGAAATCCCGCCAACATGAGTGGACTGAGCCTTCAGCTGTGACTGACACATCACCCTCTCTTCTGTCCTGAACATTCACCTCGTTTCCCGAAAAATGATAGTGATCCCCTTGTCCTCAGTTACCACGACACTGCAGTGCACATTCACAGATACATCCTCCGCCACTTCCATCAATTCCAGCAGCACAACACCATGAAATCCTGCTTCCCCTCCCGATCACTGTCAGCATTTCACTGGAACCATTGCCTCTGTGATACCTTCCATCATCCTGAGCCCTTCCCAACTCACCCATGGTAAGTTCCCAAGCAATTCTGGAAGCCGAAACTCGTGCCCCTTCATCTCTTCCTTCCTCACTGTCCAAGGCCCCAAACAAATCTTCCAGGTGAAGCAACATTTCAGTTGTACACTTTCAATCCAGTCAATTGTCATTGCTGCACACAATGCAATCTTCTTTACATTTGGGATGCCAAACAAAACTTGCTTTGAGTAAAACCTGCACTCTTTCTTTCTGAGCAACCCTGTCCTTCTCATTGATTCCCATTTCAATGAGCTGCCTTGTTCTCATACCACCATTTCGGTCCGCGGCTGTGCAATGCTCCAATGAAGAACAACCAAAGCTCGAGTAAAACGTGGCTTTACACGTTGGTAAGTTACAGCCTGAAGGAAGTAATGTTCAAATCCATAGCTTCACAGCCTGACCCTATTATGACTGTGATCCGTTTTCAGACGATTGTTCTGCCTGCTCTCCCGATCACCATTTCTTGTTTTGTATTGCATTCAATAGAGAAGATCGTGGAACACAACTGGGAAACTTTGCACTAAAACTCTTTGCTGACTCATGCAACAGACATGAATTGACAGACACAATTCAAAAAGCCACGGATATTAGAAAGCAACAAACATAAATTAATCAAAAAAAGACTTGACCTGCAGAAAAAAAAGCAGACAAACTTACATAAAGTAACAACGTTACTTCACTGACAACACAGCAGGATGGAAAAAAAAGCTTATCTGACCGACCCTTAACAGACACTGAAAAAGCCGTAACAGTTAGAGGATTAAACCGCAACTGCCAGGATGCGGACAAGAAATATTTCTTAGCAGCATTAGAAACAAAACTAAAAGACAAACAACTCACTGAAGAAACCCAGAAATCCATCAGACCGGTAGTCGCATCAACATTAAGCAGAAAAAATTGGAAGGAAACATACTCAATACAGAAGAATGGAAAGCACTGGAAAGACTTAAAAAAGGTAAAAAACATTATTATCCTACCTGCAGACAAAAGACGCCAGATAGTCATTCTATATCGAAGAGACTACATTGAAAACGCGATCACATGACTTACAGATACCAATACTTGAGAACAAGTGGCGATGGACCCGAACCGACAACTAGTGAACCGAAGCGCTACCCGACACAAACAAACGTCTGAAGTCTGGATAAATAAATAAGATCGACTTCTAAAAAATGAAACCATTTAGTTCCAACACACCACGCTTCTACGGATTATGATAATTCACAAACCAAGAGCCCCGTTAAGAGCCATAGTCTCACTATCTGGAACACCAACATACAGGTTGCCAAAGGAGCTCTGCCAAAGACTAAAATACTTGGTCAAAGACACACGCCACTCCATCCACTCCACCGAAGATTCAAGAAGACCACCAAAGGCACTAAGATAGAAGAGGATGAAATAATTGGCTCGTTTGATGTAACAGCCCTGTTTACAACAATCAAAATTAACCTGGCACTGACTACACTATTAGAAGACCCAAAGACGCAGTCAGCAAATACCACTAACTTCATCAAGAATGACAGTATCATCAAGCTCGTGGACCTATGCATTACCACACACTTCATCTTCAACGTCGCAATCTACAGACAAACCAACGGAATACCCATTGGACCACCGATATCAGGGTTCTTAGCAGAGGCAATAATGCAGATACTAGAACAAATAGCTCTGCCAAACATTCAACCTAAACTTTGGGTCAGCTACGTGGATGACACCTTCGTGATCACGAAACAAAACAAATGATAGGAAACGTTCAAGACCATCAACGATACGCTCATTGGCATCAATTTCACGAAAGAGGATATACTTAACACAAGCTTCCATTCCGAGATGTCGCAGCAGAGCGAATAGCCAATGGAAATTTCGAACAGCGTCTACAGAAAGACAACACAGACGGAACAAATATTGAACTACAGAAGGAATCATCCGAACATCCGCATACAGTGTAAAAACAATGACTGCAGATGCTGGAAACCAGATTCTCGATTAGTGGTGTTGGAAGAGCACAGCAGTTCACACAGCATCCAAGGAGCTTCGAAATCGACGTTTCGGGCAAAAGCCCTTCATCAGGAATAGTGAGCCAGAAGCGTGGAGAGATAAGCTAGAGGAGGGTGGGGGTGGGGAGAAAGTAGCATAGAGTACAATGGGTGAGTGGGGGAGGGGATGAAGGTGATAGGTCAGGGAGGGGAGGGTGGAGTGCATCGGTGGAAAAGGAGATAGGCAGGTAGGACAAGTCCGGACAAGTCATGGGGACAGTGCTGAGCTGGAAGTTTGGAACTAGGGTGAGGTGGGGGAAGGGGAAATGAGGAAACTGTTGAAGTCCACATTGATGGCCTGGGGTTGAAGTGTTCCAAGGCAGAAGATGAGGCGTTCTTCATCCAGGCGTATGATGGTGAGGGAGCGGCGGTGAATGAGGCCCAGGACCTCCATGTCCTCGGCAGAGTGGGGGGGGGGGGGCGTTGAAATGTTGGGCCACGGGGCGGTATGGTTGATTCGTGCGGGCGTCCCGGAGATGTTCCCGAAAGCGCTCTGCTAGGAGGCTCCCAGTCTCCCCAATGTAGAGGAGACCGCATCGGGAGCAACGGATACAATAAATGATATTAGTGAATGTGCAAGTAAAACTTTAATGGATGTGGAAGGCTCCTTTACGGCCTTGGATCGAGGTGAGGGAAGAGGTGTGGGTGCAGGTTTTACAGTTCCTGCGGTGGCAGGGGAAAGTGCCAGGATGGGAGGGTGGGCTGAAGGGGGCGTGGACCTGACCAGGTAGTCACGGAGGGAACGGTGTTTGCGGAAGGCAGAAAGGGGTTGGGAGGGAAGTATATTCCTGGTGGTGGAGTCTGTTGGAGGTGGCCGAAATGTCGACGGATGATTTGGTTAATGCGAAGGTTGGTAGGTTGATAGGTGAGCACGAGGGGCGTTCTGTCCTTGTTACGGTTGGAGGGGTGGGGTCTGAGGACGGAGGTGCGGGATGTGGAGGAGATGCGTTGGAGGGCATCTTTAACCACTTGGGAAGGGAAATTGCGGTCTCTAAAGAAGGAGGCCATCTGGTGTGTTCTGTGGTGGAACTGGTCCTCCTGGGAGCAGATACGGCAGAGGCTGAGGAATTGGGAATACGGGATGGAATTTTTGCAAGAGGTAGGGTGGGAAGAGGTGTAATCCAGGTTGCTGTGGGAATCGGTGGGTTTATATCAAATGTCAGTGTCAAGTCGGTCGTCATTAATGGAGATGGAGAGGTCCAGAAAGGAGAGGGAGGTGTCAGAGATGGTCCAGGTAAATTTCAGGTCAGGGGGGACTGTGTTGGTGAAGTTGATGAATTGCTCAACCTCCTCGCGGGAGCACGAGGTGGCGCCAACGCAGTCATCAATGTAATGGAGGAAGAGGTGGGGAGTGGTGCCGGTGTAATTACGGAAGATCAGCTGCTCTACGTAGCCAACAAAGAGACAGGCATAGCTGGGGCCCATACGTGTGCCCATGGCTACCCCTTTGGCCTGGAGGAAGTGGAAGGATTCAAAGGAGAGATTAATTGTTCGGCCAAACAAATGAGAGTGTCGGTGGAAGGGTACTGTTAGGGACGTCTGGAGATGAAACAATGGAGGGCTTGGAGGCCCTGGTCATGGCGGATGGCTTGTCTCTCCACGCTTCAGGCTCACTGCCTTTATTCCTGATGAAGGGCTTTTGCCCGAAACGTTAATTTCGAAGCACCTTGGATGCTGCCTCAACTGCTGTGCTATTCTCATACAGTAACATACAATAAACAGACCATTGGCGAAAGGTAATTTCGAGCGCAGATTCTTGTGTGTGTTTCTCCAATGCATGAGGGAACAACATCAAGAGAGATCTCGGAGAGGATATGCGCTGGGATCATATATTGGAGCTGCCAAACCTGCTGGGACCACAAGCAACTCCTGGACGCTTCCGCTCAGAACAAAACGAGAAGATCAGATCTGTGAGCGCTGGCCACTGCCTTTCCATTGTCACCACCATTTTAATGAATGAAAAACCTCCTACGCTATTTACTTAAGCCGCTTTAAGATGGCAAATCTGTTCCACTGCTTTTACGGCGTCTCTACAGAAAAAAATACACTGGAGAAAATGACCATTAAAAGGTAAAGCATCGTCACGCCACTTCCTTTAATAAAATGAGCTATCAATATACAAATATGTCATCTCTTTTTAAATCATTTATTCTTGCTCTCCTGGTCAACAATACAAACGTAAATTACAATGAATCTAAGCGTGCAAACATGAATAACTCTAGTTTATTTCAGTCAGTTTAATCCTGCCACAGAACGCCTCCATCTTTCTGCATCCAAGTTTCGACAACATGTCAGCAATTACGTTTGCTCGTCCTATCACCTGTGTAATTTTCAAACTGAATGCTGGCGAGACTATGCTATATCTAAACAGACTGGATATTTCCTCCTTTAATACCAACACCAAGCTCAAGGTCTTCTTCTCAAATGTGGGATATTTCTGTTGAAGATGGCTCCAAAGACTCCAACCTCACTTTACATAATTGAGATTTGATTCCGCCAATAGTCCTTCTGAATGACGTATCTCTTAATGTCTCAGCCTCCAAGATTTACAAGCCTTTGCACATCCTAATATTGTAACCTCTTTACCTGCTGCTCCCGGCCTATTTCAGTAAACCTTACTCTCACAAGTAAGTTATATTAAGATCTTATACATTCTTTGCAATCCCTCACAGAAGCCAAACCTTGATTTATGGTCCATCTCATTATCATCAGCCACGCCAGCTTCTAATCTTGTCATTTTAAATCTCTGGTCTTCCATATGAGTTCTCGTCAACATAGGAACTGAATTTCTGAACACCTCCAAACTTACAGTGTTATATCCTTGATCAACCTTCATTTCCCAAATCCACCTATCAACCTTAGTTTGTGTGATTCTTTTAAAATCAATGCACGTTTATCCCGAGTCCATCCTTAGATTCCTAAACCTTTGTCTGCAGGCTTCTGGCAGAACTTCAGATGCACGAAAGATAGTTTTATTCACCTCCTCATACTCCCCAGATACCTCCTCTGATAGTGATGAAATTACATCTCTAGCTCTATCGAGCAGCGTTGTTTGGAACAAACACATCCACATAGACAGTGGATACAGCATTTGTTTAGCCACTTTTTAAAATGAAATGAAGAAAGACTTCTACATCCTTCTCATCAAATTTAAGCAAAACTTCGATAAATTTAAACAGGTCCCATCAAGCCTTTGACTACGATCGTTTTGCTATCCTCAACATTGTCCTCATTCAGCCAAACATCGACCTTCATCTCCCCCTTTGAAGTCGACTTTCCACGCTAATTGCCAAATTTTGAAGATTAAACTCCATCTCCCTGTTTTTCTCTGTATTCCACTCTTTCTTCTTCTGCTATTTGTCCTTTAAATCAGCGTTTTATCAGAATTCTAACTGTTTCAACTCAGTTTCATGAACAATTGTTTCATCTGTAATTGAATTTGAACATTTTTGAAGATTCCAATGGCATATCCATCAAATTTAAATGCTGATACATTACTGTAATTAGCTTTCCTTTTCCCACATAAGAAGGTGGCCCCAACGCCATCTTGTTTCCAATTCTAACTGCCTTGATTTTGTCAGCTTTCGTGAAATCCCCAAGGACACTCTTTCCACCCCGAACCAACTACATGTGACTGAGCAAGTCATGACTACACAGTGTCGAGAATGTGGTGCTGAGAAAGCCCAACAGGCAGGCAGCATCTGAGGACCAAAAGACTCGATGTTTCGGCCACAAGCCTACCTTCGACTCTGATCTCCAGCATCTCCAGTGCTAATTTTCTCCTAGTTCGTTACTACACTATGCACTGTTGAAACAAACCAAATTCCACAGCCAGAACAAAACACACTCTGCCTTTAAGCCGTAAAATTCTAAACACAACTTAGAATTATCGATTTAGAATCGGACAAGTGTCCCCACTTTGCTGTGGACCAAACAGACTGCCTTTAAGCAGGTAGCCTAAACATTTTGTTATTCTTAAGGTGCGTGTTCCAGATCTGATGCGACTGGCCAAACCACTCAGCTTTAAGCAAAAAATAACTTTTGTAACACTCGTATAAAAATATAAACAAAATGAACAAGAATTTAGAATTATATAACTGTTGGAAAACTTAAGCGAATAATAGCTACAGTACCTTCTAATAATTAAGTGTTCTCATATAGTTAAATATCACAAACACACCACTTGCCAAAAAAGCAAATTCAGACATTTATTCTTACGTGCAGGTCTCCAATCCAGGGGAAAACAACTATAAGACAGATTTCTGAAAGAATAGCAGCTAGCGGTCAATCACTGTAGCTTCCAATCCTTCCAGAAGCCAAGCACCTGCTGACTGAAAAACAAATTGGAACGACTGGTCTGTAAGATTTGACCACTCCCTTCTAATTGTTGCCACCTTTAAAAAATAAACCTTTTGCCACTTTCTGCAGTCGGTTCGGCACCCCTGTCTTAAAGACTAGCCTTCAAAAAGGTTGAAATAAAGTAACGTTTTTTTTAAAGAAGTGACAGCATTGTTACATAAGTAAGCTGTCTGTTCATGGAGCGCTGTGCAGACGACACTCGTGTTTTGCCCAGTGAAGAGGACTATCTGTCCAGTCTGGGAGAATTGTAATCCTTTCTAAACATATAGGGAGTATCCGTACTCCAGATGACTGTCCTGCACGGTAGGTATGCTGGTCTTGCTCTGAGACACAGTAAATGGGCTTCCCACAAATGTATGTCTCAAAATTTCAATTTGAACAGCACAAGGAAATATATGTGTGATGCCGAGCGTGCGTTCGTGAGCATTGGGATCATCCAATGTGATATTAATTGTTTGATAGAGATTACACTCTGTGGAAATAACTTTGAATGTGAACAATTGGCAGGGGTACGGAATATCGATGGAAAAAGACTGAGTGGCGTTTAATGGATAGACGAGATAAAGTGATTGAGAATGTCAAAATAATGGCATTGCCAGACCCAATTAATCTATACATCAGAGTGTCTGAGAATGATGATGGTTAGGATTTGCTGGGAATAAGGATACAAATGTGAAGTGTTGACTCAGATTCGCTTCTGCAGATTTGAAGCTAGGAGTGTCAGCAGCAGGTAGTTGACATTATTAAGAGTGCATTACATAGTTCCAGGATCAAACAACAAATGGAATGAGACAGTGAAGTACATTCTGTATGTTCTTATAGTTAGAATTTAAAATGGTGAGGGTATGGTGTCAGGGATAAGCTCATGACCGAAGGGATCATCACATTTGTGACTCATCTGTCTCAGCCTCAGATATTCGCCAGGGATGGGATGGGGGTCAGAGAAAAAAAAAAGATTTTTTGAACAGAACTGAAGATAGTGACCTTCATTTTCCCAATCATTAAACATAAAGAGCATGCAATTAATCTTTGTTTACAACTGAAACTGAGTAGGTCAACATAGAGTCCGATTAGGAACACTGCCAGAAACAAAGTGGGAGACAGTGAACGAACCATTTCACTGATGCAGTTAGTAGTGGCTTATAACTTGCATATTTGAAGTCAGAGTCTCAGAAGGAACAATAATAGTGGCAACGAGTAGGGAGTAAATGAAAGAACTGTATTGCAGTCATAACTGGTTTTAAGCAATAATATCTGGACAGGCAGACTTACCAGGGACACCAACGATAGCCAAGATAGGATAATAAAAATGTTGAATAATGCAAAGAGCATAGTAGATGTGCCATGATAAAGACAACCAATAATATGTTGAAAGAGCCCAAATATAATTGGATAAACTCCTTTCTATTGTTGGAACATTCCAGTCCATTGTTCTCAGATTCTGATCCATTGTTGGAACATGCCAAACTGTTGTTCTTAGATTCTGATCCATAATTGGAAAATTCGAATCTAATGTTCTCAGGTTCAGATATCTCTTCCCCGAATCTCTGGAGCTGCTGATCCCTATTAGTGTGATGCTTACACTCAAATTATGGTATAACACATTGAATGGAGCCTGCTTATCATTAAAAGATGGGAACATTCCAATGTGATTCGCGAAATCCATGGAGATGACATTAATCACAGTCACCGAACAAACAGGTCCAATTAACCCCTTCCTTACATTGCTTTTCATACCACAATAAAATGGATAATTTACTTGATCTGGATAAAATGTATCAGGTTGACTGAAGGATGGACCAAAATCTTTATATCATTTTAACCCTTCTTCTTTGAATGTGGGAGTAATGGCAACATATTGCAGGTTTGTATGTGTGCCATTCAGATAATAAAAGGAGACAAAACTACAAGAAAAGAGAAGCTGCATAAAATGACTGGATGGAATTTTTCGAGAGGCAGTCATTCAGGGTACGATGTGTATGGTCCATAGAGTTGTTGTGAGACTTTACTTGGTATAAAGTGTAGTGTTATCAAATCCTTTCATACGCTTGACACAGAGAATTGAGAAAGCTTCTCAGCATAAGGGCGATCTGCAGGAGCATAGGAGAGCATAGCAAGAGAAGTAGGTTAAGGAGGTGGAGAACTCGACATTTCGTGTGTAAGAATTATTCAGTACTGGGAGTGAGTACAAGGGGAGATGCAGAAAGAAGGGGCCATTGGGGGAAAGGTATTGAAGTGGGGAAAACTGGTGCATCATACAATTGGCGAATTGGTGCAATTCATATCTAGATTTACGAGATCGAGCAAAGGACGAATCGTTGCAGGGCACTAATAAATGGAAGAATTGGGCTTAGGCTTATATAATTGGGAAGTTTGGAGCAGGGCGTCAGATAACGGGAAATATTGTGCAGTTACCAGTAAATGGGACAATTGAGGCTGGACAATATTGAAGGGGAGAATCAGAGGAAGATACCCCAAAATAGTCTATGGCACCCAGTCATTAAAATAATTGATGTAGGACAACTGTTTGAAAGTAAATTCACATTTGATATTTGGGAGGTTTTTGAAGACAGTTTGACAGACTTCAGGAGAGATATGTTCCTATGAAAATGGGTCGAGTAATGGAAAGATTAGGGAACGACAGTTGACAGGTAAATTTATGAGACTACATAAGAGGAACAAAGGAAGCACAATTGAGGTCCAGGCGATTCAAGACAGATGAAGGTTTGGAAGAATGTTGGGAATGTGCAACCAATCCGAAACGGTGAATTAAGTGGTTTAAGATGTGACATGAGATATGTTTAGCAAACGGGGTTAAAGAAAATTCCAAAAACTTTTCTTCATGTATCAGAACCAAGGTGGCAACTAGAGGAAGGGTTTGCCACTCAAGGACAAAACCGGAAATTTATGCCTACGGTCAGAGAAAATGCGTGCGATTCTTAATGAATACTTTGTATCAGTTTTCAGCGAGTTGAGGGGCATGACGGATGTTGAGGAGATGGATAGATATTTCATTACTCAAGGTTAAGGCGGCATAAGCAGGGAAGTAGTGTTGGGTTTTCTGAAAGACATGAATGCGGACAAGTCCCGAGGTCCGGATTGGATCTACCCCAGGGAACAGAGGGAAACAAGCGATGAAATAGCTGGTGATTTAACAGATATGCTTTCAGCAATCTTGAATACGGGTGAGGTCCTGGCGGACTGGAGAATTGCTCATCTTTTTCCCTTTTTAAGAAGGTAAGCGGGGCAATTCAGGCAATTATACACCAGTGACCGCGACGTGAGTTGTCGGGATGCTGCTGGAAACGTTACTGAGGGACAGGATCTGTTCGTATTTGGAAAATAATGGGCTTATCAGTGATAGACAACACCGTTTTGAGCAGGGAATGTCATATCTTGGAAATTTAATAGAATTCTTTGAGGAAGTGACAAAGTTGATTGATGAGGGAAGGGCTGTAGATGTCATATACATGGATTTTAATAATGAATTTGGTAAGTTTGCCCATGGTAGGCCGATGAAGAACGTGAGTCGCATGGTGTCCAGGGGTTACAAGCTAGATGGGTAGAGAACTGGTTGGGCAACAGGAGGCAATGAGTAATACTGTAACACAGGTCACAAAATGAAGACCTGTAAGCAGTGGTGTTCTATAGGGATCCGTACTTGGAACACTATTGTTTTTGATACACATAAATAATTTGGTGGAAGATGGAGGTGGCCTGATTAGCAAGTTTGCAGGTAATCTTATGATTGATAGAATAGCAGATAGGGAAGGGGACTGTCAGAGAATTCAGCAGAATATAGGTACTTTGGAGAGTCGAGCAGAGAAATGGCATATGGAGTTCAATCTGGGCAAATGCGACGTGATGCATTTTGCAAGACACAGTTCAAGAACGACCTCTACAGTAAATGGTAAATTCCTGAAGTATACTGGTGAAAAGAGAGTTCTGGGTGTTCATGTCCATTTTTTCCTGAAAGTGGCAACGCACGTCAGTAGCGTGATGAAGAAGGCATACGGTGTACTTTGCTTCACTGGACGGGTTACTGAGTATAAGAGTTGGCAGCTGATGTTACTGTTGTATTAACACATTTTCCGGCAACATTTGGAATACTGTGTACAGTTCTTGTCACCACATTACTGAAACGATGTGAATGTTCTGGAGAGGGTGCATAGGATTTTCACTGGGATGTTGCCTGCTATGGAGGTCTCTGCATAAGAAGAGAGGTCGCTCAGATTAGCATTATATTTATTAGATATAGGCAGGTTGAGACGGGCCCTGATTATGGCTCACAAAATCACGAAATAATTTCCTTCCCTGAAGAGGGGGACTCAGTTAGTGGAGTTCACTGGAAGAGATATGGTTCCAAAGTCTTTTCTGCAAAGGGTGGTGGGTGCTAGGAACGCGTTGCCAGCTGAGGTGTTGGGGCGGGAACGATATCATCATGTAAGACCTATTGCGACAGATACATGAATAGAAAGGCAACAAAGGGATATAGATGCTTGGAAATTGGCGAAAGGTTTCGATGGACGATTTGGAACAGCGGAGGCTTGGAGAGCAGAGAAAATCCATCTGATTAACCAGCATTTCCACACACATCGTCTACTGTATTCCTTTCTTCTGATGTGCTCTGCTCCACATCAGGGAGACGAGACGCCACCGTGTAGTACGCTTCCCGAGAACATTCCCGTGACATGTACATGGAACAACCCCAACGCACCTTGGCTGATCACTTTAAGTCCCCCTCCCACTCCACCAAGCACATGCCATTACTGGGCCACCTCTACTGCCAAACCTTTCCACCCTCCTCCAGGAGAGAGAAAGCCTCATCTTCCGCATTGTGACCTAACAACCTGACCGGATCAATGTGGATTTTACTAGTTTCCACATTTCCACTTCCGCTCCCCACCTTATCCCAATTCCAAACTTTTTACCTGGCACAACGTTCTTGGACTGTCCTATCTGTACATTTTCCTTCCCACCAATCTGTTGGACGCTCCTCACCGACGCTCATCTTCACCCCCAACGTCACCTCATTAGATTAGATTACATTACAGTGTGGAAACAGGCCCTTCGGCCCAACAAGTCCACACCGACCCGCCGAAGCGAAACCCACCCATACCCCTACATTTACCCCTTACCTAACACTACGGGCAATTTAGCATGGCCAATTCACCTGACCCTGCACATCTTTTGGACTGTGGGAGGAAACCGGAGCACCCGGAGGAAACCCACCATGTCGCCTTCTCAGCAACCTTCACCCACACCATCCCCTCTCTTCCCCTTTAACTCTCATGCCCCTCAGCCACCCGCTCATTCCTGATGAAGGACTTATGCTCGAAATCTCGGTTCTCCTCCCTGTCAGATGCTGCCTGAGTGGCTGTACCTTTCCAGGCACACACTCTTCGACTTTGATCTCTAGCGTCTTCAGTGCTCACTATCTATATATGCTATAACTCGAGTACGTCGGATGGATCAATTTTTTGGCTAATGTGCACAGGAGAGTTTCTTGAAACATTATATCGAAAGGCAGACAACAGGGGAGGCCACACTAGATCTGGCGCTTGATAATAAACCAGGCCAGGATTTGATGGAGTTTTAGGTGAGCACTTTGGAGAATGTGACCATCATTCAGTTTCGTTTAGTTTAGCGATGGAAAGGGATAGGTTCATGCCACAAGTCAGGAGTTATCGATGGGGCTAGTGCAATTATAATCCGATTCGGCAACAATTAGGATGCATAGAATGGTGTAGCAAAATGCAGGGGATGCGGAAAATGGAAATGTGGAACTGGTTTAAGGAACAGATATTGCGTGTCCTTGATGGGTAGGTCATGTCTCACAAACCTCATTGAGTTTTTAGAGAAGGTGACCAAGCATGTAGATGAGGGTAGAGCGGTTGATGTGATATACATGAACTTCAGTAAAACCTTTGATAAGGTTCCACATGGTAGGCTGTTGGAGAAACTGCAGAGGCATGGAATTAATGGTAATTTAGCAGTTTGTATTAGAAACTAAATTTCTGAAAGAAGACAGAGAGTGGTGTTTGATGGAAAATATTCAGCCTGGAGTCCGGTTAATAGCGCTGTGCAACAAAGATCTGTTTTGGGACCACTGATGTTTGTCATTACTAAAAATGAATTAGACGCAGGCATAGGTGGATGGATTCGTAAATTTGCAGACGACACTAAAGTCGGTGGAGTAGTGGACAGTGTGGAAGAATGTTACAGGTTACAGGGGGACTTGTATAAACTGCAGAATTGGGCTGAGAGGTGGCAAATTGAGTTCAACGCAGCTAACTGTTAGGTGATGTACTTTGGGAAGGATAACAGGAAGGCAGCGTACTGAGTCACTGGAAAGATTCTTGGTCGTGTGGATGTGCAGAGGGATCTTGGAGTCCATAGATCCTTGAATGTTGGCACCCAGGTGGATAGTGCTGTTAAGAAGGCGTACAGTTTGTTCGGTTTTATGCATAGAGAGATTGCGTTCGGGAGCCGCAATATCATGCTGCAACTATACAAAACGCTGGTGCGGCCACACTTGGATATATTGTGTACAGGTCTGGACTCCATATTTCGGGAAGGATGTGGAATCACTTCAATATGTGCAGAGGAGATTTACTAGGATGTTGGCTGGTCTGGAGTGAAGGTCTTATGAGGAAAGTCTGAGAGACTTGAACCTGTTCGTAGGCTAAGACGGGATTTGATAGACATACAAGGTGATCAGAGGATTAGGTAGGCTCATTAGTGAAAGTCTTTTTCCTAGGATGGTGACGCCAACGTGTACGAGGCGGCATAACTACAAATTGAGGGGTGATGGATTTACGACAGATGAGACGGGCAGGTTCTTAACGCAGAGAGTGTTTAGGGCGTGGAATGGCCTATTGGCTAATGTAGTCAACTCAGCCACATGAAAGAGATTTTAGCAAACATTAGATAATCACATGGATGATTTTGGGACATCGTAGAGGGACGAGCTGAGAATAGTTCACAGGTCGGTGCAACATCGAGGGCCGAAGTGCCTGCTCTGCGCTGTACTGTTCTATGTTCTATCTCGCCAGCGAAGATGGAGCCAAATACAACGTAAACCCGGATGGGATCGAAAGTATCCCGAGAAGATTATAAGGTCAGTGGAAGTACAGTCACGGTGGAAATCAAATCTGAAAAAAATGGGGACATGAGAAGCCTTTGGAAATAGTGTGAACAATGCATTGAAGAAATTTTACAAATACATTTGCAGCAGAAGATTAGCTACAGACCGAATTTCACCCCTTAATGTTCAGCAAGTCTGAAGTGATAGAGATGTGTGGAGTTCAGGAGATGGGTGAGATACTGAACGAGAATTTCACCTCGGTGTTTCCTGTGGACTAGGCTATAAGAGTGAGCGAACTTGGAGACATATATTGTGATATCTTGTAAAGGGGATAATCAAGGAGAAGTGCTGTACATATTAAAACACATAAAGTTTCATAAATCCCTGGACTCGATCAGTTTTATCCCAGAACATTGCGGGAAGCGAATGAAGTGATTGCTAAACCCTTTGCCGATATATTTGTCGGGTGGATTGCCATGGGTGAGTTGCCAAACGAACAGTTGCTAATGTAGAGACATTATTTAATAATGTAATGACAAATGGGAACAATAGAACTGTGAGCCTGAAATAAACGTTTCCTAATTCGTTACAGAGGATTCTGAGAAAAAGAATTGTATTTATTTGGAAAGTCAAGGAGAGAACACGGCTTTGCAGATGGGAAATTGCGTCTCACTAACTTTGTGGAATTTTTGGAAGTGAAAAGAAGATCGGTGAGGGCAGGGCAGTAGACATCATCTTTATGGAATTCTGTAAGATATCCAGCAATATTCCACATGATAAACTGTTTCGCAAATTTAGATTGCGTGGAATGAAGGGAGAGCCAGCAATTTGGATGCAGAATTATTTTGAAAGTTGGAGATAGAGTGTGAGGGTGGATTTATCTTTACTGGACTGGAGACCTGTGACCAGTGGCATGCTGCAACAATCGGTAGTGGGTCCTCTCTATTTTGTCACTTATGCAAATCATTTGCATTTGATAATATGATGTATGCTTAGTAGGTTTGACGGTAATCCCAAAATTCTTGGTGTGGTCAATAGCGTAGAAGATTATCTCAGATTACAATGGGACCTCAATTAGGTGAGCCGAGGAATGACTGATTCAGTTTTTTTTAGATAAATGCGAGGTGTTGCATTTTGACAAGACAAGTCAGCACAAGACTTGTGGGCGGCACGGTAGCACAGTGGTGAGCACTGCTGCCTCATAGCGCCAGAGACCCTGGCTACTCTCTGTGTGGTGTTTGCACATTCTCCCCGTTTCTCCGTCGGTTTCCTCCGGGTGCTCCGGTTTCCTCCCACAATCCAAAAATGTGCAGGATAGATGAATTGGCCATGCTAAATTGCCCATGGTGTTAGGTGAAGAGGTAAATATAGGGGAATGGGTCTGGGGTAGGTTGCGCTTTGGCGGGTCGTTGTGGACTTGTTGGGCCGAAGGGCCTGTTTCCACACTGTAAGTAATCTAATCTAATCTAAGACGTAAAGGTAGGCTCCTGTCGAGTGTTATAATAGAAATAATAGAATCCCTACAGTGTAGAAAAAGGCCATTTGGCCCATCGAGTCCACATCGACCCTTGGGCGAGTATCTCACCTGACAGACCCCTACCCTACCTCGGTGACTCTGTATTTCCCAAGCTAATCCACCTAACCTGCAAATCCCTGGACACTATGGGCAATTTTGCCTGGCCAACCCACCCTGACCTGCACATCTTTAGACTGTGGAGTGAAAGTGAAGCATGCAGAGGAAACCCACACAGAGACGGTATGAATGTGCGAAATCCACCAGACAATCATCTAAGCATGAAGTGACAATACATCCCTGCGCTGTGAGGCAGCAATGTCAAACACTGAGCCATTATACCTCCTTGTGGTGCATGTTGACATTTCCTTGAATGCGCCGTCACTGGTAGACATGGTAGTGAAGAAGGCCTTTGGTACATTTGTCATATTATTCAGTGTTTTGAGGAAAAAATTCGGATGTCATGTTGCAGCTGTACAGGACATCATTTCAGGCAATTTTGTAATACTGCCTTTATTTCTGCTCCCCCTGCTACAGGAATGATGTTGTTAAAGTTGAAAGGGCGCTGAAAGGATTCACAATATATTGCTGGTTTTGAGAGGGGGCGAGGTGTGGGTGGGTTTAGCTACAGGGAGAGTTTGAATATGCTGGGGCTGTTTCCCTGGAGTGTTGAGGCTGAAAAGTGACTTGATAGACGTTTATAAAAGCATGAAGGGAATAGGTAATGGGATTGATTAAGGTCTCTTACCCCGAATAGGGGAGTCAATAATTGGTTTGCTCACTGAGCTGGAAGTTGCACTTTCAGACATTTCATCACCATAATAGATAACCTTTACAGTGCACTTCCGGTCGAAGCACTGCTGATGTTTCCTGATTTCTATTTGTACGTTTCCGATTATTTGGGTTGGTGATGTCATTTCCTGTTGCAATATCATTTCCTAAGGTGATGCGATTTCCTGTTCTTTTCCTCAGGGGATGGTAAGTTGGATCCAACTCAATGCGTTGGTTGATTCTGGTTGGAATACCATGCTTCTAGGAATTCTCGTGCTTGTGTCTGTTTGGCATGTCCGAGGATGGATGTATTTTCCCAATTGAAGTGGTGTCGTTCCTCTTCTGTTTCTAAGGATACCAGCGAGAGAAAGTCAGAACTCGCTAATGTGCGAGACTAATAATTTAAATGGACGTAAAGGGAACATATTTCACACAGAGGGTCGTCTACATGTCGCTTGAGCTACCAGAAGAGGTTTTGCCCTCTGTTTAAATTCCTATATTTAAAAGACAATGAGATGAGTATATGAATACAAAGTGCTTAGAGGGATATGGACCAAGTGCTGGCAAATGGGAATAGATTAGTATGCGATTTATTGTTGTCATGACGACTTGGACAGAAGGGTCTATTTTCATGCTGTGTGTCTCGTAGTCTCTATTGTTGCTTTAGTTTATGAGATCGTAACGGGTGGAGCCTTTCTGCTT
Organism: Chiloscyllium plagiosum; assembly: GCF_037043375.1. Classification (NCBI taxonomy): domain Eukaryota; kingdom Metazoa; phylum Chordata; class Chondrichthyes; order Orectolobiformes; family Hemiscylliidae; genus Chiloscyllium; species Chiloscyllium plagiosum. The sequence continues at coordinate 39,079,056 of NW_028270188.1, forward strand.
CTGAATTCAGTCGTGCAAAAGCACACCCAGACAGCGTGCTTGCTCAATTAATGCCAGTAAAATACACAAATACATCATGCAGATTTTGTGAATGCTTTATGGACAGAGGAGACAGATATTCGGTTAATTGAAGTTATAAGGCATGAGAAAAGACCATTCAATCCCTCACTTCCATTCCATAGGAGAAGCAGGAAGGCATAAAGCTGTTTGAGCCTGTTACTCAGAAGCAAGGTGAGGGCATCTAATTTACAAACCTGGGACTGCTCGAGATTGAACACAGGAAAATCTGGAGGCTAGTGCGTCCCTAGGATCCTGTTACCCAGGGACAGGAGGTGACTCAATCCCAACAAACAGTAATGTGTGAATAAGTTGCCTGAGCGGTCCATTCAATTCTGATACATCACTCAATAAGATAATGGCTGATCTGATTGTGACTCCTCATTCCACTTTCAGCAGCAGCGGGAGCGGTGAGAGTGAGCACCAGAGGGCTGCCACAAAGGGAAGTTTCCCTCTACAAGGACTTACCTTAATAGTCAGTAGCGTCCATTTTCAGCAGCAGCTGGAGATTTATGAGCAACCAACTGGCACACTCCCAGTCGCTATAGCTGCTTTGTAACGAAAAGAATTGCTGCAATTTACTTTGTAGCATGCATTTTATATCAACTTTTGCAACAGCAGTTAACTTTCCAAAAATCAGTGTCAAATATCCATTGCCCAAAAGGGTTCAGATAAAGCATAGACACGGACAATAAACGATCTGAGAAACAGGGTGTTTCATGGTTCACGACTGGATGTGAATAGTTGTATTAGAATAGGCTATAGAAATAGATTGAAGAGCAGGAGCTGCCCCACAACTTTAACAAGAAAACCCGTCAAACTGACTCAACAGTTTGTCCTCTATATCGGTGAACAATTTCCAATTGTCACAGTGGTATACATTCTTTAGATATTATTTATTTGTTAATTAGATAAATGGTTCATTCTTAAACTCAATAAATTATTTTAAAAATTGTTACACATTACCGACTGCACATAATGAGTAACTTTAATCAAAAACACTACAAAACTAACAAAACACATGTCCAGAAAAACGGTCTGAGGCTCTGGAGCACTGATAGCAGTGGTACAGTTCATTATTGCGCAGGAGCAGGCCCAACATCACACTAAACCTGCGCAAATTCCCACTGGTTTCTGATTCTGCTCCTGAACGTATCCCAGACTGAATCATGTCCATCACATCTGTTCTGCTGAGGTTAATAAAATCCAACCGTGTCATTAGCTTTCACATTCTTAATAAAGTATAAATAAATCAGCATTGTTGTAAAGAATGATCTATCTTTTTAATATTTTTCCGGATCATGTAGTCTGGCCCCCAATGTTGAATACAGCAACAAATAGAAACATTCTGCCCACATCAGCCTGCCCACATCATATGCAGAGCATGAAGGACAGACATCATTTCAATTTGATTAATCTTTCCTGTGTATATATCATCCTGTCTGACTTGCTGCAAAATGAAGAAATAAACTTCATCCATATCAGTCCAAGAAATAAACTATTAATATTCTGTCCTTTGCTGCGTCCAGGATACCAACATTCACACCTTCTGGCAGATTTTGTAAACGTAAAACAAGAAAATCATTGGCACTTATTTGTATTCCTGATGACCAATCTAATTCCTTGTGGTGTCCCACATACCACAGTCTTCCAATTTAAAAAAAAAAAATCATTTTTTACTACTAAAGACTATGGTGCTGAAAAAACACAGCAGAGCACTCTCGAGTCTCAGCTCCAGCATCTGCACTCCACACTTTTTCCTCCTTTATATCTTCTGTCTGTTAAATATTTTCAAATACGTATCATAATAAACTGAAGTCGCATTGGCTTTGATTTTGCATACTAAGAGTATAACATTCGTACAGACTGGGTGCAGGAAAGATTTGTCAATTTGTCAGATGCTGATATGATGTGCACTTTGAAATTTCTGACTGCGAATCTTCCCTTTTTATATCCTGTAAAAATGTTGACAAAAGTCATCGCTGTCAGTACTGAGTAGAAATTTTGAACAGGTAATTTTATTTTCTAAGAAACTTTATTTTCTCTCTCATTCCCGAAAAATTTAAATTGACATTAAAAATGAAAAGTAATCTAACTGAAACATCGATAACGCTTTCAGTGCTTGACAGCAGAAATGCTGGGAATAGTTCCCCTCATGGGACAGTAGAGGACAAGAGTTGTTGTTTCAGAAGAAAAGAACTGATTCAGAAATGAGATGAGGAGGCATTTCATTTCTCAGACGTTTAAGCGTGTTTCGAAACACTTCTTGCAGAGTGATTTTGGGACAGAATCTTTGCGTATATTTAAGCAGTGACAGATAGATCCTAGATTTGGATATGCAGGTGTTGGACTGGGGTGTACAACTTTAAAAAGAATACAACACCAGGTTATAGTCCAACAGGTTAAATTGGAAGCGCACTAGCTTTCGGAGCGACGCTCCTTCATCAGGTGATAGTGGAGGGCTCAATTCTAAGACACAAAATTTATAGCAAAATTTTAAAGTGTGATGTAACTGAAATTATACAATGAAAAATTGATTGTCTGTTAAGTCTTTCATCTGTTAGAATACAGTCATAGTTTCATTCTTTTCTGTGAAAATCACAAAACCTTTTCTTTAAAGTTGCATTCTCAAGTTAGCAGTTGAAAATTGTGATAGCTAGACTATATGTTGAAAGTGTTGGCCCCCTGCGTTCAATGTCTATGCCATCATGTTTAGATTGATTCTAATCTAAAAATTGAGACATCGGAGTTTTACATAAATTCATGCAGTTTTTGAACTCAGAGGTCTACATGAATGTATGCAGTTTTTGAGCAAAGTACAATGTAACCCTGCAAGTGCAAATTCACCCCAATAAAATGTTTGTGTGCGCGTGGGTCTTTGTCTGCCTGTGTGTGTGTGTGTGCGTCTGGGGTGAGGGTTGTGAGTGTGAGAAAGTGTATGTGTGTGTGTGTGTGTAGAGAGAGTGCAGAGTGTCTTAAGACTGTGAGGGGGTACATGTGTGATTGTGGGAGTGTGTGTGTCTGTAAGGATGTATGTGGGTGTCTGTGTGCACGTCTGTGTGAATGTGTTTCCTTGTGTATGTGTGTATAGGAGTGCCTGTGTGTGTGCGTGTGTGTGTGTAGGAGTATCTGTGTGTGTATATAGTGCAATGGTGGTCACCTGTAATGTGCCATGAACCCAATGTCCCAGTTGAGGTTCTCCCTATGGGTACCGAACTGAGCTCTCAGCCTCTGCTTGGCCACTTATCTCTGCTGCCTGTCCCGAAGTCCACCTTGGAGGATGGTCATCCGAAGGTCCGAGGCTGAATGTCCTGGACCACTGAAGTGTTCCCCAACTGGGACGGAACCCTCTTGTCTGTTGATTGTTGTGCGGTGCCCATTCACCCGTTTTCATAGCCTTTGCTCGGTTTCCCCAATGTACCAAGTCTCCGGCATCCTTGCCTGCAACGTATAAGATAGACAACGTTGGCTGAGTCACATGAGTACCTGCCATGTACAAGGTGGGAGGTGTCCCCACGCGTAATGGTGGTATCTATGTCCACACTCTGACACGTCTTGCAGCGTCTATCGTGACAGGGTTGTATGGAGTTATCCTGACAGTCGGGCAGCTTGCTCCGAACAACAATCTGTGTAAGGTTTGGCGGTTGTTTAAAGGCAAGTAGTGGAGGTGTGGGGAGGGTCTTGGTGAGGTGCTCATCCTCATTGATAATCTGTTGCAGGTCAAGAAGAACATGGTGTAATTTTTCAGCTCCTGGGAAATACTGAACAACGAAGGGTACCCTGTCGGTTGCAGCACTTGTCTGTCTTCAGAGGAGGTCATTACGGTTCGTTGCTGTGGCACGTCGGAACAGGCGGTCGATGAGTTGAGCATCGTACCGCGTTCTTGTGAGGGCGTCCTTGAGTACTTCCAGGTGTCCGTCACGTTTCTCCTCATCTGAGCAGATCCGGTGTATGCGTAGGGCTTGTCCATAGGAGATGGCTGTTTTAATATGTATTGGCTGGAAGCTGGAGATCCAAACTGGATGAAGGACAAAGTCAAAAGTCACATGACAACAGTTTATATTCCGACAGGTTATGTGAAACCACAAGCTTTCAGAGCACCGTTCCTTCTTCCAAAATCTATGTGATTCCCTGGAAAGAGTGTACAGGGGATTTCCAAAATATTTGCTTGGGATGGAGAATTTCAGTGATGAAGAGACGCTGGATAAGCTCAGTTATTTTCTTCCAAGCAGTGGAGGTTCAGAGGAGACTTGATAAAGGATGCCTGGAGACATCAACATACTTGAATTAAGCCAATCAACGCAAATTATAGTCCAAAAAACCGAACGCCAATCCACTTTGAATTTAGTATATTGACAATCTTAAAATCTAATGACACAATCCCATGCTTGCGGGGCATAAAACCTGGGAAAATTGAACGTTGGGAGGAAAACTGCAAAGCCATTAGCATGCAAAAAGACTGTCCGTGAAATAGCTCTCTTAAAAGCTATCTTTATCGATCTGCAAACTGTGAATCAGAAATCTCTAAAAAGTAGAAAAGAAGATCGAAGCAGAAATGAAGAGAATATTTAATATCTGAATGGTTTTGAAAACTTGAATTGTTGGTAATTCTTAGAACATAGAAGAATACAGCGCAGTACAGGCCCTTTGGCCCTCGATGTTGCGCTGATCCAAGCCCACCTAACCTATACTAACCCACTATCCTCCATATACCTATCCAATGCCCGCTTAAATGCCCATAAAGAGGGAGAGTCCACCACTGCTACTGGCAGGGCATTCCATGAACTTACAACTCGCTGAGTGAAGAACCTACCCCTAACTTCAGTCCTATATCTACCCCCCCCTTAATTTAAAGCTATGCCCCCTTGTAATACCCGACTCCATACGCGGGAAAAGGTTCACACTGTCAACCCTATCTAACCCCCTAATCATCTTGTAAAATCATCTTAATCAGGGTTTTTTTTTATCGGACCAATATTGCAGAAGAGTGCAAAGGCAGTACGAGTATACTTAAGAGGGAAATCTTCAGGGAAAACAGGGGACGTGAGGTAGAAAAAAATCCTAGAATTATGACATCAGCTTGCAAGAGGAGGTATAACTACAATTGAGGGGTAATAGATTTAAGACAGATGTCAGAGGCAGGTTCATTATGCAGAGAGTGGTAAGGGTGTGCAATGCCCTACCTGCTAATGTAGTCAACTCAGCCACATTAGGGAGATTTAACAATCCTTAGATAAGCACAAGGATGACTTTGGGATAGTGTAGGAGGACAAGTTGAGAATAGTTCACAGGTAGGCACAACATCGAGGGCCGAAGGGCCTGTTCTACGCTGTATTGTTCTATGTTCTATAGAGGATGGTGCAAAATTTAAAAGCTATCAAGACCATTGTTCAGCCACTTCTTGACATGTTTCCAGACCCAGCTTATAATGTAACAACAATACCAGTCGGATGCTAAGTTTTTCGGTGTTGTTGATCTTCAACATGGCTTTCTCTCAATGTCTCGTCATATGAACAGTCAGTACCTATTTGCCCTCACCTTTAATCGACAGAATAAAAACTTGGATTCGACGACCCCAAGGCTTCATTCATTCTCCAACACTTTTTCTCTCAGATCTTACAGAAACAATTGAAGTATTTAACCTTAACAAATTGATCTACATTAGTTCAATATTTGGACGAATTCCTTGCAGTCCGTGTTAATAAAGAATCAAAACGCTCAGATGTTGTTCTTGTCTTCAATTTCTTGAAGCATTTGGAATACATAGTCTCTCCACCAAAAGTCTCCATTGCACAACGTCAAATCAAATTCCTGAGAATTATAATATCTGAAGACTCACGCTGTCTGGAATAGAGCCGCATCACTCCTATTGTCAACTTCACAGCCCCAATAACCGCGATGCAAATGCGCCATTGGCTGGGTATTTCCAACTTCTGCAGAAAATGGATTCCCAACGCAACACACCTCATTAAGAAGTTGACCCCATATTCCTCCTACGAAGGTGCATTTACCCTTTCCTCAGAAGCAATGCAAGCCTTGAATGAACTGAAGCAAGTTTCATCAGAAGTTTCAGCTCTGTGAAGACCTCTTGATGACAGACCTTTTCAATTATACTGTGCTATTTTGGATGACTCTGCCTCCTCAGTACTTCCTCAACTTCATGGAAATAAACATCGCCCAGATGCCTATTTTCTAACTAAGTTTGACCCGGTGTTGCTTTGGGTCATCCCCGCTGTACTCAGATTTTAACCGACATTTATCTCAGTTTAGAATCTGCAGCGAATCTTACACGACAGCAAAACATTGTCACCGACAGTACACATTCAATAATTGCCATTTTCGGGAATTTTTAAACTCAACATTTGACTGCAGCCCGACAAAACCGTAATGAAATTTATTTTTTGAAAAATCCTCGATTGACTTTTAAGAATTGCATACCATCATCCCAGCCACTATCTTAGCCCATCCTCCTGCGACATTGTCCACTCCAGAACATGAGTGTATTCTCCTCATTATTGAGGACGTCCAAGTTCAACTAGATCTCTCTGACATGCCTATTTCCAATCCAGATTGTAATATGTTAACTGAAGTAAATTTCTTTAATAACCATACGGGAACTCATCTTTCGGGCTATGATATAGTTGATGACAATGGCTCTATCCTTGAATCTGCTGCCTTTGAAAGCCGTTTTTCAGTCCAGCAAGCTGAATGTTTGGCACTCATTCGGGCTTGTATTCTCCAAGGGTTCCGTGCAAACATTTACACATACTCCCGATATGCTTTTGAGGTTGTACATGATTGTGGGCATCTGTGGAGTAACAGAGGATTTTGACGTCATCTGGCACTCCCATTTCTCATCAACAGTTAGCATCAGAACGTTTGACTGTGTTCTTGCTCCCAAAACATGTTTCTGTCATCAAGTGTACTGTTTATGAAACAGGCCAAACTCGTATTGATATTGGTAGCCGTGCTGTTGATATGGCTGCATAACAAGCTCCTTGCAACCGTCTTATGTAGAACGTAAATTGAAGAGTCAGATTCAAAGCTCTGACAAGAGTAAATCTACCACTGATTAGCCAACGCCAACCATTTAAGATGAGGTTACCTTACAAAGGGACGACTCTGAATCTGAAAGGCAGTTGTGGTCTAAAGCCACCTCCTATTCTAATCCTGTTACTAAACTATGGACCACCCCAGCTGTTTGATGAACTTGAATTATGGGCATTTGATTGCATTGATAATGTTACCAACTGTTGTGCTCGCTCAACGCCTGATTTGCTTTTGAATACCTGTTTGCATCTGCGCCTCCAACAGCTGACCCAGTAAGTAAGTGACGAAAGCCTCACTTGCTGGAACACAATCCGGGAAAAGCTATTCCTGCCCTATGGGTCAGACGCCCCGCCCTGACGAATCCTTTCAACCCCTTCAACTAGTTGTCATTGAATTGAAAAAAATTCAAAGTTATAAGTAAGCTTTAATTATTGATATTTTCTCCAACTGGGTTGAAGCCTCCCGAATTCCAAAGCTACTGCAGAAACTGTTGTACGTATCCAACTTAAGGACATTATTCCCCGCTTTGATATTCCTTTTTTTATGCCTTTCGATAATGGTCCTTATTTTATTCGAGGTATAAATGAGGAATTATGCTGACAGTTTGGCATCAGACGTCAACTTCATTGTTCCTATCACCCACGGACTGCAGGGCTTGTGGAACGTTGAAACCAGACTCTGTAAACTAAACTTTGCAAAATTAACTTCTGAGACAAGCCTTTCCTGGGTAAAACTATTGCCTCTGACTCTGTTTATCTACGCTGCACTCCTTATTCCCTGCCAAAAAAGTTTATGGCCGAGACATTCACACATCTTTGAATGGCTCCACTGCCGCTGTCCACTTCCAAAACATGGTGGATGATATTTCCTGCTATGTACTCTCCGTAACTGAAATTTTGCGAGTGCTCCATTCTCGAGTACGTGCTGCTCATGAAATGCTCCCCTTCCTTGAATGCGTTCACACTACTGAATCAATTTACTTTGTCCTTATCATGAATTGGACATGCCATGGTCTCCAACCTCGAGAAAATCCCTTTCACTTTCTCCTCACTATCCCAACTGCTGTCAAAGTGACGGAGCGATCTGCATGGGTTCACATGCATCATTGTGAGGTCATTGCAGATGTGTCTTAGAAAGGGGAGATGACCGATATGATGGAGACAATTATAATGTAAGAGATGTGAGAAAGGATTCAGAACCAGACTATTACTCATAGCTTATTTTATCAAAGAGGAATTTTCCTTCTGTTTTACATATCCTAACCCTTGCTACAGATGACTACTCGGTTCAGAGCTATTTCATCCTGATATGTGGACTTGCCTTGGTCAACTTCAGTACACAAGAGAGGACCATTTATCTGTGTGATCTTGAGCAAACAGAGATTATGTATCAACTATGCCAGGAAAATGTCCTTGCGTGCCAAGCGACTGAATTTTGCCAAGAATGTCTATTGCAGTGGTCAACAGCATCAAAAGGATTGAAGAGTTCATTTACAAAACACTTCTAAAAGGTATTTTTATTGGTATTGCTACTGTTAAATATATTATTGCTCAGATATTAGCTTCTATTGATAATATTGATTCCACCCAGAAAATATTTCTTCTCCACTTAGATGAAGATGAGGAAGGACTATTCCTGATCCTGGTCCCTCTTTAGAGGAAGAGGAGGTATGGCAGTCATCCGCTGCCATTGGATTTGATTAATTCAATCCATGCCTTTACGTTTATGATGTGGGAATGGAATGGCAAAAGGGTGGATATGAGGATACAAATTTTTGATCCTAACTGTTGTCAGAAGCAACAAATATATGTAGATTTCTATTAACAGCAAAATTTCTTTTTTCTCAATTCCGATTGCGAAATTTCGCCAAGGAGCACAGAAGTTTTAACCTCTGTGTTCCTGGGCAGAATTGCATCCGAGAGCATCATCCAGTACATTCTATATCACTAAGATCTGAAATCCGTCTCCTTTTATGACATTTATTCTTCCTGAAAAAAAAATCAGACTAAAGTTGTTGTCAATTGCTTATCCAATTACAGATTCTGCGCATCTTCTTGATTACAAAATTTCCTGTCCACCTTAGTACCATTTCAAATTTAGTTAGAATACATTTGTTCCATGCTTGGAAACCGTTGATGCAGGTCGCAAATACTTGAGTTCCCAGCACTGGTCACTGTGTCACTCCAGTCGTTAATTTCTGATAAACTGATAAAATCTAGTTTATCCCGAATTCATCCCTGCTTCCGACTCAGTAACCAGTCTTCCCCTTACACAGTGTAGCATTATTGAAAGGCTGAATGATCCCTTCCTTTTCCAGTGTGACATGTATGAGAGATTAAAATATTTGCAACAATTGCTGAAAAACAGGCTCGAATGGCTGAGTGGCCTCATTCTGTTCCTGTTTAAAACTCTTGATGGGATGAATAGCCTGCCTCAGTATAGGTGTAGTTGTTTATGTTGTTTAACAGTTTGAGAACATTCGTGAAAAGCCCGCTTCTGACTTAAGGATGAAGTGAAGGCGATTGACGTTGTAGCTGCTGATATTTTCATCCATTTGCCTATCCAAAGACCACTTAAATACCCTAAAATTTGGCGATACTACCGCTCTTGCAGGCAGTGCATTCCACGCTCTCACTAGTCTCTGAGTAAATATACCACCTCTGATATCTGTCCCATAACTATCACTCCTCAATTCCAAGCGATGTCGCCTCCTGATCGCCATCGTCATTCGAGGAAAAAGGCTCTCACTATCTAACCCTCAGATTAGCTTATATGCCATAATTACATCTCCTCTCCACCTTATTCTCACTCATGAAACCAGCCTCAAGTTCCTCAGCCTTTCCTCATAAGATCTGCCCTCCATACCAGGCAACATCCGAGTAAATGTCATCAGAACCAATTCCAAGCTTCCGATTCCTTTCAATAATGTGGTGAGCAGAACTGTACGCAATACTCTAAATGTGGCCGCAGAAGACGTTGCAGCATGATGTCAAGGTTCTGAAATTCCATAATTCAAAAACAAAAGGTAACACAACGTATGTCTTCTTAACAACCATGCCAAAACTGGGTGACATCATTCAAGGATCTATGAACCTGGACACCGAGATCTCTTTGCTCATCTACACTACCAAGAATCTTACCAGTACTCTGCATTCCTGTTACTCCAACCAAAGTGAATTACCTCACACGTTTCTGCATCAAAGTTCATTTGCCACCTCTCAGCCCAGCTCTGCAGCTTATCTATGTGTCTCTGTAACCTACAACATCCTTCGTCACTATTCACAACTCTACCAATCTTTGTATCATCCATCCATGCCCTTATCGAGGTCATCTATAAGTATGACAAATAACAGTGGATCCAAATCAGATCCTTGCAGTTCCCTCTTAGTAACTGAACCCCTGGATGAAGACTTGACATTAACCCTCTGCCTTCTTTCAGCCAGTCAATTTTTGATTCAAATCGCAAATCACCCTCAATCCCATTTCTCCGTATTTTGTGGAATAGCCTGCCGTGGGGAACCTTATCCAACGGCTTATTGAAATCCATATACACTACATCAATTGCTTTCTCCTCATCCATCTGTTTGGTCACCATCTCAAAGATCTCATTAAGGTTTGTGAGGCACGACCTACCCTTCACAAAGCCCTGTTGACTATCCCTAATCAAACTATTTCTATCTGGATTGGTTATAAATCCTATCTCTTATTATCGTTTCCAACACTTTACCCACAAATGAATTAAGGCTTATAGGTTTATAGTTTCCAGTGCTGTCTTTACTCCCCTTCTTGAACAAGAGCGCATCATTTGTTATACTCCAATTTTCTGGCCGATTAATGTGGACAATGACGCCATAAGATCAAAGCCAAAGGCTCAGCAATCTTCTCCCTGGCATCCCAGAGAACCTTGAGATAAATCTCATCCGGCCCTGGGGTCTAATCTGTTTTTACACTTCCTAGAATTGCTAACAACGTCCTCCTTATGCACCTCAATCCCATCTGGTTTAGTAGCCTGTATCTCAGTTTTGTCCTCGATCACATTGTCTCTTTCCAGTGTGAATACTCATGAAAAGTATTCATTTCGCACGTCTCGCACGTCCCCATCAGCTCTGACTCCATGCACAACTTCCCATTACTTTGCTAGATTGACCCTAATCTTATTCTCGTCATTCTTTTATTCCTGATGCCTGTAGGATGCCATAGGGTTCTTTTTTTTTTTAGATTACTTACAGTGTGGAAACAGGCCCTTCGGCCCAACAAGTCCACACCGACCCTGCCGAAGCGCAACCCACCCATACCCCTACATTTACCCCTTACCTAACACCACGGGCAATTTAGCATGGCCAATTCACCTGACCTGCACATCTTTGGACTGTGGGAGGAAACCGGAGCACCCGGAGGAAACCCACGCAGACACGGGGAGAATGTGCAAACTCCACACAGTCAGTCGCCTGAGTCGGGAATTGAACCCGGGTCTCTGGCGCTGTGAGGCAGCAGTGCTAACCACTGTGCCACCGTGCCGCCCTCTGTGCCACCGTGCCGCCCTATCCGCCAACGACGTCTAATGTCCCCTGCTGACTCTTGTTAACTCTCTCTTTATGTCATTCCATCCTAAATTGTAACTCTCAAGCGTCCTAACGAAGGCTTCACATCTCATCCTAACATAAGCCTTCTTCATCCTCTTGACAAGCGATTCAAGTTTCTTGGCAGCCACAGCTCCCACGCTCGTCAATTTCCTCCCTGCCTGGTACATTCTTATCAAGGACCGGCAATAGCTGCTCCTTCAATATGCTCCACATTTCAAATGTGGCCATTCACTGCAGTTTCCCTTCCCAGCCTATGCATCTTAATTGTTGCCTAGTCCCATCGTAATTGACATTCCCGAGCGAGAACCTTTGCCCTGCGGTGTAGACCTATCCATTCCCACCACTAATGTAAACATAACTGAATTGTGGTCACGATTACTGAAGTGCCCATCTACCTCCAAATCTTACACTTTTCCGGGTTCATTACTCAGTACCAAATCGACTGTGGCCTTGCCCCTTTTTGGCTTGTCGACAAACTGTGTCAGGACACCTTCCTGCACACATTGGAGAAACAACTGACACATCTAAAGTATTTGGACTATTGTATACCCAGTCAATATTTGGAAAGGTAAAATCCCCTTTCACAACTACCCTGTCACTCTTGGGCCTATCGAGGATCATCTTTGCTGTCCTATCCTCTACAAATCTGGAACTGTTTGGAGGCCGATACAATACACAGGGTAACCTTCCCTTTCCTGTTTGTAATCTTAGCCCATATTTCAAGTCCTAATTCATCCTTTCTGCCACCCTAATTCTGTCCTTTGACGAACAGTGGCACATCACCCTCTCTTTTAACATTTTCTCTGTTCTTACTGAAATACCTAAATCCCGGAACATGCAATAAATCTTCCTGTCCCTGTGCTACCCAGGTCTCTGGAATAGCCCCAGTATCGAAATCCCAGGTGACAACCAATACTGCATGTTCACTCACCTTATTCTGGATTCTCCTGGCATGGAACAGACAGACTTAAAAACAAATTCTTGCTGCTGGTGACTTCCTGCGATCTTGAAATCTTAGTTCTGATTTCACTATCAATTTTCCATATACTCGAACTACAATTTCGATTCACATCCACTTGCTGAATAAATTCAACCCCACCCCAACAGCATGAGAAAATTACCATTCCCCCAGGATATAGTTGCCTTTCCGGTTCATGTGAAGACTATCGTGTTCGTCGAGGTCTCATCTGCCCAGAAAGAGCCCCAATTATCCAGAAATCCAAAACCCTCCTACTGCAACATCCCTGCAGCCACGTGTTCAACTTCTCTCTCTTCCTATTCCTTGTCCCGCTAGCATGTCGCATGGGCAACAAACCAGAAAGAACAATTCTGTTATATCTCGCTCTATATTTCCACCCTAGCTCACAGAATTTCGCCTTTAAATCCCCATCTCTCTTCGCACCTATTTCATTGTGACGATGTGGGTCACAACTCGGGGCTGCTCCCCCTCCACCTCAAGGATCTCGAAAACACGTTCAGAGACAACACGAACCCTGGCCTCTGTGAGACAATACACCAACCGAGAGTGTTTCTCGCTCCCACAGAACCGCCTACCTATCCTACTAACTATGGAGTCCCAATGACTAATGCTCTGCATCTCTTCCACTTCCCTTCTGACCAACCGGGAAATACTCTCTGCGAGAGACCCATGCCCAATTGCTTACCCCAGGTAAGTCGCCCCCCCCCCCCCCCCCCTCAACAATACTTCTGAAGAACCGAGTTAATGGAAAGTTGGTATCCATGAGGCACTTCAATTATTCGGCGGCAGTTGAAGTGGGAGGAACTGGATTGTTGAAAAGTGAGGCATTATATTTGGGACTTTGCTTTACCCGAAAATGGGGTATTTCTTGTCGAGGGGATCGGCCGCAAGTGTCCCCTGCCCTGACTATTGGTTCCCTTTCTGACGCCTGACGGTAACCTATCTACCTTCTTCTTTTACCTGAGGTGTGACTACCTCCCTGTAACGTTTTTCAATAACCTCCTTCTCCTCCCTAATCATCCAAAGTTCAGCCAGCTCCAGCTCCAATTCCCAAACGTGGTTTTTGAAGAGCTGAAGTTGGGTGCACCACCCACAGCTGCAGTTATAGGGAGATTACTGGTGACACTTATCGCCCACGTTCTGCAGGAGGAACAGTCAACTGTCCTACAATCCATTCCCACTATTCTATATTCCCAAGGAGACTTCTGAAAAACTGAGAAAAAAACTAATCACCTTACATATCCGCCGCTCAGGACATTTGTTTTGGTTAGATGCGGAGAATTGGTGTGCGACCCAACCCGAGTAGTTTTTCGGGTAAAGCAAACTCCCAAATATAATGCCTCACTTTTCAACAATCCAGTTCCTCCCACTCCAATTGCCGCCGAATAAATGAAGTGCCTCATGGATACCAACTTTCTATTAACTCGGTTCTTCAGAAGTACATCCTACTTCACACGGTGTAGTGTCACATAATACTCTGCTTGGTATGTTCAATATGGGGCTGAGACCTTCCCTCCACCAACACTGTGTCCTGGGTGTTCCTTCAAATACTGGTAGGGACAGATCCATCTGTAACAAATAATTTGGTGAGATTGTTTCCCAGTTGTTTTATCGCCCATTACTCCCCGCAGTCTGGCTTCTGTTTATTTGTGGCCTCGCCCTGCTCAGTCAGTGTTGGCCCTTAGGAGACACTCTTGGTAATGGACAATGAATTCCCACACCCAGAGTATGTTTTGTGTCCGTGCCACTCTCAGTGCTTCCACCCATTTGTTTTCCACATCGAGCAGAACTGAGTTATCACCGAAGACTGGTGTGGAGGGCAGTGGATGTCCATCATCAAAAGATTTTCTTTGACCTGCCACCAAGAGAGTTGTCAAGTTCTGGAATCAAATTGGGGAATCCCAGAGTAACCCTTCTCCTGGCTGTATCCCACGGTGTCCTACCACTGGTGGCTCTGTCCTGTCGATTGGACAGGATCTACTCAGGGATGCTGACAGGGCTACGTGAATCATTACCCATCAAGCCTGCTTCTGTGAATATGGCAATGTCAGACTGCTTCCTGACCTGGTTAATATGAGGAAAGATGGCAAAAGTGAACCAGGCAACAATGGTTATGAAAAGCTGAATGAAAGGCACTCTATCACAATGTGGCTCATACCCTCAAAAATGATTGAGGGAAAGATATGAATTGATGGCGTTAGAGGGACATGGAAGCAGAGTGACCAACAATGGGGACTGAATATCCAGTATGCTGATATTTATGAATGTTGCACAAAACCGAAGAGGATGGAGGGTAGCTCTCCTTGCAAATGATCACATCTACATGAATGTAAAGGAGGATCTGGCATCAAATGATCAAAGTATTGCATAGATGATTTAGAATGTGGCAAAGCTTTCAGATGGCACACAATGAGTGGGATAGAAAGTGTACAGAGCACACTGAACGTTTGCAAATGGATATAGATAGGTGAAGTGAGAGGGTAAGGGTCTGCAAAATGGAGTACAAAGCTGGTATATATCAGGTCACACATTTCGATTGGAATAACTGTAAAACGTCGTTAGTCGAGGGCCCAGCACTGGTCGCCGTATCATCACAGTCTATTTCTTAACCTGGTAAGATAAGGTTATGCCTAATTTATTCCTCCCAATATTCCTGTGTAGCAGTTTAGAAAGGTTGAATATTTCCTTCCATGTCCTGTGTAACGGACGTCAGAAATTAAAACAACTCCTCCAATTGCTGCATAACAGCCTCGAATGGCTGATTCGCCTCATTCTGTTTCTGTTTAAAACTATTGATGGGCTGAAAGGCTTGTAGCAGTACAGGTGGAGTTGTGAATGGTGCTGAACCTTTTTCGAAGCGTCAGCGAACTACCCACTCTGACTTTATGATGGAGGTAAGGCCATTGATGCTGCAGCTGTTGATAGCCCAATTTCCATTTACTCAGTCCATTAGAAGTATGGCCGACTTCAGAGGAGGTCGTGCCACGTACCACGTTGGCTGGTATCTTAAATATGAGGCTGAGACTTTCTCTCCGGCAGGACTGTCTGCTGTGTGCTGCGACAAATAATTATAGGGACAGAAACATCTGTGGCAAGGAGAGAGAGATGCCCTCCGAATGATGTTCCTATCACTCCCCACAGTCTGGTTGCCGTTTATTTGAGGCCTCGCCGTGCTCAGTTATTTGTGGGCCTGTGGACACATTCTTGATGATGAAGTTTGCAGTAACACACCCAGTGCGTTTTGACGTTCTTGTCACCCTCAGTGCTTCCTCCGATTTGTTGTAAACATCAAAGAGAGTGGGTTTATCACTGTTGGATGGCGAAGGAGATACTAGGTGTCCATCATCACAGAGTTCATGGATCATCTTTGACCTGTTACCATGAGATTTCCCGGGTGCTGGAATCAATGTTGGGGAATTCAATGGTAACTCCTTTGCAGACTGTATCTCACGTTGTCTCCACAACTGGATGGTCTTTCCAGCCGGTGGGGCAATGTATACCAAGGGATAGTGATTTGCCTTATGAGACATTACACATCAGCTCTGATTCTGTGAATATAACGATACCAGCATGTTTCTTGACCGGATCAACATGTCAAATAAAGCTGACAATGAAACAGGGAATAGTGCATTAAAAGCTGAATCAAAGGCGCTCGATCTGAATATCTGTTGCGCTCTCGAAACTTATGGAGGACGTCACTGCATCGAACTTAAAACATAGATTAGAGAATATTACAACGCAGAACAGGCTCTTCAGCAAACGTTGTTGCACTATCCTGAGAAGTCAATCCGAAGACCATCCAACCAAAATGATTTCATTTTCATTCATATGTTTTTCCAATGACCATTTACATACACTCAACTTCGGCGAGCGCAGTGCTGTTGCAGGTAGGACATTCCACGCCGCTACAACTCACTGAGTAAACAGAATACCTGACACCTGTCCTATATCTATCATTTCTCAATTTATTGTTGAAGAGGAGAGTGTGAAATGGATTGGTAAGCTAGAGGAGATACTTGTTAGGAAGGAAGATGTGTTGGACATTTTGAATAACTTGAGGATAGACAAGTCCCTCGGGCCTGACGGGATACATCCTAGGATTATGTGGGAAGCAAGAGAGGAAATTGCAGAGCCGTTGGCAATGATCTTTTCGTCTTCAATGTCAAGAGGTGTGGTACCAGAGGACTGGAGAGTGGCGAATGTTGTGCCCCTGTTCAAAAAAGGGAATAGGGATAACCCTGGGAATTACAGGCCAGTTAGTCTTACCTCGGTGGTAGGCAAAGTAATGGAAAGGGTACTGAGAGATAGGAATCATGAGTATCTGGAAAGACACTGCTTGATTAGGGACAGCCAGCACGGATTTGTGAAGGGGAGGTCTTGCCTTACAAGTCTTACTGAATTCTTTGAGGAGGTGACCAAGCATGTGGATGAGGGTAGAGCAGTAGATGTAGTATACATGGATGTTAGTAAGGCATTTGATAAGGTTCCCCATGGTAGGCTTATGCAGAAAGTCAGGAGGCATGGGAAAGAGGGAAATTTGGCGAGTTGGATAGAAAACTGGCTAACCAGTCGAAGTCAGAGAGTGGTGGTAGATGGTAAATATTCAGCCTGGAGCCCAGTTACAAGTGGAGTTCCGCAGGGATCAGTTCTGGGTCTTCTGCTGTTTGTAATTTTTATTAGTGACTTGGAAGAGGGATTCGAAGGGTGGGTCAGTAAATTTGCAGATGATACGAGGATTGGTGGAGTTGTGGATAGTGAGGAGGGCTGTTGTCGGCTGCAAAGGGACTGAGATATGATGCAGAGCTGGGCTGAGGAATGGCAGATGGAGTTCAACCCTGCCAAGTGTGAGGTTGTCCATTTTGGAAGGACAAACAAGAATGCCGAATACAGGGTTAACTGTAGGGTTCTTAGTAAGGTGGAGGACCAGAGGGATCTTGGGGTCTATGTTCATAGATCTTTGAAAGTTGCCACTCAGGTGGATAGAGCTTGTAAGAAGGCCTATGGTGTATTAGCGTTCATTAGCAGAGGGATTGAATTCAAGAGTCGTGAAGTGATGTGACAGCTGTACAGGACTTTGGTTAGGCCACATTTGGAGTACTGTGTGCAGTTCTGGTCGCCTCACTTTAGGAAAGATGTGGAAGCTTTGGAGAGGGTGCAGAGAAGATTTACCAGGATGTTGCCTGGAATGGAGAATAGGTCATACGAGGATAGGTTGAGCGTGCTAGGTCTTTTCTCATTGGAACGGAGAAGGATGAGGGGTGACTTGATAGAGGTGTATAAGATGATCAGGGGAATGGATAAAGTAGACAATCAGAAACTTTTTCCCCGGGTACAACAGAGTGTTACAAGGGGACATAAATTTAAGGTGAAGAGTGGAAGGTATAGGGAAGATGTCAGGGGTAGGTTCTTTACCCAGAGAGTGGTGGGGGCATGGAATGCGCTGCCTGTGGGAGTGGCAGAGTCAGAAGTATTGGCGAACTTTATGTGGCAATTGGATAGGTACATGGATGGGTGCTTAAGCTAGGACAAATGTTCGGCACAACATCGTGGGCCGAAGGACCTGTTCTGTGCTGTATTGTTCTATGTTCTAAAGCTTGGTTTCCTCCTGCTGGCCATCATCACCCGAGGAAAATGCTTCTCATTGTTCACCTTTTCCAACTCTCTGATTATTTTGTATTCCTCAAATATGTCACCTCTCATACTTCTTCTCTTTAACGAAGGCAGGCTCAGGTCCCTTGGCCTTTACGCATAAGATATTTCCTCTATAAGAGCCACCATCTTAGCAAATCTCCTCTGAACCCTTTCCAAAGCTTGGACATCCTTCCTATAATCTTGTTATCAGAACTGCATGCGATGTTACAAGTGAGTCCGCAACAGAGTTTTGTACAGCTGTAGCATGATCTCTTGGTTCCGAAACTCAATCCCTCTATCAATAGAAGCCAAAAGCCCATATGACTCTTAACAACCCTCTCAACCTGGATAGCAACTTTGAGGTATCTCTGCACATGAACGAAAAGATCTCACCGCTCATCTACACTTTCAAGAATCATACCATGACACCAGTAATCTGCTTTCCTGTTGAACTTTCTAAAAGGAATCATAGAACACGCAACATAGAAAGGTACATCACAGAATAGGTCATTCGGCCAAGATATTGTACCGAGGATTATTTCTAATGTGAAAAAAAACAAACCTAAATTTACTGCTGCCCATGTGCATGTCCAGCAGTCGCTTAATTGTCCATAATGACATTCCCTTCCACGTTCGCAGGCACCGCATTCCTTGCATTCACAACCCTCTGATTAACGAAAGTACCTCTGACGTCTCCTCTATACTTTCCTCCAAATATTTGAAAACTATGACCTCTCGTTCCAGTTAGTCCTTCCCTGGTGAAACGTCTCTGGCTATTGACTCCAACCATGCCTCTCATTAGCTTGCATACCAAGGACATCTCTCTGCCTTCTTCTCTCCAGAGAAAGAAATCCGAGCTTAGGGGATGAGCACATTAAAAATGTGGAGCCTATTGAATGAAAAGCTCCTGTGTGTCCTCGATAAGTATGTACCTGTCAGGCAGGGAGGAAGATATAGGACGCGTGAGCCGTGGTTTACTAAGGAAGTGGAATCCCTGGTCAAGAAGAAGAAGAAGGCTTACGTTAGGACGCTTGATGTTTACAAGAAAGTCAGGAAAGACCTAAACAGAGAGCTCAGAAGAACCAGTAGGAGACCTGAGAGGTTGTTGCGGACAGGATCAGGGTTAACTCTTAGGCTTTTTATAGGTATGTCAGGAACAAAAGAATGACGACATTTAAATTACGGCCAATCAAGGATAGTAATGGGAAGTTGTGTGTGGAGTAAGAGGAGATAGGGCAAGCACTAAATAGATTCTTTTCGACAGTGTTCACTATAGAAAATGAAAATGTTGGTGAGGAAGATACAGAAATACTTGCATTTAGACGAGAAGAGACTGAGGTTCACAAGGAAGATGTATTAGAAATGCTGCAGAGTGTGAAAATAGACAAGTCCCCTGGGCGGGATGGGATCTATCCTCGGATCCTTTGGGAAGCAAGGGGAGAGATTGCTGATCCTTTGGCATTGATGTTCAAATCATCATTGTCATCAGAAACCGTGCCTGAGAACTGGAGGATAGCAAATGTGGTTCCCTTGTTCAAAAAGGGTAGTAGAGACAACCGTGGTAATTACAGACCAGAGAGTCTCATTTAAGTTGTTGGTAAAGTGTTGGAAAAGGTTATAAGAGATAGGATTTATAACCATCTAGAAAAGAATAATCTGTTCAGGGACAGTCCGCACGGTTTTGTGAAGGGTAGGTCGTGCCGAACGAATCTTATTGATTTATTTGACAAAATGACCAAACAGGTAGATGAGAGTAAACCAGTTGATGTGATGTATATGGATTTCAGCAAGGCATACGATAAGGTTACCCACAGTAAGCTATTATACAAAATGCGGAGGAATGGGATTGTGGGATACATAGCAGTTTTGATCAGTAATTGGCTTGCTGAAAGAAAACAGAGGGTTGTAGTTGATGGAACATGTTCATCTTGATGTCCAGTTAGCAGCGGCGTACCGCAAGGGTCGGTTTTGTGTCCACTGCTGTTCGTCCTTTTTTATAAATGAACAGGATGAGGGCTTAGAAGGGTGAGTTAATACATTTGCGGATGGCACGAAGTTCGGTGGAGTTGTTGATAGGATGTAGTAGGTTACAGAGAAGTTCGGTGGAGTTGTTGAAGGATTTAGTAGGTTACAGAGAGACATAGATAGGAAGCAGAGGTGGGCTTAGAGGTGGCAAACGGAGTTTAATGTAGATAAGTGTGGGGTGATGCACTTTGGCTGGAGTAATCGGAATGCAAAGTACTGGGCTAATAGTAGGATTCTTGGGAGTGCAGATGAGCAGAGAGACTTCAGTGTCCATGTACATAGATCCCTGAAAATTGCCACCCAGATTGACAGGGTTGTTAAGAAGGCATACAGTGTTTTGGCCTTTATTAATACAGGGATTGAGTTCTGGAACCAAGAGGTTATGCTGCAGCTGTACAAAGCTCTGATACGGCCACACATGGAGTAGTGTGTACAGTTCCGATCACCAGGTTATAAGAAGGATGTGGAAGCTTTGGAAAGGGTACAGAGAATATTTACCTAGGATGTTGCCTGGTATGGAAGGAATGTCTTACGAGGAAAGGCTGAGGGCCTTGAGGCTGTTCTCGTTAGAGAGAAGATTGAGAGGTGACTTAATAGAGACATACCAGATAATCAGAGGGTTAGCTCGGGTGGGCTCTCTTTACTCAGAGAGTAGTAAGGATATGGAATGCTTTGCCTATAACGGTAGTAGATTCGCCAAGTTGAAGTGCATTTAAGTCGTCATTGGACAGGCATATGGACGTACATGGAATAGTGTAGGTGGGATGGGCTTCTGATTCGTATGACAGGGCGGCACAATATCGAGGGCTGAAGGGCCTGTACTGCGCTATAATGTTCTATGTTCTAAGTTCTGTGTCATTAGTCAACCTATCTTCATAAGACAAGCCCTCCAGCCCATGCAGCATCCGCATAAACCTTCCTTGCACCCTCTCCAAGTCCTCTATATCTTTGCTTTAATAGGGTGACCAGAACTGGGCACAATATTCCAAGTGTGGTCTCACCAGGGACTTGTAGAGCTGTAGCAAAACCTCGCAGCTCCTAAACTCTATTCCCCCTGTTAATGAAAGCCAAAACTCCATATTCTTTCTTAATAATCCTCTTCACTTGCGTTGCAACTTTGAGGGGTCTATGTACGTGTTCCTCCACACTGCCAAGAATCCTTCCTTTACTCATATATTCAGCATTCAAGTTCGACATTCCAAATTGCATCCCTTCACGTTTCGAGTTGAAAATGTGTTGCTGGAAAAGCGCAGCAGGTCAGGCAGCATCCAAGGAACAGGAGAATCGACATTTCGGGCATAAGCCCTTCTTCTGGCTTATGCCCAAAACGCCGATTCTCCTGTTCCTTGGATGCTGCCTGACCTGCTGCGCTTTTCCAGC
This sequence comes from Chiloscyllium plagiosum, assembly GCF_037043375.1. Classification (NCBI taxonomy): domain Eukaryota; kingdom Metazoa; phylum Chordata; class Chondrichthyes; order Orectolobiformes; family Hemiscylliidae; genus Chiloscyllium; species Chiloscyllium plagiosum. The sequence goes on from NW_028270188.1 coordinate 39,100,761, forward strand.
AACGAATTTTCAGCTCTGATCTCCAGCATCTACAGCGCTCACTTTCTCTCACTTCACATTTGTCCAGGTTGAACTCCATCTGTCATTTCTCGGTCCTGCTCTGCATCCTGTCTATGTCGCGCTGCAACGTGCAATAGCCCTCGATGCAATCAACGGCACCTCCAACTTTGTGTCACCTGAGGAAAGGCTGAGGAACTTGAGGCTGGTTTCATGAGTGAGAATAAGTTGGTGAGAGAGAGATGTGCAGAGATTGGGTGGGGCGACAGATACAGTTCTAGTGTAAGGTAGAGAGTTAGAGAGAAACAGAGAGAGAGTTTTAGGAGGGAGAGAGAGCGCGACAGAATGGGTGGGGGAGAAACGTTTTCGGGAGGCGGAGACGAGAGATAGTGGTAGGGGGAGAGAGATAGTTGGAGGGAAGAGGCAGAGAGGGGGAGGGGCAGAAAGTGGGGCAACAGAGAGAGTGTGGAAGCGGGAGACAATCAGTGGAAAGCGGGAGAGAGATCTTAAGAGGGGGACAGGGAGAGAGGGAGAGCGGGGCAGCAGAGATGGAGAGAGTGGGAGGGGAGACAGATAGTGGAACAGAGTGAGCAAGAAGCGGTGGGAGAGAGAGACTGGGAATGGATACAGGGAGAGAGAGTTTGGGGCAAGTGACAGAATGTCGAGTGTGGAGAGAGACTGGCAGACGGCAGAGCAAGTGGGAGGGAGCGAGAAAGCGTGAAGTATGGAGAGAGAATAGAACGGGAATCAGGAAGGGTAGTCGAGAGAGAGTGTGGTGTGGGGAGAGAGCGAGTGGGAAGTCGGAAGGACAGTCAGAGTGAGTTGGATGGGAGGGAGTGAGATGGTGAGGGCAGAAAGAGGAACAATTTCACTGGGAAATAGAGAGAGAATGGAGAAAATGTATGGGGATGCAGGGACAAAGTGAGACAGAGAATAAGGGATCGAGAGAGACAGAAAAAACATGGGGGGAATAGAGAGAGAGAGTTGGAAGAGAGAGTGTGGAAGGGTGAAAGGAATAGATAGAGAGGGAGAGATGGAGGGAAAGATAGTGGGAGAGGGAGATGAAGGGAGTGGTGGGCAAGCGAGAGAGAGAATGCGTGGAAGCGGAGAGAGTGGGAAGCAGAGAGAGACTGGGAGGAGGGAGGGAGGGGAAGTTGAGATGGAAGAGAGAGAGTGAAAGGAACAGAGAGAGAATGGGAGGTGAGAAAGAGAGTGTTGGTAGAGAGACGGGGATTGGATGGGGACAGAGAGTGTCGGAATGTTGGGGAGAGTGAAAAAGCAAGCGGGTCAAAGTCAGTGTGAGGAGAGAGAGTGGAAGAGCGATAGAGAGAGAGTGGGAGAGGTACAGAGAGGGAAACAGAGTGGGAGAGGGGGCACGGCCAAGTGAGAGACTTGGCAGAGAAGAGAGAGTGTGTGCGAGGGAAGGGAGAGAGAAAGGTGAGAGAAAGATTTGGAGGAGGGAGAGAGACAGTGGAAAGGGGAGAGAGAATGGAAGAGAATGATGAGAGCGCGGGAGGGAGGAAGAGACAGTGTTGGAGGTGGACAGAGAGAGTGGGAGGGTGAGAGAGAGAAAATGAGAGGGTAGGGGGTTGAGAGGGAGAGAATGTAAGATGAGCAGAAAGAGAGAGTGTGTGAAACAGACAAAGAGTGAGTCAGTGAGGGGGAAAGAGAGAAAATGGGAAGGATTAGAGATAGATTGTTGAAGGATAGGAGGGAGGGAATTTGAGGGAGAGTATAAGTTGGATGGTGAAGAAGAGTGTGGGAGAGATATACTGGATGGGGAGAGAAAGTGTGTGATGGGGTGGAGGAGAAAGAGACAGAGAATGTATGGGAGGGTAGAGTGAGAAAGAGGGTGAAAGGGAGAGTGAAGGACAGACAGAGAGATTTAAATTTGGAACTTGAGTTGGGGAGAGAGGGACTGCGAGGGATTTATTGAGAGTGCGGGAGCGAGTGAGCAAGAGTGCGAGAGGGGAAGAGAGAAAGTGCTATGAGAGTGGGAGGGGGAGAGAGGGGAGAGGCAATGTGAGTGTGTGAGAGAGTGTGGGAGAGATAGAGCGTGGGAAAAGGGAAAGACTCAGGTTGGTGGGATGAAGGGAAGAGATTCTGAGTGGAGAGGAGAGAAAGAAAGAGTGGGTGAAAGAGAGGTTGAGGATACAGAGAGAGTGGCAGGGGTAAAGAGACAGAGTATGGATGGGGATAGTGAGAGAATGGGAGTGCGAGAGTGGGCATGGTTGAGGGAGAGAGATAGACTATGAGGGGGCGAATGAGACAATGTGGTAAGGGAGCGAGGGAATCGAGTGAGCTGAGAGAGAGTGGGAGGAAGGAGAGAGAATAAGAGAGTGAGAGAGAGAGGGTAAGAGAGAGGCACGGAGGGGGTAAGAGTGAGACAGATGGATAAAGGGAAAGATAGAGTGACGGTGATGCAGAGAGAGAGAATGTGAGCAGTGTTGGATAGGGAAGAGGGTTATTGAGGGCAGCCAGAATAAGAGGGTGAGATATAGAAGGAGAGGTTAGAGAATGAGTGAGAGTGTGGGGGTCAAGCGAGTCAGATGGAATGGTAGGGAAGAGAGAGAGTGAGAGTTGGAGAGGCGGGAGGAAGAGAGAGGTACGGAGGGTGGTAGATAGAGTGGGACGGAGGGACAAGAGAGAGATTGGGGGAGTGAGAATAAATGAGAGGGCAGACAGATAAAGAAAGAATGTGGGAGGGATGAGAGTCCGACGGAACGAGCGGAAGAGTTAGAGAGCGGGAGAGACGAGTGGGGAGGATGGTGAGAGACTGTGAGAGTGGGAGTCTGAGAGCAAGAGCGGAACGCACGAGAGGGAGAGTCGGATTGGGAGACAGAGAAAGTGAGACAGTGTGAGGTGTGAAACAGAGAGTGAGATTCGGAGATGGCGGGAGAGGGAGAGAAGAGAGAGAGTGGGTGGTGTGGAGAGAGAGAGCGTGGGAGGGAGACAGAGCGGGCGGCGCAGAGAGAGACATTGGGGCAGATGGATAGAAAGGGAGTAAGAAAGTGTTGAGATCGAGAGAGTGTGTTGGGAGGGGGTGAGAGAGAGGGAGTGAGAGAGAGAGGGGGAAATGGGAGTGAAGCAGAATGGGAAGAGAGAGAGAGAATGAGAGGTTGGAGAATGAGGTGCTGGAGAGAGAGTGAGATGGAAGGAGGGAGAGAATTGGCGTGGAGAGAGAGGGGGATGGGAGGGGAAGGTAGACACAGAGATACCATGACGATGAAAGAGTGTGTGGAAGGGTAGGAGAGAAAAAGTGGGAGGGAAGGAGTGAGAATGTGACGGAGGGAGACTATGAGTGGAAGGGAGAGAGCGAGTGAGAGGGTTGGGAACAGAGACAGTTTGAGGAGTTGGAGGAAAAGAGCGAGTGGAAGAGTGGGACAGATAGACAGAGAAAGTTGAAGGGTTTTGATAAATAATGAGAGTGTGAGAGGAGAGAAAGTATGAGAAGAGAGAGTGGGCGGTTGGATGGAGTGGGACAGAAATAGAGAGAGTAAGAGGGCGAGAGAAAGTGGAACGGGAGTTATGGAGAGAATGAAGAGAAGGGGATGAGGAGAGAGAGGGAGGTGGAAAAGATAGCGAGTGAGTGGGAGGACTGAGAGTTAGCGAGACAGTGTGGGAGATTTGGGAGAGAGTGAGAGAGCGGGGTTTGGTTCGAGAGAGCGGGACGCGGAGAATGAGATAGTGAAGTGGCAGAGAGAGACAGTGAATGGTGGTAGAGAGAGGGGGAGAGAGTGTGTGGAGTTTGAGACACAGCGTGTGTCAGACAGTCTGTGAGACGGGAGGAAAGAGGGAACGAATGGGGAGAGCGAAGTGGGAGGAGGGAGAGAGAGTGGACGAGGGGTAGAGAGAAAAAGTGATGGGAACATAGAGAGAGAGAGAGAGCGATAGCGAGAGATTGGGTGGGGTAGACAGAGTGAGAGTAGGAGGGAACGATAGAGGGAGACTAGGATGGGTGTGAGAAGAGTGGGAGGGGTGCAGAGAGAGAGAATGGAAATTTAGGAAAGAAAGAGGGTCAGAGAGAGGGAAGAACGTTAAGGGGAGAAGGGCGAGTGGAAGAGCGGTGGAGAGCGAAACTGGTAAGGGAGAGAGAGGGAGGGAGGGATAGAGACAGTGGGGGTGGTAGACAGTAAAATAGAGAGGGAGTGAGAGAGTGTACAGAGAGAGAGGGAGAGTGGTCATGGTGAGAGAGAGAGTGTGTGGGGAGAGTGAGTATGTGGGAGGGAGAGAGGCAGACAGAGAGTAACAGAGTGGGAAACGAGAGAGAGAGAGCGGGATGTGAAGATAGAGACAGAGAGTGGCTGTGGAGACAGAGTGGGGCGGGAAGACAAATAGTGAGAGCTCAGAATGAGAGTGTGAGTTGGAGGGGGAGGGTGATTGAGAGAGAATGTGGGAGATTTGGGAGAGAGACTGTCGCAGAGAGTGGGAGGTAGTGGAGAATGTGTGGGATGGGTAGACTGAGAGTTTGACGGGAGAGAGGGACAGTTAGACAGGAGAGGTAGAGTGAGTGACAGAGAGTTTGAGGAGCGATAGGGAGAAAGTCAGAGTGGCAGACAGACAGAGAGCATGAGAGCGGACAGATAGAATGAGAGGAGGAAAATGGAGAGTGGAACGGGCATTTGAGGTAGTGGGAGGGGAGAATGAAAGAGTTGGAGAGAAAAATGAAGGAGGGAATGAGAGAGGGTAGGTGGGGGTATAAACAGAGCAAGAGTGTCTCAGATGTCAGAGGGTGAGATCGAGGAAATGAAAGAGTCAGAGGCTGTGGAAGGTGGGAGAGGGAGAGGGATGTTGAGAGAACGTGGGAGGGGAGCAGGGAGAGAAAGAGAATAATGGAGAGAAAGATGGGGAGGTGAGAGAGTGTGAGGGAAGAGAGAGTAGGCGGGGGAAGAAAGAGAGAATGGTAGGGTCAGAGAGAGAGAGTGGGTGGGCTGAAGTGTCAAAATGTGGGAGGTGGAAAGAGACACCGTTGGAGGATGGGGAGAGAGCGTGGGAGGCGAGAGAAAGAATGGAAGGGGAGAAAGAGAAGAAGAGAGATAGAGTGGGAGGGGAGAAAGAGAAAGAAAGAGAGACAGAGAGAGTGTGGAGTGGAGAGAGAGACTGAGGAGTGAAGAGCCGGTTTGGGGGTTGGGAAAGAGAGAGCAAGAGTGGATAGGGGATGGAAAAGAGCGATCGAGAGACAGTCAGAGAGAGCCGTTTTGGGGAGCGGGAATGAGATGGGGACTTTGAAACTGACAGGGGTAATAGAGAGATTTGGACAGGGAGGCAGACAGTGGGAGAGAGTTAGATAGTATGTGGAGATGAGAGAGAGACTCAGACAAAGTGATGTCGGGGCGAGGGAGAACGGCAGTTTTGAGAGACAGTTTTGGGAGGATGGAGAGAGAGTGTGGAGAAGGAGAGAGAGAGGGAGAGGGTGCAACAGAGAGAGTCAGTGTGGGAGGGGAGAGAAGGGGTAAAGGAGAGAGAGTGGGAGGGTGACAGAAAGTAGAATGTTGGAACAGAGAGAGCTACTGAGTAAGAGAATGGGAGGGGGAAGAGTGAGAGACAGCGAGATAGAGTGGGAGGGGGGAGAGATTGGGAGGGGAAGAATGAGAATGGGTTGGGCCGAGATAGAGAAATGGCGGATGGAGGAAGAGAGTAGAAGCGTGGGTGAGAGAGTGGGAGGGTGGAAGAGAGAGTTTGCAGGATGGAAGAGAAACACAGGCGAAGGGTGGTTCTTCAGGGAGAGAAGGAGAGAGTGGGTGGATGTCCAGAGAGCGTGAGAGTAAGGGTAGTGAGAGTGAGTGCCAGAACGAGAGAAAATCGGGTGTGGAAAGAGAGAGAGTGTGATGGGAGAGAGCGTGGGAGGTGGGAAAGAGAGGTGGGGAAGGAGAGGGGGAGGAGAGAAATAGTAGGGAGAGACAGAGTGGCAAGGAGGTATGAGAAGAGAACGACAGGGAGGGGGTGAGAGTGTGTGAGAGGGGAGGATAGTGTGAGGGATGGAGGGGAGAAGAGATACTTTGGGAGGGAGGAGTAAGACAATGAGAAAGGAGAGTGGGAGACAGAGAATGGATTGGGGAAAAGACAGTGGAAGGGTGGGAGAGAGAAAGAGATAGAGAACTGAATGCGTTTGAATAGTAGGGAAAGAGTGGGAGCTGGGTTGGGAGAGAGAGATTGGAGGAGAGAGAGTGTTGGGGAAGAGACACATTAGAGTTAGAGGAGGTAGAGAGTGAGTGACGGGTAGAAAGAGAGTTTGCGGGTGGGAGAGAGAGTGGAGAGACAGTGGGAAAGGAGGAGATTGAGTAGGACTGGTTGAGAGGGTGAGAGTGGGAGGGAGTGCAGAGAGTGAGAGAGTGAGAGCTTGAAAGTAAGGGAAGATAGAGAGAGCGTGGGGGTGCAATAGACAGTGTGGCAGACAAAGGGGGAGGAGGAGAGTGAGAGTTGGAGGAGTGAAAGAGAGAGTGATGGTATAGAGAGAGAGAGTGGGGTGAGAGAAATAGAGGCAGGGGAGACAGAGAAAGAAGTACAGCCAGATTGGTGAAGGGAGAGAGCGTGAGGAGAGGGGAGAGAGTGGGTGGGGGTGAGACATAGAGAGACAGTGGGAGGGGTCTTGAAAGAGAGAGAGGCGGGAGAGCGAGACAAATCAGACACGTTCAAGAGAGAGTAACAGAGTGGAAGAGAGATCGAGGAAGGGTAAGAGTAGTAGATTGGGCGGTGTCGAGAGAGTCTGGGTGTGGGAGGGGAGAGAGAGATTGGGAGGAGGAAGACAATGTGAGGAAGAAGAGAGAGTGAGTGGGGTAGACAGTGTGAGGGAAATGGATGGAGAGAATAGGAGGGAGGGAGAAAAGTTGGAGGGAGAGAGAGCGAGTCGGAGGGGAGAAGAGAAAGAGATGGAGGGAGGGAGGGATGGGGAGAGAGAGGGAGGCCGGAGAAAGGAAGTGGGAAAGGAAAGAGAGAAAGAGTGGGCAGAGTGAGTGAGAGGGGTAATAGAGAGAGAATGGAAGGGTGGGGGACAGAAAGGGAGAGAGAGTGGAAGTTGTTTGACAGAAATGGAGAGAGTGAGGGGGCAGATTGAGACAGTGACAATGATAGTGGGGAGAGAGAGTTTTGGGAAGTGAGAGAGTGAGCATGGGGAGAGAGAGAGATTGGGACGGTAGGGGAGAGAAAGAGAGAGGGATGGGTTTGGGAGAGAGAGAGTGTGAGGGTGCAGAGAGAGGGAATGAGACTTAAGAGAGAGAGAATTTTGGAATGCTAGAGAGAGCGTGGGGGATACTGATTTGGAGGGGGAGAGAGAGTTCAGGCGTGAGTGAGAGAGAGTGGAGGGTTAGAGAGTAAGAATTTTGGAGGAAGAATAAAAGTTAAAAATCACACAACACCAAATTCAAGGCCAACAGGTTTACTTGGAAGCACACTAGCTTTTGGAACATCGCTCCTTCATCAGGTGGTTGTGAAGGGCACAACTGTAAGACGCAGAATTTATAGCAAACGTTTATAGTGTGATGTAAATGAAATTATACATTGAAAATTCATTGATTGTTTATGAAGTTTTTCATCTGTTCGAATACCATGGTAGTTTCGCTTCTTTCATGTGTAAATCCCAAAAAACATTTTTTAAAATTTGCTTTCTCTGGTTAACTGTAACAATTGGTGTTAGCTTGACAATATGTTGTAGGGTTTTGCCCCCTGTGTTCTCTGTCTGTGCCATTATGTTTAGACTGATTCTAATCTAAAAAGTGAGATAACAGAGTCTCTCATAAATTCATGGAGTTTTTGAGGGAAGTACAATATAACTCTGCAAGTACAAATTCACCCCACAAACGGAAATGCGCGTGTGTGCGTGTGTGTGTGTGCGTGTGTGTCAGTCTGTCTGTCCACCTGGGTTGGGGATTGTGAGTGTGACAGAGAGGGTATATGTGTGTACATGTGAATGTAGAGGGCCGTAAATCTGTGAGGGGATGCAGGTGTGAGTGTGGGAGTGTGTGTGTCTGTTGGAGAGTATGTGTGTGTGTCTTTGGTGGGGGTTGTTAGTGTCTGTGAGAGAGAGTGTATTTGTGTGTGCGTGAGTTTAGAGTGGTCGAAGTCTCTGAGAGGATGCATATGAGAGTGTTGGATTGTGTGTGACTGTAAGGGTGTGTATGAGTGTCTGTGTGTGTGCCTGTGTACATGTCTGTCCGTGTGTATGTGTGTGTACAGGAGTGCCTGTGTGTGTGAGAGAGAGAGAGTAGGAGTGTCCATGTATTTGTATCGTGCGATGGTGGTCACCTGTAGTGTGATATGAACACAATGTCCTGGTTGAGGCCCTCCCTATGGGTACGGAACTTAGCGATCAGCCTCTGCTCGGCCACTTTTCGGTGCTGCCTGTCCCGAAGTCCGCCTTGGAGGATTGTCACCTGAATGTCCGAGATCGAATGTCCTGACCACTGAAGTGTTCCCAAACTGGGAGGGAACACTCATGTCTGTTGATTGTTGTGCGGTGCTTATTCATGCTTTGACGTGGCCTTTGCTCGGTTTTCCCAATGGACCATGTCCCAGGGCGTCCTTGCTTGCAAAGTATAAGATAGACAACGTTGGCTGAGTTGACCTGAAGGCCGGGCAGCTTGCCACGAACAATGATTTGTTTGAGGTTTGGCTGTTGTTTAAAGGTAAGCAGTAGAGGTATGGGGAAGGTGCTTATCCTCATTGATAATGTGTTGCAGGTCACGAAGAACATGGCGTAGTTTTTCAGCTCCTGGGAAATACTGAACAAGGAAGGGTACCCTGTTGGTTGCAGCACGCATTTGTCTCCTGTGGAGGTCATTACGGTTCCTTGCTGTGGCACGTCAGAACTGACGGTCGATGAGTTAAGCATCGTACCCGTTCTTATGACGGCATCCCTGAATACTTCCATATGCCCGTCATGCTCCTCGTCATCTGAACAGATCCAGTGTATGTGTAGGACTTGTCCATAGGGGATGGCTGTTGTAATGTTTTGGGTGGAAGCTGGAGAAGTGTAGCATGGTGAGATTGCCTGTGGGCTTGCGGTACAGCGTGGTGTTGAGGTGTCCATCCTTAATGTAGATGCATGTGTCGAAGAATAAGACAGATAGTCAAAAGTAGTACATGGTGAGTTTGATTGTGGGATGAAAGGTGTTGATATCACAGTGTAGTTTTATCAGTGACTCCTCGCCATTGGTCCAGAGGAAGAAATTGTCGTCAATGGACCTGGTGTATAATGTTGGTTGGAGGGGCATCTCCAAATCACGAGCAAGGAGAGAGATTGAGGGTGGCAGAAAGTGTGGGAGGGAGAGAGAGAAAGAGGCAGGTATTCGGATCGTGGGAGGGAGAGAGAGTGGGACGGGAGAAGACAGAGTCTGGGTGGCGTGGAGAGAGAGAGTAAGGGTCAGAAAAGAGAAAGTGGAAAGGAGGAGAGAGAATGGGAGGGGAGCGATAGGGAGCGGGAGGTAGAGAGAGAGAGAAAGCGAGTTTCAGAGAGAGAGGGGAAGAGAGAGATTCAATAAAGAAAAAAAAGAACATCACGGCACAGTAATAGTGCTTTCGTCCTTTCAGAACTGCTCCGATCAAGAGCATCTATCTAAACCTGCCGCCTATTTTCGAAGGATATGCAACCCTTTGCTTGCTGCCTATTCATGTATCTGTCGAGGTACATCGTAAACGATGCTATCGTTCCCGCTCTTACATCCTTCATTTGCAACGCGTTCCAGGCATCCACCACTCTCCGTTTGGAGAAATTTCCACGCATGTCTTCCCGAAAACTCTCCACTCCCACTTTTAACTCGTGACCCCCAGTAAATGATCCCTCCAGTCTGGGAAAAAAAAGTTTCTTGCCATTCATCCTGTCAACACCTCTCTTGATTTGTAGGCCTCAATAGGCTCCCACCTGAACATCCTTCTTTCCAATGAAAATAATACTAATCTAATCAACCTCTGCTCAGAGAAAACACCCTCCATACCACACAACATCCTGGTGAACCTCCTCGACGCCCTCTCCAAAGCATTCGCATTCTTTGTGCAATGTAGTGCCCAGAACTGTACGGGATATTCAAAATGTGGCCGAACCAAAGTTTTATACATCTGTAACATGACCTGCAAACGCTTGTACTCAATACACCGTCTGATGAAAGAAAGGATGCCGAATGCTTTCTTTACCACTCTACTGATCTGTCTTGCCACTTTCGGTGAACAATGGACCTGAACATCCATATCTCTGGTCATTAATTTTCCCCAGAAACGTTACATTTACTGTCGAGTTCACTCTTGAATTGGATCTTTCAAAATGCACTTCCTCGCATTTATCTGGACTTAACTCCATCTGCCATTTCTCTGGCCAAATCTCCAGTCTATCGATATCCTGCTGTCTTCTATGACAGTCGCGTTCACTATCGGCTAATCCACCAATCTTTGTGTCATCTGTAAACCTGCTCTTAAGCCAACCTACTTCTTACTCCAAATCATGTACCTATACCACAACAGCAGAGGTCCATAATGGATCTCTATGGAACACTACTCGTCAAAGTTCTAACATTTTAGAAGCTTCTTTCCTCTCTGTCTCCTGTTGTGCAACCAGGTCTCTATCCATCTAGCTGGAACACCATGGACTCCAGACTATTTCATCTTCTCCATCAACCTACCATGAGGGACCTTATCAAAAGCCTTACTAAAGTCCACCTATATGACATCTACGTACCTTCCCTCACCAATAAACGTCGTCATCTGCTGAAAGAATTCTATTAGGTTTGTAAGACATGATCTTTCCTGCAAATAAAATGCTGCATGTCACTGATAAGACCATCTTCTTCCAAATGGGCATGCATCCTATCCCTCAGTACCTTCTCCAGCTACTTCGCTAGCACTGAGGTTAGACTCACCATCTGTAATTACCTGGAATATCGCTATCACCCTTCTTAAACAGGCAGAGAAGATTAGCAATTCTCCAGTCCTCTGGGAGCTCCACGATGTTCAAAGATGCTACAAAGAGTTCTGTTAAAGCCCCAGATATTTCTTATTTCACTTCACTCACTAACCTCGGAAAAATACCATCCGGACCTGGGGACCCGTTTACCTTAATGCCTGTTAGAATATCCAGCACTTCCTCCCTTCTTATGCCGACTTGACTATGAGTAATCAAAGATTTATCTTTAACCTCAACATCCGCCATGCCCCTCTCCTCAGCGAACAAAGTATTCATGAAGAATCTTACCCATTTTGTCTGATTTCTCGCATTTCCTTCCTCCTTTGTCATCGAGTTGGTCAATTCTTTTCCTAGTTACCTTTTTGCTCCTGATATATCAATAAACATCTTTGGGGTTTCCCTTACTCTCCTCGCTAAGAATATCTGATGACCACAGTTTGCCCTCTTAATTCGTCGTTTCTAATTGGTCCTGCATTCCCAATATTAATCCAAAGCTTTCTCTGTCTTCAGACGCCCACACCTTATGTATGCATCCTTTCCGCACTGAGCTAGTCTCAGAAAATCACCTGTTATCCATGGTGTTGATTCTGAGTTGCCCTCCAAGAGGTGGTAGTGAGCTGTCTTTTTGAGACACTGGGCAAAAGTGGGGTCTGCAGGTGCTGGAAACCAGAGTTTTGATCAGAGTGGTACTGGAAAAGCACAGCAGGTCAGACAGCATCCGAAGAGCAGGAAAATCGGCGTTCCGGTCAAAAGCCTGATGAAGGGCTTTTGCCCGAAAGGTCGATATTCCTGCTTTTTGAGGCACTGCAACCGTGTACTCTCCCTGTACTCCTTGTACACCGTGTACTCTCCAGCTGACATAGCAACCCTCCTCACGTTTGTAACTCCATGCAGACATAGCAGCGCTCCATTTCTATGTGCTGTCCTCCTCCACCTACAACTCTTAAAATTTGTCATAGTATCTGGCCTCCTCCAATCCGATCTGCGCTGTTGATCACTCAAATGCCTTTATTCTTGTTTAAAAGTCCGATCATCTGTAACCTCTCCGGTTTGCTTCCAGTTCCTCGGGCCGGAGAGGGCAGGAACAGAGAGATAATGAACTTGAATGTGTCGCTGAGGAACTGCGGTAGGAAGCAAGGATTTTAATTATTGGATCATTGGGATATGCGGTCAGGATAAATGATACAAGAGAGATCGATTGCACCTTAATAGATAGGGGGACCAATATTCTGGCAGACAGGTTTGGCACTGCACCACAGGTGTGTTTAAACTGAATCGAAAGGAGGGGAGGGGACAATCTGGAAATTCAAGAAGGAAGTTAAAGGGAAAGTGAGAATAAGAGAAGTTAGGAAACAAAACAGAATCAACGGAGCAGAAATCTCAAGAAGGGTTTATACAGTGTGGGCAAGTGAAATAAGGATTAATAGGAAGGGCGAGGAGAGTAACAAATTAAAATATTATATGTCAATGCACGAAGAATAAGAAATAAGGTGGATGAGCTTGAGACTCAGTTGGAAATTGATGTTGTGGAGATAATTGAGACGTGGCTTCAAGTGGACAGAATCAGGCAAATGAATATTCAATGCTATACGTGCTATCGCAAGGACAGCTGATGGACAGAGGGAGTGTGGTGGCCCTTTTCATAAGTAAAATTATTCAGTCTTGTGTATGGGGGGAAATCATAGAATCAGAAGATGTAGAGTCAGTAATGATAGAGCTGACAAATTCTAGTGATATAAAGACCATAATGGAAGTTATCCACAGGTCCCCAAACAGTAGTCTGGATGTAGGGTGTAAGTTGAATAAGGAGTTGAAATTGACCGTCGCAAGGGTATTACTGCAGTTGTTATCGGGGATTTCAACAGGCAAGAAGACTGGAAGAACCAGGATAGTACTGGACCCCAGGAAAGGGAATTTGTAGAGTGCATCCGAGACGGTTTCTTAGAACGTTGGAGCCTACCAGGAAGAATTCTGGAACTGGTGTAACGCAAAGAACCGGATTTGATCAGGGACCTCGAAGTTAAAGAGCCATTAGGAGATAGTACAATAATATGATAAGTTTTAATCTGCAATTTGAGAGGGAGAAGGGAAAATCAGAAGAGTCAGTTTGCAGCTGAACAAAGGGAACTATGGAGCTTTGAAGGAGAAGCTGGCCAAAGTTAATTGGTTTAATACCCGAGCAAAGATGGCAGTTGAACAACAATGGAATGTATTTCTGAATATAATGCAGAAGGTGCAGGATCATTTCATTCCATAGACAATGAAAGATCCTAAGGAGAGGCAGTTGCAGCCGTGTCTGACGAAAGAATCTAAGGTTTGTATACAGATAAAAGAGAAGTATAACATAGCAAAGATGAGCGTGAAGCCGGAGGACTGGGAAACCTTTCAAGTGCAACAGAGGATAATTAAAAAGGCAATAAGTGGAGGCAAAAATGAGGTACGAGGGCAAACTGTCCAAAATATAAAGAAGGATAGTAAAAACATTTTTAGGTATGTGAAAAGGAAAAAAAATGGTTAAGACTAAAACTGGGCCCTTGAAGAGAGAAACGCGTTAATTTATGATGGGGAACAAGGAAATGGCAAACGAGTTGAATAGGTAATTTGGATCTGTCTCCCAGATGTAATAGTGGCTGAAGGATCTGTGGTAATGGAGGAACTGAAGTGAATTTATATTAAGCACACACTTGTGTTGGATAGACTGTCAGATCAGAAGGCTGCTAAGTCCCCGGGACATGATGGTCTGCATCCCAGTATACTTAAGGAGGTGGCTCTAGATATCGTGGACATATTCGTAATCATTTTTCAATGTTCTATAAATTCAGGATCAGTTCCTGAGGATTGGAGGGTGGCTACGTTTGTCCCACTTTTCAAGATAGGAGGGAGAAAGAAAACGGAATTATAGATTGGTTAGGCTGATGTCAGTGGTGTGAAAGATGTTGGAGTCAATTATTAAAGATACAATTACGACTTATTTGGATAACAGTAACATGATAGGTCAGTGTCAGTATGTATGTACGAAGGGGAAATCGTGATTGACTAATCTTCTGGATTTTTTTGAGGAAGTCACTATGAAGATGTAGAAGGAGAGCCAGTGGATATAGTGTACCTGGACTTTCAGAAAGCATTTGATAAAATCCCATATAGGAGATTAGTGAGCAAAGTTAGGGCATGTTGCATTGGAGGCACAATACTGGCTTGGTCTGAAAATTGGCTGGCTGACAGGAAGCAAAGAGTAATGATAAATGGGTCCCTTTTGGAATGGCACGTTGTGACCAGTGAAGTTCCACAAGGTTCGGTGCTGGCATCGCAGCTATTTACAATCTACATTAATGATAGAGATGAAAGTATAAAAAGTTAAATTAGCAAATTTACTGATGACACAAAGCTGGACGGTAGGGTGAAATGTGAGGACGATGTAATGAGAATACAGGGTGACTTGGACGGCTGGGTGAGTGGACGGGTGCATGGCAGATGCGGTTTAATGTGGATAAACGTGCGGTTATCCGCTTTTGTGGCAAGAACAGTAATGCAGATTGCTATCGAAATAGAGTCAAGTTAGCTCAAGGGTAAGTACAATGAGACATGGGTGTTTGTGGACATCAGTCAATGAAAGCAACCATACAACTACAGCAGACTGTGAAGAAATCTAACGGCATGCTGGCCTTCATAACAAGAGAAATTGAGCAAAGGAGCAAGGAGATCCTTCTGCAGCTGGACTCGGCCTTTGTAAGACCGCATATAGAGTATTGTGTGCAGTTTTGGTCTCTAAATTAGAGGGAGGACATCCTGGCTCTTGAGAAAGTTCCGATCCAGAGGACACCGTTTAAAAATAAGGTGTAGGCCATTTAGAACAGTTGAGGAGAAACGTCATCACCCAGAGGGTCTGGGTGTGTGGAATGTGCTACTTCAGAAGGAAGTGGAGGCCAAGTCTCTGGATACTTTGAAGAAAGAAATGGATAGAGCTTGTAAAATAGTATACTCAAGAGTTGTGCGGATAAGGCAGGAACAGGATACTGATTGTGGACGATCAGCTATGATCAGAATGAATGGTGGTGCGGGGTCAAAGGGCCGAATGGCCCACTCCTGCACCTATTGTCTATTGATGGAAATGTGTTGCTGGAGAAGCGCAGCAGGTCAGGCAGCATCTAGGGAACAGGAGAATCGACGTTTCGGGCATTAGCCCTTCTTCATTCCTGAAGAAGGGCTAATGCCCGAAACGTCGATTCTCCTGTTCCCTAGATGCTGCCTGACCTGCTGCGCTTCTCCAGCAACACATTTCCATCTCTGATCGCCAGCATCTGCAGACCTCATTTTCCCTATTGTCTATTGTACAACTATGAGCCTTCTTTGTCTTAAATACCTGCTGTCTACCTGCCACCCCATAAGAATATACTGATCAAATATAAGCCCATATTAAAGTGATTGGTCAAACCGTTGTGAAAACAGCCAAACGTTACGTATTTTGTACTTGCAATGGCAATCTGAGACTGCTCGTGAGTCACAAGATACATGTCTTCTGACTCACAGTGCACAAGAGCTTTCACTCTTTCTTAAATGTAAAATACACGCCGTCAACTTCATAAGACATCCAACAGTCTTCAGTACTTGCGACGCTTCTCACTTTTATGCATATTTTGAAATCTTTATATTTCTATAAGCAGTTCACAAAAAGCCATTTTGGCTCTACAAAGCTCCATCACCAAAAAGCCACAATCTCTCCATTATGGTCGCCTTCTTCACTGCCTTCAACTGTGCCTTCTTCAGTGCCTGGAACTCTTCCTACATCTTACGTTCTGTCGGTCATCCTACCTCTCCAGATAACCTGTTCCATTCCTTTCAGCTCGCTCAGTCACACTGCCACACCGTGCCCTCCAATCCTCCTATTTTCCATTATCATCGAGGCACAGCAGCAATCCTGTGAGGGAGCAGGGCGGCAGAGCACGTTCGACATTTAGGCCAAACATTGAGGACTACCATCACCTGCGAACCACAAATGCAGAAATCCTGATAGTGATCAGCACAGAGCTGGAGAATATAAATTAGCAGCGAGAATCGAGGCCGACTGGGGCGGGGAATTGAAGAAGCAGCAGTTCAGGAGGCTCGAAGTCAGTACCTGAGTCAAAGATGGAGTTAACATGTGACGAAGCAACTTGGAGCAGAAGCTTGAGGATAACCCACAACTGGGAGTCACAGAGGCAGCAAATTGGGAGGATATAAGTCAGCACTGAGGATCATAGTCATATCTGGGAATCACAGAGACGGTGGCTGTGTGAGGGAGAAGCGTGGAGTGGGAGCTGGAGGATTATACCTACCTGAGAGTCACAGAGATGATGACTCTGTGAGGGAGCAGAGTGAAGTAGGAGTGGGAAGATTACGTGGACCTTGGAGTCAGACAGACCTCTTTCTGCTGCTGGGACCGGTCTGCGCTGAGTTTGAAAGAAGTGAAAGAGACATGACAGAAAAAGCTGTAAGTTCATTGGTTGACAATACACCGTTACAAGCGACTCTCTTCAAATGGCTTTAAGTTTGCAAATTTATTTTGACATCTTCCGAAAGAAGGGTTGAACTCAGAAACAAGTGGAATAATTGAACGTCTGAGCAAATATAGTGAAATAATCTCAGTCATCCACTGATGGAGTCGGGACATAACCCTCATGTTGTTTCCCTGATATTAATTTCGTCTGACATAATTAATTATTAACACCTGCTATGTCGCAGTTGGCAACACAAGTTTATCAAGTGGAAGATGTGTTCTCTTACATTGAGATGTCGTAGCCCCTGCGGCATCCTGGATGAGCACTGGGGTGTCCTGGAGCTCAGACAGCGACTGGAGACTCTGTGGGATATCAGTGATGCCGAGACTGAGGTGTATAGCATATACAAAGTAAGGACCACCATGCAGACATGACGAACGGGAAGAATGAAGGGTTAGGTCGCCCAGTCAATCGAAATCAGGTAACACAAAAATAGCATGATGCCCAAATTAAAATTCAGTTTGCCAGTTTGGAAGCTGACATATGTGCTCTCGTCTTCAGCGAAGTGCAGTCAGAGGAATGTTTGTAGTACCACGAGTGGCCTAATGTACACGAGAGGAGAGAGGAGGAGGGACGTGTAATAGTCAGAGGCAATTCAATAAATTGAAAGCGACGTTTCTGTGACTATCAATGTAATTCCAGGATAGTGAGTTAAGGAATGTCACTGTGCCTGCAGGATATTCTTCCAGGGGGCAGGGAGCAGTCGGTGGTCATGTCCATGTTGGTAGGAATGACATAGGTCAGAAGGTTGAAGTGTCTGCGAATCAGAATTTAGGGGTCTATGTTGATGGTTAGCAAGCAGAACTTCAAATGTAGCTATTCCCCGAATATGCCCAGTGTCATGAACATTTGAGAAGAGAACTTGGAGTTTTAGGTAGATGAGAGCGTGACTAAAACGGTGGTGCAGCAGGAATGGCTTCAGTGTCTTCGGACATTGGGAATGATTCTGGGGAAGGCAGCAATTATACAAGCATGTTGGGTTAACAACTGACAGAGCTGGAACTGAAATCCTTGTGGAGTGTGAGTGACGTATTGAAAACATAGAACATAGAATATAGAAAAGCACAGCACAGAACAGGCCACTTGGCCCACGATGTTGTGCCGAGGTTTAATCCTAATGTAAAATATAATAACGTTCGCTATGCTCCTCTCCATGTGCATGTCCAGCAACCAGTTAAATGTCCGTAATGGCTCTGCTTTCAGCACCGCCACTGGTAACGCATTCCATGCATTCACATCTCTCTGTGTAAATAACCTATCGCTGACGTCTCCTCTCTACTTTCCCTGAATACCTTAAATCTATGACTCCTCGTACAAGTCAATCATCCCCTGGGGGAAAACTCTGGCTATGGACTCTATCTATTCCTCTCATTATCTTGGATAACTCGATCAGGTGTCCTCTCTTCCCCCTTCTCTCCAGTCAGAAAAGACCGAGCTTTTTCAACCTTTCTTCAGAAGGCAAGCCCTCCAGTCCAGGCAGCATCCTGGTGAACCTTCTTTGCAACCTCTCCAAAGCTTCAGTATCTTTCTTATAGGAGGGCGATTAGAACTGGATACAATATTCCAAGTGTGGTCTGGTCAGGGACTTGTAGAGCTGTAGCAAACCTCGCGGCTTTTAAACTCGATCGCCCTGTTAAGGAAAGCCAAAACATCATATCCTTTCTTAACAACCCTATTCACTTGGTTGGCAACTTTGAGGTATCTATGTACTTGTACATCCAGATCCCTCTGTTTTTCCATACTATCAAGTAACCTATCTTTAATCCTATATTCAGCATGCGAGTTCTACTTTCCAAAATGCATCACTTCCAGATTGAACTCTATCTGCCATTTCTCAGCCCAGCTCTGCATCCTGCCCATGTCACGCTTCAGATTGCAATAGCCCTCGATTTTCAACTGCAAATTTACTAACACACCCCTCAATCTTCTTGTCCAAGTCATTTCTACAACTACAAAGACCAGAGGCCCAAGTACAGAGCCCTGCGGGACGCCAATCAACACTGACCTCTCGGGAGAATACTTTCCAGCTACAACCATTCTCTTCCTCCTGTCAGCCAACCAATTCTGGATCGAAACAGCCAAATCTCCTGTATCCCGTACTTCCTGACTTTATCAATGAGCCTACCATGGGGAACCTTATCAAATGCCTTGCTGAAGTACACATACGCAACATCCACTGCTCGACCTTCGGCGACCTGTCTTGTCACCTCCTAGAATAACTCAATAAGATTTGTGAGGCATGACCTGCCCCTCACAAAGCCATGCTGAATGCCTTTAATGACGGAAATAGTAATTGATCTTATCCCTCAGTACTCTTTCCAAAACATTGCTGATCGCAGACGTAAGACTTACTGGTCTGTAATTGCCATGGATTTCCTTACTACCATTCTTGAAAAGCGGATCAACATTCGACTCCGTCCAAGTCTCTGGTGCGACTCCCGTGGAGAGTGAGGAGGCAAAGATCTTCTCCTGCGGCTTACCAAACTCCTTTCTCGCTTCCCGGAGCAGCCGAGGATAAATGTGGTCTGGCCCTGGGTACTTATCAATCTTAACGTTTGCCGAAATTTTCAGCACACATCAACTTCATAAATCTTGATCTTATAAAGCCGAGATCTCAGTTCTTCAAAGTTCTCTTTCACAACGAGGTCGCTTTCCTTTGAGAAAACTGAAGTAAAATACTCATTTATGGCTTCCCCTATCTACTCAGTCTCCACGCACAAGTTCACTACGTTATCCCTGATCGGCTCGACCTTCTCCCTGATCATCTCTTATTCCTCACGTATGAGTAAAATGTCTTTGGGTTCTCCCTTGTCCTATTTTCCAAGCCATATCCGTGCCCCCCTCCTGGCTCTCCTCAGTCCATTTCTGAGCTACTTTCTCCCAAGCCTGTAATCCTCTAAAGCTGTGCTCGATCCTTGCTTCCTCCACCTTACACAAGCTGCATTCTTCCTTTTGACGAGTATCTTCTATGTTCTTGTCATTCAAGGTTCCTTAATCTTTACCCCTTCTTACCTGATCAGAAGAATAAATGCGTACACCACTCGCAACAACTGCTCCTGAAACAATCTCCACATGTCTGCTGTGCCTTTCTGTGGAACAAGTGTTCCCAGTCAATACTTTCGAACTACTGTCCCATAGAGTCATAATTTCTTTTTCTCCAATTAAACACCTTCCCTCGATAACTGCTTTGTTCCCTCTCTAATATTATGTTAAACGTTAGGCAGTTGTGATGATTGTCACCAAAGTGTTCACCCACCGCTAGATCTGACGCCTGTCCTTGTTCATTGCCGAACACCAAATCAAAACTCGCCTCTCCCCTCGTCGGCCTACTTACGTACTGAGTAAGGAAACCCTCCTGAACACACCTGACAAAAACGGCTCCATCCAAACCATCTGCACTTAGGAGGTTCCACACTATCTTGGGAAAGTTGAAATCACCCATAACTACAAACGTGCTACCTCTGCATTTTTCCAGAATCTGCCCGCCTATGCGTTCTTCAATCTCTCTACTGCTGTTAGGTGGACTGTAGAAAACCCCCAATGAGGTGGCTGCTGCCTTGCTGTTCCTGGCTTCCACCCATACTGACTCAATGGACAGCCTTTCCTCAACAACCTTCGTTTCTGTTGCTATGGTGCACTCTCTGATTAGCAATGCTACACCCCCTCCTCGTTTTCCACCCCCACTATATCTTTTAAAACACTCTAAACTCTGAAACATCAAGCAACCGTTCCTGTCCCTGTGAAAACCACGTTGCCTTTGTGGCCACAACATCGTTTTCACAAGTACTCATTCATGCTCGAAATTCACCCACTTAAAAACTTCCTAGCAGTCCTTCACTCCTCCCTCGCACCTCTCGACAAATGGAGGTCCCGACGCCTGAGTTAAGTGTTTTAAACAGTTAGACTCACCTTCCCAGCAGTCCCACGCTCCTCCCTCGCACCTCTCGGCAAATATTGGCGTGTGTCTGGCATTCAAAACGGAATAGTAGAGAAGACGTTACGGATTCACAAAATACTTGGAAATTGAACGGTTAGTAAATTGCAACGAAAAGTTCAACAGTGGAATGTGGAGTATGAAAAAAGTCTAATTCTAAGGTGTTCTGCATGGACGTGATGACTTGGTGACTGGGGACTCACAGATGATGATTGGTGTGTGGAAATCTGATGGCGTGATAACCCAGAGATGCCTCAAGTAATGGCAGGACTGCGTGCAAAATATTGCTGGGTATAAAGTATTCAGGAGCGATGCAAGGGAAGGGAAAGGATGAAGTGTAGAAGTATTTTTCTTCTATTCGTGTCAGTTAATGAGTCCAAGAGAAAGTGCATATGCCCAAGGAGAGAATGAATTTGGCTGGAACTACAAAACAAAAAGTTACCAATTACACTGTGAGGTACAGTATGCAGGCCACTAACCATTGGAAAGATGAAGAAAGTAAATATGCATTGACATTTGTGCGCAATGATGACACTATAGTTTAGTTATACTGCGATTAATTTTCATTAATAGTATGATTTTCACTTAGGATCTTCTAATACCCAAACGTGTGAGAGGTCCTGGCTTCAAATCTCAGGCGAGCCCAAATTTCTAAACTCTACGAAACGCTAGTGCGGCCACACTTGGAATATTGTGTGCAATTCCGGTCGCCATATTTCGGGAAGGATGGGGAAGCATTGAAAAGGTGCAGAGGAGATTTACCAGGGCGTTGCCTGGTCTGGAGGGAAGCTCCTATGAGGAAAGGCTGGTAGACTTGGGTCTGCTCTCTTTGGAAAGAAGAAGGCTAAGAGGGGATTTGATAGCGGCATACAAGATGATTAGAGTATTAGAGAGGGTAGATAGTGAATGTCTTTTTTCCTCGGTTGATGACATCAGCTTGTACGAGGGGGGCATAATTGCAAATTATGGGATGGTAGATTTAATTTAGATGTCAGAGGCAAGTTCTTTATTCAGAGAGTGGTAAGGGCGTGGAATGCCCTACCTACCAATGTAGTGAACTCAGCTACATGAAGGAGATGTAAACAATCCTTCGATAAGCACATGGATGATAATGGGAAAGTGAAGGGGGACGAGCTGAGAATAGTTCCCAGGTCGGCTCGACATCAAAGGCCGAAGGGCTTGTTCTGCGCTGTATTGTTCAATGTTCTATGTTCTAGGAAACCTAACTTATCCAGTTATAGACAGGGATACAGATCGTGCAGGATCACGAAGTGGGAACGTTCCTGGACTACATGGATGAGAGCTCAGAGAACATTTACTGTTGGACCTGTTCCTTGGGAAAGAGGTGGGCCAAGTAGATTTATTGACAATAGTGGAACGTTTTTGGGCACAGCGATCCTTTTATTTTGAAATTCAGCGTGGTGGTAGAGAATGATATGCAATAATTGAGAGTGAATAAAGTCAATTGACTGACACTGGCCTAACCGGGGCAAGAATGAAACTGGAAAGGTTTGACTGGAACACCGAGTTGGTCAGAAAGACAAAGACTGAAGAATGGACTCCCATCAAAGAGGATATGGTTTGGGTTCAGTCAAGGAATAGTCCCTCAAATAGGAAAGGCAGGATAAATAAATCCAACGTCGCCAGATGACGGAGAAGAACAATAGAATCGGTGTCAAATAGAGATTCTAATTGCGAACCGGGAGGAATGCAAAAGTTTGAGAGGGGAAATGATAAAGCAGACTGGAGAAAACAATGCAGCAACATTACAATAAGAGCGGTCAGTGCACCCTGAGCTGCAACAATGAAGAACATAAGCATACTGACAGTAGGTCGGAGATGTGCTGTGATGGCATGGTGAGGCTACCATGTGACAATTAATAGCACTAGTGTGTGTGGACGACATTCAGCTTATATCTGCACATTGTCCCTTGAGACATTGTTGTCTAAGATAGATGTCCAAAGGAACAACATGCGAGATGCAGTCACCAGTTATCAGTTCTGATTTTCATGTCTAGTTCTCCATATTGAGTTTCCCCACACTGGAGGGAAGGTTTTCCAGCTGCAAATTACTTAGATTACTTAGATTACTTACAGTGTGGAAACAGGTCCTTCGATCTAACAAGTCCAAACCGACCCGCCGAAGCTCACCCTCCCAGACTCATTCCCCTACATTTACCCCCTCACCTTACACTATGGGCAATTTAGCTTGGCCAATTCACCTAACCTGCACATTCTTGGACTGTGGGAGGAAACCGGAGCACCTGGAGCAAACCCACGCATACACGGGGAGAATGTTCAAATTCCACACATTCAGTCACCTGAGGCGGGATTTGAACACGGGTCTCTGATGCTGTGAGGCAGCAGTGCAGTGATGAGGAAAGATCTACATTAATGTGACTGTTGATGATCAGTCATTATTCAGTTAGCAATTGGCCACTGTCTTGCTGATCTGTTCTCTTAAAGAACAATACAGCACAGGACCAGGCCCTTCGGCCTTCCAGGTATGCATTGACACATAACGCATTTCTGGAATTGTAAAATATTCTATATCATTCTATTTCCTTCTAGATCTTGTGTATGTCAAGATACCAGTTAACCATTGCTATTGTATCTTCTTGTACAACCTCCTCTGTCAGTGTATTCAGGCTCTTTCATATTCTGTCTGGCACAGGAAAAAAATGTTTCTAATATCTCCTTCAAACGTTCCCGCTTTTATCTACAACCTATGCGTCCTAGTAATTAATATTTCTACCTTGGGAAAAAAGCCTCCAACTGTCTATTCTAGCATTGTCTCGCATAGTTTTGGAAACCTCTATCAGGTAGCCCTTTATCTACTGATGTCCAATTGAAAACAAATCAAGTTTGTTCAATTTCTCCTCATGGTTAATATCCACCAAAAAGACAACATCCTGATAAACGTGTTAAAAACGCTCTCCAACACCTCTACGCACTTTTGCTGATCTGGTAACCAACACTGTGCACAAAATTTCACATGTTGCCAACGTAAAGTTTTATCCAGCTACAACAGGACATGCCAATTCTAATATTCACTGCTCTGATTGCTCTACGCAAGCATGCGATAGGCCTTATTGAACACACCCATCAGCTCTGTTTCCATTTGAAGGGAACTGTGGACTTGTATGCCGAGATCCTTTCGGATGTTGAATCTACTTAGAATTCTGACATTTAGTGTACAGTTCTCTCCTGTAGCAGAACTTCTAAAATGCATCAATTTGTAATTGCCCAGATTAAATTCTACCTGATTTTTCTCCATCCAAGTCTTCAGCCTGTCGATATCCAGTAACATCACCTGCCAATCATCGTCAGAATCCGGAACTCCCCCAATATTTGCACAGAACTCCAGTCACAAAGACCCCCTCCCAACACTACTCTATCTTATATGACTATGCAGTTCTGGATCCACCTTTCTGACTGACTGCTGCTTCCAAATGACTTCATCTTCTGTATAAGCCTGCTATAAGGAATCATATCAAAGACCTTGGTAATGCCCATGTAGCCAACATCTCGCTCCATACCCACATCAATAACCTCTGTCACTTCTCAAAGTATGCAATCAATCTTGTGAGTCATGATCTTCCCCACATAAAGCCATGTTGGCTTTTGCGAATATGTTCATATTTTTCCAAATGTGAGTCAGTCCTCTCTCTATGAATCTACAATTATTTCCCTGTCACTAACGTGAAGCTTATGACCTGAAGTTTCTTGAATTAATACGTTGCCATTCTTCAACTAACGAAACAAGATTACCTATCCTCAGGTTCTCTGGAACCCACACCGTGATTGAAGAGCGTATATAGAATGTACACAAGGCCCCAGCAATTTCCTCCCTCGCTTCCTGCAGTATTCTGCAATTTATCCCATATATCCTGGAGACTTGTCGATACTTTCTTTTCTTTCGAAACGCCCAGCACATCCGCCGTTTATTCTTAATGTCGAAATGCTCTGGAATATCAACAGTTCGTTCTCTAGACTCACCATCCACCACATCGTTCTTCTTTTTTTGAATACCCATGCAAAGTATACTTGAAGAATTTCACCCATTTCCTCCAGCTCCAAGCATTAATTTCCTCCTCTGTCATTGAGTGGACAGACTCTTTCCCTATTTCCCCTTTGAATCCTGATTAAAACCAGCTCGGATTTTCCTTAATCCAATTTGCCAAAAATATATTTTGCAGCCTTTCAGCCCTCCTAACTCCTTGTTTATATTTTCTTTGTTTTTTTATGTTTTTCGTGGCCATCGACTTCAGTTTCCAAACACTTAAACGTGCTTCCTTTTTTAATCGACTGAGCTCACAATTTCTCTTGCCATCAGAGGTTTCGAAATCTTGCCATCCTTACTAGATCACATATTATATTCAAGAAGGGTCTGGTGGGCTTCTCAGAAAATTGTCCCAGATTTTCACGATAGCCTACACTGCTGAAGTGCCAGATACAAAACTTTAACATCTACATGTGGTTGTTTTCCAGTTTTTAAAAAAAAATGATAATAACTCATTTTCGTTCTCTGCATTGAAAAGATATCTGCTAATGATTGTTTAATGTTCCTTGCCAGTATCATTTCATACACATTATTTGCTTCCTAATGTCCTTTTGGATCTTACATTCCACACTTGTCTCCTATTTCTGTACTATCGAGTTCTGACTGTCTTGTGTAAGCTCTACTAATCTGTCGGTATGTTCCTCGACTCTCAGGGAGCTCTGTATTTAGCAGCCTGACCATTTTTGCTTTGTAAGAACACATTTACTTGGAATCATTTTAATCTCCCCTCAAAATACCTGCCATTACATTGATTGTCACTTATCTTCTTGTTATTTTTCCTGTTCACTTGAATGAAATATAACTTGAGATTTAAGAAATGAGACCAAGTCATACTAAAACTCCAACTCTTAATTCAGCTATTTCCTTCACAATCATTATCAAATGAATTCTGACACTATTCCATAAATACTGCACTTGCCTTTCCAGATGCTCGTGGTAACGAGTGTGGATGGTGCTGTCGATGTAATACCATGGTACTCGTTCATGCTCCTGAGTTTCGGTGGTGGAGGGAGGGAATGATTGTGGATGGAGACCAATGCATTGGGCTGCTTAGTATTTAATCGTGTCAAGCTATTTGAGTGTTGTTGGAGCTACACTCATTCAGACAAATGGAAATTATTTTATTATGTTCTTGAATTGAACTTCTGAGGTAGTGGACAGGTTTTCGTAAGACAGGAGAAACGCTACCAGCTGCAGGATTCCTAACTTATGATCTGAAGTTTTAATCATAGCAGCTACATGGTCTTGGATATACCTAAGAGTGTTTGTGTCAACGGATTCAGGAATGGTTATTACATTACAGTTAGAATAGTGTGGTGAGATGGTTTATGGCACTTATTGTCTGACATTTGTATGGGACGAATGTTACTTGTCACTTATCAACTAAAACCTGTCTGCTGTCTAAGTCATGCTGCATTTGGACTGCTTTTGTGATCTGGAGAGTTGACAGTTGTACAATCATGAGTAAACTTTATCAGTCTGACCCTATGAAGGA
The DNA here is from genome assembly GCF_037043375.1 of Chiloscyllium plagiosum. Taxonomy (NCBI): domain Eukaryota; kingdom Metazoa; phylum Chordata; class Chondrichthyes; order Orectolobiformes; family Hemiscylliidae; genus Chiloscyllium; species Chiloscyllium plagiosum. The sequence goes on from NW_028270188.1 coordinate 39,126,672, forward strand.
GTACGCTTGTAGATAGCTAGTTTTCAAAGTACATGCGACCTTTGTTCCCCGAGGTGGCAGTGTGTTTCGAAGGTGCTGTGTACTAAGCATTGGTGCAGTAAACGTTGCAGACGGTATACATTGTTACTATCGAGCATCAATGATGGAAGAGATGAATGGTCATGGAAGTGATATAAATTTAATAGGCTGGTTTTGTCCTGAGTTATACTTTGGAAGTAATTTGCCACAGGCCTTTGCCAATCAGCACGTGATTTGTTCACAGCAGAATTCCTCGACACCAACCTGCTTTTGAAGACAATGTGGTTTGTGTGGCTCGTATAGGGACATTTTTGGTCAGTAATCGCAGCCAGGATGCTGATAAACACTGTGTTGTGGACTCACTGATGGTATTGCCGCTGAAAATCAAAGAAGGAAGGATTGATTGTTTGTTGTTGCATTTGTCTAATATTTGAGTGTCGTGATTATTACTTGTCATTTGTCATACTGTACCAGGATGTTTTCCAGGTTTTGTTGCATTTGAACATGATGGTTTTTAGAATGGTATAGTTAGTGAATATTCCCACGTCTGACCTTATGATGGGGAGAGCGTCATTGCAGCAGCTGGAATGGTTGAGCCTCGGACACTCTTTCCTGAGAAATGGCTGCAGAGGTGATCTGGAGTACCAATTACAGACATTAGCAACAATCTTTTTTTTAAACTGGTGATAATTCCAACCAGGAGAGTCTCTTCCCCAGACTCCGAGGAACTATAATAATTTTCTGGCTCGTATTGTCACACACTGTTAAACGATGCCTTGATGTTAAGAGTAATTATTCTCATTACCACTTTGGAAATCTACACTTTTAAATAAACTCGCAATGACTTTAGGAACTGAGTGAGCCTGGCGGGATATGAGCCAGGGTATTGTTGATCAGTCACTTTGTTGCTGACACCTTCCTTCACATTTACGTGTTGGATTGTACACCGATGGGTCGGTCAGTGACTGGCTGCAATGGAATTGCCATGCATTTTGTTTACAGGACACACTTGCGCAGTTTGTCACTTTGTTGGTGGATGCCAGAGCTCTTGCTGAAATGGAACAGCTTGGCTACAGATGTGGCCATCTCTGGTTTTTAAGTCACCGTTTACAGTGTCTCTAGCCATTTATTGATATTGTTCGTAGTGAATCGAATTGTCTGAAGATTGAGGTCTGTGATGCTGCAGCCAACTGTAGGGGGCCGAAATGGATCATTTGCGCATGCGTTCTCGGTGAAGATTGTTGCATCAATTTATTTTCCACTGATGTGCTGAGCTCCCGACTAACTGGGGATTTCATTGCTGGAGACCAGCCTCCTCCTCCAATGGTATCTTTCATTGTCTACTATCTTTTATGACGACATGTGGAGGGACAGCGGAGATAGATTTGAATAATTGATTGCGGGATCACTAAATCCTGTCCATAACTTGCTGCTTATGCTGGTTGACATGGAGGCTTTTCTGTTTCATAGCGGAGGAAAATGGGAGTTTTCCAGGTTGTTGCCTCATAATTCAGCCGTGCTCGTGCTACTCCCACCATGTCCGTCTGCACTCTTCATTGAACAAGTTTGGATCGCGAACATCATGGTTACCTTAGAGTGGGAAATATTTCGGGTCGTGAGGCTGCAGACTGTATGGATTGTACAGAGTGTGGTTCTGATGCTACCGGTGTTCCACTGCAACTCATGGACGCGTCGTTGTTAGCTGCTCGATCAGTTTAAAGTCTGCCTGATTCAGCACACAAATTTCTACGGAACATGACAGGTTTCTACGAAATGTGAAAATGGCATTTCCACAGTAAAAGGGCTGTCCCGTGGCCATTCTTACTGACAAATAGAATGTCGATGTATACCTGCACTCGGCGGATTTGTGACATGAGGTCAAATAATGTATATGTGCCCCTTTCATTGATTCCCTCATAACCTGACGCAGAACTTTCGAGCAGCCACAGGATCCAACATACTTCTATATTAACTATATAGTAAGGAAATGGACTCTCTACCAGGCTGTGACCTGTCAGTGGGCCAGAACCTATCGGAGAGGATGATGATGTTGCCTGCGACATAGTCCTTTTCACAGAATCCTGCTTCGCAGACAATATCTGACTTTTGCTTCATTCGTCTGTGAGAAATAGATGGCTGGTCACTTCTAAATTTTCTGCAATGGAGAATTAATATCACTTTATTTCTTATATATTTTAAAATAAACCAAACATGATAGTTGTTTTTTCAGTTAAAAACAATCGAAGTAAACACTAATTTCATTACCAGAGTATTCAGTTAACGATTAACAATTCCGTGACTGTCGTAAACAGCTAATTCATGTTCAGATCAGTGAACATTCCACGTCGCAGTCAACAACGCTGTTGAAAATGACACTGAAAAAAGGCTGAATTCAATGCTAGTGTGCCAATGCCTCTCAGCACTACCTCCAAAATGGTAGCAATCTCCTACAATAATCGAGACAGCTTCCAAACTGGAGCTGGACAGTTATCCCAACAATACCCCACAACAGGCCAGTTATAGATACACCAGCACAACAGAGAAACGCATACTGCAAACTTGCCAAAGGGCGAACACAAGGTTCAGTGCTGGTCCAAATGCAGTTCAATATTTATGAAAATGACCTGTCACAAACCATGCATTGTACGTCCAACTCTTCTGTTGTGCCACCGAATCACTGATTCTGCACCTTGGATCCTATCCAGAATGAAGGTGGTATAAAAGTGACAGACGTCTTGAGTATGCGGTATCTTACATTGGATCCATCATAAACCATATCAAGTTTATGTCAGCTCCACAACGTCAGTATCCAGGACAGAATTGTGCAGCTACATTGAGGGCCAGCATGATCCCAGATCATCGTCCTTGTGTTTGACTTGAGCTGGAAAGTTCTATGTAAATGTTTTCAGCATTATTCTGAACATTAATAGCAATGTGTTTTTACCGAAGGTCCGACATTCTTTGAGAATGCCCATTTTTTGATTGTCCAATGAGAACATTATGCTCTCATTTATTCCGTTCAATTTCATGACAACAATATGGATACAGCGCACATAACACAGGAAGTGACTTTGAAATGCCGAGTCTGGTTACCAAGCGGAAGAGAAAATTTTTATTAAGTGCAAGGACTTTGAAATTGTTTTCCCTTGTACTAATATTGCTTTCTAATATTTACACATAATCATTTTGATGCAACAATATCACTATGTTTTTAAACATTCTGTAGTTAGACTGGAGTACAATTTCAATTGCTTGTGTCTATCTCAGATTTCAGTATTGTGGTATGTAATGCAGGTATCTGTGTGACATGAGGTATGTAGGCCATGCATCAGAAAGACCAGCATATTGTTTCAAGCAGCATATCCCTTCAGCTGGCAGAGTACTGACTGGATCCAAACACTCTGCCCTCTCAAAGCATAAAACTGTTTGAACAATATCTTTGGTTCTAATTTATTCATGGAAAGTGATTAGGCCATTACTTATTGACCATTCCTTGCTGCCGTTCAGAAGGTATGGGTGAACTGCCAAATCGAACCGCTGCAGTACATGTGCTGAATGTAGGCTTAAAATGCCATTAGAGAAGGAACTTGAAGCAGTGACACTGAAGCAACAGCAGTATATTTTCACATCAGGATGATCGTTGGCTTCGAAACGAACGTGATCGTGGTGGTCCCAGGTAGCTGATGGTTGATTGTGGTTTCACAGGAACTTTGTGAGGACACTTCTTCAGAGCATCGTGTAAATGGTCGGCTCTGCAGCTACTGAATGTCAATGGATATTTGGTGAAGCAGCACTCAGGCAGGCAAATGTGGTGTAATTCGTGGCACATACAATCAATATGTATCTTATCGATAGAGGGCAATCTTTGAGAAACCAGGAGGTGAGTTATTACTGCACGTTTCCTGCCTCTGACCTGTTCTTGTAGCCAATGTATTTAGATGTGTCCAAAGGTGTGGCGCTGGAAACGCACAGCAGGTCAGGCAACGTATCAGGCACATGGGAGTCGACATTTCGGCATTCGCACTTCAAAAGAATATGTAAGGAAATTATATGGTCAGTCCAGTCCTGGCTAATGGGGACGGCTGGGCTGTTGGTAGTTGGGAGCTCAGTGATGATGAAGGCATTGAATGTTTGAGGATATGGCTCAATTTTGCACTGTCATAGGTGTCCGTTGTCCAGCATATGCGCAACGCAAATATTACTTGTCACATTTAAGCACATGCCTGCATATTTTGAAGTTATTGTTGCATTTGGATACGGACTGCTTCGACTTTTGAGTAATCTCGAATGGTGTGGAACATTATCCAATCATCGGTCAGCACCCACCCTTGTGACTTTACAGTGGAGGAATGTTCATTTATAAACCAGCTGAACTTTACAGTGGAGGAATGTTCATTTATAAACCAGCTGAAAGTTTTTGTGTCTAGGAGAGAGAACACTCACTGCTAGTATCCTACCCTCTGAGCGAGGAAGCTTGCTTCAAGATCCATCTGTTCAAGAGATGTCTAACAACATATATGAACAGATTAATATTAATACATCTATCCTAAGGAGGTGAGTGAGGACGTGGTTAGCTAAATCAGTTTTACGTTTGGTTTGTAATGTAGATTAATGCCAAAGTGTCGTTTCAAGTCCTGCGTTGATTGATGTGACTGTAAAAGGTTTTCCTGCGTAAAGTCTCCCTTATATGAGCCATGATGATCGTCCAGTTAAGCTACTACCAGTCATCTCTATCGAACGATAGAGAATACCAATCATCCCGTAAGAATATGGTGTCTTACATTTCCATTTCTGTTGTACACCTTACAGAGAAGCACATCCTTTGGGGAACTATTGCAGACCAGTCCTGGAGCTGAGATGGCTGCTCTCAAATAACCTCAACTATCTGCTTTGCATTAGGTATGACCAAACAGTGCCGCGCTTTCCCTTATCCCATTTGCTTCAGTTTTCCTGTTAATCCTTGAGTTCACCCTTCGTCTAATGTATTTAAGATTATGTTAAGCGCAGTCACTCGCCTCACCTCTGGTACCAGCCGTGTGATTTCTTCCTGACTATCTTTCAAGCAAGGCTTCAATGAGGTCACGCGATGAGTGGCTCTCAATAAAGCAGAGACCACACAAGCCAGATCGGGTGAAATTGACAAGCTGTCTATTAGAAACCATATTTCTGGAAGGGAATTTGACTAGGCTGACACAGAGCTGACAGCTCTTCCTCGAGCTAAGGATGAAGCCAGGTTTTGTAGGAATCTTCCTGGAGAAAGTGAGGACTGCAGACGCTGGAGATCAGAGCTGAAAATGTGTTGCTGGAAAAGCGCAGCAGGTCAGGCAGCATCCAAGGAGCAGGAGAATCGACGTTTCGGGCATGAGCCCTTCTTCAGGAATGAGGAAAGTGTGTCCAGCAGGCTAAGATAAAAGGGAGGGAGGAGGGACTTGAGAAGGGCCGCTGGAAATACGATAGGTGGAAGGAGGTTAAGGTGAGGATGATAGGCCAGAGTTCATCCCTTGTGGTTGGAGGGTTCCTTGGCGGAGGACGAGGCGCTCTTCCTCCAAACATCGTGTTGCTATGGCCTGGCGATGGAAGGAGTCCAAGGACCTGCATGTCCTTGGTGGAGTGAGAGGGGGAGTTGAAGTGTTGAGACACGGGATGGTTGGGTTGGTTGGTCCGGGTGTCCCAGAGGTGTTCTCTGAAACGTTCCACAAGTAGGGGGCCTGTCTCCCCAATATAGAGGAGGCGACATCCGGTGTGGGATTGCAGTAAATGATGTGTGTGGAGGTGCAGGTGAATTTGTGGCGGATATGGAAGGATCCATTGGGGCCTTGGAGGGAAATAAGGGGGGAGGAGTGGGCGCAAGTTTTGCATTCCTTGCTGTTGCAGGGGAAGATGCCAGGAGCGGAGATTGGGTTGGTGGAGGGTGTGGACCTGACGAGGGAGTCACGGATGGACTGGTCTTTTCGGAACGCTGATAGTGGAGGGGAGGGAAATATATTCCTGGTGGTGGGGTCCGTTTGGAGATGGCAGAAATGACGACGGATGATACGATGTATATGGAGGTTGTCGAGTAATAGGTGAGGACCAGTGGGGTTCTGACCTGGTGGCGATTGGATGGGCGGGGCTCAAGGGCGGAGGAGCGGGAAGTGGAGGAGATGCGGTGGATGGCATCGTCGATCACGTCTGGGGGGAAATTGAGGTCTTTGAAGAAGGAGGCCATCTGGGTTGTATGGTATTTAAACTGGTCCTCTTGGGAGCAGATGCGGCTGAGACGAAGGAATTGGGGATATGGGTGTCGTTTTTACAGGGGGAAGGGTGGGAGGAGGTGTAGTCGAAGTAGCTGTGGGAGTCGGTCGGTTTATAGTAAATGTCCGTGTTGATTCGGTCGTCCGAGATAGAAATGGAAAGGTCTAGGAAGGGGAGGGAGGAGTCTTAGACGGTCCAAGAAATGCGTGGCTCAAACCTGACTGCCCCAGCCGACCCATTGTCTCAGCCTGATCCTGCCCCACCGAATACATCTCTGCATACCTCGACACGGTCCTGTCCCCCTTAGTCCAAGAACTCGCCATCGATGTTCGGGACACCACCCATGCCCTCCACCTCTTCCATGATTTTCGTTTTCCCGGTTCCCAACGCTTTATCTTGACCATGGACATCCAGTCCCTGTACAACTCCATCCCCCATCACGAAAGAATCAAAGCTCTCTGCTTCTTCCTTTCCCGCTGAACCAACCATTACCCTTCCACTGACACGCTCCTTCGACTGACTGAACTGGTCCTCACCCTGAACAACTTCTCTTTCCAATCCTCCCACTTCCTTCAAACCAAAGGAGTAGCCATGGGCACCCGCATGGGCCCCAGCTATGCCTGCCTGTTTATAGGATATGTGGAACAGTCATCTTCCGCGACTACACTGGCACCAACCCCCACCTTTTCCTCCGCTACATCGATGACTGTATCAGCGCTGCCTCGTGCTCCCACGAGGATGTTGAACAGTTCAACACCTTCCACCCCAACCTCAAATTCACCTGGACGGTCTCAGACTCCTCCCTCCCCTTCCTAGACCTATCAATTTCTATCTCAGACGACCGAATCAACACGGACATTTTCTAAAAACCGACCGACTCCCACAGCTACCTAGACTACAACTCCTCCCACCCTGTCCCCTGTAAAAATGGCATCCCATATTCCCAATTCCTTCGTCTCCGCCGCATCTGCTCCCAGGAGGATCAGTTCCAATTACGTACAACCCAGATGGCCTCCTTCTTCAAAGACCACAATTTCTCCCCAGACGTGATCGACGATGCCCTCCACCGCATCTCCTCCACTTCCTGCACCTCCGCTCTTGAGCCCCGCCCCTCCAATCGCCACCAGGACAGAACCCCACTTGTCCTCACCTACCACCCGACAAACCTCCATACACATCGTATCAGCCATCGTCATTTCCGCCACCTCCAAACGGACCCCACCAGCAGGGATATATTTCCCTCCCCTCCCCTATCAGCGTTCCGAAAAGACCACTCCCTCCGTGACTGCCTCATCAGGTCCATACCCCCCACCAAACCAACCTCCACTCCCAGCACCTTCCCCTGCAACCGCAAGAAATGCGAAACTTGCGCCCACACTTCCCCCCTCACTTCCCTCCAAGGCCCCAATGGATCCTTCCATATCCGCCACAAATTTACCTGCACCTCCACACATATCATTTACTGCATCCTCTGCACCCAATGTGGCCTCCTCTATATTGGGCAGACAGGCCGCCTACCTGCGGAACGTTTCAGAGAACACCTCTGGGGCACCCGGATCAACCAACCCAACCACAACGTGGCTCAACACTTCAACTCCCCCTCCCACTTCACCAAGGACATGCAGGTCCTTGGACTCCTCCATCGCCAGACTCCAGCAACACGACGGTTGGAGAAAGAGCGCCTCATCTTCCGCCCATGAACCCTCCAACCACAAGGGATGAACTCGGATTTCTCCAGTTTCCTCATTTCCCCTCCCTCCACCTTGTCTCAGTCAAATTCCTCGAACTCAGCACCGCCTTCCTAATCTGCAATCTTCTTCTTGACCTCTCCATACCCACCCCGACTCCGGCCTATCATCCTCACGTTGACCTCCTTCCAACTATCGCATTTCCAACGCCCCTCCCCCAAGTCCCTCCTCCCTACTTTTTATCTTAGCTTGCTGGATACACTTTCCTCATTCCTGAAGAAGGGCTCATGCCCGAAACGTCGATTTTCCTGCTCCTTGGATGCTGTCTGACCTGCTGCGCTTTTCCAGGAACACATTTTCAGCTTTGTAGGAATCTTGTCCAATATGGTTAATTGAAATGGGGAAGATGCAATATATTGAACAATTAAGTAGTCCAGTTACAATGTTGATAATTGAAAAACACTTATTGGAAGAATGTCCTGATTATTGGTACTATGTAACATGCTGACAGTATCAAAAAGTTCTTGATGGGATCAGGAGATTCCAGCGCTCTTTGCAGGTACGTGAGAACGTCTCTTTTGAAACATTAAAGAGCTTCCATTGTTCCTGTCCTGGGAGAGAGGTCGTTTGGCGCCTCTCCGTCCGACCTGTCCTTTGTCTGCCTTTGTTATTGCTGTGTCATCAGACTGTCCTCGGGGCATTGGGGCAGATGTGTTGACTGGATCCAGGAAACCTATTGTTCGTGTGTTTTTGGAAATGTATTCTTTTGTCTGCGAGTGAACATGGTTCTGTCTGGTTTCACTTGTCAGCCTGATTGGTCAATGCTGAGGCATTCTGGGCGTTTCTGATATAGTTTGGCCAAGTTTGAATTTCTATGTCTTGTGTCGTCATACTATGGGTAGGCACGATTGCAGATGTTTTCACACAGTGACCCTGGCAGACCCCAAACTGAGCTTCAGTGAGTTGGCTAGTGCTGAGAAGTTGCGACTTCATACCACTGTAGGTGACATCTTTTCATCACTTAATTAAGAATAGGGATTAGACTAAAGGGGCGGTAATTGATTTTCTGATTTTGTGTGGCTGGGCAGACCCGATAAGTTTCCAAATTCTCACGTCGATGCTCGTGCTGTAGCCCAGCAGGAACAGCATGAATGTATATTACCGGTGTCCACATCTTTTGTATTTTCCAATCCCTCCAGTCGTTTGTTAATATCACACGAAATGAATCGAATTAACTGAAGACTGCCAGCTGGAGTAGGCTGAATTAGATCATCCCATCGATACTTCTTTCTGAACATTGTTGTGGATGTTTCAGCCTCAACTTTTCTGTTGTTTTTGCTCGGCTCATCTAAAATTGAAGAAGGCGATATTTGTGGATTCTCCTCCACCTCCAGTGAGTTGCTTCATCGCCCACCACCAATAAGCGTCTGCATGTGACAACGTTGCAAAGATTAGGTCTGATTTGTATGTCCGATCGGTCTGGCACTTGTGGCTTGCACTGGTTGTTGAGTAGGTGGTCCTGTTTGATAACTTCGCTTTAGGATTAGGTGTAACTGTTACTGCTCCTTGCAGGCCCTCCTCTAATTTCCATTGAACAAAGGGTTTTGCTCCTGGTTTTCTGGTCAGCATAAAGTGGAGCATGTGCCACGCAGTCGTGGTGAAAATTGTGCTGGCCTATAATTCTGCTGACGTTGGTAATTATTCATAACACCTCACACAGTCCATTCCTGAGTTATTGGATCGATTTGAAAACTGTCCTCTTGAGCACGGTGATAGTGTCGCTCATGCAGAGAGAGGCTTCATAATATAAAAGTGGGACTTTCACAGATGCTACTTGCGATAGTCATGGTTACCAGTATGGTTCCCGATGAATTGTAGCTGCAGCCAGTAGATTGGTGAGGATGAGGTCAAGTATGTTTCCCCCTCTTAGTCATTCCCTTACCACGTGATGCAGGCCCAGTACACGAGCTCAGTGTTTTGAAATCGCCCATCTCGATCAGCAATGCTGCTGCTGAACCCCAATATACATTTTCCACCTTTGTGTTATTCCACGCTCATTTTATCTCACTTTTAAAATATTTGCACTTGCCATACTTACATATCGCTGCTAATAGACTCCTGAATCAGCTTTAAAAGTTCATGTGTAATGCTATCAAGATTTGCTTTGTCCCATTTTGTATATTTACCTTGTGGACCAGGATTGTCCTTTCCCATAACTACTTTCCAAATAATAGAATTGTGATCGCTTTGCGAAAATGATCTCCCGCATACCATTCAGGATCGCAGAGAGCGCTGGAAACGTGGCATCAGATATTAAAGACCATGTTGATGGCTTATAGTCAAGATTATACAGATTTGTACAATGGAATTGTGTTTGTATTCTTTTGCAATCAGGGGTGCAAGAAACGAATCGACCACGTTCAGTCTATTTGAATTACTTTTTTAGGACCACTAAAAAAGATTAAAGAGATTTTGTTAAGTCAGAATTCAGAGACCACTTTCTTGGACGACAGGTCAAATTTTCGGGTACACTTAAATAGATTGGAGGAGTAGGCCAGACAACATTTAAAAGTATAACAGCATGCAATGAAATAGGAAGCAGAAAATAAATCAAAAATTCGCAAGTTTGCGATTGGACCAAAGTGTTAACGTTACTTACAGTGAGAGGTGGACATTTAAAAGTAAGGTTTGGTGGACCTTATAAAGCTAAAACGAAGTTGAGTGACATGAGATATTTGATAAGGACTTCAGGTGGAAAGATATCTCATCGAGTTTGCAATGTGATTGTGAACTAAAGGTGTTTTGACAGAGATAGAAAGCAAGAGGAGAATGTGTTATTGGTTTCCACACAGAAGGTCAAACCAAGTTCAGACGATTCTGAATTGAACATGCCTCAAATTAAGTTGGACAATTAATAAGTTGTCAAACATTGGGATAAATTATTGGGTTACCGTCCAGAGGAAAATCAGAATGATCTGAAAGAGTTTTTACTTCCACATGGGGAGATATGTGGAAATAAGCTGCGAAGTACTAATCGAATTATAAATGAGGTAGATATAGAAGATGCTGTTCAGATCAAGCCACATCATTAAAGGCTTAACACTCCAACGGAGCACAGGTTTATATGTAGATTGAACGCAAGCTCTAAGATGACACAAGTGGTTAAGTGACAGTGGTTGGAGCTCACTCCTTATAGTTGTGCCAAAGCCAGATGGTTCCCAACAGTTATTTGTGGATTATCGCAACATCAACGCAGTTACAAAGACTGATGCAGACCGAATTCTGTGTTTTGAAAACTGTGTTCAAAAGTTGGGAAAACAATTTATATTTCTAAGTTGGACCGAGTCAGAGGCTACTTGGAAGGTACCTTGTCTGGAAGAGTGAAGGAAATTTTGGCTTTTGTAATGCTGGATGTACTGCGTCATTTCAAACCATGCCATTTGGTATGGAAAATACACCAGCCACATTTTAGAGAATAACCAATGAGGTCATTGCCAGATTACCCAACTATTTGTTGTACATGTTTGACCTGGTGATTTTTTATGACACATGTGTTACGAGTCAGATTAAACCCTCCTGCTTAACTTAAAACCAGCAAACATTCATCCCGTGCAGCTATCTAGTCAAATTGAAGTGGCCAAAAACTACATGAAATTAGCAACTTTATTTCTAAAGTATAATAGAGAATAATTAACTAACAACTCTTTACCATATCTATTACATTCTCTTCGATAAGACTCGTCCCATAAAACTCCCAGATAAGACTGTCAAAACCACACTTCTTATCTCAAAATCAAACAGCCTTAGGTCTTCCATTTGGATACTCCTGCGTCTTCTTTTCTTTTTGTTAGGAATTTCTGCCTCACAGGTTACTGAATGGAAAAGATTCTTTGAAGAGAGCTTTGTATGAAGCAGTCTGTTTTCATACTGGGCTTGGCAGTTCTCTTCTCAACTGTTCGAATTTCAACGGCTTCAGATCCACAAACCACCGGATTGTGTCATTGGCTTTTAAAAGTTTAAGTACACTTAATGAAAATTAGATTGGAGTTTGATATTTTTCGGGGTATAATTTATATTGATTGACCGAATAAGAATTTGTGTTTTTGTCTCAGAGCAACTCAGCGAGTGCTGTTTGTTTTGAATCAAATGTGACTTTGTAAAATGTTTTAAGGACAGTACCAAACCTAATAGGTTCTTTTCGATTGTGGAGTATTTCCTCTGGTGATGTTGATATTCTTCTAAAAGTAACCAACTGGCAGTTCAATCTCGTTCTTATTTTCCTGTAGGACTACAACTCTAACTCCAATATCACCAGCATTGATGGCTACTTTAAAAAAAGTTTTGAAATAGTTTGTGTAGCTAAACCTGGTTTGCTGGTTAATATCGATTTCAAACGGTCGAATGCCTCCTGGCATTGTTCTGTTCAAATACACTTAGTGTTCCTCTTCAGCAAATCTTTTCACAACGCCACTACACTGCTGAAGTTTGGAATAAACTTCCGATAGAATGTGTCAGTCTTAAGGTTCTAAGGACATTTAACTGCGAAGCTGATCGTAGAAAATTCTCGATGATCTTCGTCTTTGCGTTGTGTGGGGTTAAACTTCCATGACCGAAGCCATGTTCCAAGAACGTCACATCAGCTTTGTTTCAGTTTATCAACAATTTTGTTTCTCGTACTCCTTCAAATAGCTCTGCCGACTGCACAATGTGATCTTTCCAAGACTTAGTAAAAAACACGACATCTTCCAAATAGACGCTACAGATTATTAACCCAGCCACAACTCTGTTCATGGGTCTTTGAAATGAGGGTGTACTTCATTCGAAAGGGCATCACGTTAAACTGATATAGCCCATGTGTTGTTACAAATGCGAAATTTTATTTCATCAACTGCAATACACGTACCTGCCAGTCACCACGCAATAAGTCCAACTTTGGAAATGAACCTGGCTTGTTTAACTTTCTAGATATCGTCCTCCAATCTTGGAATTCGATATGAGTCAAATTTTATTATAATCCACATAGAATCATTGAGTCCTGTCTGGTTTGGCAACGAAAACAATCGACGAAATACACTCGCTCTGGCTTGGTTTAATGATGTTCTCTTTGTATACGGCCTCCACCTCCACCTGGACCTGTCCGGCTTTGAAAGAAATAAGGTTTTCGGAGTGTTTTTTATTGTTGCAGTATTTTCTGCGTCGACGTCATGTACAATAACCATAATATTCCCCAAATGTTTATTACTAATCTTTCAACTCTGTTCTATAATCCTGAGGCAGGTAGCTTCCTAATTTATCACACTCGTCAAGAATTTCTTCATTTTAAATTTATTTTGAAGCACCTCGAAATCAATATCATCTGGACCTGATTCCTAACTCCGAACTAACAACTGGTTCTCCAGTTCATTCTCTCTCATGCAATACCATCTTAACCTGTTCACATGACATACCCAATCTTTTTTTTTATCTGACATCTTTACTAAATAATTCCCCGAATCAACTTTTTTCTCAATTTGTTAGGAGACATTGAACCTTGCTTTTAGGGGATTTCCTATCACTGGTGGCAGTCTAACACGTTATCCCCTTGCGAAAGCGTCTGAGTCTCAGACTTTTTGTCTGCCACCTGCTTCATTCTGTATTGTGTCCTTTCATCTAACTCACCTACTCGATCTAATCTCACCCTCAGCTCCGATACATAATCTAATTTGATATCTCCGAATTTGGTTCTGTCATTTTTTCTTTAATTAACTTCAAAGAACCTCTTACTTCATGACCGAATGTTAACTCAAAGGGAGTCAACTGAATGGATTCGTTTGAGGCATCTCTCATGGTAAATAATACAAAAAGGATACCTTTATCCCAATCATTTGTGTAATCCTGATCGTCTATACTCTCAACGCAATCTTCAAGGTCTGATGCCAACTCTCTGAAGCTCCCTTCGATTCAGGATGTTTCAGTACTATACAACGAAGCTATCCATATTCTCCTTTAACAGCCTGGCAGTAAAATATGACCCTTGGTCGTACTGAATCTCTCTGCATAGACCATACCATGTGAAGGAATCTACTAGCTCCTCTACTACTGGTTTTACCTTCATACCCCGTCATGGAATTGCCTGCAAACATCTGGTGACACATTCATTGTGGTTAACAAGTCCGGGATCCCACTTTTAGTTTTCGGGAGGAGACCTACACAATTAATTATAACCCATGTGAAAGGTTCTTCAAATGCGGGAATTGGCAACAAAGATCCTGATTTTATTACAGCCTGTGGCTTACCTACCATTTGGCATGTATGGCACGTATGGCAAAAGTTAACCACGTTCTTGTGCATTTCAGGCCAATAAAAACTTTTTTTTTTCTTAGCAACAGTCTTCCTTACCATAGGTGACCTCGTACAGGTACTTAATGTGCTACCCGTAATACCTTCCCTATATATGCTACTGGCAACACAATCTGGTGCAATTCCGCCAATTTCTCCTCTGCACTAACCCGCTGTGGTATCCATTGCCGTTTGAGGATTCTGTCTTTCACATAAGAATCATCTGTTATATTTTCTGCCTCCTTTTCAGAGTATGCATCCACATACATGTATATTATCGTCTTTTCTTGCTGTTGCAACTGTCTTCCCCTTTCAGGACTAAACCCTTCTGACTCTCCGTCTGACTCTCTGCTTATTCAGGATTTTCCTGGACAATTACATCAAACGGGTTATCGGTTAACTGAAACTCAACTCGTTAGTCTTTCTGCTCACTCTTTGCTTCATGCCTTAACTTATAATAGTGGGATCTGGTTACCACACAGTCTGGAGAATACCAGAATTTTTCTGTCTTAACTTCTCAGTGCTTGGTTTTCCTTGGACCTCTCCAGAACAAGGGGTGTCACTCCCACCTTGGATCCTGCCAAATCATTTCCAAGAATAAACTGAATTACTGGAACTGACACTCTGTCAATCCATCCCACTGTAACTTTCCCAGTTTTAAGTTGGCACTTCAACTCGAATTTACATTGGAGAACCTACATTTCTGTTCATCTATCCCACAAAACAGCACACACTCGGGTAACAGTTCAGAAAGAGTACATATTCGCTCATTCCTTACTATCAGAGACTGGTTAGTTCCTGTATCTCTCACAATTATAACTTCTTGTCCTTCTCCCCGTGTTCTTTCTGTGAAGCTTTGTGAGTGTGTGTGTGTGTATCTACCATTACTTGTGCTTATAACCTCCATTCTGTTACGTTGACTTATCTGATTAAGTCTCAACTTCTCAAGTCTCTCTCTCTCTTTTTCTGTCTTCTCTCTCTCCCTCTCTCTCGCTCCCTTTCTTCTCTTTCTCTTTGGTAAGCCAAGGAACTTCTGTCTCTTTATCCCCTCCTTTCGTTTCTTTCCTCTTTCTTTCTCTTCTCTCTCCATCTCCCTTTTCTCTCCCTCTCTTTGTTTGTCTTCTAACTCCATGTTCCTCAATTGTAATTTCAGTTTTCCTATCTCTAGGGCACTTACATGTTTTTATGAACAACCTGAGTGTTTCAGCAATTTCCTTACAATTTCAGCATTACTTTTGTCCTTAGTTAATCCAAATTTAACTTTGCTAATTCTAAAATTATATATTTTTTTCTTTTCTTGTTAACTTTCTGGGCATATCTGAGAATCATCTTCAAATCACAGAACCTATTCAGCAATTTTAAGAGCAATGTTCCTCACATTTAATTTAATCAACAAGATGTTTCTGCAATTACACATTTTTTTCTCACCGACGTTTTATTCAAGTGTTTAAATCTGTTACGATTTTTTCGTTACTCCAAATCTATTCAAGTCTGTCTAAACCCCCAGTTCCAATCACGGCCCCCGGCCCACAAACTGTTACTACACTCCGTAATATCTCCTGCTTAATTTAAAACTAGCAACACAGAAAAGATTTATCCCAAGCAGTAATCTGTAAAAAATCGAGTGGCCAAGGAATAGTTAAAGCAAAAATTAATATCTTATTTCTTGAAGTATAGAAGAGAATAATGAACTAACAGTTAACTAATGATCTAATGGGGAGGCACGGTGGTTCAGTGGTTAGAGCTGCTGCCTCACAGCACCAGCGTCCGACGTGAGATTCCATCCTTGAGTGATAACCTGTGTTCAGTTTGCAAATTCTCCCCGTGTCTGCGTCGGTTTCCTTCGGGTGCTCCGGTGTTGTCCCACAGTCCAAACATGTTAAATTGTCCATAGTGTTAGGTGCATTAGTCAGGGCGAAATGGTTCTGAGTGGATAACTCTTCAGAGGATCGGGATGAACTGGTGTGGCGGATGGGCGTTTTTCCAAACTGAAGGTAATCTAATCCAATTTACTGAACAACGGTTTGCTACTCCTTATTCGAACATATCTGTTACCTTCCCATCTTTAATACTCGTCCGATAAAACGCCCAATTAAGTTTGATTAAACCACACTTCAACTCTCAAATTCAGACAGCTTTGGTTCTTTTATTTGGATATTCGTGTGTACTTTTCTTCTTCTTTAGGAATTTCTGCGTCACAGATTACTGATAGAAAAGGTAATTTTAAGATAACTATTTTTACGCAGTCTGTTTACATGCTGGGCTTGACAGTTCTCTTCTTAACTGTTTAATTTTCCATGGTCTTACCCGCCCAAGACATTGGATTGTGTTATTGTCTTTTAGGATTGTCAACATACTCAATTCAAATTGGATGGGAGTTTGATATTTTTCGGGGTATAATTTATATTGATAGGCTGAATGCGAATTTGTTTTTTTTTTCCCCTCAGCAATCAGCGAGTGCTGTTTGTTCTTAATCAAATTTCACTCTGTAAATTCCCCAGCACACGGTGTACTTACCAAGTCCTTCAATGCCTCGACATTAAACTGACATCTTCATCACACATGGAAGGAATATTTGCAACATTTATCAGACGTGTTCGATTGACTTCGGAAGGCAGGTTTGGTGATGATCCTATCTAAAAGTGAATTTGTAAAAGTCAAGAAATCTTCCTGGGACATGATATTGGACATGGAAAAATGGCCCCACAGTCTGCGAAAATAAAAGTAATTGGGGAGCGTCCCTTATCATGGACAGAAAGAGAAGTTCTCACCTTCCTGGGATTGAGTGGATTCTTTCAAAAACTTGTACGAAATGTTAGAAGTGTGGGTGCTTCACTCAATGAATTGCAAAAGAAAGGCAACACTTTATAGTTGACAGTGAACTGTGAGAATGCATTGGACAGTCTGTAACCTGTGTTAACCATTGACCTGTTATAAGTCACACCTAATTACACATAGTAATTCAAGGTGGTTATTGGTGCAAATAATGTGGGTGTCGGTGTTTTGATCGTGCAGGAAAACGACTGATGGGGTAATTCTCCAGGAAATTGAACATTCATCAGTGATAATATTCAATGGTTGAGAAGGAGACTTTGAGCTCGATTTTGGCACCACAACATTTCAGTGTTTCTGTTACCAGGAATGCATCTGAGACATTCATATGCACTGACCATAACCCACTGAACTTTGTGGAGAAATTTAAGAACAATCATGCCAGACTGTTCCAATGGAGCTTGTTATTTACTGCCAAGCAGTTTGAAAATGGTAGATGCAAAAGGATGAGACAATGTGATTGCCAATGCATTGTGGAGGCCTTAATGAGAAACGAAGTAATTCGGTGGCAGTACTAAAACAGAATGAAACAAAATGTAGTGGTACATGTTTGGATGTTCACCGTCAATGTATTGTATACATGTGTGTGCGTCGTGCACTAACTATTTAAGATTCAGGGGTTTTAAAGTGAAGCTATCTTTTGACATTGATGGTCCACTTTTGTAAGCGATGGGGGGGGGGAGGGGGGGGGGGGTGCGATGAAGCTACTCCTTAAACAAGGTTAGGTTATCCTTGGTTGTTTTTTTCAGTGAGATCGCAAAACTCACAGACCCCAAATAGATTAAGTTGAAGGATTTCAAGCCTCATTTGAGTTTACGTACGACCTCAGGCAAAGGCTTTGAAGTTTTGAAAAACAAACACTTGCCCAAACACTCGGTCAGTTCCCCCAGCTCAGCATTTACTCTACTTTGGTTTTGTTTTTTGAAGTACTGTTGTAAAAGCTGCTCGACCACAAAGAAGCAGGGTGATCATCCTTCTTTCTCTTTCTGACTGCTCTCTTTGAAGAACCTGGGTTTGATTTTACCGTTTGTGACAAGGGATGTTTCACGCATTGTTGCAATATTTCGAACAGCTTCGTTAACTTGGTATAGTCTGTTGTGTTTGAGGATAAGTTAATTTATTCGGTAATATGTTCTCTTTAGTTTGTGTTTCATTCAGTAATCAGTTAAATAAAGTTAGTTGGCCAGCTGCATCTCCCCTGCAGTATCCAAAATATACCTGCTTAATGCAACGAATGCAATTAAGGTCTCTGTTAATTTATTGAATATTTTGCGGAGGTCTGGCCTGGTCCATTTCACAATAATTGAAAATTTTCCTTTGTTTTTAAGATTTCTTGATAGGTTCTGATCTTCCAATACCCTACTCCTCACTAATGGTTCAGTGTTTAGAGCTATAGATTCATAGTGCCCTACAGCATGGAGACAGGCGCTTTGGTCCAAAATGGTTCACGCCGACCAACATATCCATTCGCGATAGTCTCATTACCCTCCACTTGACCCATATCCTTCTAAATCTTTCCTGCCCATGCAATTATCAAAATATCTTTTCAATGTTTTTAATGTACCAGCTTCAACCATTTCCATTGGCAACTCAGTATATACCACCCTTTCTGTAAAAAAAGTTTCCCCTCAGGTTCCCTTTTAAGCTTTCCCCTTAAATTGCTCTCTACTCTGTGATCCCAACACCTTTGGAAAAAGACTGATTGCTTTGAGCATATCCATGTTTCTCGTGATCTTGTAGACCTCTATGAGGTAGCCCTCAGTCTCGACACTCAAAAGAAAAATGCTCGAGCTTGTCCGAACCCTCTCCATAACTCAGCGAACGTGGTTACTGCAGATGCTGAGGATTAGAGTCAAGATTAGTGTAGTGCTGGAAAACTGCAGCAGGTCAGGCAGCGGGCGGCACGGTGGCACAGTGGTTAGCACTGCTACCTCACAGCGCCAGAGACCCGGGTTCAATTCCCGCCTCAGGCGACTGACGGTGTGGAGTTTGCACATTCTCCCCGTGGGTTTCCTCCCACAGTCCAAAAATTTGCAGGTCAGGTGAATTGGCCATGTTAAATTGCCCGTATTGTTAGGTGCAGAGGTAAATGTAGGGGAATGGTTCTGGGTGGGCTGTGGTTCGGCGGGTCGGTGTGGCAGGCCGAAGGGCCTGTTTCCACACTGTAAGTAATCTAATCTAATGAAGTTGACGTTTCGGGGAAAAGTCCTTCATCAGGAATAACTCAGACCGTTGAGTCCTGGCAACATACTTGCACATTTTTCTGCCTTCTTTCCAGCTTAATAACATCCTTCCTATAATAATGTTATCAAAAATGAACACGGTATTACAATGAACACGATATTACAAGTGCAGACTCAACAATGTCGTGTACAACTGCAAAATTACTTCCCAACCATTATAACCAACGCCCTAACTGATGAAGGACAATGTGCCAAAAATTTACTTGAATGCCTTTTCTACCTGTGAATCCACTTCCAGAGAAGAATGCACCTGAACTCTAAAGGACATTCTGTTCCATTACTCTCCATAAGACCCTCCCATTCCTTGTGAAACTCTGACCTTGCTTTGACTTTCCAAAATACAAGACCTCACGCTTATGTATATTAAACTTCAATTGCCTTTCTCGGATCACTTCTCCAGGAACGTGATCAAATTCCTGCTGTAATTCCTGACTGTCCACAATCTCGCCTCATTTTAGTGTCATCTGCACACTTATTAAATATGCCTTGGGCATTCTTATCGAAATCATTGATATGGGTAACAGACAGTTACGGGCCCAGCACTGATCGACAGGGAATACCAAAAATAACAGGCCTCCAATCTCTCAAGCATCTTTGCAGTAATACTGTCTACTTCCTGCCATCCATCAAGCCAATTTTGTATGCAATTTGCTTGCACCCCTGGATTCTATGCGATCTAACCATCCAGAGCAACCGACCACACGCAACATTATCATCTGTTTTACTGAAATCGATATGGACTCTGTCTATCGTCCTGCCCTGGTCAACCTTTCTGGTCACATTATCAAAAAACTGCAACAAATGTTTAAGGCACGATCTCCCATGCACAAAGTCTCGCTGACTACTCATAAAAAAACTACCTTTACAAATGCATATGTATCATTATTCACAGTATCTTTTCAAATAACTTACCCACCATAGAGGGTAAGCTTACTGGTCCATCATTCCCAGGATTTTCTGTGCAGCTGTTCTTGAATAAGTGTACCAACATTCGCGACCCTTCAGTCTTCCTGAATCTCATCCTTACAATGACACAAAAACATCAGCTGCGGCCCCCACAATTTCTTCTCTCGTCACTTGCAGTGTTTTTGGATATATCTGGTCACGACCAGGAGTTTTATCCACCTCCGTACATTTTAATAAATCCAACACCTCCTCTTCTATGGTAATGACTGCCCCCAAATTTCGAAGTCTTCATGCATTTCGCCACAGGATACACAGAAATATGCATTGA
The DNA here is from genome assembly GCF_037043375.1 of Chiloscyllium plagiosum. Lineage (NCBI taxonomy): Eukaryota > Metazoa > Chordata > Chondrichthyes > Orectolobiformes > Hemiscylliidae > Chiloscyllium > Chiloscyllium plagiosum. The sequence goes on from NW_028270188.1 coordinate 39,147,239, forward strand.
GGATATCGCCAATGCCCTGCAGTTCGAAACATACAGGTCCAGTTTGGCCCTTGGGGGTTCCTTTCATTTCTTTAGTTATTACTTTTTAGTTAATATACTTAAGTAGAGTTTACTCTCGTCTTCTCAGGCAAAGGTGTCTCGTGACCCCCGATTTCCTTCTTCAGTAAACACCTGTAATCCCATATCCCTCCTGTGGTTGGCTTGATACCAGCTGCCTGTACTTAGGCATCCCTACTTTTTTTTCTGGCTTTACCGTCAATATCTCTTGTCATCCCGCGTTCCCTGTTCCTGTCAACCATGACCCTCCCCCTCACATTAACATACATAGCTTGAACTCTAGCTATCTCACTTGTATACAACTCCCACTTGCTCTCGGTTCCGTTGCTGGAAACAAGCTATTCCAATAAACCCCTGCAAGCTCCTGTCTAATTCCATCAAAATTCTCCTTTCCCCAATTTAGAACTTCAACATATGGACCAATTTTGTACCTCTTCATAACTATATTAAAATTAATAGAACTTTGTTCACTGGTCCCAAAGTGCTCCCCCACTGTCATCTCCGTCACCTGTTTTGCCCTATGTCCCAAGAGTAGGTGTAGCTTTATCCCTTCCCGTATACAATGCTCTATCGACTGCTTGATGAACCTTCTCCGAATGCACTTAATACATTTCACGCCATCGATACCTTAATGTTCTGATAGTCCCTGTCTATGCTTGCAAAATTCAGCCATCGAATTTTCTCATATTCAGATGCTTCCAAAGTATTATTATGGACATGTTTGAAATAATATCATGCCAGAACGTCAGTTTAATATTTATATGGAATTGTGACTCTCATGATGACCATCAAACTATTGTTAATTCTTTTAAAAATCCATCTGGTCCACTAATGCTCATTAGCGAAAGAAAACTCATATACTTACGTCGGCTGGTCTACACTTGACTACAGACTCACAGACATTTGCGTGGTTGTGGGATATCCGCCATCTATGCTCAATGACAACATTTCAGGAATTCCTCAAGATTGTGTTCTGGGCTGAACAATCTTGCGTGACTGCTTTACCACCATTCCCTCAATCAAAATATCATAAGTCAGATTTAGTTAACGCATTTGGCTGGACGACTGGAGTGAGATGTCGAGAGTCGTGATGATCCTTAGGTTAAACTCACTATGTCTTGTGTCACTCGAGCTCGATGTGTGAACACCCCTCTGGAATTCGGGCAATTCCTTCGCCATTCCCCTGTCAAAATCCTCAAAATGTTGACCAGGCAATGTGTCAATTGCGATTTGATTATGACTGAGATTCAGGAATACTACAAGAAATGACAAAAAGACAACAGCACGGGAAATGGTTCAAATCTTGACAAGTGCAAAATTTAGATGGGCAAAAATGGTCAGATCTGAACTGGGACACATATGCTAGACAATGGTCATCTCCAACAATAATGTATTCAACCATTGTCCTTTTGATATTCAGTGGGATTACTGTTGCTGAATCCTCAACTATCAACCTCTTGGGATTGTCATTTATCAGAAACTGTAAACACACAGTGGTATTAGGCCATGTCAAAGTCTGGAACATTGCAGCGAATATCTCACACCCTGACTTTCCAACATTCTCAAGGCACCAGTCAGGAGTAGGGTGGATTGCTTGCCATTTACCGAGATGAGTGAAACTCTCAAAAGCCAGACGCCATCCAGGATACAGCAGTCTATTTAATTATTACCACATCAATTTTATTTTTATCACTGTCTCTCAGTAGCAGCAACATGTACTATCCACGAGATGCATTGCGGAAATTAACCAACATTCCTGCGACATAATATTCCAAACCCACAATCATCTCGAAGGACATGAGTTTACCACACACTGAAAAATCCTTCCAACAGTGTCACCATCCTTATTTGTAAATGTATGACCATTCCTCACGTATCTCTGCTTCAAAGTTCACCATAACGATATTGTAATTGGCTAAAAAGCTTATGGACAACAACAGTTCAAGACAGCAGGCGACGAATACATTCAAACAGCTACTACGGATGAGCAATAAATGCCGGGCCAGCCAGCCAGCCGCAGCTACCAAAAGAGAATGTTTGACCCCACCCCACAGCTCACTAGTCGGATAAACAACACACTGAGGAACCTGCAAAAAAAAGGACAGATAATGAAAGCAACACTACCCCCAGATTCTATGGACGACCTAAAGTGCACAAACCAGACATCCCACTCAGACCCATCGTATCGCTACCATCACACAAACTGGCTAAAGAACTACTACAGAAACTGAAACACCTGATCAGCGGATCCAGACACTCTGGACAGTCAACACAGGAAATTTTGGACATCATCAGAAATATATATATAGACAAGGAAGAAACTATGTTCTCATTCGATGTAACGGCACTATTCACCTCTATCGACAAAACCCTAGCCAGAGAAACAATAGTCAACCTGCTGGACATACAGAATAGACAACAAGACGGGGAACCTATCAACAAAGACTGCATACTCAAACTACTGGACCTGTGCCTCACAACACACTTCACAGTCAACAAGCAAATATATGAAGAAATCAACGGCTACCCATGGGCTCACCCATCTCTTGATTCATAGCAGAAGCGGTAATGCAAAGATTAGAACAAACAGTCTTACCGCAAATTCAACCCAAACTCTGGGTCAGAATGACACCTTTGTAATCATTAAAAACACAGAAATAGAAAACACACACCGGATCATCAACGCCACATTCACAGGAATCAGATTCACTCGAGAGGAAAAAAGGACAACCAACTCCCATTCCTAGATGTGGTGGAGATTTCACCACAAAGGTATACAGGAAACCACACACACAGACCAAGTCCTGAACTACGAAAGCAACCACCACAAAACACACAAAAGAAGTTGCATCAAGATACTGTTCAAAAGGGCCAAAACACACTGCAGTACACCAGAACTGCAAAAAGGGGAGGAAGAACACCTCTACAATGTATTCGCCATAAACGGATAACCCCGTAATTTCATCAACAGATGCCTCAGAGAAAGAAAACGGAATGAGGACATGCCACAACCCACGTTACCATACATCAAGAACATGTCTGAACTGACAGCCAGACTACTACGACCACTAGGACACATAACAGCACACAAAAACAACAGCCACTCTCGGACAACAACTCATCAGAACGATGGACCCGATACCCAGCATAAGCAAAACCAACGTCGTGTAGAAAATCCCATGCAAGGACTGCACAACACACGACGTAGAACAAAAGGAAGACAGCTAAAAAGCCGTATCTATGAACAACAACTAGCCACGAAACGACACGACCAGCTATCCTTAGTAGCCACACACACAGGTGACACGTGACATGATTTCGACTGGGACAACACTACTATTATAGGACAAGCCAAATAGAGAACAGCCTGGGAATTCCTAGAGGTATGGCATTCATCGACAGATTCTATCAACAAACACATCGACCTGGACCCAATATACCGGCCACTGCAGCGGAACTGACAACCGGAAGCGGCAGAGACCAACCACTGTAAATGCCGGAGGAAACATCACAGGAGCGCTTCACAGGAGGCTCCCAAGCACTGAGGATGTCACCTAGACAGGGGACGAAACGTCTGCAAATTCCCAGTTCGGCGAACAGAACCACAACTACGTGCACCCGAGCTACAAATATTCTCACAAACTTTGAACAGCCAGCAATTTCCATTGCTGGCCAGAGGCTTTGGAGAGGGTACAAAGAAGGTTTAGCAGGATGCTGCCTGAATTGGAGGGTTTCCCTAATGAAGAAAGGTTGAATAAGCTCGGACATAACTCTCTGGAGAGAAGGAGGAAGAGAGGAGTCCTGATCGATGTGTAAAAAATAATGCGAGGAATATATAGAATCAATAGCCAGAGACTTTTCCCCACGGCAGGATTGACTGTCACAAGAAGTCATAGTTTGAAGATATTAGGAGAAAGGTAAAAAGGAGATATCAGAAGTAGGTTCTTTACGCAGAGAGTTGTGAATGAATGGAATGCGTTGCCAGCTGATGTGGTGGAAGCAAAGTCATTGGGAACATTTAAGGGAGTGCTGGACATGCACATGGATTGCAGTGTGTTGAGGGGTGCATGGGTTAAGTTACTCTATTTTGCATTAGGATTATGACTCGCCACTTCATTGTGGGTCTCAGTGCCTGTTCTGTGCTTTACTTTTCTATGCTCTATGTTCTATGACTGAATTAGTACTTATTTAAAATGTTGTCCAATTACGTCTAATGGGAGATACTGGACTTAAGATTTTGTGCGTGTAAACTGGATTGGTGCAGTCATTAACTTGCTTGTTGAGAAGAGCTAATGCGATACGCTGTTTGGAACAATCGAAGAACAAAACAAAAACAAAGAAAAGAACAGAGAAATTTACAGCGGAGCAACAGTCTCTTCGGCCCTCCAAGTCTGCGCTGATGCAGGTCCTCTATCTAAAACTGTCACCTATTTTCTAGAAATCTGTATGCCTTTCTACGCTGCCCATTCATGTATCTGTCTAGAAACATCTTAAATGACGCTATCCGCCCAGCTCTACCACCTCCGCTGGCAACGCGTTCCAGGAACACACTATCATCTGCTTGAAGATCTTTGCACGCATACCTCCCCTCACCATTCCCCCTCTCAATTTGAACTCTTATTCCCGAGTAATTGAGTCCTTCACTCTGGGAAGACATTCCTTGTTATCCACCCTATCTTTACCGCTCATGATTTTGTAAGCCTCAATCAGATTCCTTCGTCAACCTTCGTCTTTCCAATCAAAATAATCCTAATCTACTCAGCTTCTCCTCGTGGCTACCACTATCCATTCCAGGCACCATCCTGGTGAACAGCCTCTCTACCCTCTCCAAATCATTCATATTCTTTTGGTAATTTGGCAAGCAGCAAAGAATGCGATAGCCCAAAAGTGGCATAACCAGTCTTATGCAGCTCTAACGTGATTTGCCAACTTTTGTACCCAACATCCAATTCGATTAAGGAAAGAGTGCCGTTGCCTTCTTGATCACTCTTTCGACCTGCGCTGATCCCTTCAGGGAACAATGGACCTGAACACTGAGGTCTCAGTGTACATGATTTTTTCCAAAGGACTATCCCATTTACTGTGTAGTTCGCTCTTAAATTTGATCATCCAAAATGGATCACATCTCATTTTCCAGATTGAACTCCTTCTGCAATTTCTCTACTCAACTCTCCAATCTATTTATATTCTGCTGCATTTTCTGATTGCCCCCTTCACTATTTGCTGATCCATACATCTTACTCAAATCTGAAAACTTGCTAATGAGGCAATCTACACCATTCTTCAAAGCATTTATGTGCATCAACAGTGGTGTCAGCACGAATGCCTGTGGAACACCACCGATCACACTTCTCGGTTTTGAGAAACTCCCTTCCCTCTCCTCTCTGTCACTTGTTCCCCAACTCGTTCTCAACGTATCTAGCTAGAAAACCAGGGACCCCATGCGACTTCACCTTTTCCATTAGGCTACCATGTGAAATTTTATCAAACACTTTATGAAAGTTCACGTTTCTGCCATCTCCATACCTTCCTCATCAATCGACTTTGTCACCTCTTCGAAGAGTTCTATTAGCTGTGTAAGACATGACCTTCCTCGGAACAAAACCATACTGACTAACACTGATAAGCTAATTTTCGTTCAAATGGGTACATATCCTATCCCTGACTATCTTCTTCAGCTGCTTCCCGAACGCTGACGCCAGGTTCACAGGTCTGTAATTACCGGGATTATCCCTGCAAAACTTCTTAAACAAGGAGACAACGTTAGCAACTTTCCATTACTCTGGAAGCTCCCCCGTGTTCAAGGATGCTGCAAAGATGCCTGTTAAAGCCCCAGCTATTTCCTCACCCGCTTCGCTCAGCAACCAGGGATAGTTCCCATCCGGGCCTGGGGACTTGTCCACCTTAATGCCTTTTAGTATACCCAAGACTTCTGCACTCCTTACGCCGACTTCACTGAGATTAATCAAAGATCCATCCCTCAACTAAACATCTAGAAGGAACCTCTTCTCGTGGAATACCGATTCAATGTTCTCAGAAGAATGTCACCCATTTTCTCTGGCTCCACACATATCTTTCATCCTTTGACGTTGAATGGGCTAACCTTTCCCTACTTATCTTTTTGCTCCCTTCATATGAATAAAAGGCTTTGGGGTATCCCTTAACCGTGTTCGCTAGGGATATGTCAACAAGAAGTTGAGAGTAGTCAAGTCAGAAACAACGTTTCAAGTTCACACGCAAGACACTGGTTTGAAGTGTGTCTACTTCAACACCAGGAGCATTTGGAATAAGCTGACTGAATTTGCATCATGTGATATTTCCTGGGATTTCGATGATTTGGCCATTGCAGAGACATGGGTAGAACACGGACAGGGCAGGTTGTTGCATGTTCCAGGATTTAATTGTTTCAGGAAAAACAAAGAAGATCTTTAAAAAAAAAGCGTGGCATTGTTTGTAAATGACAGTATTACAGCACCAGAACGGATGTTTTGGGACTCGTCCACTGAGAGAGCATGGGCTGAGGTTAGAAACAGGAAATGAGGGGTCACTCTGTTGGAAATTTTCTTTAGGCCTCCGAATAGTTACAGAGATGTAGAGGAAAGGATAGCAAAGATGATTGTTGAAAGGAGCGCAAGTTGCACGGGCTTTGTTATGGGAGACTGTAACCTTCCAAATAATGACTCGGAATGCTATCGTTCATGTTCAATGTCCAATGTCCAATGTGTGTACAAGGGCTTCCTGACACAGTACGCAGAGAGAACAACAAGGGGCGAGGACACATTGGATTTTGTAATGAGTACTGACCCCATCCAAGTGTTAGATTTAGAGGTTGGTGGGCACTTTGGTGATAGTGACCACAATTCGGTTACGTTTATTTTAGTGATGGAATGTAATAAGCATCTAACGCAGAGCAAGAGTTACAATTGAGGGAAGGGCAATTCGATGCGATTAAGCAGGATTTAGGATGTATAGGATGAGGAAGCAACCAGCAGGAGATATACATGATAGAAATGTGGAGCTCAATCAATAACAGCTATTTACTGTCCTTGATGAGTATGTATCTGTCAGGCAGGGAGGAAGCTGTCGAGCGCGGGAACAGTAGTTTACGAAAGAAGATGAACCACTTGTCAAGATAAAGGAGAATTCTTATGTTAGGATGAGGTGTGAAGGCATAATTGGGGCGCTCGAGACAGTAAAGACGTAAAGGGAGAGCTAAGAAGAGCCAGGAGGGAACATGAGGCGTCGTTGGCAGACAGGATCAAGGAAAAAGCTCAGGTTTTATATTGGTATATCAGAAATAAAAAAAGGTCTAGAGAAAATTAAGGCCAATCAATGGTTGCCGTGGGAACTTGTAAGGAGAGTCTGAGCAGATAGGGGAAGCGATAAGTCAGTATTTTCCGCATGTATTCACACTAGAAGAAGACAATATTGGCGAGGAGAATACTGAGAGAGATACTGCTTGACTAGTTGGGATTGAGGCTCACAAGGAGGATATGTTAGCAATTCTGGAAAGTCTCAAAACAGATATGCCCGAATGGGATTTATCTGAGGATTCTCTGGGGAGCCAGGGAGAAGATTGCAGAGTCTGTGGCGTTTAACGTAATGTTATCATTGTCTACAGGGATAGTGCCAGAAAACTGGAGGATAGCAGACGTTGTCCTCTTGTTCAAGAAGGGGAGTAGAGGCAACACTGGCATTAATACACCCTTGCAACTGCCTTTTTGGGTAAACGTTTGGAAAAGATTAGAAGAGAATAGGATTTATAATCATGCTGACAGGAATAATTTGATTAGAGATATTCAACACGTTTTTGTGAAAGGTAAGGCATGCCATACAAATCTTATGGTGTTCTTTGAGAGGGTAAAGCGATTGATGTGATGTATATGGATTTCAATCAGCTGTTTGATAAGTTTCACAATTGTAGGCTATTGCAAAATATACTGAGGAATCTGATTGAGGGTGATATACAGGTTTGGATCAGAAATTGGCTGGCTGAAAGAAGACAGATTGGGAAATGTTCATACTGAAGTTCGTGTTACTAGTGGTGGACAGCAGGAATCAGTTTTGGTCCACCACATTTTCTCATTTGTAAATGTCCTGGCTGAGGGTGCAGAAGGATGGGTTAATAAATTTGCGAATGACACGAACAGAGGCCAAGTTGTGGATCGTGCTGACGTATGTTTTACGTTAAAGGATGACATGGATAAGCTGTGGAGTTGGGTGAAGAGATCGCAAATGGAGCTCAATGCAACATGTTTGAGGTTGTTTACTTTGGACGAAGTAAATGGAATGCAGAGTACCGGCCTAAATGTAAGTATCTTGGTAGTGTGGATGAGCAGAGAGATCTCGGTTTCCATGCACATTGATTCCTGAAAGTTGCCACCCAATTTGAGAGGTTTGTTAAGAAGTCAAACGGTGCGTTAGCTTTCATTAGTATAGAGATTGAGTTTCGGAACCATGAGGTCATGCCCAGCTGTACAAAACTCTGGTGCAGCCGCACTTGGCTATTGCGAACCGTTCTGGTCACTGCATTATAGGAAGGACGTGGAATCTTTGAAAAGAGATAAGAGGAGGTTTCTGAGGATGTTGCCTGGTATAGAAAGGTCTTATTATGTAGAAAAGGTGAGTGACTTGAAGCTGTTTTCTTTCGCGAGTAGAAGGTTGAGAAGTGACATAATTGAGTCATATCAGATCATCACAGGGTTACGTCGAGTGGACAGTGAGAAGCTTTTTCATCGTAAGGTGATGATTAGCACGAGGGGACATAGCTTTAAACTGTGACGTGATAGATATAGGACAGGTGTTAGATGGAATTTCTTTAGTCAAAAATTAGTAGGGATGTGGAATGCAAAGCCAGCCACATTCGCAGATGCACCAAATATAACGGGAATGATACAGTAATTGGGTAGGCACTTCGACGAAAATTGAATAGCATAAGTTAGATGTCCTTCAGATCGTTTCCACAGGTCAGCGCAACATCGAGGGCCGAAGGACTTGCACTGTGTTTTAATGTTGTATGATTATTCTATCCTGTGAATTTCTCCAGTTCTCGGGTATCGTTTGTGTTTCTCTGTCTCTCTCTCTCTCCATGCCCTCTATTTTATTACAGAAATGCCCTCTCCTCCCTCACTCCCGTTTAAACTATGTTCCCATGTCTCCGTCCTGTCCCGGAGACATTAGTCACATCGATGTCGCATTTTGGGGTAATGGAATGAGACGTGGTGTGGAGTTATTTTGGGCTGGGGAAAGGAGGGATGGTACACCCTATCCACGTTTCGACCAAAAGCAAATGGAGCGCAGGCCCTGCTGACAGGCTCATGTGATGTCGGAGTGGCTACCCACAGGTTGGCTGTTGAGAAGAAAGATCCCATAGTCCGTAGTCGGTGGGTTCGCTAACCGATTCCTTGTGCACACGTCCAGACCCCTGTCCACCTCCAGACTATGTGTACCGTGGACAGGGTGAATACAAAGTTGTTGTCGCCCTGAGTCGAAGGGCCAATAAAGAGGTGGCATCATTTTTAGCTGAAAAGCAGGAGGTTTAGATGAGATATGAGGAAAAATCTTCTCACTTAGAGGATGGTAGCGCCCTGCAAAGCAATGTATTGAAGTATAGTTAATGTCGAAAACCTTACAAGCTTTAAACAAATGTTTTGGATGAGCACTTGAAATCTCACGACATTCACATCTATCGGCTACGTTTCGGAAAGTGGGACGGATGTAGATTGAATGTCAAATTAGTTGAACAAACACGAAGGGCCAAAGGATCTCTTTCGTTGTAAATGGTTCTGTCGTTATGGAACTCTGAGGTTCAAGTTCTGAAATAGTTTATGTTTACTGTGTCCTTATTTTCAGAAAATACTACTTCGTGGAAGTTGGAACTATTGTTCTCATCAGTGCTGGCTTCAGATTCTGTTCACATTCACATTCACAGGTAGAATTTCCCAAATGCGTTGCAAAACTGAAATACAAAGGAAAGAAGTCGTGTAGGAGAACAGCTCTCAAGGAGCTCCGTACAATGAGGTACTGAATGACTGAATCGCCTCAGCAAAATGAAGACCATCACTGATAAGATTATGAAAAAGATGTATTGATATCGGTAGGATTGGCAACGTGGCAAATAGTGCATATCTTGTTATTTTAAGATAAATTGCAATTAACATTTCAGATCAACTCGGATGAGATTAGTTCGGTCTTTGGTGTATTCATGGCCGGGCTTGAATCTCAATGATATCATGTCATTAAAATAAAGCTGTTGTCGTAATCTGTTTGTTCAAACTGACGTTTATAAAATGAAGATGCAGTCAAAGTTTCCCAGTGGAGATACCACACAATATAAAATGATATGCCTGGAACTGTGTGAGCTCCAAGAGAATTCTTCAATTCTGATAAGAATGCCAGAAGCAGGAAGGGAGAACTCGTTTGACAAACAGCAAAATGCATCTTCCAAGACAAATAGTCGCTAAAGTGTACTACACTATTCTTGCCATTATTGGCGTTCCTGGTAAGTCTTGGAAGAACTTATGTTGAACAACTTTCTTCGTTAAATCATACTTACGTCTACTCTGTGAACGAAATTATCTTATTTCTATTTACCAAGGGAATACTGAAGCCAGACGATCGTGTCCTGACTTGCTGAGTTTAGAGTGAATAGTTTGTCAACGAGGTGGCTCCTTAGTAATGTGCAGCATTGTGTGATTCTCTATATTGTGCCGAATGGGTTTGCACGGAGACGACATTTATGGCGTTTAGCTGACCATAAGTCATAGGTGATCACGAAAGTGTTTCGCAAGACCACACTCTCCATGTGGTAGTACAAAACCTGCTTTCAGTCTGATGTGTTTTGCAACAACCCGTCTCTTAGTGACACTTGGTGTTTCCCAATTCCTTGATGTAAACCGATTTTGTTGGTGGATATTCTTAAGCTGAAACTTTATTGCTGGAACAGCACAGCAGGTCAGGCAGCATCTAGGGAACAGAAGATTCGACGTTTCGGGCACATGCCCTTCCTCAGGAATGAGCAGAGAGTGTTCAGCAGGAGAAGATAAAAGGTATGGAGGAGGGACCTGGAGGAGGGGCGTTGGAAATGTGATAGGTGGAAAGAGGTCAAGGTGAGGGTGATATTCTTAAGCAGCTTGTTCTAAATAGTGAGCACAGATACAATGTAGCCAGTAGGTGGGTTGTGCCTATCGGTCTGGAATGACAAGTGAGGCTCAGCAGGGATGGCTTGGACTGTCCTGTGTGCTTTTTTGTCAGCCAGTGGGTGCATGAGGACATGATATATTTGAGGACAGATCACTGGGAGGGGTGCTGAACACTGGGTTCCAATTACGATGTGCACTATTGAAGCATTTGTTTGTCAAATTAACGTGAAAATTGTGCTGTTTGTCAAAACCTGCACAGTGCGAAGATGTTGAGTTTAATATGATTGTGTAAGGGCATGTGTTCTGTCATAATGCCAAAGGTTAACGCAATGGAGAAGACTGATTTTTCTCAAGCAATAGCATTCTGTAATAAGCTGTCTTGAAATATTTTATTCTTATATTGAAGTTCAGTCTTTACTATCCCAGAACATCCCAATCATTTTTGTGGGGTGTGTCTACATGCTGATCCGTTTCTGTGAATGACGTATATATACATAGTCTTGACAAGGCACTAGAGTGCGTCAGTACAAATTCGTAACGTGTGATATCATTCTCCGCAGTTAACATTTCCAAATTAACAATGTGGTGTGACTCCTTAACTGAGAGAAAAAAATTATGTCTTGTTTGTAACTCTCAGACACTCTGCATTACCCAGTGATCCATTGGAATATTGCATTCTGATGATCCAGATATCCGAAATTATTCTGAGTTAAGGCATTACTGACTGTGGACTTGTACGGAATGGGGATCACAAACCTCAGGCTGGACCCTCTGGTTGCTGAGTTCGAATGCAACTGGGAGGATGTGTCACTGTAGAATTGTACTAACTGGGGGTAACTCTCAAATACGAATCTCTGACCCGGTATTCTTGCATTGCTGCAAGTATTTGTAAGTGTAGTATTGTAGTAAGTGTGGAGCAATAACAGGAGACGTCCTTCAATTGCAAATATAATTGGGAATATTTTTCACATGAGAGCTGTATTGTTCTACACTCAATTTCAGTGGAAAAGTGAATCGGTGATCATCTTTCTATTCGAATTTCATCGAACCTGGTTTCCCAGTCAAAGGGATAAAAAATTAACCCAGCATCCAAATTTTATTGGGAGCATCTCTCAAAGTCAAATGAAGTTAAGTGGGGATTACTAACTGGAGGGGGAAAACGTACTCTGGTGGGCTTGTGTAAGGAAGAGTATCTCTATTACGGAATTTAACAGTTTATAGGAACTGCATTAAATTGTACATCTGACTGCAATGGAATCGAGGGAAAGATGATATGAATCATTCATCGTACATCCTGTTTTCTGTTCTGTCCTCTGTTGGAGCTGTCAATGGAGCTTTAAATATGCAATGTATTACAAGTGGGAATATCGTCGCAACTGATCGTATATACAAAATAAAATATCCTATGGAACATAAACAGATGTGAAATATTTCATAAAATGAAAACGGCAGAGCAACAATAATAATTCAATAAAATAGACATAATCTGTTGACGTAAATAATATTTTTGTAACTGATTAATCTTCCACCAACGTTAGGACAAGCCTTGGGAAATGGCTACACTAATTTATACTCAGTATAGTAATAATAATGGATATTGAGTTGGAAATATTGACACAATATCACATTTACAGGTGGTTCAATTTGGATGAACATTTTTGTAACCTGCAATTCATAATTTATACATGGATAATTTCCCAGAGATAGTTGTTCCTCGCTTTGTGATGTGTCTCCTCCTTGAGAGGATTGTGCATCAAACAGATTTAAGGCAAAATTTAAAAATAACTGCTAATAGTCATATGAACAAACACCTTTCAACAAATAATGAAATTTAGAACTTTTAGTTTTTTGACTATGTTTTATAATTGAGTTGGAGAACATTACATTAAATAACCATGCCAGACTGCAGAAAATTTAGCAAGGTGTTTTTAATGTATCATGAAAGTCACTCCCATTACCAAGCGTTCTAACCCTCAACTCCGGTTGTGATCTGCCACATTAGTGAAAGTATCATTGCCATATTTGTACCTGAATGTCCTTTATTTTCTATATAACTTGATGTGTCAGTCTAGCTCACTAACACAGCTCACAAATCAAATTTAGTTGTTTGTGAACACCACTCTTCTTCTAGTGAGATAATGACAAAATGTGCGACTCTGCTGGGAGCTCAGATCCTGTCACTAGTTGCTTGTTCTTTGGTCAGTTGTATCTGAGCTATCAACACAATCACGTTAACCATGCACTGCATGATTCTCAGGATTATTCGACTTGCATTTACAGAAGTATTCATACGGTGTTAATCAATTTGTTGTGCGTATTTATAGAGTTACATTTTAACTCCTGAAAAAAAACTTCCGTTCTTAAACTTAGACGCTGTGAACACACAATCAGAATGAGGACCCCTCGAAAAACTGAACTGAGATTACATCTCCTCCTAGGTTCATAATAACTATAGGTGAGGATATTTCTGAATGTTGGAGTCGAAGAGTGTTGTGCTGGAAAAGCATAGCCAGGCAGGCAGCATCTGAGGTGCAGAATAGTTGACGTTTCGGGCACAAGACCTTCATTAGGAATGAAAGGTTAGCCAAGATGATTGATAGGTAAATGGGAGGGCGTGGAGCTGTGAGGAAGGTAGCTGAGAATGCAACAGGTCGATGACCTTTGGGGGAGGATGATAGATTGGAGAGGAGGTTGGAGCAGAATGTGGGAAGGAAGATGGACAGGTAGGACAGTTCAAGAGGCAATGCTGATTGCAATGTTGGATTTGGGATACGGTGGAGGAGGGAAAGGAGAAACAGGCGAAGTCCACATTGATCCCGTGTGGTTGTAGGGTCCCAAGTTGGAAGATGAGGCGTTCTTCCTCAATGCTTCGTGTGGGTAGGGTTTGGCGTTGGACTTACATACCCTTGGTGGAGTTGGAGGGGGAGTTAACATGTTCAGCCACAAAGAATTGGGTTTGTTTAGTGCGTGCATCCCAAAAATGTTCTCTGATACGTTCCACACGTTAGGAAATCTGTCTCCTCAATGCAGAGGAAGCCACATCAAGAGCAACGGACACAGTAGATGGCGCGTGTGGTAATGCAGATAAATCTCTGTCGCATGTGTAAGGATCATTTGGGGCCTTGGACGGAGTTGAGGGGGAGGTCTGGGCTCAGGTTTTGCACTTCCTGCGACGGTAGCGGAAGGCTTGCCGTAGCTTCTGCAACCCCCAGACCTCCCACTCTCTGAGAATAAACGATCAGTCCTCAGTAAGGGCTCATGTTCATCACCCAACGTTCCCGGATCAATGACTTTGACACGCGTTGCGACGTTGATCTTTTCTTCTGCGGTCTCCAGCAAGTGGTTTAGTTTTCTAATCAGGACTCCCGCTCATCCTTCGAGGGCGCCTTCTCTCGCCTCCAAAACACTTGATCCACTTGAATACCGCGTGCTGGCCTGTCATCTTCCCTTGATCTCTTCATTTCCAACTGCCACCATGACATTTACCGCCTCAATCTGTCCACCCGCTCATCTTCGTAATGAGCAGCCCTCCACGACTTCCACTCCAACCCCGACATTACCATCAAATCAGCAGACAAGGGTGGTGCAGTAACTGAAACACAGCTGAAACCAGGTGCCCACTCACGAACACCTCCAACTACGGCTCCGTTGACTACAACATCACCTTCCACCACCAAATTATCATCTCCCAGACTATCCACAACCTCATCACCTCAGGGTATCTTCCATCCACAGCCTCAAACCTCATAATCCGTGAGCCCTGCACCACCCAGTTCCACCTCCTACCGAAGGTTTACAAACTTAACTGCCCCAATTAACACATAGTCTCGACCTTTTCCTGCCCCACTGAACTCATGTCCACATACCTTGACACCGTCCTATCACCACTGCCCCTGAAACTTCGCACATGTATTCAGGATGACACCCACACCCTCCAAATGCTCCAAAACATTTTTCCCTTCGGTCCCCAACGCCTTATCGTCACCATGGACATCCAGTCCCTGTACACATCATTTAAATATGATAGAGGCCTCCAAGCCCTCTATTTCTTCTTCTCCCGCCGACCCAACCAGTAACCTTCAACTGACATACTCATTCGATTGGCTGAACTGGTTTTCACCCTCAATGATTCTTCTTCGAATCCTTCCACTTCCTCCAGATGAAAGGGGTAGCCATTGGCACCTACATGGACCCAGATGTGCCTGCTTCTTCTGCGGTTAAGTAGCGCAGATCATTTTCCACAGCTATATCGGCACTATTTCCCATCTGTTCCTCCGCCACAGCGATGTCTGTAGTGGCGTCAACTCGTGCTCACACGAGGAGGTTAAACAGTTCCTCAACTTCACTAACACGTTCCACCCTGACCTTTCAATGACCTAGATGATCTCAGACGTCTTCCTTTCCTTCCTGGACTTCTGCACCTCCATTTCTGGCCACCGACTCAACATGGATATTAATACAAACCCACAGACTCCAACAGCTAACTCGGCTTCTGCTCCTCCCACGCACCCCTCCCGTTAAAAGACCACCCCTTATTCGCAATTCCTCTACCTCTTCCACATCTGCTCCCAGGAGGAGCAAGTCCAACACGGTTTGGTTATCTCCTTCTTAAAGACGCAATTTCCACTTCCTCGTTGCCTCCAATGCATCTCCTGCAATTCTTGCTCCTCTGCCATTGAACTCTATCCCTCCGACTGCAGCAAGGACTGGAGATCTTCCTTGTCACCTATCTGCTCCACCCTATAATCCGACCTATCACCTTCCCCCCCACCTTCATCTAACTTTCTCATTCCCAGATACCTTCCGCAGCCCGACGCCCGGAACAGGTATCGCTCTCTCTCCCGGCCTACATGCCTTATTGCTGATGAAGACATCAAACCCGAAACATCGATTATCCTGACCCTCGTCTGCTGCCTAACCTGTTGTGCTTGTCCAGCACCACACTCTTTGGCTCTGATTTCCAGCTTCCTCAGTCCTCACTTTCTCCCATGGCTGTTGGAGGTCAATCCGCTCGGTCATTGTACATCTCTGCAGCAGTTGTTCAATGTCTTATCGTCACAAAACCTGCAGCTGCCTCATCATTGCCCTTCCCTCCATCATTATTTTGAAATTAGAGATATTTGCTCGTGCATGCACAATTTACAGCACCATGTGCAGCTCCTGAACAAGGAACAGGTCTCCGTCCATTCACCGTGAGATAAGATCAAGCTTGGTTGACAGTTGACAAGTAACATTTACATCTCATAGGCACCAAGTAATAACAATCCTCAAACTGTGATAAATAATCAATTGGTTTACTTTGACACGAAAGTTACTGAATGCCTGGTGAGAAACAACCAGGGCCAACCATTCATAAGCAAACGACCTGATCCAGACAAGCTGACACTATGGTCACAGAAGTATTTGGGACACTCTGATTACTGTCGCATTGAGCTCCCTACCTTTACCTCCATCCACCTTCCTCATGCTGGAAGCATAGCTCACGGTGCGATGTAATTCTTTTCATGTATCTGGCTGAGAGCAGTTCAAATTCAACACCACGTGCAACATTCACAAAGCTCCGTATTGTGCAGGTCAAATCGCCGACGAGTTGACGCACCAATCACCAAATACTTTTGTTCATGAAGGGGTGCCATTGGTCGCAATGTGTACCCAAACGGTTCTTTTAAGATACAGATAAATGTAATTAAGAGAAGACTCAAAGATAGCAATTTGCGTAAAGACGAAGATGTATTGTGTTTTACTTATAGAAAAGGAAAGAAAGGGACATTAAGAGACTGACCGATGAACAAACGTTCATAAAGATAGAAAGGAAGAGAACGCAACGAGCCTTATGGCCTCCTGCACGTCAGGTACCCCTGAATCGATGATTAGTCTGGAGGCTGAAGTTATTTCTGGCATCGTTCGCCATTTCGGTCCGTGCTGAAGTCCGGCTTTTGGATGAGACTCCGTGTCTGTGATAGAGTGTAACAACCAGATACGGATGATAAAAACTGCCTCATAGTACTGTTACAGAAACTAAACTGCTATCCAGTACAGAAAACATCTCCCGTTTCCCAGAATGCACAGAGTCTCATAGAGATGTATAGAATGGAAACAAACCCTTCGGTCCGACGGGACCATGCCGTATAAATATCCTAATCAGGATTCGCCCCATTTGCTAACACTTGGCCCATATCACTGTCAACACACGTACACATCGAAATGCCTTTTAATTGTAATTGTAATTGTACAAGCTCTGGCAGCTCATTCCATACAGACACCATCCTCTGCGTGAAGAACCTGCCCCATACATACCTTTTCAATTTTTCCCCTTTCAACCCAAACCGTCTGCCTCTAGTTTTGGATTCCTCTGTCCCAGGCAAAAGACTTCGCCTGTTTACCCTATCTGGGCCCCTCAATATATTATAACGGTTATAAGGTTAACCCTCAGCCAACAACTCTCCAGGAAAAAAACGCCCCAGATATTCAGCCTCTCCCATGGCTGAAACGCTCCAACCCTTGCATCATCCTTGGAATTTTTTTCTGAACCCTTTTCGCGGTTTCTGACAAACTTCCGGTAGGAGGGAGAACATAACTGCGTACAACATTCCAAAATTGGCCCAAACAATGTCTGTACATCTGCAACATGTCGTCTCAAATCCGTGACTCAGTGCTCTGGCAAATAAAGGAACGCATACTAAATTCCTTCTTCTCTAGCCTATATTCCTGAGTCTCCACTTTCAAGGAACAATGAACCTGCACTCCAAGGTCTCTTTGTGCAACATCACTCCCCAGTACATTACTATTAAGTGTATAAATCTTGCTCTGATTTAACTTTCCAAAATGCAGCACCTCACGTAATCAACATTAATCTAGATATGCAGCTGCTCGGCCCATTGGCTCATCTAATCAAGGTCCCGTTGTACTCCAAGATGACATTCTTCCATGTTGTTGGTGTCTGCAATCTTCGAAAGGTGCCTCCGATATTCACATCCAAACATTTTGTAATAATGACGAAAGGCAGTGGATCCAGCACCGATCCTGTTGGTATACTACTGGCCACAGGCGTCCAGTCTGAAAAGCAACCCTCCACCACACCGTATGTATTCTAAATTCGAGCCTGTTCTGTATCCAAATAGCTAGTCCTCCCTGTATTCCATGAGATCCAACTTTCCATCCGGTCTCCCATTGGAAACCTTGTCGAACTCACTTGACGTATTGCTTGCAGTACTAATTAGTGCAATAGACGAAAGATGTGGAAGCTTTTGAAAGGGCTAGGCGGGGATTTACTGGGATGTTGTCTGGTATGGAAGGAAGGTCTTACAAGGAGAGGTTGAGGGACTTTAGGTTGTTTTCGTTCGAGGGAACAAGGTTGAGAGTTGACTTAATTGAGTCGTGGAAGATGATCAGATGGTTAGGTCGGATGGACAGTGAGAGCCTTTTTCCTCGGATGGGTATTGCTATTATGAAGAGGCATAGTTTTCAATTAAGGGCTGATTGAAATAGGACCGATGTCAGAGGTAGTTTCTTTACCCAGAGTGTATTAAAGGCGTGGAACAATTGTAGACTCGCCGAATTCATGGACATCTTCAAAAGTTTTTGGGTAGACATATGGACAAGAATGGCACAGTATAAGTTAGGTGGACTTCAGATTGGTTTCACAGGGCAGCGCAACGTTGAGAGAAGAAGGGCCTGTACCACGCTATAATATTTTATGTTCCATGTAACGCCTGACTGAAGTCCACATAGATTAGGCCCACTGCCCCGAGCATCTTCGTTACTTCTTCAAGGAAAACTCAATCACATCAGTGAGGCATGATTTCCCATGCAAAAAAAAAACACATTGCCTGTCACTAATATGACCTTATATTTCCAAATACATGTAAATCCTGTCCCTCAGTATTCCCGCCAATAACTTACCCACCGCCAATGCCTGGCTCACCCGTCTATCATCTCCTGGGTATTTCTTACCAACTTTCTTAAATATTGGCAGCACGTTCGCTAGCAACTAGTCTTTTGGCACCTCGCCTATGACTATTGATGACAGAAAGATATCAGCAAGGGGCGCAGCCATCAATTCCCTCGCGTCCGACAGATTTATATGTTACACCTGTTCATGTACTTGAGGTTTTATCCACTCTTATGCATTTTAAGACACCCAGCTCCTCCTCCCCTGTAAATGAAACTTTTTCAAGTTGTCACCATCTACTTCCTCACATTCGATATCTCACATGTCCTTCTCCACAGTAAACACTGCTGAGAAACACTATTTCCCTATCTCGCTCATCTTCCACGATTCTACATATCTGCTGTCTTGCTCATCGTTGAGGGCTCCTATTCTCCCCCGAAAACCCCTTTGTCATTTATGCATTCATTGTCTTCATTTGGATTCTCATTAACCCGATTTGCCAAAAGTATCTCATGTCTACTTTTGCCCTCTTCATTTCTACTTAAGTATACTCCGAGTGCATTTATCTCTTCTCAGGATTCAGTCGAACTCTGTTGTCTATAACTACCATTGCTTCCTTCGTTTTCTTAGCCAAAACCTAAAATTCTCGAGCCGTCCAGCTTTATTTACATCTACGAGCCTTTCCTTTCACCCGAACAGGATTATACTATCGCTGGACTCTCGTCGTCTCATTTTTGAAGGATTCAAATTTTCCAGCTGTACCTTTACCTGTGAATATCTGTCTAGGCTCATGTTCGTAACCATGCTTTGAGTTCATCTGCCTTCTCTGTTAGGCCTCTTGCATTGAAATATATGCTGATTGATTTAGCAGTCCCACCTTGTTCGCTGCTTTATGCCTTTCTGCCTTGACTGTTTGCCTCTCTTCTTTTTCCAGCTGTGGCTGTCTCAGATTTATGTATTTCTTCACTATCACTTTGGGGCCTACCCACACCAGCATCCCGCCTCAATTGTAATAGTTTAAATCCAAACGTGCTCCTCTACCAAATCTTCCTGCCAATATCAGTCCCCTTCTCATTCAGATGCAATCCGTCTTTATTATAGAGGTCACTTCTATCTCGAAGAGAACCGAATGTTCCAAAACATGTGAACCATTCTACACTGCACCAGTTCCTCGGCCACGCTTTCGTTTGTTCTATGTATCTCACTAGCACGTATCACCGAGAATAATTCACCTTTAACTACCCTTGAATAATTCGTTTTTTACTTTCCTGCCAAATTTTCTGCATTATTTCTTCCGAATCTCAATCATTCCCCTTCTATATTCTTAGTTCCAATGCGTACAACGACCTGCTGCTGGTCCACCTCTTCTTGGAGAACATTCTGCATCCTCTGCGAGATAACCTTGATCATTGTGCCAGGGAGGGTACACACCATTCTGATTTTTCGCTGCTGGCCATAGAATCCTCCGTTTGTGTCTGTGAGTAGAAAGTCCCCTTTTACAATCAATGGCTTGAAAATGTACGTACCCCTCACAATTTTAGAGCCATTTTCTACCAGAAATTTGGCTATTCGTGCTACATTCCTTTGAGAGTTCATTGTCCCCTACGTTTTCTAAAACAGCAGACTTGTTTGAGATATGTATAACCACAGGTGACTCCTGCTCTACCTCCTTCCCTCTCCTATTTTTTCGTTGCGTTAACCCATCTGCCTGACTGTATCTGTGTTCTTTCTGCATTCTTAATTGCCATTCTTCACACCATCAGACTCTCTGAATTCCACATTGCCTCAAACTGCCACTCCAAGCGAACCGTGGGATCTGATAGGATTTGCAGCAAAACACACATCCTGCAGACATAATCATCAGGAACACGGAAACTCTCTCTTATCGTCCACATCCAACAAGAAGAGCACATCAGTGCACTAAACGCCATCTTTGCTCCTTCACAAGCTGCAGACCCAGAAAATAGCACCGTCTTATTGTTCTAAATATACACTGCTCCTGGGTAAGTTAGTACTGATGGTTTATGCATTTGACATTTAATTAAGGGACAGATCTCATCAAGAAAGAACCCATTCTACTCACTATTGCAGATTTGCAGCAATTTGCACTTACAATCTATGCACTTATCTTCTCATTGGCTGTGAGCCATCACATAAAAGTTCATCCAAAGTCAGCCTGTGAATTTCGACAATGGTTAGTTTTCTTTTTTGACATTTATTCTGATGTCCAGTAATGTTTGAACTCAAACAGCAAAAACTGTAACTTTGAAGATTCCTTGTTTTGTCTGACAGTAGTGTAGGTTTCTTTCTCTGACGTTGCAATCGCTGCCTTTGTCTCTCTTCCGCCGTTTAAAAGTTGCATTGTTTTGAGAACACTGTGACATATTGTAAAATAATAATTAACGCTCTTGAAATTCGACGAAATCACCTCCATCCCACGTAGAATATTTCAAAAAAGGAGTGACGCTTTCAGTCAAAAAGTTTTCCCATCATCCATTTGAATTCATTCAATGCCATGCAGCTTTTCGCGTATCATAAACAAATAGAGCCCTTCAGACCAACCCAGATTTTTTTTTCCTCATGCATGTGTTGAATATCATTAATGTTCAGTGCTTCGGCCCATCCTATACAATCCACAATTATGATTTATGACAGCGTGCGTTATAACACCAAAGGTAGACACAAATTAGTGACAGCCATGCAAGACTATACACAAAGTACGGAAACTAACTGGAAGATGAAAACTACAGAAAAATAACTAACATCCATATGAATACAACAACAATGAAGTGTATCATCTCAGTGCCGTTTTGCGACCAATCCTTCAATCTCCCCCGACCCTGCTCTACAGTCAAGGCTGCGAGGGAACCAATGAGTCGTGCCAAGTGCCTGTCTTCCTGAGATCTGATCAAAATTGAGAGGCACCCACAAAGGATTCGCACTTTTATGCTCACGCTAACATCAGTATTATCCATAATTACAATCGCTGTGCAACAACAGTGTAACGTGTATTTAATTGTGACCTCAATCTGTCCCACCTCCCATTCTGAGATGTGGATCCTGTTCCTGACAAAGGCCTTAAAACATAAAGGGGCTGAGTGTAAAGAAATGTAATTGCAGGAGTAGCTAGCTGTTAGTTAATTAATTTTTGATCTGGTGGTTGGATAGTTCTAGTTACTTTAATTTTAATTAATGATTCTGGTTCATTAACTTGTGTTTTTCTTTAATGCTCCCGAAACCCATCCACTAATCACTTCAACAAATAGCAGGAAAATAGCAGCATACATAGACTGAAAGTTTCTGCTGCTCTACTTATGTGTATCCGTCTTGTGGATGTCATTTCAATATGTTTCCCCGCTTGCCAATTTTATGAATGGCTGTATCCTTGAGTGCTTACTTGCTGCAAATGCAAGTAACCGCTTTTGAGTTACAATGTAAGAACTATTAAACAATATAGCTCTAACCTTCAGGATGTTTTACCTTCAACTTGTGCTTCCTGCATTTTATTTTACCTGGAAGCCCATTACCACAGACTGCTGCACCCCCTGAGTCTTCGCTCAGATTGTTTTTTTTCACAGAAGCTAACTGTCTTAATATATTACGACCTCACCTACCGATCCAATTATTCAAAAGCTCAAGATGGGCATGGGGGTGGAATCTGTCTGTCATCCAATGGGCCCCATCAAAGAGTCTAACATGAATCCTCCCAAAGTACATTTTCGTTCATTCCTATGACATTGTGACTGAATGGCCAATAACAGTTATTTTCTTGATTGTATTTATTTTGCCACCCCTTCACGAAAGATACTCTCAAAGTTTTAATGACAGTTGCTCAACGGATTTTGTGCAAGTGTCTTCTCGTTTAAACTGGTTTTTTTTTTTCTGCTCTTCCAAGCCACATTACTTCTTTTGTCAAGTTGGTGCATATGTCTGGGAATTGGTCTCCTGTTCATGTTTTCCACTGCCTCATGCTTGTTACCTCCAAGATCACATGCATTGTTTCACACTTACATCCGGTCACAAACATGATCTTATCAAACGATCAGAGAGATTTAACTAATCTCTCCACAAGCGATTTTGTTGACTCGGTAGTGGCATGATCACCAGTTGAATGTTTCCTAAAATGAAAGACAATGACACAAACATCATCAAATAAAACCTATCAGTTTGGTGCTATCGTCTAAACTTTCTTTTCACTAAAATTCATTTTAACCTTCATTAGCATTTCACCACATTATCCTTTTTTTTTCTTCTGCCGACGAGTGGAGGGGCCATTCTAACTTGGTGATCGGAAACCATCCGGGGCAGGTATCAGATCTTGTGGTGGGAGAGCATTTTGGTGTTAATGACCATAACTGCCTCACATTCTACATAGCTATGGAGAAGGAGAGGATTAGGGAAAATGGGAGGATATGTAATTGGGGAAGAAGAAACTATGATGCGATCAGACATGAGTTAGGGAGCATGGATTGCGAGCAATTGTTCCATAGTAAAGGCACTATAGACATGTGGAGACTGTTTAAGGAACAGTTGTTGCAAGTGATGAATAAATATGTCCCTCTGAGACAGTCAAGAAGTGGTATGATAAAGGAACCTTGAATGACGAGAGCTGTGGAGCTTCTCGTCAAAAGGAAAAAGGTAGCTTACATTAGGTGGAGGAAGCTAGGGTCAAGCTCAGCTCTAGAGGATTACAGGCAGTCGAGGGAGGAGCTCAAAAATAGTCTGAGGAGAGTCAGGAGGGGGCACGAGAAAGGCTTGGCAGAACGGATTAGGGAGAACACAAAGGCATTTTACACTTATCTGAGGAATAAAAGAATGGTCAATGAAAGAGTAGGGCCGATCAGGGATAGCATAGGGAATTTGTGTGTGCAGTCTGAGGAGGTATGGGAAGACCTAAACGGACTTTTTGATTCTGCCTTTACGAAAGAAACGAACTTTGCAGTGAATGAAATCTTTGAAGAGTAGGTGTACATGCTCGAATGGATAGAAATAGAGGAAGCTGAAGTGCTGAAAATGTTGTCAAACATTAAGATTGACAAGTCACCAGGCCCGGACCAGATTTGTCCTCGGCTGCTTTGGGAAACGAGAAATGCAATTGCTTCACCACTTGCGAAGATCTTTGCATCCTCGCTCTCCACTGCAGTCGTACCTAAGGACTGGAGAGAGGCAAATGTAATTCCTCTCTTCAAGAAAGGAAATTGGAAAATCCCCAGCAATTACAGACCAGTAAGCCTCACGTCTGTCGTCTGCAAGGTGTTAGAAAGGATTCTGAGGGAGAGGAGTTATGACCATATGGAAGAGCATGGCTTGATGAAATGCAGTCCACACGGCTTTATGAGGAGCAGGTAATGCCTAATAAACCTTATCGAGTTCTTTGAGGTTATGACTAGAATAGTTGATGAGGGTCGAGCTGTGGATGTGGTTTATATGGACTTCAGCAAGGCATTTGATAAGGTTCCCCATGGTAGGCTCATTCAGAAGGTCAGGAGGAATGGGATACAGGAGAACTTCACTGTCTGGATACAGAATTGGCTGGCCAACAGAAGACAGCGAGTGGTAGTAGAAGGAAAATATTCTGCCTGCAAGTCAGTGGTGAGTGGTGTTCCACAGGGCTCTGTCCTTGGGCCTCTACTCTTTGTAATTTTTACTAATGACTTGAATGAGGGGAATGAAGGATGAGTCAGCAAGTTGGCAGGCGACACAAAGGTTGGAGGTGTCATTCACAGAATAGAGGGCTGTTGTAGGCTACAGCGGGACATTGACAGGATGCAGAGATGGGTTGAGAGGTGACAGATGGAGTTCAACCTGGATAAATGCGAGGTGATGCATGTTGGAAAGTCAAATTTGAAAGCTGAGTACAGGATTAAGGATAGGATTCTTGGCAGTGTGGAGGAACAGAGGGATCTTAGTGTACAGGTACATAGATCCCTTAAAATTGCCACCCAAGTGGACAGGGTTGTTAAGAAAGTATATGGTGTTTTGGCTTTCAATAACAGGGAGATTGAGTTTAAGAGTCGTGAGATCTTGTTGCAGCTCTATAAAACTTTGGTTAGACCGCACTTGGAATACTGCGCCCAGTTCTGGTCGCTCTATTATAGGAAAGATGCAGATGATTTGGAGAGGGTGGAGAGGAGGTTTACCAAGATGCTGCCTGGACTGGAGGCATTATCTTATGAAGAGAGGTTGACTGAGCTCGGACTTTTTTCATTGGAGAAAAGGAGGAGGAGAGGGGACAAATTGAGGTATACAAGATCATGAGAGGCATAGGTAGATTCGATATCCAGAGACGATTTCCCAGGGCAGTAATTACTAACACGAGGGGTCATAGATTTTAGCTGGTTGGAGGAAAGTATAGAGGGGATGTCAGAGGCGAATTATTTGCACAGAGATTTATGAGAGCATGGAATGCATTGCCAGCAGCAGTTGTGGAAGCAAGGACATTGCGGACATTTAAGGGACGACTGGACATGCATATGGTCACAGAAATTTGAGGGTGCATACATGAGGATCAGTGGTCGGCACAACATCGTGGGGCTGAAGGGCCTGTTCTGTGCTGTACTGTTCTATGTTCTATGCTATTAATCTACACCCCAAATTACTTAATCTGAAACAATTTTGCGGCTAAACAGTTACCACTATCTTAAAACCCAGAGTGCTGTCGAGATTTGCAGTGGATGGAACATAATCTTACAATATCTTTAAGCAGAAATAAAATATTTCTGTTTGATTCAGGCACAATATACTTTATTAGTATTTTCTTTAAGATGACCCACAGTTTTAAAAAAAATTGCAACGCAACTCGCTCTAGAAATGTGAAATATCTCATTGTAAATTTGTCCAAATTCAATATTGTGTCGTCTCCATCAAATTTACTTCCATTTTTGAGTACATTGTAAACATTGAGACTGTGTGCATGCACTTTATCGTCTTCCAAGAATCCTTTTAAATTATCAGGTACCTATGGTACTTAATTGTTTTAGAATAATGTCTCACGTGAATCTAAGCATACTTTTTATGACTAAGGCTCATTGGTTTCGAAATTTCTGACTTTTGGGCTCATTAGTTTCGAAATTCCTGACACTCACGAAAATTAATAATTTCACACTACTTTGCCAGCACTGAGATGCGTTATTAATAAATGGCTTGATGTGTTGATGGTTGCTCAACAATCATTATGTTGCGACGTTGAAAGTCCGCAAATGGGTTCCACTCTTCAGTGTCTTCATTTCCTGAAAGCACAAACAAGTTCCATCCACTCCACGTCAAGCAGAATGGGTTTATTTGTATTAAGGTTATACGGATGCAGAAAAACAAAGAGTTGGGATGAAAACGCCGGCATGTAATTACTTCATCCGTCTCTCTTCCTTCTTGAAGGAATGGAAAGCTCATCCCTTTGTTAAATTTGGATTTCCTAATCTTTTTGCACACCGACAATTGCATTTACAGCATTCCAATGCTCCTATAATAGAACACAGAAAAATACAGCGCAGAAACGGCCCTTCGGCCCTTCATGTTGCGCCGACCTGTGAACTAATCTAAATCCATCCCCCAACACTATCCCACCATCATCCATGTGCTTATTCAATGATTGTTCATATCTCCCTAATGTGGCTGAGTCAACTAATTGTCAGGCATGCCATTCTACATGCCTTACCACTCTCTGAGTAAAGAACCTGCCACTGCCATCTGCCGTAAATCTATCATCCCTCAATTTGTAGTTATGCCCTTCGTACACGCTGATGTCATTATCCTGGGACATAGACTTTCTTGTCTATCCTATCTAATCCTCTGATCATCTTGTACATCGCTGCCAAGTCCGATGTTCGCCTTCTTATTTCTAAAGAGAACAGACACAAGTCTTTCAGCCTTTCCTCATAAGACCTTCTCTCCAGAACAGGAAACATCCTGTTAGATATCCTGTGCACAATTTCCAATGCTTCCACATCCTTCCTGTAATGGGACGACCAGAACTGTACACAATATTACAAGTGTGGCCGCACTAGCATTTTGCATAGTTGCAGCATTACATTATAGCTCCAGAACGTAATCAATCTACCAATAAAACATCTCACACCATATGCCTTCTTAAAAGCACTATCGACCTGGGTGGCAACTTTCAGGGATGTATGTGCATTGAATCCAAGATCCCTCTGCACATTCACACAACCAAGAATCTTTCCATAGACCCAGTATTCTGCATTCCTGTTATTCTTCCCAAAGTGAATCACATCACATTTATGTGCATTGAACTTCATTTGCCACCTGTCAGCCCAATTATGCAGTTTATTCAAATCCCCCTGCAACCTGCAACATTCTTCCACAAAGTCCACTACTCAACTGATTTTAGTATCATCTGCAATCTTACTAACCCATCCACCTATGCCCCTGTCTAAGTCCTGTATAAATTCACAAACAGCAGTAGTCCTAAAACAGATCTTTGTGGAACATCACTTGTAACAAGATTCCAGGATGAATACATTCCATCAAACCCCACTCGCTGCCTTTTTACAGAAAGCCAATTCCGAATCCAAATGGCTACATCACACTCAATCTCATGCCTCCACATTTTCTGCAACAGCTTACCACGTTGAGCCTTATCAAAGGCTTTACTGAAGTCCATATGCACACCACATCAACTTTCCTACCCTCATGAACATGTTTGGTCACCTTCTCATAAAACTCAACGAGGTTTGTGAGATATGACCTGCCCTCGACGAAACCATGTTGACTACATGAAATCAAATTGTTGCTGGGGAGATGCTAATAAATCATATCTCTAATAACCCTTTCCAAACCTTTTCCTACAACAGACGTAAGGCTTACTGATCTGTAATTACCCGGGTCAGCTCTACTGCCGTTATTGAACAAGCACACAACATTTGCAAACCTTCTGTCTTCTGGTACTGAACCTGCAGACAATGACGACTCAAAGATCAAAGCCAAAGACTCTGTCATCTCCTCGCTAGCTTCGTTGAGAATCCTCAGATAAATCCCTTCGAGAACAGGGGACATGTCTACTTTCAGTCCTTCCAGATTTGATATATCGCTTCCTTACTAAGCTCGATCCTTTCTCATCTAATATCTCATATCTCATTCTTCTGCTCTACAAAAGTCTCTTTTTCCATAATGCAAACCAATGAGAAATATTTGTTTCGCACCTCTCCGACCTCCACAGGATCTACACACCTTCACAATTCTACTTTGACTGGCCCTATTCCTACCCTGGTTATCCTTTTGTTTCTCACCTACCGAGAGAAAGATGTAGAGTTCTCCTTTATTCTAACTGCTAAAGACCGCTTATGTCCTCTCGCTTCTCTTCTCAATTCTCTCTTTAAGACCTTCATAGTTAATCTGTAATTCTCTATTGCCTCATATGAACTATCTCGTTTCATCGCCACTTGAGCGTCCGTATTCCACTTAACATGAGATGCAATTTATGCAGTAAAACACGGTTCCTTTACCTTATGTCTTTCTCCCTGCCTGACAGAGACTTACCTATCATGGACACCCAATATCATTTGCTTAAAGCAGCTCCACATTTCGATTGTCCCCATACCCTATATTTTGCTTCCCCTTTTCTATACATCCTAAGTCTTGCCAAACCATCCAAACCATCTGCTCTACGAAAGTTTCAGTCGATATTTGGAAAGTTGAAATCACCCATAACAACAACACTGCTACATCGGCATTTTTCCACAATCTGATAAGCAATGTTACATCCTCTTTTTCCACCCTCCCTGCTCTTTCTCGATGTTCTAAATCCTGGAACACCAAGCAACCATTCGTGTCCCTGTGAAGCCTACGTCTGCGTTATGGCCAAAATATCACAGCCCCAGGTACTGATCCATGCTCTAAGTTCGTCACTGTTATTTCTGACACTCCTTGCGTTAAAACAGACATACTTTAACTGAGCCCTTTGTTTCATCGCGTGGGAAAAAAATCCCAATACATTCACTACATCCTGTCCGTTCCCCATCTGCAACTGCCCCCTCTCAGATATGTAGCTCTGATTCTCACCCCCCGCCAAACTAGTTTAAATGCTCCCAAGCCACACAACCAAATCTCCCTCCCAGGACATTCGTGTCCCTCCAGTTTAGTGGGAACCGTAATTCATGACCAGATTCCATCTTCCCCCGAAGGTATCCCGATGATCTAAGTATCAGAAGCCCTGTCTCCTGCACCAGCCTCGCAGCCACGTGTAAAGCTGCATTCCCTGACTGTTCCTCACCTCTCTATCTAGTGGCAGCAATAACAAACCCTCGATCACTACTCTACTCGTCCTGCTTTTTAACTTTCAATCCCGGTCTCTGTCGTCACATTTCAGATCCTCAATCCCTTTCGTGGCTATGGCATTGTAGCCAATACGTTCCCCGATTTCTGGCCGCTCACCCTCCCCCTTCAGCATCCTGTAAACCCGTTTGGCGACATCCCAGACCCTGGAACTGCGAAGGAAAAATACCTTCCGGGAGTCCCGTTCCTGACCACAAACCTACTGTCAATCCTTCGAACTGTTGAGTCCCCTACCACGAGCGCTTTTCTATTCTTCCCCCTTCCCTTCTGAGCCACACTGCCAGGCTCAGTTTCAGGGACCTGATGACTATGGCTTTCTGCTGGTAGGCAATCCCGACCAACAGTACCCAAAACGCTATAGTTATTGCTGAGGGGAACGGACACAGGGGATCCCAGCTCTGACCATCCCTTCCATTTCTTCCCTGCCAGCATTTGTTTGATGTTCCCGCTGTGGGATTAGGATTGTTGGACTAGAAGGCAGCGAGTTGTAGATCTTCGTGTCTTTTCTTCCTCGTGGTAAATTTGATTGTTCCAAACAGTATTTGTTGTAGTAATGCCTCTTCTATTTACTCAGAATTTTCGGAGTGTGGAAGAAGTGCTTTTCGGTGTTTTACAAAAGGAAAAAAAAATGGAATTGCTCGTTAAGATGGAGTTAGAGTTACCTTCTTACCATCACCATAAGAAATGGAGAGATAATTACAACAATAGCTCAACATTTATATTTGCTGGAAATAACATCGGAGTATTTGGAGATGGCTAAAATTCAATTGAAAATGACGCAGCTTGAGTTAAAGACAAAAGAAAAATGAAGAGAAAAATAAATGAAACGGCTTGAATTATGATTAGAAACAGAGGAAAGAAAAAGAACAAAATCCAGTAGACTAAACATGAAAGGTAGAATTACTTTAGCAGTACTAAAAGAAAATGAGAGAAAAGAAAGAGAAAAGAAGACGGAACAAAGGTAGCAATTGAGCGGGTGGGTGTTTGAACATCATAAATGATCACTTAGTCATGAAAGCCAGTTTAAAAGGATGGAGATGAAGGCTGAAGGTAAGCTTCATGTGGAAGAGAGTGAAGATGAGGAAACCCATGGTAGCCAAAGTTCTGGTGAACATCTGTTTAAATATAATCAAGCATTATCTAAACTTGATGAGAAGGATGTGGAAGCCTTTGTTGTCTTATTTGAGAAGGTGGCTGAAGGGATGAAGTGGCCAGTGACCATGTGGGTTTTGTTGATCCAAACATAACTGATAAATAGAGGTCGTGAAGTATTTGCATCACTATCAGACGAGGTATCCGGGATGTATGAGAGGGTGAAGAAAACCAATTTAAATACATGTGAACTTGGACTAGAAGCCTTCAGACAACGTTCCAGAAATCTCACGAATGTCCCTGGTCATACCTGCACTACGTTTGAAAAGATCAACGAAAATAATGTTGATAGATGGATAAGGGCATTAAAATGCAATAAATCTATGATATGTTAAGAGAGATGATTATTTTCGAAGAGTTCAAAAGTTCACTTCCAAAGGTAGTGAGAGATCACAAGGAAGAGCAGAGCGTTAAAACGTCAAGATTAGCGGCTAAAATGGCTGGTGTTTATGAGTTGGTTCATAAATCGAAGTTTGGCTTCCAACATCAACTTCAGTGAATGAGGGACAGTAATGGGAGTAAAGCGAAATCCGCATGTGGTAAAGAAAAAATAGACCACGGTGAAGATCGTAATGATAACTTACCACAGGGCAAAAACGGAAACCCTTGAAGCAGAAAGAGAAATTATAAAGCTCCGGTGTCTTCACTGCAATAAAGCAGGCCACGAGAAATCGCAGCGTTTGTTGGTTAGAAAAAACACGAGGAACACAGATGTAGGAAAACAGGATAAGTCAGTTAATTTTGTTGGAATGCAAATAGAAAGCACAATGGAAGCGAAAACTCTGCACCAGAATGTACAACCTGGTCGTAGGTTGGTTCAGGCGGAAGTGGCAGATCTTCTTAAAACATATACCTGCGAAAGTAAAGTTTGCTTGCAGAGGCCAGGAAGAGCAGGTAAAGAGGTAACAATATGAAGAAGTACAAGATCCGATCAACCTTCGATTTTGAAAGTTGAGGACAGATGGACCTCTAAAGGGCCATTACGAAATAAAGTGCTCTTAACAGGATTTCACGGCGAGAAAAGAAGTATTCAACCATGTAGCGTGAGCTTTGGGAGTCCACTGAAAAAAGTGGAGTAGTTACGGCAGGAGCACTGTACATTTGCTGAACTCGAGGAGTGTAATTTGTCCTTGCTAATGATGTATCTGCTTCACAGGTAGGAGTTCTACATACTTTGGTTGAAAGGTGAGGACAAATAAGAAAGTTGAAGGGGAATTCTCAAAGACCCGGTTTGACAGGAGCACATTGATTACAAAATAGACATATTATCTCACAGCAATTAACTGAGTCAGCAGGAAAATCAAAACCCAAAGCAACTAATCATAAACCATACACAGGGAAATATTGCGAATGTGTTTGAGTGTGATTATGTTAAATATATGCCTTTTGAGGAAATGTAGACCATCATATATTCAGGCAGATGAGAAATGGGCAGAAGATCATCATTTCTCATTGCCAGTGACTTTCCGAGGAGATATTGGGGTAGCACATGAACTGCCAGTAGGCGTTCATTTCGAGTTCAGAAAACTCAAGCTAAAATGCAAAATCATTTTTTTTTTGCATGGACTGCACTAGGATGTAATTAAATTTTGCTAGATATGACATACACGTCAGCTAGTTGGAAAAACACAGACAGTAATAAAACCCGCATTTTTAATTACTATTCCTACTTTTAAGAAACCTGTTCCAAGTGCCTCAATTGATTGCAGATGACCCGTACTTAAACAAAAAGTGCAATTCCATGTTTGCTAACAATAATGAATGCCCACGAGATTTCCAGAATCCATTCCACACGCAATGCCATAGCTAAAAGAACTGTGGAGGATTTACTCAAACCTTTCACTAGGTATGGAGTACCAAGTGAGAAATAGTCAGATTAATGGACAAACATTGCATCAGAATTATTCAAAGGCGTTATGGACAGTTTAGAACGCAGTAATTCAAATCTGCTGCATGCCAACCAGGATTGCAGAGAACACTCGAAAGTTGGCATCAAACAGACTGAAGGCATACTGTCAAGTCGGTCCAGATAATTGTGAAAAGGAAATACTGTTTGTACGTTTTTACATCAGAGATGCACCAAATGAATCATCCATTTGCATTAGTGTTTGGGCATGAAGTGAGAGGAACGCTAAAATTAATCAAGGAGAAATTTGTAAGTCTTAATTCGGAGACCATATATTTGGACTAAGTGTCAAATTTTCTGGAACGACTAAGATGATCAGAGGAGTTGGCTAGAAAGTATTAAAATGTGTCACAGCATGCAATGCAACAGGAAGCAGACAATAAATCAAGAAGTCGCCGTTTTGCTATTGGAGATAAGGTATTAATTTTACTTCCAGTGACAGGTACACCGTTAAAAGCAGTGTTTAGTGGACCCGACCAAGTCAAAAGGAGAAGGAAGAACCAAGATCAGAGGATTCTGAAATAGACATTTCACAAATTAAATTGGACAACGGGGAGATTGTTAAAAATTGATATAAAATTTATTGAATCACCTTTCAGAGTAAAATCAAAATGACCTGAAAGAGTTTTTGCTATCAAATGGGGAGATATGTGGAAATGAGCTGGGAAATACTAACTTAATTATGCATGATGTAGAAATCGGA
The DNA here is from genome assembly GCF_037043375.1 of Chiloscyllium plagiosum. Lineage (NCBI taxonomy): Eukaryota > Metazoa > Chordata > Chondrichthyes > Orectolobiformes > Hemiscylliidae > Chiloscyllium > Chiloscyllium plagiosum. Next base: position 39,180,379 of record NW_028270188.1, read on the forward strand.
AATGCTATTCTGATAATGCAACATCTGTATCAGCATAAACCTTAAATCGGCACAATTTAAAAAAGAGATTGAACGCATGCTCCTAGTGAACATAATAGAATTGAGTTAGACACTGGAGCTCGTCCGTAGTAATATTTCCAAAACCAGATGGTACCTAATGGTTATTTGTTGTCTATCACAAATTTAATGTACTTGGAAAGTCCGTATCCAATTGCCATTGTGGAAGGCTGTATTTAACGAGGGGGCAAGCAACTTATATTTATAAGTTGGGCATGCTCAGAGGGCACTGGTAGGTAACATTGTCAGAAAGAGTGAAGCCCATTTTGGTTCTCGTAACGCCCGAATGAATTACACCAATTTAAATTCATGCCATTTGTCACGGAAAATGCGCCAGCCACATTTCAAAGACAAGCCAACAAGATCATTGCCGGATTAACCAGTTGTGCAATTTGTTTCGGTGACCTGGTGACTTTTAGTTACACATGAAGGAACATTTGCAACATTTATCAGAATTATTCAATCGACTATGGGAGACAGGCTTGCTGATACATCTGGCAAAGTGCATTTTCCAAAGCCCAAGTCACATCCTGTGCCATGCTACTAAACATGGACAAAATACCTCATGGGCTGCAAAAAAGGTAGTTTGGTAGTTTCCCATGCCATCGACGAAACAAAGAGTACCACAGTTCCTGGGATTGAATGGATTTATTCAGAAGGTCGTTCCAAATTTTAGTTGCATCTCTGCTGTACTCAGTGAGTTGCTGAGGCAAGGCACAAAGATTCAGTGGACAGCGGATTGCCAGAATACAATTGAGATCCTGAAAGCTCTGACACCCCTGCCTCAGTATTAGCCACACCTAAATATGCATAGCCTTTCCAGATGTGTATCTATCCAATTGATTTGGGTGTCGGTGCTGTGTTAGTTCTGGAATACAGGAGAACGTAATACAATCTATCGGGTATTTCTCCAGGATATTGAACATTCAACAGCAGAAGTATTCGACAGTGGAAAAGGAGACTTTAAGGTGACGTTTGGCATTACAGTATTTCAACGTTCGTGTTACCAGTAATGGATAGGAGACAATCTTTACACTGATCCTAATACATTTGACGATTGTAGAGTGAATTAAGGTCAAAAATACCAGTCTATCGAGATGGATATTGGTGTTGCAGTCACTCCATTTGAAAATGGTGCACGTGGCACGACGAGAAAACATGATAACCTACATATTGTGAAGACTTGGATGATAAATGGAAGTGTCTGCTGGCAGCAGTAACGAGCTTGAAATAGAATGTAATATCGTATGTTTACATGGTCACATGTAACGTGTCTGTATTGTCGTGTATCAACAATCGAAATCTAAGTGGTTTTAAAATGAAGGCATCATTAGATGTTGATGTTTCGGTTCTGTTTTCAGTGGGGAGACGTGAAGTTGTTGCTCATTTAATAAGATTATGCTATTTTTCGTTATTTTTCAAGAGGGGTCATAAGGTCAGATGTGCAGTAATGTCTGAACTGCCATTTAATAATGGTGACTCGATGCTGCCTAAGTCAAAAATGAAAAATGGCTTTCAGTCTTTTTTAAAACACGTGTGCAATGAAAGGGGAGTAGCTGAATCTCCAAGTTCAGGATGTTTTCTCGTTTTGGGTTAACTTTACCTGTTCCCAAAAGAAACAGCTCCATGCTGATCCTCTCTGTATCTGACTTGTCACTCCGGTGGAATCCTGTGTTTGAATTTACCATTTTAACAAGGGGTGTGGTTGTGGGATGTTTCAGGAAATAGGAACAGCTCTTCGTTAAGTTACGTTTTAGTATCAGTTAGTATCAGAACTTTTTTTAAATAGTTCTGTTCCTTTTTTTGTCTGTGAGTAAATAAATTCTGTTTTGATTAAACCCGAGTGGTTTGACCAACTGCTTCGCTCCTGGAATATTCACCTTACATTTGTTGAAAACAACTAGAAAATTAGGTTCAGGGCTCCCTTCTTGCAATGTATTGTGTGGTCTGGCCAGGACCATAACACTGTGTTAATAGTTAATAGCTAATAAGGCCATTAGACCATCATCTCCCCAATCTTTAACACTGGCCATAATCGGGAGAGTCAGTCTCTGATGCCAATCTGTTTGTACAATGTTTACTTCTCCAAAAACAGGCTGTAAAATAATTCTGCTGATCTCTATGGAGAATGTAGGATAAACAATGGAGTATCTTTGAACAAAACTACGCTATAAATATGAGATAAGGATCTCTGTTTACAACGAGATGTCCCAGAAGACGAGCACAGGTGCAGGACACTTAAATGACACAGGACGCTTTGCTGAAGACAAGAGAGAGTGTCTGTTTTCTAAACCAAAACATTGCAATGACCATTGTATGGACTCAGGTTTTATTTGACTTGGAGCTTTGGTGTACCGAATTGGACGGGTTGCGTGAGTCCATGCGAAATAACCAAGTTCATCTGATTGTGTTGGGTATCCAACCTGTGATGTCGTGATTGGAATTTCAGCATACCATGTGGTGGTATGTTGAAAATCACCATTGTTGAGATTGTCGGGATGTTAAAATGCCCTGTCACGTTTTTGTTCATATCATGGAAGCCATCCATTCCTGGACAGTGTAGAGTGCTTCAGTGAGCTGTACTGTAGATTATCTAGTGTGGATATACAATTCTAGACGTAATCTCAACGATGAAGGCTCCAAAAGCAATGCAAGAATTTTGCAAACCATTTTCGAACTCAGTTCATTGTATTCATGTTTTCAATGATTGCGGGTGTCTTTTTGTTCATGTTATGGTTTTATGGGAATATCCAGCCAGTCAGACTAATCAGTAAAGCAGAAGAAATCAAATACCACCTACGTCAATAAATCATAGAATACACGACCATATCTTTCTCTATGCCTTTTCAAAGTGGCAAGGAATCATTCCAGAATGTAAATTTGTTCGCTGAGCTGATAGGTTTGTTCTCAGACGTTTCGTCGCACCATGCCAGTTAATATCAAAAGTGAGCCTCTGTTGAAGCACTGGTGCTCTGTCCCGTTTACTCTTTACGTTTCTTGGTCTGTTGCGACCGGTGATATCAGTTCCAGTTCATTTTCAGAGTGTTTGGGAAATGGGCCCCCATCGATTTGTTTCTTTTTGGAGTTCTGGTTTGAATACCACACCTCTAGGAATTCCCATGAATGTCGAGGTTAGCCTGTTCCAGGATGTATACACTGTCCCTGTCGAAATGGTGACCCTCATCGTCTCTGTATCAGAATACCAGAAGAATTGCTTGTGTATTTGGTGTCTAGTTGATCCTCGTGGTTCCTTGTGGTTAGTCACCTGCCAGTCGGTTCAATATAGTGTTTGTTGCAGTCCCTGCAGTGCATTTCATACATAAGCAGAAAGCGGGACAGAACACTGGCACTTCATCGGAGGCTCACTGCTGTTGTTACTAAGCATGGTGACAAAACGTCTGCGAACATATTTCCCATCTCAATGAGGAAACGTAGAACGTGCACCACAAGATGAGCTACAAATCTCCAGAGAAATCACAATTATTTCAGAAGTTCTGACTCATTAAACTTCATGTGATATGGAACAACAATCACCTTGTGCGAAAATCTCTTACAGACTGAGCTCAGGCTCAAACAAATATTTATCAGTAACTTGAACTTCCGTTGTTTTTTTTTTCCCTTTCTCTCTCTTACAGTTAGTCTGTTGGTGATTCTATTGCAGGCTTGGGGCAACTGTGGTCTTTCTAAATGCACCACTCGCTATCTGGTGGCCATGGCAACGTCTGATCTTCTCTTCATTGTTTTTGATATAGTACTTAACCGATTTCGTTCCTATTATTATCCAAAGTGTTTCCTGGACATCACCCCTGTTTGTAGTTTCGTCCATGTCCTGAGCCGTTTGACCATTGACTGCTCTGTCTGGTTCACTGCTGCTTTTACTTTTGATCGATTGGTCGCCATTTGTTTTCATCAGATGAAAACTAAGTATTGCACAGAGAAAACTGCAATGAAGCTTCTCGCAACGATCTGCATTTTCTTTTCTTTAAAGAACATTCCTTTCTACTTTCGATTTAAACCTGGAAATATCAGCAACAATATTCCATGGTACTGTTATACCAAGTCCAGTTATTTTAAAGACCGTAGGTGGGCAAGCTTTAAATATTTTTAAATTTCTAACACCATTTCTCCCATTCACTTTCGTTCTTTTTCTCGACGTTCTGACAGTGAGACATATCTTTGAGGCTGTTGAGGTTTGTAAGGGACTGTGGGGACAGAGGAAGACAGAAAATGACTCGGAGATAGAGAGCCGACGGAATTCCGTGACTTTACTCTTTGCCATATCCGCCAGCTTCATACTTCTCTGGTTGGTGTATATTCTATATATATTTCAAGCCGGTTATTCCTTAAATTCTGCTGCTTTTTATCTCTTTGAACAAGTCTCATATATGCTGCGGAACCTCAGTTGCTGCACAAATGCATTTATTTGTGTGGTGACACAGAAAAAGTTCAGAGCCCAGTTAAAGTATGTCGTGAAATATCCCGGCAGTAAACTAATTCAATGGATGATTAAATCCAACTGACAACCAACATTACATACAGTAGGTAATAGAATGAGAAGGCCACATGCGGAATGCACCGAAATGAGAATGAGGACTACCAACATGATAACATTCCTTTTCTAACAGGCGACGAATGATTCCATTTGATGAGCAAAACGAAAATGATTGATGGAGCAAAGTCAGTGCAAAATATTGTGAGCAGTGAGCAACACATAACAACAAAAGCATAACTACAAGAGGTACTAGGCATGCCAAAATATCAATTTGTCCCAAGCAATCTGATTCTCTGTGAGTGTAGCAGATCCAAAAATAAATGGCCTGGAGGTAAGTAACATTGATCACAGCACGCCAGACGGGGAAACTCAATGATAGTCTCCTTCTGCACTGAACTCACTGATCCACACATCTGGACAGAAATTATAAAAAAAGATATGGATTAAATAAATTAAACAGCATGCTTTACAAAATGTCTGTCTTTTGATTTTAAATCGTTTTTCAGCAATACTTTGATCAGTTTGTTCCCAGTTAGCTCCCCCGACCGAATGGTGCCACTCATTTTATATATACGTTTCTTTCCACGAAACAGCTGCTATGTTGATGAGGGAATCCGAGGTCCAATCAAAGTGCTCACTAACAGACGGTCCCCGAAGGCTGGCATGGGGTTGGATGTGATAGATGAGCCAAAATTCTCAGTTTTTCCACAAAAATATTTTGTGTTTCTCACTAACTCCATCAAGCTCAGCAGGAACTGAATGAATCCTGTTTGTAACATCATATTTCAACTTGAGATCAATTTAAAAAGATACTGCATTTTCACCAACAATTATTGTTTCCATCTGCAACACAGCTCCTAAACCCATCCATGCCTGAGCTTATAATTGGTGAGATAGTCATTCATTCCACTGTTACCTCTGGAGCCGGGTATTCAAGTGCCACATCGGCCTGATGCCAGATTAGAAACTAAATACATTTCCATTGTTTAATTTCTTTCCACCCTCCTGATTTGTTTTCACAGCAAATTCAATTGCCTGACCATCCAATGACCGTCGTGACATTCGACATAATAAACTCCAAGTTTTCGTTTTTAATTTGTTACTCACGTATTTAACCATTTCATGTTGTCCACTGATTTCATTCCTTTTTCGGGCTGACGTAAATCTTGTTTTATAAATGCTCTATGATAGTGTTTCATATTGTATTATGCTGTAAATGTTATTAGCTGCTGTAGATGTTAACAGCTGCTGTTATGGTTAAAATGTTGCATATTACATTGCAATACATCAAATGAAATGGCAGGTAATAATGCCAGAAGAAAAGGCTGAGGATTGGGAACAATTCAGGAACCAGTAAAGGAAGACCCAAAAACTGATTAGGGGAAGGACAGAATATGAATGCAGCCTTCTCTCGAAGCCAAGGTCCTTCTAACATTCCCAGCGCATTTTGCATCTCATTTGTTAACTCCCCAACAGCAGTCCAAACCTTACATGAGACAGTGTTCATTCCAGCCATGTCAAGATGTAAATTGTCCATCGTGTTGAGGTCCAACCTGGTCCAGAGCTGGTCGCACTGCCTCTGAACAATGCTGTTTGACTCCCAAGTACGATTTCTAGCCACATTTCAATTACTCAATGCTTGTTTCGATCATCACGAGCACTTTGGACTGTCACTCAGTGTGAGATCACTGTGCTCCAGGTTCTGCCTTTCTACCTTGCTGCGAGCTGTCTCAAATTTTCGTTTATTAATAACATCCCCACCATCCTATCGTATTCGTTGCCACCAACATGGCGCAGTACCTCTGCCGTTTGATCCTACTCCAGCAGAATTTCCTGCAGCTGTTCTGTGATATCCTTAACCCTTGCAGCAGGTCCGTTATCAGAGCACGCTGAATGTATGTTTATAAGTGTAGAAACTGAAGCATGTTCCTCTAACGAAAGAACACAATACCAATATGCATGCCCACTCTTCGCCCTCTATTTCTGTTCAGATAAGGCGTTTCCTGCTGGCACTGATATGTCTGTGTCTGCATTCCTCCGATGAATCCTCTCCATCACAAGTGCCAAAAGTAGGAAACTGGTGTGGGATTTGGATACTTTCAGTAGACCTCTGGATTGTCATGCATTAACACTTTGCACGCACACCCCTAAACTATGGTGTGACCACCTAAACAAATGTGCTATTTCCCTAATCCTCCTATCCTGTATGGGGCACAGTCACTCTTGTTCCAGGAAGTCGAGAAATGTTTATGCAGACTATGACATTTCCTGCAGATATGTTTCTCTCTTGGACATTGTGCGTCCCAGAATCCCACATTTCGCCGGCTGACCACTTCTGATCGGTGGAGCTGTCTGAGCATATTCGAAAGTGTCTGACCAGTTATAACGTGTAGAACCCTTTCCCATTTCGTCTCAAAAAAATCTCATTTCGATGCATCATGTTAGTAACCAAATATTGAGTGTTGCCCCCAATGAAAAAAATTGAAAAGTATTCCCTCTTTCACCCAATCTCCCATTCATCAAATGTACTCTCTGCAACGTCACCGCTTTGAGATCTGTCAATTTCTTCTTGTTCCTGTACTACAGCTGCTTTGATAACACATCACAGAGCTCCTTTTGCATCATAAAGACACACTCCTTGCCATTTGGAAAGTTCAGAGTAAGCGCCTAACTTGGAAATAATTGGTACTTCAAACAGGAAGAGTCTCACATTTTATCCAACCATGTTTTGTACCTTTTCTGGGAATGCCTGAGACCAATAGTGCAGGTAGGGTTTTACTCTGTAAATTGATATAGGATTGCTTTACTGGGGAATATTTAGAGATCTTGCATTGTATCTGACGGCTAATTTACTTGGACAGAGCATGTAAAAAATGAGCCTTCAGGAACAGTTAATTTTATCCTATACTAAAGATTGCGTGAAAATGTACCAATGATGTATTATTTCTCTGCAATACTGAACATTAATTACAATTTTCCAGACAATTGCTGGCGTGTAGCATGTATTTCTGTTCACATTTTACTTCTCTCTGTGATACAGTTATCTGGTCGTCACATGATACTGTTTCAGGTGCACAGCATAATTTCCTATTCAACCCTGTTAGAAATTATAGGGAAGGAAACTCTCACATTTCATTGTCATCACCATCAAACTGGTTTCTGCACACTTAGTTCAGATCAGTTGTTCACGCCATACATGTCCACATTACTTTGATGTTTATGAAACATCAAATTAAAAAAAAACTTTTCAATTCTCTATTCGTGACAAAACTTCAGACATTTCAATATGACACGATCTGGTAAAAAGAGTGACTTATAACTGTGTATGACTTTTGTGAATCTGAAGGATCTCCATGTTTGGAACTGAACGCTTACAATTAAATGTACAGTTAAAGCTGCAATGCAGGAATCAGTACAAAGAATTTGTGGCATGGTCAAAGAATCACAGAGTCATAGAGCATGGAACCTGACCATTTGGTCGAACAGGTCTGTGCTGAACAGAATCCCAGTGTTAAGAAGTCCTTCCTGCCTGCTCCTGTCTCGTGTTCCTTTATATATTACCTATTCATGTATGTATCGTGATGTATTTTAAATGTTGTAACTGTAACCGCATCCAACACTTCCTCACGACTTTTATTCTACACGCAAACAATGCTCTGTGCAAAACGTTTACTTGTCATGCCTTCTATAAATCTATGTCTTCTTACCTTAAAAATGTACCTGCTAGCCTTGAAACTTCCCATCCTAGATTCGTAACATCAGAGAGACGTACAGCACGGAAAGCGGCTTTTCAGTCCAATTTGTCCATACCAACCAGATAACCGAAACTATTCTAGTTCCATTTGCCATCAATCGGCCAGAATTCCTCTGAACCGTTCCTATTCATGGACCTCTCCAGATGACTTTGAAATGTTGTTATTGTAGCAGTCTTCATCACTTCTGCTGGAAGCTCATCCCATACATGCACCAAAATCTGCGTGAAAGCTTTGCACCTTACATCCCTTTAAAATCTTTCCCACTAATTCTACACTTCTGCCCTCCAGTTCTGGACTCCACCATTCCAGGAAAAATATCTTGTCTATTTGCTGTATCCATGCCCCTCATGATTTTTTAAACTTTTTCTGGTCAACCCTGAGATTCTGCCGCTCCAGTCGATTCACCCTCTCCCCACAGATCAAAAAGTCCAGCTCTGGCAACATTCTTGGAAATCTTGTCTGAACCCTATCAAGTTTAATAATATCCTTCCTGTGTGAGGCAGACCAGAAATATGCATAATATTCCAAAAAAGGAGTGGCCAAATCAATGTCATGTACAGCTGCAGCATGAGCTCACAACTCCTGTCCTCAATGCTCTGAACAATAAAGGAAAGCATACCAAATGCCTTCTTCACTACCCTAGCTGCCGGCGACTCTCCTTTCAAGAAAATATCAACCTGCATTCCAAAGTCCCTTTGCTTAGCGACACTCCATTTACTATCATGTGCATAAGTCCTGCCTCACATTTACCTTAATTAAACATCATCTGCCACTCTTCAGTCCATTGGCCCACCTGATGAACGTCTCATTGCACTGCGAGTTAACCTTATTCGCTGTCCACTGCACCTCCAATTTTGGTGATATCTGCAAACTTACTAACTGCACATCCTATGTTTGCATCTTCCACACTCTCCCATCTCAGTCTCGGAACACTTCTTATCTCCGCAGCATGTGCCAAAAACCACATCAACACCTTATTTCTTACCGAGTTTGAAGAATATTTGTAGCTCAGATTTAGGTTCTGAACGTAAGTTTGCTCGGCGAGCTGGAAGGCTCTTTTTGAGACGTTTCGACACCAAAGCATGAGTGAGTCTCAATTGACGTTTCACTGGAGACTCGCTGATTATGTTAACTATTATGGTGAGGAAACGTTTGGAAACCAAGGTTCCAGCTCAGCGAGCAAACCTATATCCTGAACCCCTTGATTCTGAAACTAGCTCCCGCACGAACAAACCTGTTTCTCGAAACTCCTCCAACTCATCATCATCTCTGTTACCCCTTCCTGTCTCTGTAGTCTCCCGATCTCTCTGGATTATCCTCCAGCGCCTAAGCCCCTCCTTATCTCTGTTAACTCTTCTAATGCCTGAAACTCTCTCAACTTCTGTATCATCCTTCAGCGATGCTGGGATTGGCTCAGACAGACGAGACAAGTAACATTTGGGATTAAAGGTACTGAACCATGTAAAAAATCAATTCTTCATATTTTATCAGTTTAAGTAGGAGTTCATCTTCCTGAAAATAAATCATTGAGCACCAGTTCCTCATTTTCCCACAAAGCCTCAGTCAGTGCAAGGTGAGAAAATTTAGGCTGGTCCTTTAAACCTCGCCATCTTCTGCCTGATCATGTTGATGACAATCTCTTCATAGCGTTGTGCTGTATTTGTGAAGTGAGGCTGTTTTGATCTTCTTTGTGATCACATTCACTACTGGAGAGATCAGCCAGAGACCCAGTTGGTACAGTGACTTTGTCTTCCCTGTATGTACCTTTGCAGCCTCGTGCCTCAAGTCAAAGCCAGTTTACAAACCGATTGTGATGTCTCATCTCTCTCTGTGATGTACGCCGTGAGGTCACAGTTCTTCTGTGAGATCACACTTTGACCCATTTAGTTCAAGGGGTCTCACCACGATCAAACAGTGAGGTAATCAAACCCTCATTTTTCTGAGATTACAGCATGTTTATATTGCAGAATGCACAGAGCATTTCCAGACATAGACAGTGGAGTGCATGAATATTGATCAATGATGGGGCTGTGACAGTTCTTTGTGTCTTCACTTAGTAATAGCTAGTGACCATTTGTTGCTATTTACCACTCACTAGTGGTGACCCAGGACTGGGAGAATGATCAGTGATGCGGCTGAGAATTAGGATCAGTCACCACCCTTCCTTATTTCTACATGCTCCTCCAGCCCCATTGATGCCAAGCTATCTCTGTAACATCCAATTGCCTTGTGGGAGATTCATCCTGAGCTTAAAGGTTGTTCATTAGTGATAAATAAAATGAAGATTTTCTTATTTCAGAAGATTCGGGATACAACATTTCCTTTAGAGGACACACCCACAGCCGGCAGACATTATCATGTGTCTTCACACTGAAACTATGCTGGAATTTTCAATGTCTGTTTGGCACTGGCAAGTTCCAGATGACCGAAAATGCAGTTCCTCTATTTTAAGAATGGCCTCAGAGATGAACCAGGAAATCATGTAACTAGGAGTGAAACTATTTAAATAAACATTCAGAAGAGGAGAATTAATACCCATTGGAATGGTATGGGTTAATTCGGGATGAACAGCACGGGTTTTTCAGATAGAGGTCATACCTAACAAATATTTAGAACTTCTTTTGAAAACATGGAGATGTGTATGGATGAAGGAAGTTCGTTTGATGCAGTTTCTATACGTCAAATATATCTATTTAGCAAGGCTTATGACAAGGTCTTGCATGAGAGACGGATTAAGAAAGTGAAAACACATGGGTTTGAGTGAATATTGTCAAGGTGGATCAGAAACTGGCTGAGTAATAGGACATAAAGGGTAGTGAGAGAAGGCTGTTTGACTGGGAACCCGTGCTCAGTTGTCTTTGTCCAGGTAATCAGAGTTCCCAGCTAAAAACACAAGAGCAAATAAATGATTCAACATTCATCTTCCCTAACATGTACTCATCTATAACTCAAAACAGCAGGTAGAGAATGGAGTTAGAGACAGAGTAAATCTCTCTCCATACTGTCCGCATCAAACACTTCTGGGATAAGAAATGCACAGGAAACTTGATCGGTAAAGTTGAAGACAAATACTTAAAGAGATGAAAATGTCAAACTCAGTCTACACTGTCCCCAACACACATTCCAAACACAGAAGCACACGCATGCTCAGTGATTTGTCAAGATGAACAGGGATAATAAGAAGGATGTCAGTGATGTCTCTGGATGGGCAGTAGCACTACGAGATAGACCAGTGATGTTTCCATTGTTGGAAGCCCATCTTGTTCACTGAGTCCCCTTCCCTCAGGAAAGGCAGCATGTTCTCCTCACTTGGTCCTTCATATTACACCTTATCCTGGGAAATGGTGGATGGAGAATACGATTTGACCCCGACAGCAATGTACACATTCAGTATGGGAGAACATTTGATTCAAATGCTCTTTGTTAAAGCGGTCACCTCGAAACCTAAAGAACAGAAGGACATCTCTGAGACACATTTCCACACTTGGAATAAACTGACTTGACGGAGAATCAGCAGCAATAATTTGTGATCTCGGGATGGGACTCGTGGTGTTTGAATGGTCAGCATTATTGCTGGCAGATGTCAAATACGGTTTTCCCTGTTTGATGACGATGTACTGAGACGCTATGCTCCATAACTGGACTTATACTCATTACTGTAATGAGTTAGCTCAATTTAAAAAAATACTGAAAGAAAGCAATACCGCTGAACACCACTGCAAACTCTATCTCCCCAAGGAGCTTCCATAAAGTACAAGGCAGCGTCTCTGAGAATGCATCAGTTCAGACTTTCAGACAAGGAGCTTGTCAGCTACCTGAAGAGACAGATCACCTCACACAGAAAAATGAATCAACCAATTGATCTCGTGGATTGTTTTACACCATCGTTGCTTTTATTGGCATCACTGGTATGGTATTATGATGATTGAACTCGTTTTAGTCTGCTGCTGACCTGTTCTCTGGCTTCAGCTTTTGACCAATAATGTCTCCAGCTCACTGAGTGGTCAGCATTATCCAGACATCGGAACAGTTACAGTAATACACTGAGCAGCATTCTCGGTACAATTCTTCACTGATAGAGACTTCCAACTTCACTAATTTTGCTGCATTTTCTGACCTCAGTATTCCGTCATCTTTTTCGGTTTCATATGATTTGAAGCTATGAGGCGACATCATGCAAGTTAGATCTGATTACGGGTCACTGGATCCGAAATTTTAACTCTAGTTTCTCTCCCACCGATTATGACAGTTGTACAGAGAAAGTTTTGAAATTGTTATGCAAATGAAGCATATTTCCTGTCGAATTTTTAAGATTAAGCGGGGATCTGATTGAATTCCGACAAGATATTAGCAGGAAAAGATAGGAAATGTTGAATATTTCTATTGGTTGGCGTTTCTAGGATGCGGGAGCAGAGTTTAAGAATGTGTGCTGGAGTGTTCCAGGAGAGATGTTATGAATCACTTCTGCACAGAAAGGGTGGGATAGTTTTTGGACTCTTCCAGAATCGGCAGGGGATGTTGTATCAATTGTAAAATTTAAATCTGCAACAGTTTTCCTTTTGCTAAGCAAAGGAATTGGGTGATATGCACCTCGTTTTGAGTCGTAAACTTTCATCTAACGACCAACCATCTGGAATTCTGTCTCTCCTCAACGTATTCGGTCAGGAGATTCACATCGTGACAGATTTACTTCCTGATTCCTGCACGTTGAGACATTTGTCATGTACAGATGTGTCGATCTACGGTGGAAATGTAACAGCAGTCCCAACACTCTGACAATGTCACACAGTTTAGATTCTGCACTTGTGGAAGACATTTGAGTAGTCTTGTGTGAAATCTTACACATTTTGAGATTACCGGTCTTTTGGTCGACTTGTGCCTCTGATCAGGATTTGATCCAATTCTAAAAGCATGGGATGAACTAAAGAGAAAGATGGAGGAGTTGAGATTGGGTTAGTGCACAACCTATTTGACATAATGGTGCAGGAAAAACCTAAACTGGCTGAGCGTCAGGCAGAAGTGTTCAGTTCGGAAAAGCTAATGGATTTACAACAAAAAACGAGACAATAATAGAATTTCATACTGATGCACACTCAGAAAAGGAGGCAGAATGTATTCCTGACAGTTTTTATCTTAAAGATAGAATCCGACGACGAAAATGGAGACCACGGCAGGTTAGTGCAGAGGACAAATGGGCAGAAGTGCACCAGACTGCGTTGATAGTAGCACACAGGCAACAAGTTTTACAGGTAGCATATGGTTTACTAATTCTCGCATTCAAAGCAGCTTTCACGTGTGTTTTACTTAATTGTGCAGGTCTCCATCCCAAAACTACAATTGGGAACCAGAATTTGTTAACCATGATGGATATGGCTAAAAGTTTCCGGCGAGACATCCATTACAAAGTATTATAGAACATAGAACATAGAACATAGAACATAGAAGAATACAGCGCAGTACAGGCCCTTGGGCCCTCGATGTTGCGCCGATCCAAGCCCACCTAAACTACACTAACCCACTATCCTCCATATACCTATCCAATGCCCTCTTAAATGCCCATAAAGAGGGAGAGTCCACCACTGTTACTGGCAGGGCATTCCATGAACTAACGACTCGCTGAGTGAAGAACCTACCCCTAACATCAGTCCTATATCTACCCCCCCTTAATTTAAAGCTATGCCCCCTTGTAATACCCGACTCAATACGCGGGAAAAGGTTCATACTGTCGACCCTATCTAACCCCCTAATCATCTTGTACACCTCAATCAAGTCACCCCTAAACCTTCTTTTCTCTAGTGAAAACAGCCCCAAGTGCCTCAGTCTTTCCTCATACGATTTTCCTTCCATACCAGGCAACATCCTGGTAAACCTCCTCTGCACCCGTTCCAATGCCTCCACATCCTTCCTATAGTATGGCGACCAAAACTGCACACAATATTCCAGATGCGGCCGTACCAGAGTCTTATACAACTGCATCATGACCTCAGGACTCCGGAACTCAATTCCTCTACCAATAAAAGCCAGTACGCCATATGCCTTCCTCACCGCACTATTTACCTGGGTGGCAACTTTCAGAGATCTGTGTACATGGACACCAAGATCCCTCTGCTCATCCACACTACCAAGTATCCGACCATTAGCCCAGTACCCCATCTTTTTGTTATTCTTCCCAAAGTGAATCACCTCGCACTTAGCTACATTGAATTCCATCTGCCACCTTTCTGCCCAGCTCTGCAGCTTCTCTATATCCTGCTGTAACCTGCCACATGCTTCCTCACTGTCAACAACTCCTCCGACTTTCGTATCATCCGCAAACTTGCTCACCCAACCTTCTAACCCCTCTTCCAGGTCATTTATAAAAATGACAAACAGCAATGGTCCCAAAACAGATCCTTGCGGAACACCGCTAGTGACAGCACTCCATGAAGAAACTTTGCCATCAACTACTACCCTCTGTCTTCTTCCATCCAGCCAATTCCTAATCCAAACCTCCAACTCACCCTCAATGCCATATCTCCGTATTTTCTGCAGTAGCCTACCATGGGGAACCTTATCAAACGCCTTACTAAAATCCATATATACCACATCTACCGCTTTCCCCTCATCAACCTCCTTCGTCACCTTTTCAAAGAATTCAATAAGGTTTGTGAGGCACGACCTGCCCTTCACAAAACCATGCTGACTATCCTTGATCACATTATTCCTATCCAGATGTGCATAAATCCTATCCCTTACAATTCTCTCTAAGACTTTGCCCACAACAGAAGTGAGACTCACCGGCCTATAGTTACTAGGGCTATCCCTACTCCCCTTTTTGAACAAGGGAACCACATTTGCTATCCTCCAGTCTTCTGGGACTACTCCTGTAGACAAAGAGGACATAAAAATCAAGGCCAATGGCTCTGCAATCTCCTCCCTTGCTTCCCAGAGAATCCTAGGATAAATGCCATCAGGCCCAGGGGACTTATCTATTTTCACCTTTTCCAGGATTTCCAACACCTCTTCTCTACATACCTCAAAGCCATCCATTCTACTTATTTGTGCCTCAGTATTCTCATCGACAACAATGCCCTGTTCCTGAGTGAATACTGAAGAAAAGTATTCATTCAGTGTCTCCCCAATCTCTTCTGCCTCCACACGCAACTTCCCCCTACTATCCTTGACTGGACCTATTCCTACCCTAGTCATTCTTTTATTCCTAACATACCTATAGAAAGCCTTAGGGTTTTCCCTAATCCTATCTACTAAGGACCTTTCATGTCCCCTCCTTGCTGCTTTTAGCTCTCTCTTCAGGTCCTTCCTGGCTACCCTATAACTCTCAATCGCCCCAATTGAACCTTCACGTCTCATCTTGAGATAGGCCGCCCTCTTCCATTTAACAAGGGATTCCAATTCCTTATTAAACCACGGCTCCCTCGCACGACCCTTTCCTTCCTGCCTGACAGGTACATAATTATCAAGGACACTCAATAGTTGCCCCTTGAACAAGTTCCACATATCATTTACACTCTTGCCTTGGAGTCTACTTTTCCAAGCCACACATCCTAAGTCATGCCTCACCGCATCATAATTTCTCTTACCCCAGCTATAATTCTTGCCCTGTAGTACACACTTATCCCTCTCCATCACGAGTGTAAAAATCACCGAATTATGGTCACTATCCCCAAAGTGCTCACCTACCTCTAATTCTAACACCTGGCCTGGTTCGTTACCCAGAACCAAATCCAGTATGGCCTCACCTCTTGTTGGCCTGTCTACATATTGTGTCAGGAAACTCTCCTGCACACATTGAACAAACACTGACCCATCTAACGAACTTGAGCTATAGCTTTCCCAATCAATATCAGGAAAGTTAAAGTCCCCCATAACAACCACCCTATTACTGTCACTCATCTCCTGAATCATCTTCCCAATCCTTTCTTCAATGATTCTAGGACTATTAGGAGGCCTGTAAAAGACTCCTAACAGGGTGACCTCACCTTTCCTATTCCTAACCTCAGCCCAAACTACCTCAGATGGCAAGTCCTCATCCATCGTCCTTTCCACCGCTGTAATACTATCTTTGACAAGCAATGCCACACCTCCCCCTCTTTTACCCCCACCTCTGACCCTACTAAAACATTTAAATCCCGGAACCTGCAACAGCCAATCCTGTCCCTGTTCTAGCCATGTCTCCGTAATAGCCACAACATCGAAGTCCCAGGTACCAACCAACGCTGCAAGTTCACCTACCTTATTTCGTATACTTCTTGCATTGAAGTATACACACTTCAAGCCACTTCCCTGTTTACAGGCACCCTCCTTGGAAATTGATGCCATGTTCCTCACCTCCCTACACTCCAGGCCCTGCACCCTGAAGCTACAATCTGGGTTCCCATGCCCCTGCCGAGTTAGTTTAAACCCCCCCCAAGAGCACTAGCAAACCTCCCCCCAAGGATACTGGTTCCCCTCAGGTTCAGGTGTAGACCATCCTGTTTATAGAGGTCCCACCGTCCCCAGAAAGAACCCCAGTTATCCAAAAACTGGAACCCCTCCCTCCTGCACCATCCCTGAAGCCACGCATTTAATTGTTCTCTCTCCCTATTCCTCGAATCTCTATCACGTGGCACGGGTAACAAACCAGAGACAACAACTCTGTTTGTTCTAACTCCAAGCTTCCAACCTAGCTCCCTGAAAGCCTGTCTAACATCCTCAGCACTCCTCCTACCTATGTCGTTGGTGCCAATGTGGACCACGACTTCGGGTTGCTCCCCCTCCCCCTCCAGGACCCGGAAAACACGATCAGAGACATCACGTACCCTTGCACCTGGGAGGCAACATACCAAACGTGAGTCTCTCTCGTTCCCACAAAACCGCCTATCTGTGCCACGAACTATCGAGTCCCCAATTACTACTGCTCTGCTCTTCTTCACCCTTCCCTTCTGAGTAACGGGGACCGGCTCCGTGCCAGAGACCTGAGCCCCGTTACTTACCCCTGGTAAGTCATCCCCCCCACAAGTATCCAAAACGGTATACTTGTTCTTGAGGGGAATGGCCGCAGGAGGTCCCTGCACTGGCTGCTTCCTCCCAGTCCCCCTCACTGTAACCCATCTATCTGCCATCTTTGGAGTTACTACTTCCCTATAACTCTGATCTATGACCCACTCTGCCTCCCGAATGATCCGAAGTTCATCCAACTCCAGCTCCAGTTCCCTAACACGGTCTTGGAGGAGCTGGAGATGGGTGCACTTCCTGCAAGTGTAATCGGCAGGGACGTCGATGGCATCCCTCACCTCATACATGTTGCAGGAGGAACATTGCACTGCCTTCACTGCCATCCCTCTAAAGCTAACTGTTTAAACAAAAACTGTGTCTAAATAATACAAGCAAAATTCAGCACTTACCTGCTTGCCACAACAGATGTTATTATTAGGTTAGAGGAGGAGGGCGGGTGGGAGGCACTACCCGTGTAGTGCCTCGGGTTCCTCTCCTTCACGCCTTTCCTTCTCCTTCTCTCCTTTAAGGGAAAGTAAAGTTGGTAGAGGAGTTTGTAGCTTTCTTCACGTATTATGGGTTATCCAGAGAGATTCAGCCAGACGAAGGGTCTAATTTTACTGCTCGGCTGTTTAAGGAAGTAATGGATAGCTGAGGTATACTGTGCTTGAAATCAAGTGCGTGCCACCCTGAATTCCAGAGACCTTCACTAAGGTGTCATCAGAGCCTGAAGGCAATGTTATGATTACATGAATTATTGAGATAGATATATCTCATTTTTATTGTTTACCATTAGAAATGCCCCAAACGAATCTACACAATTCACTCTATTTGAGTTAATATTCGGAAAAGAAGCGAGAGTGCTTTTGAAATTAATAATGGAGATCTTGTCTCGATCGAGGTTGGAAATTTCACACTTGGATTATGTATCTGAGATGACGGAGAAATTCAATCGGATGGATGAGTTAGCTAAACTGCACCTGAAAATGTTTCAGCATACAATGAAATACGTGGAAGATAAAAATCTAAAATTGGGACGTTTCCCCATGGAGATGACGTATTAATGATGTCATTACAGAGAGGAGATCCCTGAAAAGAAAGGTTCAGTGGTCCCCATCAAATAAAAAAAACGTTGAGTTAGGTGAACTCTCCGGTAAAAATGCCTGACAGGAAAAAAAAACAGTATCAGTTATATCATGTGAATATGTACAAACCTTATCATAATAGAGAAGTGGAACTGGAGAAACAGGTGTTAGGTACCGCACCACAGAGTGAGGAATCAAATGCAGATGTTGGAGTTTGATGTAGCTCAAAACGCGATAACCATTGAGGAATTATTTGTGGAGTGGGATAGGTTAGATTCCTGCCTGTCTCCGGAAAGAAGAATACATTTGTAAGTTTTGTTACAGCAATATGAGTACAAATACAGGAATAAGACGGGAGGACTCAACCTATTGTGCATTAGGTAGATGCAAGGAATACTGTTCTGGTAAAACAGCTCCTCTCCAGGCTTAAGCCTTTCAAAGCCACTCAGGCCCAGAAGGACGTGAATGCAATGCCCAACGATTATATCACAGAACCTAGTCAGAGCCAGAGGAATTCGCCGATTATTCCCAAACCAGACGGGACTCAACGATTTTGGGAGGGTTAACGGAAGGTCAACGCCATAAAAAACGTTGCCCTCATGTTCAACACCAGGATTGGAGAACTGCATAGAGAAATTTGGACAAAACAGTTACATCACACAGTTGGACCTATCACGTTGTTATTGGCAGGTACCTTTATCAGTGAAAATGAAAGAAGTTTCTTCGTTTTTAATTTAAAATGAGCTATACGAATTCAAAGTTACTCCCTTTGGAACGAAGAAAGGGCCAGGCACATTCCAAAGTTTCATTAACAGAGTTTTGTCTGGGTTAAAAAACAGAATCTTTATCTGTTTCATGTCGTGATCTTTCGTGAGTCATGGAAAGATCACATGGTACAGATTGCAGAAATCTTTGAAAAATTAGGAGAAGCAATTCTGGTAATAAACTTAAAGAAAACAGAATTCGTGAAGGTAGATGTGACATATTTGGAAATAACATCACTCATGGAAGGTGGATCCCAAGGAACGAAAGGACGAGGATCGTTGGGGAATTTCCATGACCAATCTCAAGAAAAAGGTATTTCAGTTTTTGGAACTAAGTAGATTCTACCAGACGTTGTTCCAAACTTCATCAGCTTAATGGTATTTCTGACAGAGTTAAAGAAAATGAACACAAATTTTGGGTGTATAGAGCAGTGTCAAATGTCATTTGGCAATTTCAAAGCAGTACTATCTACCACACGCACTTTAGGACTACACTTCTGAATGGCTGGAACCACGAGATTGACAGGCACTATTGCCAATCGAAGATAGATGGTGAAAGAAGGCCCGTTTTGAGGGCTCACGTGCAGTCGCGAGGCGAAGTCATTTAACTTACACTGCACCTGCTCGGAGCTGCACGCACGCATTGATTAAAACAGGAATCGCCAAAAATGCCGGTGTCTCTTGCTCTCTTTTGCGTGGTTTCAGCTGGAAGAAAGTGAAAATATATTTTAATGCTACTAGTGATGGTTAGAAAACAGCTTCGTTATTAATCAACAACTCGTTAATGTGCAGATATCATGGTGAAGTTCACATCAAGTATCGCCTGTTAATCGAGCAGGGATGGAATCAGGAAGGGTAAAATGATGATAATGTCATACAGCATTGAAACAGGCCTTTCAGCCCAAAAACCTAAAACAGAAATTGCTGTAAAGGCTCAGCATATCTGCCACCATCTGTGATTAAAAATCAGTTAACGTTTCAGTCACCCTTTCTCAGAACGAGCGTTGGCCAGTCTCATCAATATTCTTCTGAAGTTAAATCACTTTGGCGGAAAATTTAACTCTTATTTCTCTTCAGGGATAGTCGCACACATGCTCAGCATTTTCAGCAATTACTATTTTTTGTCTTGTCCACACTGACCGGTTTTCCTAACCTGCCAGTTCATATTGGCCAAAACCAGAAGATTGACAGACGCTGTGACCAGTCAGAGTTGTATAGAGAGCTAAAACACTCCGTATGTGCTCTCATGAAGACTCAAGGTACGGTCGGTAAAGAGACTTTGAGCGAGATCACGGGGTGCTGGTGGAGGAGGGGCCGTGCCAGCTTGGAGTCTGCGATGCGTGATATTCAAACCAGGAAATGCATGAACACCCAATTGCTCTTCTGCATGCTTTTGGCTGTAGTGCAGTGACAGGTTTTTTTTAATCCTTCCAATGAGGCTGATAAGCAACTTCAAAATTAATCAACAGTTGTTAATGTGCAGTCATACTGAGGAGAGTGTCACATCAGAGAGTGTGTGTGTGACCCGTGTAAGTGAGCGAGATTGTGAGATCAAACTGAAAAGGAAATACGTTTTTTTGTCATACAGCAGGGAAATAGTCCCAACTCATCCGTCCTAACGGGGTTTCCCAAACTGAACTGATGGCATTTTTCTGCACTTGCTCCACATCCCTAGAAACATTTCCGATCCATGTCCCTGTACAAAACGAAGCACTTGAAGTTAGAAGGACGGAAGAAATGCATCTAAGGATTTTGAGTGAAGTGAAATGAGGATTTGTGGTGACACTGGCCAAAACAAGACAGTCTCCCATGGACTTGGAGGAATTGCCAGGAGACTCGAGAAGAGACAACGTTATGGCCTTCTTGCCAAAAGAGTTGTAATGTCAATCTTGGTATTCACAACGTTGTCAGTTTATCTCTTAGGAAGCTTCTGTCAAACTTTATTTGTAATAAGGCTAGTAGGCATGTAGAGAAAAAATGATTTAGTTACGAAAATCAAGGGTAACATTGTGCTTGACCAACATGCTGCCAGAAGGTTTGACGAGAGCAATAAAACTGATATGGTTTCCACAGAATCCCAGAAGGTACCACAAAACAGATTTGTGAGAAAGGTTATGGGTCATGGTAAAAGAGGCATTGGTAACACAGACACAACATAGACTGAGTGATTGAAAAAAAGAGACGAATGGTGAATGTATACCTTTGTAGCCAAAGGAAAGATTGGAGTGGAAGTCCCAAGTGGTCGAAATTGCGGCCAGCATGTACGGTAAAAGAGGAAGGACAAGTTTGGTAATGTTAAGGGTTACTTCGAAAATGAGGGAGGTGCTGCATTTCGTTGTAACGGAAAAATGAAGCTTATTTAAGTTATAGGAAGCTAATATTGGGTAGGGTCAGTGAGGAACAGAAGGAAAACAGGAAAAATCTCAAACATTGCATCAGGAGAACAAGAAGGGGCCAGTCGGGTTAAAGAGAATAACAAGGCATTCTGTGCATGCTTTAAAAGCAACTGGGTAACTACGGAGACGATAGGACCAATCATGGATACGGAATGAAACTTGTGCTTGGAGGCAAAGGATGTAGACCAGATCCTAAATGAATACTCTATGCTGGTATTCAGCAGGGAGAAGGATATGGAAGATAGTGAGAATAGTGTGGAAAATGCTAATGTGCCAATTCAATTTGAGATAAGGAAAGAAGTGGTGTTTGGCCTCTTGAAAAGCATTAAGGTGGGTAAAACCCCAGGGACTGAAGGCAAATGAACGAGGATGTTGGGAGAGACAAGGAAGGAGATTACTGGAGCATAAGAAAAATTTAGTATCACCAGGCACTGGCGAGTAACTAATGCTGTTCATCTGTCCAAGAAAGGAACAGTGATAATACAGGAAGCTACAGACCAACAAGCCTGTTATCCGTGTTTGGAAGCTATTGGAGAGCTATCTTGGAGAAAAAATCTAAGTGTATTTGGAAAAACTTTGCATAATTAGGGAGAGTCAGCATGGTTTTGTATGTGGCAAGTCATGTCTTACTAACTTGATTGAATTCTTCGACGAGGTGACAAGGGTTGATGCGTGAATCTTGTCTAATGGATTAAAGCAAGTCTTTCGACAAGATCCCTCATGGTAGCCTCATCCAGAAAAATAAGCTGCCTGGCATCCAGTATGATTTGGCTGCTTTGATTCCGATCTGGCTTGCCCATAGAAGGCAGAGTTTAGAGGTGGACGAATGCTTTTCTGGATGGAAGTCCGCGACGATTGGTGTTATGCAGGAAAGGTTTTGTGATATCTGCTGTTCCTGATACATATCAATAAATTGGATGAATATGTGCGTGCATTAGTAAGCTTGCAGACGGCATAGAGATCAGTGAAGCTTCGGTTTGCATCGACGTTTATCATAGGATAAAGTGGGATGTAGATCAGCTGCAGTTATGAATAGAGAAATGGCAGACAGCTTAATCTGGTAATTGTGAAATGCTGCACTTTGGGAAACCAAATGTTAAGGAACGTTATACAATTAATGACAGGATCCTGAAAAAAATAATGTACAGAGGGATCAATTGATTTCTGAAAATGGCCACGCAAGTAGACAGGGTGTTAAGAAGGAATATGGTATGCTGGTCAATGTTGACCGAGGAAGTGATTACTTGCTTCAGGATATAATGTGGCAACTTCGAGACTTTAGTTCGGCCACGAAAAGAGTATGATGTTCATTCTTTTTGTCACAATTCACGAAGGATGTCAATGCTTGAAGGAGGGTGCAGAAAAGGCTTACCAGGATGCTCCCTGAATTATAGGGTGTAAGCTGTAAGGAGAGACTTGAAAAACGTTGTTTTTTTTTTAGCTGGAGCAGTAGAGTCTGAGGCGAGACTCGATAGAATCTATAACATTATGAGATGCATGGATGGGGTTGACGATCAGAACCTTTTAAACCGAGCTAACATGCATTTACTGTGAGAAGTGAAATTACATAGCAGATGTGAAGAGCAAGTTCTGTTTTCACCAGAATGATACGAGTTTGTAATGCGTTGACAGGCATAGTGGTGGAGCAACAGGAGCATTTAGGTACTGTATATTAAGCAGACAAATATGCAAAGAATGAACGAATATGGACCAAGGGAGGTAGAGAAAGGTATTTAATTTGACATCATGTTTCGTACATTGTGGGCCGAAGTTCCCGTTCCTGTGTTGTATTGTTCTGTGGTCTATGATCAAATAGTGTAAGACTTGGGAAACCAATTTCCATCCGATGTCACGTGCAGTTTAATGTCTGTCGCTTCATTGCAGCTGCCCAAGTCGTACTATTGCAACAAAGTGGTACTGTCTCTCGCATTTAAACCAGAAGAAAATTAACATGTTTATTGGTAGTACCCTGGGGGTCCAGTGTAAAGGAGAGACCTTGGGTTGCAGGTACATTGTTCCTACAAAGTTGTATATTTGGTATTGAAGAAATCATTTGGCATGCTGCCTTCGTTGTTCACTGCATTGAGTAGAGGAAGTAATGCTGCAGTTTGAAATGACAATGGTGAGTCCACATGTGGAGTAGAGTCATAGAGAAGTACAGCATGAAAACAGACACTTTCGTTAACCCGTCCCTGCCAAACATTTATCCGAACCCAATCTAGTCCCACCTGCTAACACCCGGCCCACATCCCACCAAACCCTTCCTGTTCGTACACCCATCAAAATGTCTTTTAAATTTTACAATTGTACCAGCCTCCACCACTTCCTCTGGCAGCTCATTCCATACACGTACCACTGTCTGTGTGAACAATGTGCCGCTTTTATATGTTTCCCCTCTCACCCTAAACCTATTCGCTCTAATTCTAGACTTCCCGACACAAGGGAATAGACTTTGACTATTTACACTATCCATGCCCCTCATAATATTGTAAACCTCTATATGGGCAGCCATCAAACTCCAACACTCCAAGGAAAACCGCCCCAGTCTGTTCAGCCTCTCCCTATAGCTCAAATCCTACAACCCTGGCAACATCGTTGTTAATCTTTTCTGAACGCTTTCAAGTTTCACAGCATCTTTCCGATAGGAAGAAGAACAGAACTGCACAAAATATTCCAACTGAGGCCTAATCAATGCCCTGTACAGCCGCAACATGACTTCCCAACTCCTGTACTTAATACTCTGACCAACAAAATAAATCATGCAAAACGCCTTCTTCACTATGATATCTACCTGCGTCCACACCTTGAAGGAGTTATGAACGTGCACTCCAAGATTTCTTTGTTCAGCAACACTCCCTAGGACCTTACCATTAAGTGTATAAGTCCTGCTAAGATTGCCTTTCACAAAGTGCAGCACCTCGCATTTTTTCTGAATTAAGCTCCGTCTGCCAATTCACAGCCTATTGGCCGATCTGGTCAAGGTCCTGTTGTAATCTAAGGTCACCTTCTTCGCTATCCACTACACCTCCAATTGTGGTGCCTTTTGCAAACTTACTAACTGTACCTCTTATGATCACATCCAAATCACTCATGTAAATGACAAAAAGTAGTGGACCCTGCACCAATCCTTGGGGCACTCCACTGGTCACAGGCCTCCAGTCTGGAAAACAATTCTCCACTACCACCCTCTGTCTTCTACCTTTGAGCAAGTTCTGCATGCAAATGGCTGGTTCTCCCTGTATTCCGTGAAATCTAACCTTGCTAACCAGTCTCCCATGGGGAACCTTGTTGACCGCCTTTCTGAAATCCATATAGATCATATATGCCGTTCTGCCCTCATCAATCCTCTTTGTTATTTCGTCGAAAACCTCAATCAAGTTTGGGAGACATGATTTCCCATGCACAGAGTCATGTTGATTATCCCTAATCAGTCTTGCCTTTCAAACACATGTATATCCTGCCCCTCAGGATTCCCTCCAACAACTTGCCCACCTTCGATGTCAGGCTCCCTGGTCTATAGAACCCTGGCTTGTCCTTACCACCGTTCTTAAACAGTGGCACCACGTTAATCAACCTCCAGTCTTCCGACACCTCAACTCATGTCATCCTGCCATATAAAGGATGCTATTGATTTCCAAGGATGCAAAACGATTCAGGATAATTTCACATTGACTCGGAGGTTAAAGTTTTCAATAGAAACTTGATACGCTGGGCATTTTAGACCATGAAAGTTGAAAGCTGAAGTCTTACCTTATTGAGGTACATAAAACAGGAGGAGTGTGGATAAACCAAAACCAATATATGTAGTGAAGAAAACCAATATGTATAGTTTCAAAATGAGGGTAAAAATTTAAAAGGGAACTGAGGTGGATATTTAGCAGAGAGAGGGTCGTGCGTTCATGGAACGAGCTGCCAGAGGAAGTGGTGAAAGTAGATGCAATTACGATATCCATGAGATATTTGGGCAGGGACTTGGAGAGAAAAGATTGAAGGATATGGGCAAACATTGGCATATGGGACTACAGTACATCAGTTTATTTATCCTGGTCAGATTGGATAGGCCACTTTCCATGCTGTATGTCTCTGAGATCAGACAGTATGCTCCATGCATGTGGGAGCGCGACTCACTTGATTTCAATGCCTTTCTTACATCTGATGTCGCGTGTTAATTGCAACATGTGGGAAATGTTTCAAAATAGCTAATAGTAGTTGCATTAACATGCAGTAATTTTAACAGGTAAAGTAATGCTTTGAACATCCCTTCAATTCTTTTTATTACATAACATTATCATTTTGAAGGATCCAACACTATCAATATTTGAACAAGAGAGAAAATTCGATACGTTCAAAAACAGTGGGAACGAACACAGACATTTTCATGAAATCCTTTGAAAAATCGTTTTAGTCCTGGAAGAAATGGTTCCTGAACTCGAGCAACAAAACCACATGAGAAGAGGCAACAGGCTAAGGGTTGAGTAGAATGAGGAAATCAAGTGACCGTTTGGAAAGGCTGGCCCTTCAGGTGGCTTATATATTCCTTGTGTACCTCTCAAGAAAATAGATTCCTCATGAGGACTGCTCACTCTCACCAATTACAAGTGTATGTAATTTAACTGAATCTCGTTCCAAGTCTTCATGGTGTGTGACTTGGAGGGAAGTTTACACGTGGTTTCATGTCTCTGATGCATCGTCCTTCACCGATGAAAATGTTAGCAGGTTTAGAAGGTGCTGTCTCTGGAACCTTGATGAGTTATTGTACTGATTCTTATCAATGGAACACACTGCTGCGAATGGGCATTGGTTGCGAACGGAGTGAATTTTGCTGGTAGTAGACGGGATGCAACATGGCATGCTGATTTTGACTTGTCAGATGTAAAGCTTTTTGAATTGAACATCCAAGCAAGTTGGACTTTATATTATTAAATACCTGACTTATGTCTTTTAGGGAGAGGATACTTTCGAAATCTACTCCCTTTATCCCTTGAAGAATGTTCTAACTTCCTACGAACATTTTTCATTCTCCTAATCTCCTGAGAAAACATGCCCAGTCTCCTTAATCTCTCATTTACAAGACGGTCCCACCAACGCAGCCATCAGATTAATAAAATTCCCTGTAATTGCTCTTCGCCAAATATATCCTTCCTCACGCCAGAGGACCATAAGTCCACACAATACTGCAGGTGCATTCGCTGCTACATGAAGGAAGCTCAATACCTTATATAAGAATTGCCTCTTGAATTGCATTCTGCACTTTCGTGCGAACTTTTGATGTCTTGTTAACATGAATGCCTTCGTCCTTTTGGACCTGAGCAATTTCTAACATCGAGTGTTTCATAAATGCTCTGAATTTTAGGCCTCCACTCAAAGGGGAGAACCTCATACTTATTCATATTCTTTTCCAACTCTCATGCCCTTGCTATTCACTCAGTCTATTAAAATTCACCTGAAGCCTCTTTTCAGCTTCCATAATGCTTGCAATCCCATTACGTTT
Organism: Chiloscyllium plagiosum; assembly: GCF_037043375.1. Taxonomy (NCBI): domain Eukaryota; kingdom Metazoa; phylum Chordata; class Chondrichthyes; order Orectolobiformes; family Hemiscylliidae; genus Chiloscyllium; species Chiloscyllium plagiosum. The sequence continues at coordinate 39,207,392 of NW_028270188.1, forward strand.
CATGTCATCTATAAATGTGGTAATAGTACAAAGGGAGCACACATCGAAATCATTGTGAATAATGGGTTCCTAAGCAATGGTCTTTCTGGTCACAGCTTGAAAATCCGAGAATGACTCTGGCATGATTTTACTCAACAGCGGCACCTCCTCATTATTGGACGGATAAAGCCGATAGGGGTGTTGTTTTCTTTGAGCAGGATTTCGTACGTCTACGCCATATGTAATATCATTAGTCCTCCCCACTCGATTCTAACATGTGTTCTTGTACCGTAGTGACAAATCATTCAACTCCGTTCTATGCTCCTGAGACAGATAATTTATTAACCTACCCTATTCCTCAAGGACCTCTTCATTTTTTAGTCCATTTTGAAGCACCTCAAAGTCCATATCATCTGGATTTGATTACTCACTCCTCGGGGCAGTAACTAATACCTGTTTCTCCTGTTCTTCCTTTCTTGTATAAAATGGTATCAACACGTTCATGTAACATACTCCTTAGCTTCTTTTTCTATATGGCATCTTTGCTAAGTCTTTCAACTGACTGAATGTTTTCTTAGTTTGACAGAGAGCAGCAAACCTGGCTGTGAAGAGATCTCCAATTACTGGCTACACGACGAACACGTTATCCCATCGGCAAAACATCCGAGTCTCTGAGGTTTTGCCTGCCACATGTTTTCATTCTGTACTGCGCCATTTTTCGTTTTTTTGAACTAACTTACCGATCCGATCTAATCTTTCCCTCACCCACGATATATAGTGTAAATGTGAGAAATTGGTCCCATTAATTTTCTTTAATTAATTGCAAAGGGCCTCCCACTTCATGACCAAATAGTCTCTCAAAGGGAATAACTGGAATAGATTAGTTTAGTGCATCTCCACTGACAAACAATATAAATGGGATACCTGCCACCCAATCATTCGGGTAATCCTGACAGTATGCTCTCAACATGATCTTCAAGGTTTGATGCTACCTTTCTAAAGCTCCCTGGGATTCAGGATGATAGGCACTGGATTAAAGTGCTGGATACCTAAGCTGTTCATAACATCCTTGAACAGTCCAGCAATAAATCTTGATCCTTGGTCCCACTGAATCTCTTTGGGTAGCCCATACATCGTGAGCCATACCTTTGTTGCTTTGATACTCCGTCATGGAATTCTCTCAGGAAATCCGGTAAACACATCTGTTACGGTTGACGAGTACTGATTCCCACTTGCAGTTCACCATAGGGGATCTATACAATCAATAATAACCCGTGTCAAACGTTCTTCAAAATCAGAAACTGGCAACAACGATGCTGGTTTTATTACCGCCTGTGGCTTACAAAAATTGGCAGGTATTAGCCTCACGGCAAAACTTAACCACATCCTTCTGCAGTCCATTACAATAAAAGTGATTTTTGTGTCATAGCCTGTGTCTTTCGTACCCCTAGTTGACCTTCCACAGGTAACGCATTTGCTCCCCGTAACACGTCCTGTTGTATGCTACAAGCAACACAATCTGGTCACTTCGGCCCATTTCTCCTCTGCACTAATCAGCTGTTGTCCCCATTTCCATCTCAGGATTCCACTTTTCCGATAATAACCCTCTAAGCTATACTCTGCCTCTTTTCCAGAATACGCATCCACATTAATATGTTTTATCATCTCATCTTGCTGTTGTAAGTCCCTTCGCCTTTCAGGACTAATCACTTCTGGCTGACCCTCTGCCTGTTCAGGGTTTTCCTTCACCATTGCGATAAATAGGATGTCTGCTAACTGAAAGTCAACTCCTTTATCTTTATCATTACTTCTTGCATGGTGCTGTGACTTATGATAGTGCGATGTGGTTACCACACAGTCTTGGAAAATACCAGGATATTTCTGTTTTAATTCCTAATTTTTTGGTCTTCCCTGGGCTTGTGCACAACAAGGGGCGTTACACTCACCTTGGATGCTGACAAATCATTCCCAAGAACAAACTAAATTCCTGGAACTGACACTCTGTCAATCACTCCTACTGTAACCTCCCCAGTCTTGAGTTGGCACTGCTTTCTGATCTTAAATGGAGAACGTTAAATTTCTTTCTACCTATCCCACAAATTAACACACTCTCGGATAACAGATCAGAAAGAGTTCATATTCGCTCACCGTTAATATTAGCAAACGCTTAGATCTCGCACCCCTCAAAATTATAACTTCTTGTAATTCTCCCTCTGTTCTTTCTGAATAAACTTTACCAACAGAGGCAAATTCGTTGCAGAGATCAAGTACTACCTCCAAATCAACCACTGCACTCTCCTGCAGTTCCTTGACTCTTTGTGGGCTCTCTTTTTCTAACTTCTCTAATGTCACTGGCTTAGCTTCCTTTAGCACATCTTTTCCAAAGGCAACGTTCTATAACGACCAGCACTTTTTCTTTATGTGTTCCACCTTCTGGCAGTGAAAACACCTTTCCCCAGTGACCTTCTGCAACTACCAGTACTGTAATTTTATTCCCTCCGCCATTACTTGAAAACATCTGAGGCCATTCACCGCCTGTTCACCATATTGGACTTCTTCATTCTGTGGTAAAATTAAACCAGTACGCTCGACTCTTCGTTTCAAAGTATCGGACCTCCGCTTCTCTCAATTCCATTCCTTATAGGACGAAATTCTTGTCTTATGCACCAACATGCTAATTCTGGTGCCCTTCTCAATTCCCAACTTTCTGTTCCGCACATGAATTATTTCCCTCTCTGAAAGTGAGTTTTTAAATTCCCCAGCCGAATATTCTCTTTTTGATTTTCTAAAGTCTTATCTGCTTTCAAAGCCCACAGCCATCGATCAAAACAGCAATGCTAATTCTTCTGAACTCCACATAAGTCTGACCTAGCTCCTTCTTGATGTTTTTAGAACCGCTGTCTGTGTGTTTTTGATACCAATTCATAAACACTTAAAATAGCCCGTTTAACTTCTTCATAATCTCTTCATACCTCATGTGACAATGTGGCAAACACCTCCCTAGCTCTTCCTTCCACTTTCGTCTGAACTAAGATCATCCATAAATTCTCGGACCAATCCATCTGCCTGACCAAACCTTCAAATGAAAGAAAGAAGACGCTACCATTTTTCTCATCAAATTGTGGCAGAGTTTTGATATATTTGTTGATATCACTGTCTTATCTTTAATATTTCCATCCTCTTTACTGTCCCAACTTCTCAAGTTCAAATTCTCTATCTTTTTGCTCAGTTAACAACTTTCTCTCCCTTTATTTTCGCCTCTCTCTCTTTCTCTCTCCCTTTCCTCTCTCTCTTTCTCTATCCCTTTCTTCTCTGTTTCTTTGCTCAGGAAAGAACCTTCTCTCTTCTTTTACCTCTTTCTCTCTCTATCTCTCTCACACACACATTGTTTATCTTAGAACAACATTTGGCTCTGTTGTAACTTACGTTTTTCTACCTCTAATGTACTTTTCTGTTTCCCTGACACATCTCAGTGTTTGAGTAACCCCTTTGCAATTTCAACTTTACTTTTGTCCTTGGTTACACCCAAACTTAACTTATTTGCCATTCCTGAAAGTATGTCCTTATTTCTTTTCTTGTAAAGTTCCTTGGCAGGTTTGGGAATCATCTTCAAATCCCACAACCTCTTTACCAATTTTAAGAGCCATTTCTCACTTTTAATTTAATCAACCACAAGTCACCAAAATGTTACAAAAAGTCTCACCTACGTTAATTTCAAGATCAAGGACACTAAGCTGCATGTTTTTAAAACTGCTGGGATTTTTCATAACCCCAAATCACTTGAATTCTGACTACTCCTTTTCAAATCACGGGCGCCAGTTCCCAAAGCTCTTACGACACTGTGTAACCCTCTTGCTTAATTTAAAACCAGCAACAGAGAGAAGATTTCTCTCGTGAGGTATTCTGCAAAACATCGAGTGTCCAAGTAGTATTTAAAATAAAAATTAACAACTTTATTTCTTAAAATATAACAGAGAATAATTAACTAACAACTATTCACAAGTCCTTACTCTAAAATATCTCTTACATTCCCGTCTCTAGTCTGCGAAATCTCCCATTGAACGATTACACGATGTTAGGATTTGAAGATATTAGGAGTAAGGTTTAAAGAGGACTTCAGAGGTAGGTTCTTCACGCAGAGAGTAGTGAATTCGTGGAATGCGTTGCCAGCTGTGGTGGTAGAAGCAGAGTCATTGGGGACATTTAATCGACTGCCGGACATGTACATGGATAGCAGTGAGTTGAGGGGTGCGTAGATTAAGTTACTATATTTTACATTAGGATTAAACCTCGGCACAGTTTCGTTGTCTAAAGGGCCTGTTCTGTGCTGTACCTTTCTATGTTCTATGCTCTATGTTCGAAAACAAAACTTCTTATCTCAAAACCAGGCAGCTTTTGGTTCTAAGATTTAGATCTTCCTGTGCTTTCTTTTCTTCTCCTTCGAAATTCTGCTTCACAGGTGACTGCATCATCGGATTAGGCCATTGGCTTGTACGATTGTCAATACACTCAATAAAAACTGGATTGCAATTTGGCATTTTTCAGGATATAATTTAACTTATTGGATTAATTCATTTTTTTGCCATTTCCAGGGAACCAACGTCTCCAGTACCTGGAGCACATGTTACATTTTGTCTTCTTGAGAACACTTGGTGCCGACACTGTTAGCTTTTTACTTTCATAAGAGATACCTTTCACCCACAAATTCAAAACAACAAACATACGCACACACATACACACAAACACACACTCACAGGCTGAGCTACCCGGCCCTGATAGCATTACCACCTGATTTCTGTATTTATACTGTGTCTGGTGAGCAACGTTTGGGTCTTAAAAGTATTCCTTGGCCAATGTACACCAAATCCTTTGATTTTTCGCTAAGTTGGACATTGTAGCAGGAAGTTGCTATATTTCTTCCCTTTTGAACTGAAAGAAGCTTGTGCAAATGAATGACAAACCCAATTGTGGAAATTGGTTATGCTTACAGTCAGAGTAGCCAGGTGATTGTGCGAAAGCCGCTGTGTACATTTACCAATCCTGTCATCACACATCTGATAAATGATGACATAGGATTGTAGACATGTATCACAGAATCCCGACAGCGTTGAAGTAGATGATTCCACCCGTCATATTCACAACGATACTCTGAAGAGAATCTCACACAGACCCACGCCATCTACCCTATCCCGCTTCAACTCTACATTTCCAGTAGCCGCTCCACCAAATCAGCACATCCCTGGACAGCATGGGCAATTTATCATGTCCAATCCACCTAACCTGCACACCTTTGGACTGTGGGAGGAAACTAGAGAACGCGGACAAACCCATACAGACAGGAGGATGTGCAAACTCGACACTGGCAGTCGCTCAAAGAATGAAACCGAGGACCCAAGCACTGTGAGTGAGCAAGGATATGACAGATGGAGTGTGATGTAGGGAAATGGAGGGTCGTCTGTTTTGCTGAGAATAACAGCAAAATGGACTCTTGTTTAAATGGGGAATGAATACAGCATGTTGATGTGCAGAAGCACCTGGGTGTTCTTGTCCACGGATGTGCAGAATAGCAACTTTAGGATTCTACTGGCACCACGGGCTAGTGAGGCTAGGAACAGAGAGCGATTGGAGCTGAGTCGTTGCTGCAAATCTGGTATAGGAGGGAGGGCCTCAGATTTGTGGATCAATGGGATACTTTATGGCGCTGGTGGGGCCTCTACAAGGAGGATGAGTTGCACACGAATTGGAAGTTTATCTATTGCCTGGTCGGAATTTTCCTTCAGCTCTCTGGGAGGGTTTTAACTAGGTTGACGGGGGATGGGAACGGGAGCTACGGATTAGAAGATGGTATAGCTGGTGAAGAGTTTGACAGAGCATGCAGAGGGTCGGAGAGGAAGGACAGTAAGTTTATAGGGTCAAGGTGCAGTCGATGTGTTGTGTTGAAGTGTGACTATTTTAACACAACAAGTGTCAGGAATAAGGGTGATGTACTTCGAACATCGATAAATAATTCAAGCTACAATGTTCTCGCCATTGCAATACTTCGATATCCCACGTTCAGGAATGTTTGTTGGATGGTCGAGTGTTCATATATTTCTAGTGGACTAGGAAGGGAGGTAAAGGAAGTGGGGTGGTGACTTTGTTAATCAAGAAATGTATCACAGCTGCAGAAAGGGTGATCGCGAGGCGGGTTTGTCTGCCTGAGTCAGGATGTTCCCTCCACAACCACCTGATGAACGGGCGGCGCTCCGAGAGCAAGTGTGCTTCCAATTAAGCCTGTTGGACTATAAACTGGTGTTGTGTGATTTTAACTAGAAACAGGAAAGGACCACTTATTTCCTGTGAATTTTCGACAGACTCCGCAATAGCAACACAAACACAGATGTGCACATTGGGAGGTAGATTTTTGAAAGATGCACAAGTAACAGGATTGTTTTCATGAGTGATGTAAACTTGGCTAATATTGATTGGAAACTCCTTTGCGCAAATAGGTTGGATTGAGTAGATTCTATCATGTCCATCCAGACAGGATGCCTGACTCAATAGGCCAATAGAGGGAAGGCGATATTGGATTTGGTGCTTGACAATGAAACAGGTCATTGATCACCCAGTGGGAGAGCATTTTCGTCATTGCGATCACAATTCCCGAGCCTTTACTGCAATCATGCAGAGGGATAGGAGCAGAGAGTATGGAAAGTATTTGATTAGGGGAGCGAAATTAAAATGCTATAAGGCAGGAATTGTGGAACAGAAATTTCGAACAGGTATTATCAGGGAAATGTTTGTGGAAGGACCATTTGCTGCGAGTGCTGTATAGTTTGCCCCATTGAGTCAAGGAATGGATGACAGGCTGAAGAAGCATTAGATGACAAGAGAAGTGGAATATGTAGACAAGACGACGAAGGAAGCAAGGAACAAACAGGGCTCTCAAGGCTTGCAGGTTTTCTAGGAGGCCCTGAAGAATGAAATTAGGGGAGCAAGAAGTGGGGACGGAAAAGTCTTGGTCGGAAGGATCAAGTAAAACGATGAGGCATTCTACACTTGTATGAGGAACATGAGAATGCCCAGAGTGAGGGTAGAACCGATCAGTGATAGTAGATGTATCTTGTGCCTGGATTCAGAAGATTGAGCGGAATTCTTCGTGTATATGTTGCTTCAATATTACCTGTTGAGAGGGATCTTATCGTTTGTGAGGATAACGTGAAACAGGCTGATACCATCGAATATGTTAATGTCAAGAAAGACGATGTGCAAGAAATTTAGAAAACCATGAGGATAGATAAGTCCCGAGGTCAGACACTGTACTCATCGTTACTTCGAGAAGCGAAGGAAGAGATTATTGCACATTTGACGACGATCTTTGCGACCTTTTTGTCCGCTGAAGTAGAGCCAGATGATTGGTGTGTGGCAAAATGTTATTTCCTTGTTCAGAAAGGCAATAGGAATAACTCTGGGAATTCCAGACTAGTCAGTATTGCATCTGTGGTGGTCAAATGTTTGGAGAGACAGGATTGGTGATTTTATTTGGAAAAGCTTAGCTTGATTAGAAATAGTTAGCATGGCTCTGTGCAGAGCTGGTCATGCTTCACAAAGACTCATTGAATTCGTTCAGGATGATACAAAACACATTCATGAAGTTCGAGCGGTAGATGTGGTGTCCATGGACTTGGTCACGCCATTTGATAAGATTGCGCGTGATAACCCTATTCAGAAAGACAGGAGACATGGTTTACGTGGAACTCTGGATGGCTGGATGCAGAATTGACTGGCCTATTCAAGATAGACGGTGTTATTCGATGAAAAAATTAACTGTGGAACTCGTTGACTAGTGGTGTTACATAAGGATCTGTTGTGCGATCTCGGCTTTTACTGAGTTTGATAAATGACTGGGATGTGGAAGTGGAAGGGTGGATTAGTATTGTGTACTAATGACACGAAGGTTGGTGCAGTGATCGATAGTATGAAGAGCTGTTAAACGTTGCAACGAGACATTGACAGGATGATGAACTGGGTTCAGAAGTGACCAGTGGATTTCAAACGGGAGAAGTGAGAAGGGATTCTTTTTGGAAGTTCGAATTTGAATGCCGTTCAAGGTTTAGAGTCGTGATTCATGGCAGTGTGGAGGAAAGTCCGGAGATCCCTCGAAGTTGCAACCCAAGTCGATAGCGTTTCTAAAGTTACAAATGGGCTCTTGGCTTTCACTAGCGTGGGATTAAGTTGAAGTGGTTATGCTAAAGCTGTATCGAGCACTGGTTAGATCATACTTGGAAAATTGTGTTTCGTTCTGGTCCTCCCATTCAAGGAAGGATGTGTAAGTTATAGAGAGGTTGGAGAGGAGATTTAACAGATTGCTGCTTTGAATGGAGGTCATGTCTTATGAAGAATCCTGGAATCCTAGAATCACTGCAGTATGGAAACAGGCCCTTTAGCCAAAACAGGTCCACACATACGCTCCAAAGAGTAACCGACTCAGACCCCCTCACCCACACTTTATTTTCCAAGAGAAATGAATCTAACCGACACTTCACTAAACATTATGATCAATTTAGCATGGCAAATTCACCGAACCTGCGCATCTTCATATTGTGGAAGGAAACAGGGGCAACTGGAGCAAACGCATGGAGATACGTGAAGATTGTGCAAACTCTACACGGGCAGTCACCCGATGCTAGAATCCTAACCGGGTCCCTGGTACTGGGAGGACTTTTGAGGAATTGCGGCTTTCTCATTATCTCGAAGAAGGTTGTGGGGTGATTTGACAAAGGTCTAAAAGAAGATGAAATGCCTAGATAAAGTGGCTAATTCGACACTTCTTGCCATGACACAAATAACTATCACGCATGGTTGTAATTTTAAGATGATTGAACGAAGATTTAGGGAAAATGTCAGAGCTGATTTATTTCCACAGAGAGTGCGGGACGCGTGGAATGCACCATCAGTGGTGGTTGTACAGTCAGATAACTTCGGGACATTTAGCCAACTCCTGGATATTCACATGGATGAAAGTAAAGTGAAGTTTATGTCAGTTAGTTTGAACTTAGAGTACGCCAAAAGGACGGCATATCGTTGAGGTTCAAAGACCGTTGACTGTGCCATACGGTTCTAGGTTATATGTGTTATTTGTCTTTTGAGTAAAATATTTATGCGGTGCATATAATATTTTTCGGAAGTGCAATATTTACCGAGAAGTTTATACAGACATGGGGGCAATACTTGGGGTCAAAAAATTATTGAGGCATTACTGGAGAGGAACAAATTGAAATGACACAAATTGCCGGGAGGCATGTCTGCAGGAGGGTAATATTCGTTTGGGAAAATGTGCAGGGTGAATATTTGGTTGACAATTTGGGACAATGACTAGGTGGTAAAATAAACGTTGTGGGTAATATTGAGATGGCTATATGTTGGAGGGCAGCCAATTGTACAAAGACTGAAAGAAAGATAAAAAGAGTGAGACAAATGCAGTAAGTTGTAAAGAGAAAGAGAAAGAAAATAGAAAAGCGAGTGACAGAGCAACGAAAACAGAAGGGGGGACCAGAGAGAGTCACTTGAATGGAATCAGTGATAAAGAGAGAGAGAGAGAGAGAGAGAGAGAGCAAAACAAAAGGGAGACTAGCCTGTGAGAGACAATGACATACACAAGAGGGAAAACGAGAGAACGGGATAAGAGAAAAATGAGTAGAGAGGCACGAGGAAAGACCATTGACAAGAAAGAGACACAACTACAGAGAATGACAGTTAGAGCAAGAGAGACAGAGAGGGGGGGCGGGTGGTCGGTGTGGAAAGAAAGCCCAGCAAGAACAAGGATTTCAAGGTAGGCACAGACTGAATGTCTTGCTGTTCACCTTTACTGTGGCTCTCAGCTCTCTTTTACTTTC